>NC_073703.1:44523155-45148155 GCF_023634085.1 Falco cherrug
TTTCTGAGTGGCTTGCAGATTACTTCTGGGCTCTAGGATTTTCACTTCACAGATTCTAAGGACCTGTCTTTTCATTGCCAACCCTGCAACAGTGTGACCAGAATAGTGCCACTGCTCCTGCTGCCCTTGCATCAGGCCAGCAGTGTCTGACTGAAGCAGGTCACCCTCTCCCGACTACTGCTGAGTGCGCTGGGCCAGGCTTAAATGAGCTCTGTTGATATGGTGTGGCAGGCACCTTTCCCCAGCTATAAGGAAAATAGGAGTATATTTTAAGAGACACTACCGCAGTGGGCTATAATAATTTCTGCTAAGAAAAAACCACTTTGAATGGCCAAAAGTGGGTAGATATTTTGAAATGGACTTGGTTAGGCTATTGCAAATCTGTGAATAAAAACCGGGCCTAGCAAAAGAGTAGTTTCAAATAATGTGAGATCAGGAGAGGTAGCTGCTTCTTACTGAATGAGTCTCTATAAAAAAAGTAATTGTCATCTGTTTTCTGCTGCTTTCCTACAGAGAGGAAAACATGGCAGTGTTATGGTACAAAGCAAAAAATGTTTCTCGACCAAGCTGAAGGTTTGATTGCAAGCTTTGTGCAGCTGATTGGCACAGACAAGCAAAAACATGCTTAGTGCTGCAGTGGCAAAACCCATGCAATTGATGATTTATGATCCAGATTCAGCCTCTCAGCACAATTTACTTAACTTGCAACCTCATCCCAAATATTTCCTTCCTGAGGACCCCTTGGATACGGCCATGTGCCCCACCTTATGCTACAGAGAGGTGTACCCACTTGGGAAAAACACAAGGACGTGGATGTGAATATTGGTCATGTGAATGGGGTATGTCTGGACTGCGTTCAGTGTGCTGGAGATGTTTATGCTGTGGGAAGACTGGCTTTTAGCCAACAGTGGGAGAGCTTTATATCGATTTCCATTGGTAGAGGCTAGTATTTTCACTATCTGTTTTAGCAAAAAGCCCTGATACTGTTAAGGCATCTTGTGTCTGGATATATAGTGTGAGTCTACATTTGTCTTTGGGTTTCAGCTGTCCTGTCAGCTCAGCTGCAGACAACTAATTAGTTATTTGTGGGGGAGAAGGAAAAATCAAAGGTGACTGGACAAGCTGGTGGCTAAAATAGTCCCTTCTGTGCTGCTGGCTGTAAAAACTAGTGTCTCAACTATCACACTGCTTGGGCACAAGATGTGCCTCCAAAGAACAGGAACAAGTAGATTATGACCTCATTTGAGCCTCAGATGGTGGACATTCATGTCTTACACATATGAAAATTTAGTCCAGTTTTTAGAATTATCTCAAAAAATGCAAAGTCTTTGAGTCACTGCGGAGTGAATTGCTTTCTTGCCTCTGAAGCTAGTTATGTCAAATGACAGGTGAGGTTCTCTGTGGGAGGGCAAACTTAGACTCCCGTAGTTCCTGCTGTGCCTAGAAGTCTGCAATTGCAATTATTTTATTCCTGTGTTGTTGATGTCAATAAGGGTGCTCTGTATGAGCACAGGAAGACTTTAGTTGCCTTTACTGCTGTAGATACAAATAAGCACTGATCTGGGGCTGCTGTCACCCACACTAAGCTTCCTGCAGGCCTGCAGGAACAGGGAATTGCTGTAATAATATCTTCTCTCACCTTGGCCACATTCTGCCTCCCAGCCTAGCTCAAGGAAGCTGTTGAAGGTTTAGCAGGCCAGGCTTACACTGCTTGTGGAGACTTGTTATGCAGAAAGCATTTTTGTGGGTTCCTTTTCCACCCATCATTGTGGTCCCACCAAAGATGAGCTGCAGCTGTCAGCAGGTCCCAAAGCTGTAAGAGTAACACTTTCCACCCTTTCTAAGTCTCAGCATGAGAAAGTTTAGAGAAGCAGCGTGGTCTCTTAGACACCATGATATCTAAGAGACATGGATTAATTTTCTGACTTTGTTTTCACTTAGGGCAAAATTTGTCTGTGAGATTTTGATTCTAATCCATGTGTCAAAGACTTTTTTTTAATAACACTTGCAGAGCTGGCACCAACATAATGGAATGTCTAACTGAAAAGGATCTGTATTTCTCTTCTGCTTTATGTATTTTTAAGGCCTATATGATTGCTTGCCTGATGTGTACAAAGAGACCCCTCTATGCTCAGCTGAAGTAAGACACAAGCACACATGTACCTAGTCATGCCTGCTTGGGAGTAGGTGGTTCATCTTCCTCTGCTGTGCACTGCCGCACCACCTGCCTGCTGGCCCTCAGGGTGGCTCTTGGGGCTGTGGAGCCTTTGGCCCTGGTGCTGGATGGCCAAGGAGGTAGCACATACAGTGAAAACACAGCTTGTAGCACCCTATTGACACAGCAATTTAGTGCACTGGAGATATAGGGCATAATTTTACAATATTTAATTTCCATTAGGTGAGTGTGGCAATAGGAGTGTGATCATTGTTCTTTGCCTGACTAATTATCATCTCCATGTGTCAGCAGCCTGTCTTTTATCCATTCTGACAAAAAATAGAACCATTATTTCCAGAACTTTATCAAATGTATTTCTTAAGGGTGAATAACTTGCTGTCATTCACCCTTCTGATACTTGCCTGTTCCATGATTAAAAAAAAAATAATCCAGACTTTTATGCTAGAAAATAATATGTTGTGCAAATCAGAGATCACCTGGACTGACACATATTGCTTGGGAAATTTCTGTTGGAGTTTTCCATGTATGTATCAGGCATTTTGGCTCCCCATTACAGTATTGCCTCCCTTGTATCAGTCTCTTGTCCTCACTTTTTCAAGGTAAAGGACACAAAAGACGCTAAAGCTAAGCAGTCTAGAAGATATTAGAGGGTAGAACACTATAGAAATTCTGGCCAAGTAATTGTAAAAAATCTCAATGTATTTTACTGAAAATCTGCATCAAATTCATATTCTTTGTCCTTGCCTTCGAGGCTGTAAACAACTCTGCCCACACATCTTTCTGCCTACAAGTCCACATGTTGTTTTTGCCAATCTTGTCTCTCAGCTGCTCCTTTTGTGTCTCTCCCACACAGGATTTTGTGCTGGGATTCCTCCACACCCTAGGGCTTCCAACATCTGTGATATAGATGTGTGTATATATATATATATATATAAAAAACATATATTTACGTATTATCATATGCATGTATCAAATATGATCTCCCTTTCAATTGTTCCTTAAAATTGACATCTTTCTCCAAAGGGGAAGGGTCCACTACTCCCTTCACTTACTTTTTGATACATAAATTTATTCCTGAATGAGAACTTTGCATGTCTGCTTTGTAACTCTGGAGAAAGGTTTGCATTTATTTTTTCTAAACCATCAAATATGCTTAAAGTGACATGTATATGATAAGGCATAATAACAGATGCAAGTGAGTTGCTCACAGTCCCTGAACTTGGAAGGACAACTACAAGTAGCCTGAAGCTAAAACTCAAAGAGTTTAGGCTACCAGTCAGGGGAAGTCCTTACAGATGTTTCAAAGCTGTATGTAACATTTTGGTAGTACAGAGAACATGCTGGCAATTGCTCCAGGAGGAATTTATAGAATAAGAAATGTGTGGTATAGTAAGAATCTGTGGAGTGCTTTGCCAGTGACATGCTGATGATGTCAATCCTGATGGGGTATACTGGCAGGGGGACTACCAAGAGGTTATCTATATGATATAGGCATTTCCCCACATACATCTCTAGTATGAAGCTGGAAGAACTGCTGGCTGCTCATTAGGGGTTTTTTTTGTTTGTTTGGTTTTTTGTTTGTTTTTTTTTGTGTGGAAGCAAAGTGATCTGGGGTTTCCCACTGCAAGAACATTCAATTATACAATTCTACCTGAATGCTTTCACCTGATGCTAAAAGTACTGCACAAACTGACCAAGAGATTATTACTAAAAAGGACTTCCTCTCACTGATCTTTTCCTCTTCCAGTTTGGTAACACTTCAAATATAATTATCCTTACTGTTTGGCCTATACAATCATTTGTCTTTATGACTTGAAAAAAAACCATTGCTTTTTCATTTATCTGAGCCTCCTAAAGTAGTGAGAAAAATGACAGTAAAGCCAGAAGTTAGACAAGGAGACTGAGGAACCAGTGAAATAGCTTGAAGTGCATCTGCTTTTGCAACATGAAGAATCAGGATGACAGTCTCCCTTTAAGGGCATTGAGAAATATTCCAAACACTTTGTGTTAGAGAGGATATTGTGGTTTTGGGTTTTGCAGAACTGTAATTGCTTTTATTTTTTGTGAAATGAAAACCATGTGAAAATTTGGAGCTGAGCTCCTTGGCATCACTGCCCTCAATTTTTTTGGTAGACTATTTTAAAATTACAGCTTGGGTTTTGTCCCTTTAATTTATTTTTTTACCCTGTCATCATGCTTTACTACAATTTCATGAGATCTGTGCATATATAATCTTTGTTTTTATGTCAATTTTCCATGAAAAATAATTTTAGAGTTGCAAAGCTAAGCATCCAGAATTAGAAAAAATAAGATTAAATCAATAAATTATTTTTCCAGAATATGTCTCCTCTGCTTTCCCTATTTATTTTCAAGATCTCTTGATTTTAAATTATATGCAAAGTATGCTTTGACTCCATGGGGAAAGATGTGCATCCCTGTGGAGCTGCAGTGAGTCATTGTCAAGAAAAACTGTGCATAGGTCTCCCAAAAACTTGACATCTATTTTTGTATAGAGTAGAGAAATTAGAATGAACTGAAAATGTTACTGTGAGAAAGTACATCATGAAAGTTGTGTTGCTCTTTTTGGGAAGTTAGAGGAAATTCTGGGGTGAATAAAATGATCCTTTGCAGTGTTTGCAGAGGACATTATGCAGCAGTGCATGCTGTGTTTGTGGCACAGGGTGGTTTCTGTAGTGATGCTGCAGCTTGGCCCAGTCCAGTCATGATGGTGCACATTGCAGTAGCTGTGTTAGGTAGCAAGGCAACGACTCGGTTTTGTACCTGTTGGTTCTTAGCCCCTTGCATTCAAGTGCGATGTTTCGTGTTACACTGTGACTTAAGAACAATTTCACTTCAAGAAGCTGTCACGTGCCAAAATGCAGTTAAGGTAGGAAATGTAAAGGACGGCTATCTAACAGCAGCAAGGCTGCTGAACTGGCATATTGGAAAGGTTGGTTCCCTTGCACGTGCCAAAAAGGAGAACAGATAACCCTTCAAAGTACTAAACAGTATTATTAAATGATCTGAAAGGACTTACATTTCCTGAAGACCCAGGCAATGGAGACAAGGAAATCCACAACCCACCTGATCAGAGCCATCAGGCATATCAGTTTCTGTAAGGATAGTCAGAAAAGATTGAAATATAACTTATTCCTGGAGGCTTCAACTATCTTTTAATGAATAAATTTATCTCCAGCTGGTGGGTGGAAACAGGCTAGTGGAGCTGAGCTTCAGTACTCTCACCAAGAGGTTCCCACAATTTGAAAAGCTGATAACTTAGGAGCTGATACTAATGCACATATTTCACTGTGGTGCAAAGCAGAAAGCAGTCTGCCAAAGGATATGTGGCTTGTCGTACTGGTCTGAAAGCAGTAAAGGAAAAATACACAGGTTCTTGTAAGAACATTTGTTTTCTTTTTGTCTTGGTCCTTGAGTTGACCAGTGATTGCCTGGAAGGCTCAATATTTCAGTGACATTTCTGTAGCTAATCAAATATCTCTTCAGGGCCTGCCTTTGGGGAAAGCATAAACATTGGCTCATAAAGTTACTTTGTATACCTCATAGATAATGCTTTCTTGCCAGTATTTGAAATGTTAGACTGGGGGGTGGCATATGGAGTGAGCCCCTTCAGAGTGGCATGAAGTCTGTCCATCCAAAAACTGCAACAGCCAGCGGTGGTAACTGCGACTATGACCACTGCTGGTGTTAAATCTGACATTAAAGACTTTATATTTTGATACAGATGGATAACCCACATGATGCTACTACTTTACTATGTGTTTACAGACAGTAGTGCCCTGTGCTTCTGTTTTCCAGCTGTGCAATAGGGTTGTTTTGTACATTATCAGCTTGTTGTGAACTGTAATTCATTCTTTGTGTGAAGAACTTTGAGAGTCTCTTGGAATAACTGAAGAAATGCCAGGTATTAGAAACACTTAACGTGAATTATTTTATCACATCATTGCACTGCCAATTTGGTCATTACCTTGTAGTCTATGCTTAATGCTTTTGAGAGCAAGGTATAATACCCCTGTTAAACGGGAATGGAGAAAGGTGTGAGATCTAAATGCTTTTCTTGCTCAAAATACGTCTGGAAATTATTCAGTTAGTCAATGAATGGTATTGTCAGCTTGCCTTTATGCTAACATACCTTAAATCATTCATTTTTGGTACTCCTTCCTCTCCTTCATCAGGTTTTTCTATAATCAACACTGTCTTAATTGCATTTCTTGCTTCTTACTTGAAATGCCAGTCCTTTTGCCTACTCATTTCTGACCCTGAGGTAAAGGGGAGGCGTCTCAGCTATGAAGCCAGGATCCTCCAATGTAGTGGGTTTGCTGACTTCGTCAGAAAGCCTGGACTTTTGTAACTTATGATCTGTGGTTATGCAGTCAGTTCAAGCTAGCACAGGCCCATGCTTGTCATGGAGAGTGGTAGCCCTCCCATCTTCCATGCTTCTGGAAGTGTTTCTCTGACTCCCTTGATAAGTCACTAGCATTTGTGTGGCCACATAATCTAAATCAGGAAAGTAATCTAGTTTGTCTTTTCCCTCTCCACCCTTTTCCACTCACTCCTCTCTCTTCTCTTCTGTCTCCTTTTCCACTTCTTTTTTTTTTTTTTTTTTTTTTTTTGCCTTGTTGTGACTTACTTTGTCCCTTTTTCTGCCAGACCAGGTGCCTGATCTAGTTCACCATGTACCTGTGTGGGCTCATATACCAAGACAAGGGACATACCAAGACCCCCACACATGGCAGGACCATCTCTTTCAGCACTGGCATACATTTAGGTTACATTAATGTGACTGTGTAATCACAGAGAGAATTGTTATAGGACTAATGCTTTTCCAACCCTGACCTCTTTAGAAGAAGCAGAAAGCTGTAGAAGATGCTGTCACTGGTGACAGGAGTCAAGACGTACTTGCTTTTGAAACCTGGGAGATCCAGGAGTTTCCAGGATGCTGTGGAATATACATATTGATTTAGCCCTGACTTTTTTTCAAACTGCAAAGGCAAGCATAAAAGGAGGGTCCCTAGACTCAACTGGGATAATTGTGATGGTGTGAGGGTGAGCAGCCATTTTAAAATGTGACAATTTGATGTACCCAATGTGCATTGAGAGGCCTTTTCAGATTTCCAGCTTGAAATGCAAAGTTGCCTCCTTCCAGGACAAGACAATGACAAAGGCATGTTACTCAGGAGAAGATTAAATAGGATCTAGAAGAATGGGTTGGAGCCTAATTGTAGCCTTGAAGGATAACACTGAAGATCCTAACCTTCTCATTCCCTTTTATTTCTTCAGGTTTATTTATTAAATTTTCAGTGCAGTGTGGGTAGGTGTGCATATATTGTCAAAGGAGCCATCAAGGACTGAGGGAAAATGAGGGGACTACCACAACAGTCATTAAGGAAAACCGTGAATAATTACAGATCTTGCCCATGAAATATTGAAACATTTCATGCTCCTAAACTGGAGCACCCAGGGTTACAGTGAAACTGATGGAGTAATTAAGAGCTAAGCATGTTGAGGGTGTTTAAATATTAGAATGATATGTATACACAGCTCAAAAGACTAGAACTATTTCCAGAGTGGGAAAGACATAGAGAAGAAGATAGACTCAATTAAGAAAAGTAATGCTTGGGCTAGTTGTCTTTCCTGATGAGCTCTGCTGCACTGCCAGCAGCCTTTGAAGAGAGGTATTGTTCCTTATATATAGGGCTTAAAAAGCATCAGTGGTCTGGAAGGATCAATAGCAAATGTACAATAGAGAACAGTCTCACAGTAGCAGGGAGCTGGAATGCATCAGCAAATGACTGTTTTCTCACTTTCTGAAATTACAAGCTGCCTACAAATTTTGGGAGAGGTTGTTAAACAATCCCTAATAGAGTAGTTTCTTCTGTAGCTAGTCAATTTGCTCACCTAATCATGATAAAGGCATGCGGAAATTAAATCCTCAGTTACATGTCTTAATTTTTCTCATCTAGCACACAGCAGCATAGGTTTTTACCTCAGAACTACCGCTGCTACAAGAATTGTAGCGACAGGGAGAAGTCTAACACTTGGGGTACTAATCCCCAAATGTTTCAGTGGATTTTTAAAAAAGGAATTTATCAACCCTACTTCACTTTGTCTTGTTCCCCAATCATAACATTTACACTCTGAAATTGGAAACAAATACTTGAAATTCTACATAATGCTTAAACAACTAATTGACCTGACACTCTGGACTTCCCATGTGCTTTGCCAAGCTATGCTTTTGAATAATTTACAAAAAGAATGGAAATAAACCATAAAATATTAATCAGGCTTTCTACAGGACATAAGTTGAAGGGTTTTATTTAAGTTGCAAGTGTGTTAATTTCTCAGACAATCAGTATAACTCTGTCAACATGACTAAACCTGGTTTGCAAGTCTGCCATCTTTCATCTGAAAGGGGCTTTTTGCTGGAATAGTATGTTACAGCATTCCAGCCTTAATGTTGCTCCTGCTCCACTGGCATGGAGCTTGCTGTGTCTGAATATATTGTTGAGTCTAATAAAGTAAATATAAGAACATAAACCCAGCCATACCTGGGTAGTCCAGTAGTCCAGATAGGTCAATATCCTGTCTTTAACAGTGGTCACAAATAAGTGCTATTTCAGCAAATGACAAGTTCCGTGATCTTGGAGACAGTAGGTGGCTGGACGACATAAATGGCTTACAGTGATAAATGTAAAAAATTATTTTCTCTATTTAGAGAACTACTTTTGGTAGAGGAGCTTGGCATGTTTTAATGTGTTTTCCTATTAGGGAAAAAACTGTTTTAATTGTCATCCCAAATGAATTGATCATTGAAAATCTGTGCAATTGCTAGTTTACTGGAATGTCCCCCTCCAATTCTTGAATGCGTATGTATCTCCCATTTTATATAGAGAGAGTAGTCAACTTCTGTGGTTCGAAATAGCAGCTGGATGCTAAGAGCATTTTTTTTTTTTGAGAAATCAGTGAATATTGACTGTTGGGAAAAAGCGCCTTGCAATCCCAACCTCCGAGTAGTCTGCTTTTGTCCAAAAGTATTAAAGATAGATCCTCTTTATGAATTTACTTTTTGTGTGAATTCCCAGGAACAACTACTGTGAGAGGAATGCTTGTGTTTAGTTAAGTCTGACCAACCTTTTGTTTTTCACTTGTCTTGTGAAATATTGAGAAGGGCACCTGTTTATTCTCTTTCTCAGATAGATAACATCTTATGGGTGGCAGTCATCATAACCTCAAAAATCACTACTCTGTTTAGGAGGCTGAATCAACAATCCTTAGGAGGCATCTCCTAAGACTTTTAAAATTGAATTAATGTAAAGAATGTTGAAAGTATTTCTGATTTTATTTAGTTGGTTTGTTATTCATGTCCTTTACCTATGTTTGCTTTCACCTTTCGTTTTTAGATGGTCAGATACATTGTCTGTGTTCTGTTCTCTGCCCACTCTTTCTCAGACCCCATAGGAGCAGAGCTACAGTAGCAACACTGTACTGATTCTGAACTTAAAACTTACAACCAATAAAAATTTTCACACATGTAGCCTGAAAGCTCAGATTCTCCATTGGTATGTGTAGGGGGACATCAGGAAAGGTGGTGAGAGTTTGAAGTCCCAGTATTCTGTGGATGATACCCCATTCTAGGCTGCCTAATATTAGCTGAAGCTATCATGATCTCATAGCTTTCAGTTGCCCTGAAGAGATGAGCAGCTGGCTCTGGCTGAAGTTAGATAAAAAAGTAATGAAGCTATGGAGAAGAAGTGCTCAGACAGAAATGCTCTTCCCCAATAACAATCACTCCCATTGAATGCAAGCCTTAGGGTCCTCTTAGCCTGTACTACACAATCAATAGCTGTGGAGGTGAAAAATGTTAATTATCATCTGTGGCTGGCAAGGAGATTGTGCTGAATCCTATTAATGTAAAACTGGCCAGTGTGACTGATGTAGTTCTAAGATACAGACTGGAACTATTGTAAGTATTAATATATAGGAGCAATTTGTCATGGAATGAAAGGGAAAGACTGAAAAGGGCAAAAATCTTTGAATATGCAAAAATTTGAAAGAGCGGGAGACTGATTAACTAGACTGTATATCCATTAAAACTGTGATAAAAAGTTATTGTGATGGAAGAACCAGCTTAGAGGGAGATTAGTGATGGAGCTTCCAAAGGAACAGTTCTGGGACCAATCCAATTCGTTGTTTTCCTTATGATATTGACATAAACCCAAAATTATGCTGATGAAATTACTGGTGGCCCAAAGTAGGGAGATACCATCAGATAACAAACTGGGAGATGGTACAGAAAGAACCATATGACCTTAAGGATCTGAGTCTGAGGAACAGGCTGATTTTAAATATTTCTAAGTATTGAGATCATTGCATAGAATTAATATGTTGGGGTCTGCAGCGGGTCTGCGGATAAGTTAGTTGACCTCAAAGACTTAGCCGTGTACCTTTAAGACAGCCACAAATTGTCAGGTATGTGAACAGGATGTGAAAAATCGGAACTTAGAACTGCAGCATACAGGCACCTACAGCAACAGCAAATAGCAAGCAAGAGGAAGGACACAAAAACCTAGCAGGGTCTAACACCTGCACTGTCTAAGATATATAAATAGTTTGCATAAACAATAAAGGCCATTTTGTCCGAACCCAGCCACGCAGACATAGTGTTTCTTTTAAGTCCACCTCGACTTGCGTCACCACATTAATAACCAGAAATTTTGGGACATGCTCAGAGTCCGTGAGTTGGAAATGACAAAGGGGCAGAAAGATGAAGGATATCTGTCAGCTGCCAGTGTAATAGAAATAAAAAAAGTAAGTGCAATCTTAGGACTGGTATCAAGCAAACAAAAGAAGAAATAAAGTACTAGGAGTAAAGGACAGGGCATGACTGTGTAGACTTCTGAGCGAGCATGTTCAGGAGACAAGAATGAAAGCAAAACAGATGATAATGGGAATGGAGGCTTTATAATACAAAGAGGATTAACAGAGTTTGTCTGGTTTAGCCTCAGTAAGCCAAGGGTGAGAGGGCAGAGGTTCTGGAAACCGATAATGGACTCTAGGGAAGGCAGACATGAGAGAAGAAGAGATCTTCCAGCTAAAGGGCAATGTTTGCATTGGAACAGATAATACAAACCTGCCAAGAAAAACTGAATGTCCTTCTAATTTCCTGACTTCTGACAATCAGAACAGTGACATTCTGGGACAGAATTTCAAATGGACTTGTGGGACAAGAAACACAAATGGTTTTACAGAATCACAGAATCACAGAATGGTTGGGGTTGGAAGGGACCTCTGGAGATCATCTAGTCTAACCCCCTGCTAAAGCAGTTCACCTAGAGCAGGCTGCACAGAATTGTGTCCAGGCTGGTTTTGAATGTTTTTAGAGAAGGAGACTCCACAACCTCTCTGTTCCAGTGTTCTGTCGCCCTCAAACTTCCTTCTTCTTTTTGAGTTTTGCCAGAAGCTCCTTGATTACCCATGCAGGCCTCCTGCCCCCTTTGCTTGATTTCTTACTCCTAGGGATGCACTGATCTTGAGCTTGGAGGAAGCGATGCTTGAATATTAATCAGCTCTCTTGGAGCCCCCTACCTTCTAGAGCCCTAATCCATGGGATTCCTCCAAGTAGGTCCTTGAAGAGGCCAAAGTTAGCTCTCCTGAGGTCCAGGGTTGTAATCCAACTTGATGCCCTGCTTCCTCCATGCAGGATCTGTTCAGGTGGGAGATAAAAAGGCTGTTAATGATCCCTGTTATTGCAAGAACCATATAATACAACCTTCTCCTAAATGGATCACAGTCCTTCGTAAACTGTACTGTGATCCGTTTAGGAGAAGGTTGTATTATATGGTTCTTGCAATAACAGGGATCATTAACAGCCTTTTTATCTCTCATCTGACATTAAAAGGTCAAATTTGTGTTTCCAGCAGCAGTGGAAGCAATAAAACCTGAGATTTTTGTCTTGGGGTAGGACTCTCCTGTAGACCCTTTGGTGTCTGAAAAGAGGCTACTTCCTGCATTCCTGCATTTCTCTACCTGGCTGCCTAGTTTCACAGTCCTAGTAAGGAATCTATACTCTTTGATGGATTTGGTTGAAACTGGCTAACAGGTTTTTGGCAGAGATTTGTAATAGTACGAAGAAAATGACTCATTTCCTTTGAAAAACAGGCCAAACCCCAAAGCTGTTGGGGGAATAGATTTCTTATGTTAGGGGTGATTCAGTTGGAGGGCTTAAACGTCATCAGACCCAATTTGCCTTCCAGTAGAATAAACACCTCACTGCTCTGACAGACTCTCTGGTAATGGGAAATTGTATAAGCAGCCTACTGCTCCCCACTGGATCCCTTGTCCTGTCCACCTGGTTTGCTCTTCAGATGCACAGGAAGAAGCAAACTGTTCCATAATAAAGCTGAGTAGCTTACTTTCTTGTCAGAGGAGGAGTGGTACTCATTGTTCTCTGGATCATGCTTTATCTTCAGGGCTAAGAAACACAAAATCCAGGAAATGCAAGGTGGAAGGAGAAGTAATTAGTAAGTTACTGTACTTGACTCTCTTTATTATTTACAAGCAAAGGCTCATGAATGAAGCTGCCCAGAAGCTGGCTGCATTTTCATTCTGAATGAAAAATATAACCTTTAAAAAACTGATTTTGGGGTTTGTCTTCTTCTAGTCCCCTTTAATTTAAAAATTACTATTTGAAATTTATGGTCATGTGATCCTAGCCTAAATCCCAGGTAGAGACTGGTTGTCATTTTTTGTGCTCTTAAATGAAGCCTCTGTTATTTTTCGAATCTCCTGAACTTTACACCAAGGGAAGCAGATGGAGAAAACATTACTTCAAAAGCATTGACATCCAGCACAGACACTGAAATACTGAATCCTGAAGAATATGCATTGTGGCTTTTCAGTTTGCTGCCCAACCTGTCTTCTTGCCTCCTCATCCCTGTGACAAACGCTCTCAACCATAAACCCATAAATGTATGGCTGTTATGTGTGGGAGGGAGCATGGAAGGAAGAAGTAGTTAAAGGAAGTGTTTGAAGGGACCTGGATTTATTCCTTTGTTGGTGTAACTGTGGAATGTAGGAATGATAGATGAATGTCAAATTAGAATGGAAAGAATGCAGGTGGAAAAACAAATGGGTTGGGTAGGATTGGTTGTGAATACAGGTATGTGAATACATACCTTCCTGGCTTGGAGATTACCAAGCATCCTGAACTACTGCTTAGTCAGGTCTTTGTGAGCCTGGAATGCAACTCATCGGCTGTTCTAAGTAGGCAGTGATAACATGCACAGCATGGAGCTGCTGTACGCCTGACAACCGGTTTAACTTTTGGTGCTGTTTGTGAGTAAAGCAAAGGAAGTATTTGTGCTCACACAGGAAAGGTGCTATATGGATGGAGATGATATGCATGGTTTAGGCCGCAGTTTCAGAGTGTCTATGCATAAGATCTGTTTCTGCTGCCAGTACAGTTGTGGTAAAAACTTCACAGGCTTCATTACTATAGGAGCAGCTTCTTTCTGAGAACAATAAGAATTATTAGTAAATTGCCACTCAACCCAATATAACTAGGTATTATTAATGACTGATTTTGCATGTCATGTTTACAAAGTAGTCCAAAGAGTTTTGAGATTCTAAGCAGCAAAACCAAGCCCTTCAATTATTCTTTTCTGTCATTCACTTAGAATAATGTTGGAATACAGCAGTCTAGTTGTGAAAGACCTTCTAGGAGATACTGCAAAATACTTTAAGGACACAACAGACTACACTGGCTCCAGTTGGTGATGGATTCTGATGCTGTCTGAATGCTTTAGCTAAGGCCTCCTCAAGCGCCTTAATCCTAGTGCCTTTAACAACAGCTCCAGCTCTTGAATCAGCCTTGTATCCACATTCCATCCTTGAATATCAGCTCCCCCAGAAATGTGTTTTAATCAAAGCCTCTTCTCAAAATAATAATAAAAAAATTGGTCATTTTTCTATTTTTCTTCCAAAGATAATTGCCTACACGTAGGCTGCAAAATGTCACATTACCATACAAAGACCCTTTAAGAAAACACTGAGCCTTGTGGAAAGCACAGTCTGTTAAGGAATTCAGCTGTCTTCTGTCTTTAATAACATTTAAACCTAGTTCTGGGAGCCTGAAAACACTTAAACAATGCCCAATTTATAAGCCCTGTCTTGAGATGGAAACAGAACACCCTTGTCAGGACTACTTTGTCTCTGCTTTGCAACTGAGAAGCCTGAGATATGGTGAAGTTAAATGGCTTGGTCAAAGTGCTGTGACAGCTCTGGGTAGACAGATTTGGGATACTGCCTGCAAATTCTGTGGTTTTATTGGAGAGACATTCCTTCCTGCTGATTTCTCAGCATTCCTCTGTCTTTCTAGAAGGACTCTGCATGGAAATAAACTATTCTTTTCAAGATCATTCATTCTTGCCACGGGGCACTACCCACTGCCAGAACCTTTCTGGTCACATAATTATCCCTGAAACTTCCAGCAGTCTATTACAGAGGATTATGCAGCAGGAGCAGATGAACTGCTAAACAGATCCTGTTTTCCTATAGATGGTATCAGAAAGGAATAAAGACAAGGAGTAAAATGGGAATATCACAGAAAGAGGCACAGAATCATAGAATCATTTAGTTGAGATCATCAAGTCCAACCATTAACCCAGGACTGCCAAGTCCATCCCTAAACCCTGTCCCTAAGCACTGCATCTACATGTTTTTTTAAATGCCTCCAGGGATAGTGATTCAACCACCTCCCTGGGCAGCCTGTTCCAATGCTTCACCATCCTTTCTGTGAAGAAATTTTTCCTAATATCCAATGTAAACCTCTCCTAATGAAACTTGAGGCCGTTTCCTTTTGTCCTGTTGGTTGTTACCTGGGAGATGAGACCTACCCCCACCTGCCTACAGCCTCCTTTCAGGGAGCTGTAGAGAGAGATAAGATTCCCCCTGAGCCTCCTCCAGATTAAACAGCCCCAGTTCCCTCAGCTGCTCCTCGTAAGACTTGTTCTCTAGACCCTTCACCAGCACCTCAGTATTAGTCTTGTAGTAAGGAGACCCAAAATGAACACAGCATTCAAGGTGCGGCCTCACCAGTGCCATGTACAGGGGGACAATCACCCCCCTAGTCCTGCTGGTCACACTGTGTCTGATACAAGCCAGGATGCTGTTGGCCTTCTTTGGCCACCTGGGCACACTGCTGGCTCATGTTCAGCTGGCCACCAGCCAGCACCCCAGGTCCTTTCCCACCAGGCAGCTTTCCAGCCGCTCTGCCCCCAGCCTGTAGCGCTGTGTGGGGCTGGTGTGACCCACGTGCAGGACCCGGCACTGAGCCTTGTGGAACCTCATACAACTGGCTTTAGCCCATGGGTCCAGCCTGTCCAGATCCCTCTGCAGAGCCGTCCTGCCCTCCAGCAGATCAGCACTCCCTACCAACTTGCTGTCATCTGCAAACTCACTGAGGGTGCACTCAATTCCCTCACCCAGATTGTTGATAAAGATATTAAACAGGACTGGCCCCAATACTGAGCCCTGGGGAGCACCACTTGTGAATGGCCACCAGCCAGATGTAACTCCACTTACTACCACTCTTTGGGCTCGGCCGACCAGGCAGCTTTTAACCCAGCGTAGTGTACACACGTCTAAGGTGTGAGCAGCCAGTTTCTCCAGGGGAATGCTGTGGGAGATGGTGTCAAAGGCTTTACTAAGGTCCAGGTAGACAACGTCCACAGCCTTTCCCTCATCCACTAGGCACATCATCTTGTCACAGAAGAAGATCAGGTTTGAAAGGCAGGTTTTGCCTTTCATAACCCCATGCTGGCTGGGCCTGAACCTTGGCTGTCCTGCACGTGCCATGTGATGGCACTCAGGCTGATCTGCTCCATAACCTTCCCCGGCACTGAGATCAGGCTGACAGGCCTGTAGTTCCCCAGATCCTCCTTCTTGCCCTTCTTGTAGATAGGTGTCACATTGGCTAACTTCCAGTTTGCTTGGACCTCCCCAATTCACCAGGACTTGATAAATGATGGAGAGTGACTTCGTGAGCTCCTCCATCAACTCCCTCAGCACCCTCTGGTGGATCCCACCTGGCTCCACAGACTTGTGTACATCTAAGTGGAGCAGCAGGTCACTAACCATTTCCTCCTGGACTGTGGGGACTTCATTCTGCTCCTCCTCATCCACACCTTCCAGCTCAGGGGGCTGGGTACCCAGAGGGAAGCTGGTCTTGCTATTAAAGACTGAGGCAAAGGAGGCATTAATTACCTCAGCCTTTTCCTTATTCTTTGTGGCAACGTTTCCCGCTGCATCCAGTCATGGATGGGGGTTATCCGGGTTATCCTTGGCCCTCCTTTTGTTTCTATGTATTTGTAAAAATATCTTTTGTTATCTTTTATGGCAATGGCCAGCCTGAGTTCTAGCTGGGCTTTCACCTCTCTAATCTTTGCCCTGCACAACCTCACAGCATCCTTATAGTCCTTCAGAGTTTCCTTCCCCTTCTTCCAAAGGTGGTAAACTCTCCTTTTTGCCCTGAGTTCCAGCCAAAGCTGTCTGTTCAGCCAGGGTGGTCTTCTTCCCCACCGGCTTGTCTTTTGGCGTATGGGGACAGCCTGCTCCTGTGCCTTTAAGACTACCTTCCTGAAGAATGCCCAGCCTTCCTGGACCCCTTGGCCCTTCAGAACTATCTCACAAGGGACTCTGTCAATGAGGCTCTAAAACAGGCCAATGTTGGCCCTCTGGAAGTCCAAGGTAGTGGTTCTGCTGACTCTCCTCCTTACTTCTTTAAGAACCAAAAACTATCATCCCATGATCGCTATGCCCAATACATCCTCTGACCATCACATCACCCACCAGTCCTTCCCTGTTTATAAACAGCAGGTCCAGTGGGGCATCTCCCCTAGCTGGCTCACTGAGCAGCTGTGTCAAGAAGTTTTCTTCAACACACTCCAGGAACCTCCTAGACAGTTTCCTCTGTGCTGTGTTGTATTTCTAGCAGACATCTGGTAAGTTGAAGTCACCCATGAGAACAAGGGCTTAAGCATAGCTGCTCCTCAGCTTGTGTCTTTCCCTGGTTTTGAGTTGATGGCTGCAATGCTGTAGAGGCAGCACAGAATTGAAATTAACTCTCCAGAGCTGTAAATTAACATTAATTAGAGCTCATTTGCAATGAAATGGGTTATCCTTATTCATCTTAAAACTAGATGAATCAATCCCCAGAAAAAGGAATGAAAATAATTCCTTCTTTGGCCAACATATAGGCAAGATGTCAATTAATAGGGCTTATAATTTTAATGATTCTTTGACAGTGCCCTTCAAACCCCTGCAGGATTAATCAGTAAAAGGCCTGTAGTTCTATTGCTTGGGAGTCTTACAGAATACATTTACTGGGTATGCAGTTGCCAGGAGGAAATGTCCAGACGTGAATGCTTCATCAGCAAGATGTGAATACAGCACTCTTGTTTCTGATTCTACCTCTGGGTTTTCAATTGAGGTCAGTATTTTTCAAGTCAGAAGCTAACATTAAGCAACCTACATTTTGAGAAGTCTCCTGCATGGAAATCTTGCTACGTTTATGTAGAAGCCCTTCACGCAGATTGAAAGACCAACACTAGGTACCTAGGTTTTGTTATTATTGGCACAAATTATTTTTTCCCACAGACCACTCAGATTAATGATGACACTACTTGAATAATTGCCATTTGGCCAGAGTTAGGGTTTGTGGCAGATTCTGTTCTCATGGAGGGATTTGAGCACAACAAGTGACAACAGGAAGGTATTCTTGCCACGCTGAGTATACAGCCTTCCCACTGACTACCACAAATGTCTTCTTCGGATCTCTTTCTCTGCAACAGAAGCCAGTGTATTCTTTTGTGTACAGCATTTCTGCAGTGTGATAAACCCTAGTTGTTTTCCTTTCTTTGGATCTGGACTGAGAGCTGAGATGAAGGTGTCTGACTAAATTATACCAAAAGAAAGAGAAAATCCTTCAAAGTTGATGGTAAAGATGAAGAAGATAAGAGTAAGTCTTTCCTTGTAAAGGATTGCACTTATTCTCAAAATGTTGGTTTTGTGTCTTCTACAAAGTAGATTCTGCACTGAATGGGAATAGCGTCCTGAAGGTATTTTCAGACACATTGTATCTGTTACATTGCTATACATCGCTATAGCTGCAAAAGAGTTTGGATTTTTGTTACAGTAAATGCTGGAGTTGGTTCTGCCTTGACATACAGGTTAAATGAACGTGAAAATCTGGTTCTTGCTTTACATGTGGTGATCATTCAGACATACATGAAGATGAATGCAGATATAATCACTCTTTGCATGATAGTACCAGCCATTTAAAGCCCCAAAAGGATGACGGTGCGGGAAGCTAGTGTCTGAGAACTTCCCTCTTCTCTGCCTTTTCAGAGACTGGCTGACAGCATATACACTAACACTTCACTTTGTAAGAATTAATGCTTTTTTAAAAAAATAAAGCAGATGGCAACATCAACAGTGTTTATGAAGTGCAGTTTGCAAAGACTACAGTTCCCAGTATGTGGTATCACATATGTGTTCAAGTGGAGGATCCTTAGAGAGTAATAACCAAGCAGGAGCAGCCACATATACCACACATCTAGTACAGAAGCACTTTTTCAGTAACCTCAATGGAAGCTTGCAAGTTGGTTTCCATCTAACCATTTAAATATAAACAGAATATAAACATTCTGTGTGCCAATAGCTTGATGTATTGGTAAAGCAGAATTCCCCTCTGTCTGGTCCTGTCTCCCTGCTGTTCTGATAGCTTAGAAGTTAAGGCCCATATCTAAATAGGATTTTTATAATAGAAACTAGAAATAACAAAATGTATTTTGCTAGAAATAACAAAACAAATCTAGGACTCTAATAGGAAATATGAAAGAGACATCTGATGAAGTAAGAGGTTTTCAGCCAAACAGATTTGCTAAGAGTTTATTTTTGCAGACAACTTCCATTGAGAGGGAAAAAAAGCAAACGGCTGAACATTTTTTCAAGCAATAAAATGGATTTAGAAAGTTATTTTCAATCCCTGGATTGGTCTGTCAAACTTGATGGCACCTACACTATGGAAAAGAGCAAGAAGGGAGGTCACCATGCCTCACAAAAGGTGTGGGATGATGGAGAGCTTAGCCTCCAGGGCAGAATGTGGGCATGAAGCCTGTGCTAGTTTAGGGAATTGTGGTTTGATGTTATGCTGAGACCAAGCAAAATACTCTGCTTCAGTTTTGTGTTTTTGAACTTACGATTTCACTTTGGCAACAGTGAAATGGTTAATATTTTCACCTTTAAGGAAAAAAAAAAAAAGCAGGACTATTAGTCTGGCAATTCTGAAAGTCCCTGTTCTCCATGAAAAAAAAAACACCCCAAACCTCATTATGTAGAAATTTATTCAAAAAAGAAACAATGTTCTGTCCAGCCTTTATTGCAGTAGGAAACTGTTGTTAGCTTGTGTTCAGGAGAGTAAGAGATGTGCTAAAGGTGTTTCAACCTTCAGAAAGTGTTTCTGCAACTTGGAAAAAAGCACTATGGGGAAACATCTAGAACTAACAGGCAGGTATTAGAAAAAAGTCTGGCAATACTGCATCATATTCCCCCCTCCCCTCCTCCTCCTCAAAAAAAAAAAAAGAAAAAGGCAAAAGGAAGAGGAGGCCTCTAATCAGGTTTTGTCTGCGTAGGATGAAATCTTGTAGACACTGATGGAGCACCAGCATAGTAACCCAAACCCAGTGGGGCTGTTTTTCTCAGAACAAAGCTTCTTTCATCAAGGTATTACTTCTGTTTGAGAATATTGTGCTCTGGCAATGAAATCTTCTTGTGTTTTATGCATTCTGCTGTTTGTCAGTCAAAGTGCTTGATCACACGTTTGTCACCCGGCAGGACTCAGGCCCAGCTCTCCTCTAAGTGGCTAATGCTATCACCTTTCGGTCCGTGTCTGACAAACTCACAATCCTGTATTAGTGTCAGTGTTGTGGGTATGCTGGAGTATTAAAAGCTCTTTCTTGTTCCATCAAAGGAAGAATTAACCTTTTGATCTACTTTGCAGCATTCTGAACCCTGGGTTGTTTGTTTCATGTTAATGAAATTCAATCTCTGTGCAACAGCAGAGGCTTCTTAAGTCTTTACAATTCTTTAGCAGAGGCTGGGAACAGAAACCTGATCTCACAAGTATGGTCTGGAGCCTTGTTGTCAAGGTCATTCAGCCTTTCCTGTACAGAAAGAAACAGCAGGAAAAAGAATGTAAACTGTTTTCTAATTTATTTTTGACCATTTATTAGATAGAAGTTTTTTTTCCCCCTGCATCTTAATATTAGGTCTATACCAGTCCTATATACAACCTCTTGTCAAATAATTGTCTCGCAGCAGTCCTGTGAAACAGTCTTCTATTCTTAACTCTGCATTGGAGAATAGCTGGGAGGTCTGTAATGGATTAATTGTATTAGAGATTATTCTAGGTATTTCTAAGCTATGTATGAATTTGGTTCAGCTCTATGTATCAAGAATGTGTGTAGAATAGGATTACTGGTAGCTTTCTTGAAGAATCCTTATGGATGGTCTTTAGTTTGAGAGTTGAGGATGACAGAGAGGAAAAGTGATAATGACACTAGATTCCTTATTAACCATTAAAATAGTAGAGCCGGGCAGGAAAGATGCTAGCACACCAGTTGATAGCACAGGGTTGTTTTCCAAAGCATAGTTTGCAGTGCTTTGCCATGAAATATGATGTATGAGGAAAAGACACTGGTTTGCTGTTTGCAGCAATTTTCAACAGCCGTTTTACTTGTTTGGGTCCCTTGGGTGGGAGACATGCAATTCTCATGATGTCAGAGCATGTATCTTATTGCTTAAAGCAGATCAGTTCTGCGCTTATGTGGGGAATGCACTATACTTGCAGGATGGTGATCTCATAAACCTTTTTGATTCCTTTTTTATTTTTGGTAAGCTGTACAGAAGGCAACTTGCAGTTTATGGACTCGTAAATCCTTGTGCTTGTAATAAAAATATTGAAACGAAGCTTTCACAAGATACGGTTCAGATAATCCCAGAAGAATTTGGGAGCTTTTTTGGAACTTCCTTTGGCTGTCAGACTTGTGCAAACAGGTGTCTTAGTGTGCATGCATGTGAGTGGGCAAGGGAGGAAGAGAGGGATGGAGTTTCTAATATGATTCTAGGTGTCACATAATTCTAGACAGGCTGGCAATGCTGAGATTAGCTTTCATCCGTGTATATTGGCACTTGCAGTTCAGACTCTGAGCGCAAATACGGAGGCACAGCAGACAGCAAAATTCTTTGAACAGCAGCAAGACAGAAATAGGATTGTTTTGGTGTCTACATGAACAGGCAGCAAGACTCAGTCTCTGCCTTACAATTTAAAATGTAATAAATTGTATGCAGTTGAGTATGACTGTCATATTACTGCTTCTGTACAGACAGAAATTGAGGCCATGAAGAGGGAAAGTGACTTACTCGATGATACAGCAGTTCTTCCGCAGAGGCTGGGAATGGAAACCTGATCTCACAAATATGGTTTGGAGTCTTAATAACAAGGTCACTTGGCCTCATCGGAACAGAAAGAAACTGCAGAAAAGAGAACATACATAAACTATTTCCCATTTAATTTTGAATTGTTTATTGGAAAGAACTGCATGTTTGCCTTACCATTAATACTGCTTCTTCAGCAGTACTGTGAAACACAAAATACTTAAAGACATGGAAACTCTGAAATTGAGAACTATTTTTTTATTTCGTTGCCTTGAATCACTATTTTTTCCCCTTCTTTTTGGTTTGTTTCTGTGTGGAAAGATACATTTAAAAGCTGGTATAAATGCTTAATTTGTATACTGTAAAGAAAAGATATTTGGATGGTTACATTGATACTGTGTGGGATTGTGTTATTCCCAGTGCAGTTCATTCTTGCATAGAAAACTAAACTCTGAATGCACAGAGGATACCAATTCCTTGTTTCACTGATGGCAGGATTTTGCAGCCATATAATAGCATGGCATTTAGCCTGCATGGACCTGAGCTGCAGAGCAGAGGTGCCTCACACGTTTTAATGCCTCTTCATGCCTCTTGGAAGCAAATTCACAGGTAGAGAGGCTGGATGTGGTACAACGGGCTTCCACTCATCTCTGCTCTCATTCCAACCCAGGTCTGGACTTTTGCCTCTCTTGACTCAAGCAAGGGAAGATCACAGATGGGAAAGATTAGTTCTAAAATGAGATTTCCAACAAAATTTAGTAAAAGTTTCTGACAAGTGTGCTTTCTACTGACAGAAGTTAGAGTCCTCTTTCTCCCGGTCACATGTAGCTTTTTAGCCAGGCTGTGTTTGCTTCTTTATTTTCACCTAACAACTCAATTTCTTAAATAATTACAGAAGCTTTACTGACTTGATTTGTACTAGTTACTTTGAAAGTGTATATACAACTGCAATTTACACCTGCAAACCTTGGAATAAGTAAGGGTGTAGTGCCTCTGAACAGTTTCACCCATGTGATAACCTAGTTCTAAATTAATCTGAGCAGCCAGGGTGCTGGACGAAGAAAGTTGGTTTTGATCTGCCTCACTATGTTAATTTTTCTTTGCATCTCTTTGCATATTAACTGTCTATTGGTCCTCTGTAAATTGAAGCTCTTGAGTAGGAAAATACAACAGTGAAACCAAGAAAAGAATGCTTTGGTTGGGAAATTAGAAAAAAAATGTTTTCAAAATAAAAAGTATATAATTTTAGCCATTTGCAATAAACTATCTCCATTGTAGTAACTGTGGCAGGCATTAAGACAACTTTCTAAATGATTAAGAATACCTAACTGTATATTGAGTGTAGATCTTCTGTTTTCAAATTATATGAATACTACCATAACTTGGTATGAATATTTAACCTGTTCTCTTAGCTTTCTGAGACCTTTATTGTGGTGCTGACTATTTGCTAGTATGGAGGAGGTGAAAATGCTTTGGAAGAGAGGCAGTATGGAATATCAGAGAAGGAGGACTATCCAATTAAATTATTTTGCCCTTGGAATGTTCTTTGTTTCTTTTCATTTCACAAGGTTATACTATCTATATAAAAGCTTCCCATAAGCTTAGTATTTCTGCTGTGTCATCTTTTCTTTGCAAGGTATACCACTACTTTTGTCCGTTTTAGAGAGTTTGCTTGGCACTATTCTTACAGAATATGTCAAGTCTTCTGTTATTAGATACTGTACTAATAGTTTTTTTTCCAGCAATATATAGTGGGAGCTGTTGCCTGGGTCCATGGTTATAAGATTGCTTTTTTTTCCCCCTACAAAGAACAACAAGACTAGCTTCCCTCTGCCCATCTTAAATCTTCCGAATGGACCAAATCCCAATACACGTGTCTATAAGTCCTGTTCAAGTTCTGTCTCTAGCCATTTTTTATTGCTTTCAAGATGGATTTTCAAAGTATTTTTACCATCTAGTATTCCCATATTGTATGTATGAAGGAAAACCAGACTGTTTTGCATTTCATATAGACATCTGGGGCAATATTATATATTTTGTGAGATAACAATGGAGAAATACATGTTCTGTAAACTAGATAGTACTGAATTCTGTGTGATGGTTAGTTTGGGAGCAAGTATTTATCATCTGCATGATCTTGTCTCAGTCTTTTGCTGTTATTTCATATTTACAGTCCAGACTAAATAACTTAATGGTTTTTATGCAGTTTTTCTTTTAAAAACAGCAATGAATCATATATTCTATACATAATCTTGATCATGGAAACTTCAGCCTTTGCATTATACTTTCTAATGAAGCTAGCCTACTTTGTTTCTTGTCTGGAAATATTATAAATAACATAAGCAAAGAGCATACATTTATATTGAATGTCCCCCTTTCTCCTTCCCTTGCCTTTCCCCTTCCTCCTGGTAGGAAATCATCTATTTACTACACTTTCTTTCAATCAAGATATGAAATTATTTTTATTTTCCTGTTGATTAAGATACATTTCTGAGATCTGTTATAATTTTTATTCAATAGCTTGTCTCTTCTGTGACCAATTAGTAAATACAGTTTTAATTACTAGGTGATATTTCATGGGTGCCAGAATCTTGGAGGAAAAGTCTTGTAATTGTTAAAATGAGAATTAGCTTGTCATTTTATGATCCAGTCATAATTGCCTCTTAATGCCTCATTCCATAGGGTATCTGACACACATGACCCTAACATACTGTTTAAAAGATGCTGCCACTGGATTTTCCATCTTATCCCCTCTCCTTTTATGTGTTCTAGGTTACTATGTTTTATTCTTGGCCATTGGAATCTTTCTGAAAATTGTTTTCTTACTTTTTTGCTTGTTTGGTTTGTTTTGACCAGAGAGAGGCAATAAGTTCCGTTTAGAGTTTCTGGATTTTACCAGATAATTCCACCTGCCTGAGCTACCGCACAGGGTTCTAAAGAATGGCTTAATACTTCATTTAAGTTCTTCTTACTATAAACAGTGAAATGCTGCTTAAATGTTTCATTTTATTATCGACTACATTCAGTAAGCCTTCACTGTTTTTTAAGCATTTCATGGACCCAAGATTAGAGTACTGCAACATATATCTGCTGAGGGTTTTTTGTTCAATTATTACTTACAACCTTTTAAGAATTATTTCTGTGCTCACTGTGCTCATTTCATGATTTTATTCAATATCTCTGAATTTTAATGATAATGGTTGGGTAACCAAATCAAAACATGAAGATAATAAGGGTCATTTTTTTCTTGTTCTACCATACAATGATTTTTGAGTTTTTTGGATTTTTTCCCTTCCAGGATAAGCGAGAGGATTTTTATAGATAATTTTGATCCTCATTTGAAAATGTCTCCCAAAACAATTTCTTCAAAATATGAAGCACTTAGCATTGATAGCTAAACTGTTAAAGTTTTCTTCTTCATACTCTAGGTGCTATTCCATATGGAGCAATCCTCTTTTATATTAACCAAAGAGATTCTTTCTTCTATAAAGCCTTTTGGGTGCTGTTTCAGCTGTGTAAGTATTATTACGTACAAACCTCAACAGCAGCATTTTAGTCTCTCTCATTTACATTAAAGAAGGAGGTCTATAAGACTCTGGATTTTTAAAAAAATCCATGTTTGATTTAAGTTTTAAAACTGCATCTTTGTGACAAGTTGATGATCAGCAAACCTTCTGTCACCAGAGTGAAATGTTCTTACAACCAGGGAGCTGATCATATCTCATACATTTTATAACATTTACCAGCATATCTATTTGTTCAAGAGTAACCTCTGTTTTTCACAATTTTATTGTCTTGCTGAGATGACCTAGTAGCTCTTTCATTATATTAGAATCAGGACATTTTGAAATCTGTTTCATATTACCTCTTGCAGCATAACAAAACTTCTTGATTTTTTTGTCCCTAAAATGCTCTAGAGTTGTGAATAGCCTTGCTTTTTTAATATACCATTTTTTTTTTATAATATGGTTGGCTGGAGACATTTGTTTGAAATCACTCAAACTCATAATCTCTGTGACTTCTTGCCCACTTAGAGAGTCCTTCTTTGCTAAATAGGTGAGCTGTCTGGGATTTTCCTGATATCAGTGGTTTTTATGTGATCTTCACTTTCTTCACCTCTTGCAATAAGTCTGTATCATTCTGTAGTCATCTTGCATTTTTGCACAGCCCATGGTGAGGTACTGGGAGGTCTCAGGCAGCACCTGGATTCCAACTAGAGAAACAAAATGGGACAAGACCAATACAAAATAGTGTGAGGTTAAAATTAAGCCCTACTGTTTATCTAAGAAAGTGTTGAGTTTTCTTGCATACCGAAAATGAAATAATTTTTGTGAATCATTATGGATGATACAGTGGTGAAACTTTATTTAAGTAGAATTTGTGAGCACTGACAGGGAAAAAATGGGTTTATGAATAGGAATCACTTGCGTCCATTGGTATCCGGTATTTTGGAACAAATATCTGGTTAATTGCAATTGACAAAGACCATCAGAATTATTCAGAAGGCTGAAATGAAAATATTTAACATTAATCAGTAATCACTGCAGTGGCAATTAAACACTATTTTGTCTTCAAGTGACAGTTAAATGGACAGGTGGCAAAAGCTGTCCATGATTTTCTTTGTATTAGCTTCTCTATGCCTCTTCACAATAGCTCTTATAAATGAAGAATTTGCTTCCTTAACTAAATATTATTTCAAATGAAAAGTGCAAGCTGCTTTGTTATACAGCTCTGGGCTTGTCAGTCAGCTAGTCAGATTGCTTTGGGAAGTTGAAACACGAAGCACATTAAGCTTCTAGTAAAGACCGAATCTGGGTAATCAGTTTGGGTAAATCTGCAGAGCTCATTTGACTTCAGTAAAAGTCTTGCTGTCTAGGTCTGATTCTCATCGATGCCCTTGTATTTACATGTCTAAAACCTGGGAGTTGCAGAATCCTACCTCATCACGGTAGTAGTGGTTTTTCCCTGTTAAATGCAAAGCAGTGGAGAATGCACAGTCCCACCTTCCAGTCAAATTTGGAAAATGGGAACAGTAGTGGGAGACAGCTTTTAAATATATTACAAAGTAAAATAACTATAATGCACTCTTCATTTATTTTTCATCACCTTCCTTGTATGTGTGAATAGTCACACTGAGGCACAACTATATTTAATCCTTTTTAAAGTCAGCTTCTGTCAACATAAACTGTAGAGCAAGGCCAAGACAGTAAAACCTCATCCAGGATCGGAAGCGACTGTAGCATGAATTGCATCAACTCCCCGGCTTTTCCAGGCACAAAAAGAAAACCAATGCTGCAGTGCCTGGGACCTGACCAGAACCAGCTCTAGGGCAACCAAGGAGGGCATTCTTCAGTGGGCTTTTGGTTCATAACACAGTGTCCTCTCCCAGCAGAAAGTCAAGTAACAAAGCAACCTCTCACTCTTGTGAGGGCAAAACCCCATTGTGACCAAGGGCACTGTTGACAGAAGGAAGTATGATTCATATTTTGGCCTCAGTAACCTGGAATACCAACAGGGTATTTCTGTTCCTACCACAGCAAGGACTGAAAGTCTTAGGAACTCTAGGTCTTAGTAGCATTTTTATCTTCATACACAGGTAAATGTAAAAGAGACGTTATGAACTGCAAGTCAGTTAACTCTTGACCTAAATAAGAAAATGGTAATTTATGATGGTATGGAAGCAGTGTAACAGATTCTTAATCATCTGATGTACAGTTATTATGAGATATGTAAAGAATAATTGACTGTCTTAACTTTGTGGCTTTGTTCTTCATGTTCCTCTACATGAAACAGCATGCAAAACAATTAGTGAATGAGACATTAGCAAAAAGAAAACTTCATAGGTCTGAGAGAGATGTTTGAATTGCAGGTCTAATACTGCTGCATTCATACAGAGCCTCTCACAAATCCTGACTGATGTCATGAGGTAACATCATAGTGGAACATTATACAAAACTATTTCAAATGTTGTAAAGTCCCAAAGTAGTAGTGCACTAGCCCAGAATAAAACCTCAGGACATCCAGTCATTTTTTTCCACAGACTTCCTGTGGAAAAGATCCCTTCAGCTCTGTTTGCAGCTCTTTAGTTTGCTCTTCTCGTAGTGAGGATAATGTTTTCCCTAGCCCACCATGAGCAGGCAAAAATGTTACTTTGTGTATTAACATAGTTTTGAAGACACAGAATGGTGCATGTTATTATGCTAATATTACTTTGCATCATCTTACTCTTTTATTTTTTTTAATCGGTGAGTTTGTCTATTTCAAGACTCTCCCAAAAGAGTTAAAGGCAAGAATGCCTCTGTGCCCTTATGCAATCCTACCATTGTTTCTGTAAAGGTCATCCCATTAAATAGAAGCTGCAGTGATCTTTATGAAGGCAAGAGAACCTGCCTAAAAATGATAAAAGAGCAGCCACACACAGAGCCTTTGGTAACTCTGTCATCCAGCGAATGAGTTCCTTGACCTCTTGGGATTACTTCAGCATATTTTTGCCTTGGAGTGAGGCTTGGTTTAAACCATAAACTAGTTTTGTCAGTGTAGTTACTCAAAATGTAGAAAAAATCAGAAAGATATATCCCAGTCAAAGAAGCATGGCTACTAAAAGCCTTCGTAGCTATACACTTCTGTGTAAGGGACAAGGATGTCAGTTCTACTCAGCTGCTGCTAAAGCTGCTGAGACTGTGGCTATCTTCCCTGGAAACAGACCAAGGCATAAAACCACTGGGCTCTGCTGCTCCTTGTTTGTATGGCTCTCCAGATAGACCAGGACTCCTCAAGACAGGGTATCTCTGGTCTGCCCTGTGAGCCTGCCGTGGAGCCTGGGACACTGACCCATGGCTTCAGGCTTTGGGGGCTATGCCAAGCTCTGGCACAGCTTGCTGCTTCCAAACCTAAGAATCTGGGAGCACTGTGGTCACTTGAAGACCTTCATGAGTCCAGAAATTGATTAATGCCCATCTGTAGAGCCTAAAGGGTTTACAAGCAACTGTTTGGGAATCAATGAATGACTTTTTTTTTCAATTTAAATGCTGTTTTGTAAAGAAAATTCTGCCCTGCTCAAGGGACAGTCGGTCAGACCGGCATCGTTAGGAGCCCTGAGTTGTTCCACGCTGGAGACAGTGCCTAGATCTCAGGTATATCTAGAGCTTGTTTGCTTTCCTGACACCCCACACTGACTGGGTATCAAGAGGCAGGAAGAGACAAGCAGGCAGGAGTAGGTCTGCATCTCATCTTGTCGGCCGCTTGCCCTGACATTTAGACTCTTGTTTACCGTTTGGTCAGCTTGTGTGCACTATTTAGAGAAGATGTGAAGACTGCATCTCTATTTCACTTGCAAGGGATACCAAATTTGGAAATCTTTCAAAGACAACACTAATATTGTTAGATTTATGGAATTCCAGGGTACTGTTTACTACCACAGAAGGGTACCTACTTCATGCCTCAGTTTACCTCCAGTACAGGTAGTCTACCTCTAAGATGTGTGCTAATGGATGTTTGGAGGCATACGTCAAATGGTACAGAGCAGAACTGGGACCTTCACCATCTTCAGAGAAGTGTCTGTAGGTAGTAGATGCTCCCCATACCTAGCTTTGAACTTGGCATGAGACAAGAGCTGCTACTAATCATTTGCCTTTAAGAGGCAAAATTGCTGTTGAGCTTCTAGCAACATGCCTAACCTCTAAGTTTGGAATAACTGATTTCAATACAGCTAGAAAGCTGAACGAGGACTTCTCCACTTCCATCCAGGATGTGACACTTCACATAAGGGTCTGTGAAGTAAAATACCAGAGAAGTCTATAGATGAGGAATTGGCCAGCAAGTGTAATTAGAACAGTTTGGCAGAAAAATATTTCAAAAGAACATTTTTTGTGAACTTACACATTTCAGTAAATACTCCTCTGGAAAACTGAATAAAATGAAAACTAAATAAAATAAAATGAATAAGTTCATTTCAGAATTTCAACATGTCACTTAGCGTAGGATGTTTTTACTTTAACACTTTGGTTGTTTTCTAAGCTTTAACTACTGGTGAAGATTTTATGTTACTACTGCCAAGTGCCATGATCTGATAGAAGAGCTGCATTTATTTAAAAAATAATGAATTGAGGTTGCTACTTTGTAATGGTTGAAATATTTTATCTTCTTTCTAGATCAGAGTATTTTCTGTTTGCATCATAATGAAAGGAGTAATGAAAACAGACAGCACTTTGATCTCGAAAAAGTACTTGTTCCAACGAGTAGGAACTTACTGTTATTACAGATTTTTAAAATGCAGGAGTATCTGTGTTTCTCCAGGAAACTTTTCCTGACTTCCTTTAGAATTAAACTGTAAAATAAATACACTATTTTTCTAGCACAGCATAATGTCAGTGAGACAAAGGTTAAGAAGAATTTTGCACTAGTAAAAATGCTGCATTTGCAGCTCATCTCAGCATTTCTGCAAGAAGCAGAGATCAGGGAGATGAAATGCCAGTGTCTTTTTCTGATCAGATGCATGTGACCAAAGCCCAGGTGTCTCACGCTTTTGACATCTTGCCTGCTGTTGTGAGAGACAGTGCTTGCTATGCGTCTGACCCAGCTGTACTGCCCCGTTTTCCCCAGCCCCACAGCCAGGTTGTGGAGGGGTGGGGGTTGTTTCTGTTTATGAATCAGCACAACCGGCCAGCCACTGCGTTGGGTAAAAAAGACTTTTTTCAGAGGCTGCTGCAGAGTGCAACAGACTGTGCTAGTGGACTCTGAACATGGCTTGCTGCAATATTGGAAAGAAAGCAAGAGGGCTGAACAGGGTAGCAGGAGAAAGGGAGGATGGATTTCTGAACTGCCCCAAACTGGGGTAAGAGGCAAATGTTACTGTTTTTTCAATGAAGGAGGAAGTCATTCTTGAAGCATCAGCTAGCTGAAATGCAAACCAAGCCTCTTGTACGATTCTGGGAAAGAGAATATTGCTAAAGAGAAACTTAGCATTAAAAAGGTTCATGGCTTCTGACAACGATGGCTATAGAGAATGATTAGGAGATCTTGTGTGGAGCTGAATATGAGACCCAACTAAGCAGAACCACAGAAAATGCTGACAGAGAAGATATGTGCAAGATTAAAAGTAAGCACTGCTTTTTTCTGAGTGATTTTTGCCAACTGCTGGGAGTAGCTCCCTATCCCTGCTGGAAAATATTTCAGGATGTTCTCATCTGCTTCGCTTTTTCCCAGCAGGTTAGATTACTAGAAGGCATATATCTGTCTTGGTATATGATTATGCAAGGCATTTTCTAGTGGTTAGAAACTAGTAGTATCAAGATTACATTTGTTAACCAAGGGAAGATGTCAAGGTTTATATGTATGTCTTTCACCCGCAGAATTATCTCATGCAGATCAATGTAGAAGAACAACAATTACGAAGTCTGGAGGGAAGCTTGTACAATTGCTGTCACACGTCTGTGGTTATGTTGAAGATTTCAGCCTCAGCAACCACCAACTGTCACCACCACCCTCTCTGCCATTACACAATATATCTTTTTCTTTTGTTCAGACTGGTGTGAGCAAGGTGCTGTTTGCAGAATTCTGTGTACTATTCGTAGGTAAAGGACTTCTACAGTTGAATCTATTCATAGCTAATCCAGTTAGTGTCATCTTGAAAACAAGGAGAAAAGCAATATAGACAGTAGCAGGTGTGACACTAATATATTTAGCAATCATATTCTCTTCTAACATGCTGTTTATTAAATGTCATGGTTGCACACAATTACTCACTTTTTTGTTACTGGCTATTGGTCATCTATTCCTTGTTTAATTTTGCAGACTTGTTAATAGTTACTTGCAACTTCATTCAGGGAGCTTAACCTAGTTTATCCAAATGTCCATAGTCCTGACTCTATTTTCTTGGGGTTTTTATAATGTTCAACCTCCATTTCCTCACAGCTGTGCACACTTCTTGCAGATGAAAGTTCTGTACCATCCTATCTACTTATTGATTATAAGACTCTCATTGCTTGGGAACAGGAAGGAAAACAGCAGTCAGTGGCAGGTGAAACACTTTTTTCCAGTTACAGTTGAAATGTCTTTGTCATTAGTTCAGTTATACCCACCACATCTCTCTTTCTTTTAGAGCATTCTGGACTGACCTGCCAGCGTAGCTTCCTTGGAAAGTTTTCTCATCCACAGCTGCATACTGAACAAGACTGTGAAGACTGCATACAGCATCATGTGTTCCTCTGAACTGTCTAAACACTTTTCTCCTACATGTATGAAATCAAGAGCTGCAGATTCATTACTGGGATTGACTGTGAGACCTGTGAGAGAAAGCACAAGTGGTTGTTTCAGCAAGTTGATGTCTTTTAGATGACCCTTTCTGAGTAAAGGACTGTATGCTTGGTCATTATTTCTATTTTTCATAGGCCGGAAACTTGCTATAAAACCCTTGTCCCAAAGCTCATCTTTATATAACTCCATACACATAAATAATATAGGGAAAATATTTATATCTCTAAGAATGATTGTATCTTACAGATACCTGAAATGTGAGATAATAATGATAGGCACTAGATGGTACTAGTAAAGATAAGCTTACAGTTACATAGTACTCACATTTAAGGATTGAATATTTTTCCTGTATTTTCCATTTTGTGATTACATCCTAAAAACAGATAAAGAAGGCCATTTTTCCTTGTAATAGAAATATTTCTTTCTAAACTACAACATGTGACATGATAAGATGACATTTTAGACTTGGTCTATGTCAGAAAGATACTGAAAGAACAGTTAAGAAAACAGCAAGGAGAGATTGTGTTAAAAGCAGCTAACTTCTTTCTGATAAGTAATAAGGAAAGGAGCTCCTGCCAGCTTGTCACTACAAGAAACAAACCCTATGATCTTAAACAGTTTTCAGCTTCTGTGTTTCAGCAGCGGCTGACAGAGAAGCAATCCTGGTTTTATCATCCTTGTGCAGGCTGCTGTAACATCACTGTGGCTAACCTCTGATTGTGTCAAGGACAGGACATGCCAGTAACCTCAGGACAGAGAAATGCAACAGAGAAAGTCAAATGCTATAAATAGGGAGAGAGAGGAAAGCTTTTAGAAGAAAAGTAACTTTTTAATTTTGTGTTGTCTTTTGCATGCTCAGAAAATTTGGTTTTTAGTTAAGCTGTGTCTGAACAAAGAAGGATTATTTTTCTCCTACATGCTGTTTCCAAGAAAAGACCCATAGGCATTTCCTGACCTATGTATATGTTAAAATTATTGGCATTGCCTCTAGGATTATAGAAGCCTGTTCCCTATTTACAGATGGTCAAACAGAAGTGCAGCAAGTTGTAGGCTGAAAATTTCAAAACTTCCCTTGAATTGAGTTACCAATGTTCACTCACTAAACATCAGTGATGAATGTTTGCAGCTTATTGACTTGGTTTGTAGTTGCATCTGTTCTGCACTTTTGCTGACGTGGCCCAGAGGCAGGCAGAGGGTCTTTCCTCCTTTACATGAAGTTTGTTTCAGAAGACTCAAGTCATGGCGGGCTGTTTTTATGTTCATTATCAAATCAGTGATATATGTGGGAGAATGATGCACAAATTATCAAGTACAAAAACTTTAAGAATTCAACATGACTAGGAAACCTATGATCCTGCAAGCAGCAAATTCACATGGCAAGCAAGTTGGCCAAATCTTAGAAATACTGATACATTTTATGCAGACTGGGAAAGACAATATTTTTTGATGTTTTGTGAAAGCTGGAATTTCTGTTGAAAAAGAAAGTCTGCGAATACCAACACATGGGATTTTTGAAATGAAGTATGATCCTGGGCAGCTGCTGGCTGAAATTGATATGGTGCTCATCAGGCTCAGTGCTGCCCACCTCCTGAACAGCAGATGTGATTTTCACTTGCGCATTAATTTTGCTCAGTGTCTGCTCCCTTCCCAGGTCTGGATCGCTGGGATGGGTCTGCCCTCTGGGTTGCCCTGTGGTTTCAGAATTTCTAGGTCCCCGAGCCAGCTGGCTCCCTTGCTCGAAGGGGCTGGATACCTGGCAGTCCCCTGGAATTCCACTCCACAGTTCATCAAAGATGCTGATCCCGGTGCTGATACCAGCTTCCTCTGATGAAGCCATGTCTTGCTGGAGAGTTCACAACCAGCTTTGACTCGTACGATGATTAATCGATACTTCCAGAGACACTGACGCACAGGCAAACCATTATTTTTAGTTCCCTTGTTGTATAATTACCAGATGTAATTCAATACTTCTCTGATGAACAAAGCATTTACGAGTTATGCTCCACCTGCCCCTTTGGCAGCATTCACAAAACAAAATAGCTGAGCAGGCATGCCAGCCCCTCTTCCAGCCTTCCTCCTCAAGCTCTGGCACACACAGTTGCAAAGCAGAAGTGATCTAATGCCCATTACTCAATTTTCTTCACACAGTTCATCCTTATGTCAGATTATCCTTTACCCATATCCACATCTCTGTCCTTGGCCGCCTGTGCCCACTGGCTTCTGTCCCTTCAGTCAGATGGCACTGCTGTATTTCCCACTGCTGCATATGCTCACTATTCTTCTCATCTCATTAGCTCCTCCTTCAGTTTACTGACCTCTCTCCTGCCTTCAAACATCTTCTTCCATATTGCCTGTCACTAGGGAGCGGTGGAGAGTGAGAGCAGGAGTGGGAGAGGTTCCTCTTCCTCTTCTTCAGAACCTGCCAGCCACAGCCTTTTCACATCCTATCCCTTCCTCTCCTGCTTTTCAATAAATTGCTCTCTTCTGCCTTCTTCGTGGTTCTCTTTCCGTTAAACGCCATCTCAATATATTTTACCTCCTCTTTTACCATTTTTCCTGAAGCCATGACAATGTCAGCTTTCTCTGTGTCTTGCCTCATTCATCTCCTTTCCACTCAATAACCACAGCTCTTCTTCTGGGATTTGTTCCACCCAATTTGTTTTATTTCTTAAGGCTTATTTGATTCAGCTATGTGTATATTTTGTGAGCATCTAAACCTAATGACCCATTTTTGAACCCATTGGTAAGCTGAAACCTCAGTGATAACAGAGTAAAGGTCTTAAAAATACCAACTTCCTGCAGTTTTCATGAAGATTGATGACTGGTTAAAGAAGAGAGATCTGCACTTGCCTTTACTGCTGGAAAGACTGCAACAGGTGCTCTGTCCAGTTAATGCACAATTATTAATTATTATTAATGCTCAACACCAGGAAAATCTTCAATCAGCATTCACATTTTCCTGGACAACAGAAAATGAAATCACAAACCACAAATTTGTAAGAAACCAGACATCAGGAATTCTGTTGCTCACAAAACTGCTGATTTTTCACTCTTTCACATGACCTAATACTCAGCATTTCATTGTTTAACGGTGAGATTTGTCTTTCTTTGTTATTTCAGATTTCCTTTTATCTTGGTTGACTTCCTGAATCAAAATGTCTCATACAGATTTCTAGTCACTCAGGTTTCTGGTTTGACCTCCATTTGTGAATCCATTATTTCTGCATCTTGGCTTCACCTTCTTCAAGGAATCACGCTTCAAGTCTCCAGGTCCTCCTTTATACAATGTCTTCTCCCGTAGTGTTTCTTCCTTTTCTCTTGTTTTCTGTTTGACCACTCTTCTCATGAATGTCAGCTCTTTAGTTTTGTAGCTGCTGGTGACCGCCATCATCCCTGAGCACTCTTATTATAATGTGGCCCTCTGTAATTGAGAAAATCGAGGTGGGAAAAAAAAAAAAGAAAACCCCTAGATTTTTCTAGAAGGGAAGGGAAGAATATAGTATCTTTCTGAAACTTCATAAAATTAATTCATAGCCACAGTGAAAATTCAGCTGCCCTTTTATCAGCCTTGATAAATTTTCATATAAATGTTCACATTTCTGTCACATACATAAGAAATATTTCTCTTGTTACAGGTTAAGATGCAAATTTATTTCTGAGCCATGTAAAGTTATTCTGCACTAGAGTTCATGTAATGAAGGGGCTGTATGACTTACAAGTCATACAAATCTGATTTTGCTTATTTTATTCTCAATGACCTTTCATTGGTAGCTAATATTTTAAAAAAACAGTGGGCAATGATGTTGGGACCTTTTGAACAGAGGAATATCAACACTTCACACGGATAGCAAAAAATTACAAGAATAGAAATGGGGGGGGGGGGGGGGCGGAGAAAGCAGGATGAATTGTTCTTTCACCCTAGACTTTAGCCAAATTGTTTCAGAAACACCAACAATGAATTAAAGTCAGCATTTCAGAAGCAAGATCCTAAATCAAATATTGGCAGAGAGAATTTCTTACATCCCTAAATAAAAATACAACTGATGCAAGAAATCAAGTATAGAAGTCTTTTATAATTGAGTGACAGATAATGAAAGGCAGTAGAGAAGAAAAGTGCTCTCTAGCGGGCCTGATTATGAGGGATGCTACTCATTTTCAATCCAGGAGCATATAGAGCCATCTCTCCAGAAGAGTTTTCAATCACTGTATTTCATAAATCCCAGAGACCACTGCCTGCATAGGAGTGAAAGTAAGATCCTGTACCAAGTGAGGATTTGATTTTACTCTAAGCAATTTCTGCAGAAAAATTTTGTTATTAATTTTCAGACTGTGAAGCATTACAGGTATAGCACTACAACAGACAGCTTCATTTCCACAACCAGTAACAGCTCCTGAGTGACAGCAGGTGCAGCACCCAGTTTCAGACCTAAATCAAGCAATAAGAAATCAAGCAAATAGGAGTAAGGAAATCACAACTTACTTGCGTACTATCAGATCAGATCATGACTCTTACACTACCATGAGATAAATGGGCACATCGTACTTGACAGGCAATAACCCAATAACCTCAGTCCTGACCAACAGGTGATGAGTTTTGAAATACTGTTTTTGTTACCTGGATCTTTATACATGTCTTTATGTCATGCCTAGGCTAGAACAAGAAAGCTTCTCAAAAAATGTTATATACCATATGTGTCAAAACCTACTGTGCAGGTAGTAGTTTGTTTTAAATTTGTAATGGCTGGCTGCCTTGTAGTGTACTACTGTTCATGTAATTGCTATCAAACCCTACTGTTTTGGTCGAACAGTTAATTGCTGTTAAGTCACAATCTGCTTCTTATGTGTTGCTTGCAGGGAACTACGAAATTATCGGTCTACGGTAAAACAGCTTATGGAAGTGGATTGCAGTTGAGGCTAATAGTAATAGTGATATAATTGCAGTACAGTCTAGAGAGCTTCATCAGGTCACTACTTTTCTAGAGACTGTACAAACAAGTAGTTAAAATGTGCCTACTTCAGTTACAAGAAACATTAACTACACAAAACATGCAGGAGAAAGGGAAAGCAATTATCAGTATACTTAAACATAGCTTAAAAAGAAAAACATCTACCTGTTTTGTCAGTGAGAATCTTCCAAATCCAAACGTTTCAAGTGAATTCCACCAGATGCTGCAGACAGCCTGAATCAACTACTGGGAGAAAAGTATAAATTGCTTCATATTGTCTCAGCAGCATTGATTTTATACCTCAGTTATCACAATGTTCATTCTTTCCTCCAGACTATTCTAGTGAAAACACTTTAGAAGCACACTTGCCCTATTACCTTAAATTCTTAGGTATCCCCAAAACCTCCCTTGCCCCTGGATTAAATGCCAAACCTTCCCTCACTTGACTTATTTTGCTTTTCTTCAGTTGTCTGTTATTGATTCCAATTTGCTAACATTTCTTTTTAAATTTGTGGGATTTTATTCAATGAAAGATCTCCAGGAAAGCAAGTGAAATGCAACCACTTAGGTGGAATATTTTCCCCCAGATCTTCAGTAGAAGAAAATAAAAGCAGTGTAAAACTCTGCCATTATCTCATTAAAATCTGTTTCTGCTTTCAGCTTATAACCTCACTAAATTAGCATAAGAGGAACAGACCTTTATGTTAAATTCATTGCAAACTTGTGCCAGCAGGACTAGCTGCGTTTTAGTGGTCCCTCATTGCCTGTTTGCACAAAATTATAGCAAAAGCCTGAACAGTAAATTAAAATGGAACACAACCTTTTTACGTTGAACTTAGAGTTGAAAGCTTAAGCTTCTGTAGAACTCTATTATTATTGCATAAAGCATGTTTTCCATATTTAAAATTCTGAATGATTGATTAATTAAAAACACTTGCACTAATTAACATGCATGCTACAGGAAAGCCAGAAATTATTTATACAAAATTGCTTATGGTTTATTTTAGTGTACATAAAAGAAAACTCGAGATACTGACTTTCTTCTAGGACTTCTGACTCCATGAACTAACACTGTCTGGGTGCCTGATTTTAAATTATTCCTTGCAGTAGATTTTTCTCGTACAGGCAGCTTCTTCAAGTAGAGTTCTGCCTTGTATATATTTCATCTCTCCTATTTGTGACCCAGCAGTTTGTGACCACGTTCTCCTCTTGCTTACTACCTCTACCTTTCTTTGGCAACGAGCCCTTCTTTTCCTCCTGACATGTGTTAATGTATTAGTATAATACAATACATTAAGACACGGTAGGAAACATAATGCCTGTCTTATAACTGTTGCTACAAACTACAGCATAACCCAGGTTGTTGAAAAATGTTGCCAATGTGGTGAATGCAATGGCACTTAACAGTAACCCACCCTGTTTGGCTCTCACCTTGTTGCACGCCATGCACTTCCCTCACAACAAGGGTTCTCCAGGCCATAATAAGATAAAGTGTCTATACATAATTTAGGACTACAAATTGCTAAAAGTATATATAAAAAAAATCAGTTTTATAGCCCCGCATCCGTGTCAGCTCCTGTTTTACCTGGCAGCCTGAGCAAGAGCAAGGGTTACCAAAGGCAATTTAAACAGTAAAGATACAGTGCTGGTTTGTGCAGTGTTTTAAAAAAATCTGCTCTGTAAAACTGATTTAATTTGACAGCTAAAGTGCAAATGGACACTGACTGGAAGGTAAGATGTCTGAAATGGCTTTAATTTTTTTTCTAATTATAAATAAGTTTATGGTCTATATAAGCTTGTACCAGAAGAAGGGCAAAGATTTTAATTCACAGTTTGGTTTGTTCTTGCTTGTGTCTGGACTATTCAGGAACATACGATTGTATGGGGACCAGGAAGACCACTGAACCTGCTTCACTATCATCATATCTCTTTGTGTAATCTACATTTTGAGTGGATCAGTTGCTTTTGATGAGACCTGCAAAAGACACCGTACAGTCTGTGGGAGATCAGTTTGTTCAGAGTGCATGTGTCCAAGCACCTATGCTAAACGGAGTTTGTCCATGTCATAAAACTGGCAGAAGGCAGATCCTGAGTCTGCAGCTCCCCTGAAAACTCACCCAGAGTTGCAGAGGCAAGTCCACCTGCAAAGACTGCCTTTGTGGATCTGGGCCTTCTACCTATTCCTACTGATGTAAATTCAGTGTAGTGCTGTTAGAGGGAAGTTCTTGTTATTCTTCTCCCCCAGATTCCTAACCAGGGAACCACTCTGTGCATGGATATGCTACTTATGGAAGAACAGTCTATAGAAGACAAGCTTGATGACTTTTAAAGATGTTTTAAAGATGTTTGCATTCTTCCAGTTAAACCCAGCACAGCCCCCATGAACTTTACAATTAAGAGTTGTGTAAGTATTTCAAAGGAAAATGTTTCTTCTTTATATGCAGGATTTCCTCTTAAAATTACCTCTGCCGAGTGCCTCATACAGGCAACTATATATATACACATATAGGAAAAAGACTTTATGGGACTAAAGATGATTTTTAGGCAATTGGTCTTTAGCAGTTGGAAAGGAGAGATCATGATGATTCTCCCAGTGCCTGTGACTTATAACTTTGGAGGAGTCTAAGTTGTCAGGTGTAAGATACCGTGACATTGGGTTTTTCCTGCATGTAGAAAAGGACCATAATAGTTATTGCAAGCTGGCTAGCGTGCTTTGAATTTATCTCCTGCTTTATCACGCACTGATTACCCCTTGCAGACAAGCCCATTAGTCTCTGTTAGTGTGTTTATGGTTTCCCCAGAACACTCTGCAGCGGGACTTGTGATGATGAAGTCGCCTCACTTTACAAGTGAAGCAATTTGAAACATCAGCCCCAGTGCATTTAAAAAACCCAGCCCAACCCAAACCTTTCCTAGAGTAATTACTTATCCCTCCTCAGTCTTTTCTCCTGGAAGTGTATGAAGATGATTTTATACCACATCACCACATAAGTTTCTCTCAATGTCTGCGTAATTGCATAATTCGGTCATGAATAATGTAACCAGGATAAACTCAAGGTGATGATGCCTTGTAATACTAAACTGTTATGTCTTCGATGCATTATGCAAAGTATGATTAACTCCTTGGGGTTATGTAGAAATCAGTTAGCCAGACTGTAAAGGTGTGAGACTACTAGGCTAGGTATTTGCTGGTATTTCAAATTGGCAACTGAGGTTAATTTGTTTGATTAAAAAATTAGCATTTCCAAGTTTTGCTGTGCTGTGGTTGTGAGGGCTCATTTAGCAAAAAATTGAGAAACAGGTTTATTTGTAGAGTGCTGCCCTAGAATAGGCAGGGAGAGATGGTTAAGCTTAATATTACATGGAGTGGAGGAGGCAAGGCTTCATTTACTCCGAAAGGCATCACTGATGCTTTTCTTTCACCTAAGAATCTGTATTGGATGTACTGGGTCAGACAAAAGGCCCAGTTAGCCCAGTGTTTCATGTCCAGTGCTGGCCATAGACACCTAGGGAAGAATAAGAACAAGGCAAACAGGAGTGATACTTCCCCCTAATACATTCCTGCGTTCCAGCTGTTTTCAGCTCCAACACTTCTTGGGCTGCATGTGGTTTTGAGGTGTAATGCTTAGGAGACCTCTCCTTTGAGCTCAAGAGAGCTTTATGATCTGCAATGTCTTTCCAGCAAGAAGTTGCACAGGTCCACCACCTGTCATATGAAAAACCACCTTTCTTGTTTGCTTTGAACCTGGCTGCTGCCAGCTTATTCTCTTTTCCAGACCTACGAGTTCTAGCTAACTTAAATCATTCTCCGAATGGAAACCTTTCCTTTCACCTTTTAACATCGCTGCTAGATTAGACCCTTTTGCCCTTTGATAGTACAAATTATTTAGTAGCTTTTCCAACAGTTAACCCCACAACTTCTATTGCATGGAAACGTTTCATTTCTTTGTATTCCTATATATTCATATATACCTGTCTGTCAGATTCTGAACTGGTGCAAACCTGTCAATTTGCTATTTCAAAGAAGCTCTATCTGTTTAGACCAAATGAAGCTGTGATCCAAGATTTGTTTTTCTTTTCACAGAAACACAGGTTTGTGATCCAAGATTATATTGCCAGTGATATAAATGTAATAAGCGTCTGAAGATTTTTACAACCTTAGTAGCCTATCTTAAAAATAATCAGTGATTTAAGTGTTCAAAATAATCTCCCTACAGAATTAAATGATAAAGAGAAGTTTGTAAAACAAAGTAGAACTGTGTTTTTTCCTGTTTGAATTTAGACCTACTTCCCAGTCGAATTTAGTCCAGTGTCACTGCTTTGGTGAGAATTAGGATTATGAAGACAGTATATGCCCTAGAAGTGCCTTATGTACCTTATTCTGTGGAACACTGAATATTTCAATAGTGAATACTTAAATGTGAGTACGTTCGCAATGGCTAGGGTGGACAAGTAACCTCTACAAATGAAAAGTCCCGTAAATTGTGCACATTTAGGAGGAACATTCAGTAGCATTCAAAGTAAATGAACTTTTATGAACTGAGACAAAGAAAGATTGTAAAATAAGCAAAGTGGAGCTAATTAAATACTTTATACAAGGAGTCTGTGGAAGAAACAGGAGAAGGTGTAGGTGCAGCCTGCCTTTCTAACCACTGTGTTAAAAATCAACATGCAAATTGTTTACGCAGAAGTCAAAACCAAAGCAAGCAAACTGCTTCAGAGCTGGGCAGCATTCCACCCACGTAAGTCTTGTTACATCATGCCTTAAAACTGCCAGTGAGAGCTTCAGGGTATATTAAGATTGCAATGTTGCAATAATCCAAGCACCAGCTAATGAACCAAAACATGGAGCACACAGCTGGGGTTACTTTGCTTTGTAGAGTTGGTCACACTCTTATTGTATGCTGTCACTATATAAATATTAACTTTGATACAGACATATGCAATTTTTTAATAGTTAGATGAGTCCTCTGAGTCAATCATGCAATAAAGAGTTTGTTTATGAATTCCAAGCATGATAGCATTTAACAGGAAGTAAGTTACACAGCTGACTTTGACTGTGTTCAAACCTGCCAGGTGACGAACTGTATTTCACATTTAAGATATTAAACAGCTCTGTCATTCCTGGTAACCTTTGTGCCTTTATGAGAGTGGATTTTAGCTTCTTTTTGGCCTAATAAACTTTGGGCAGAAGGTAGCAAAGTGAAAAATTTGCTGATATAATTTAGTTTCCTCTCCTTCAGAGATCCAGAAGTCCAGTTTCAACCAGCTGATTTTGTTAAAGCAATGAATTTAAAGGTTGATCAGTGATATAGAATCATATACTTCACTAACTAAATACCTTTAATTACAGAAAAGTGAATGGCGACACTTGCTGTGGGAGGCAGGTTATTTGGTAACTGTTAGTGGCAGAACCTTCTTAGGTTTTTCTAGAAAGTATCTAGTGTACAATTCCTGTGCTCCTGAGAAAGATGAAATATATTTCTGTGTTGCAGAAGCAGAGCAAGTATGTTTCTTTAGAATAGGTCTATTAGTCTCAGCTTACAGGGAACCATAGAGCCCTCAGCATAGTTTTCAGCAGACACAAGGAATGCCGAGACGCTACAGCAAGTCACAGTATGGGCAGAGCACTGGATTGTGGATGGCATGCTTCCAGAACCGTTGCACTGCTTCTGTGCTGTTTCATAGTGCCAGCTTTAGACCTAGGTGCCTCTGCTGCTGTCCACTAGTTACTTAATCAATCAGCTGATTTATCAAATAAGATTGTTTTCTACCAGTTTGCCTCAATTCTGCAGGGCCACAGGGTGCAAAATTTTTCTAAACTATTTATTCCTAACTTCCTTCAGCGTGGATTCTGGGCCATATCTTCCTCTTGATGTCAAGGAATAGGACCAATTCATAGAACCATAGAATGTTTTGTGTTGGAAGGGACCTTAAAGATCACCTAGTTCCAACCCCCGGCCATGGGCAGGGACACCTGCCACTAAACCAGGTTGCCCAAAGCTCCACCCAGCCTGGCCTGGAACACTGCCGGGGATGGGGCATCCACAGCTGCTCTGGGCAGCCTGTGCCAGTGCCTCAGCACCCTCACAGTAAAGAATTTCTTCCTTATATCTAATCTAAATCTACCCTCTTTCAGTTTAAAGTCATTCCTCCTTGTCCTATTACCCTTGTAAAAGGTCCCTCTCCAGCTTTCTTGTCAGCCCCTTTAGGTACTGGAAGGCTGCTGTAAGGTCTCCCCAGGGCCTCTTCTCCAGGTTGAACGACCCTGACTGCCTCAGCCTATCTTCACAGGAGACGTGCTCCAACCCTATGATCATCTGTGTGGCCCTCCTCTGGACTTGCACCAACAGGTCCATGCCCTTTTTATGTTGGGGGCCCCAGAGCTGAACGCAGTACTCTAGGTGGGGTCTCACAAGAGCAGAGTAGAGGGGGAGAATCACCACCCCGGACCTGCTGGCCACGCTTCTTTTAATGCAGCCCAGGATTTGGTTGGCTTTCTGGGCTGTAAGTGCACCTTGCTGGGCCATGCTGAGCTTCTTGTTAACCATCACCCCCAAGTCCTTCTCCTCAAGGCTTCTCTCAATCCATTCTCTGCCCAGCTGGTATTGATACCAGGGGTTGTCCCGACCCAGGTGCAGGAATTTGTACTTGGCCTTGTTCAACTTCATGAGGTTCGCATAGGCCCACCTCTCAAGCTTGTCAAGGTTCCTCTGGATGCATCCCTTCCCTCCAGCATGTCAACTGCACCACTCAGCTTGGTGTCATTGGCAATTCTGCTGAGGGTGCACTCAGTCCCAATGTCCATGTCAGTGACAAAAATGAGGAGCGTCATTCATCAGTTCTTTATGGAAGTACTGCCAGTAGCATACCGTCAGCTGGAAGTAAGCTAGGTAGCCTCCTGCAATGAACTGCCTTCTGTTCTACATGATCTTTTAATTCGTGAGACCTTATTTTAAATCGCACGTGGTGTGCCAGTTGAAAACAGCTGCATGGGGCTCAGCACCCTTCACACTTACATGAACACTGGGATTATATTTACATTATTCTGCATCCACATTCATGCCATTTTCCTTAAGAAAGCTGGTAGCCAGGGAGTTTTCCCTTGGTGTGTACACAGCAGCGTTTTGGGAAGTGTAGCTTTGTATTCTCTTTCAACTTCTAAACCAGCTCAGTAGTACCTGAGGTGTACTACACCACACCATCTGTGTAACAGCTAATATTTTCAACTATTCACCCTCCAGGATCCCAGGGCATTTTCCAAAATAATATACAAGTGCCATTTCCTGAGAACTGTATGAGGCTTATTAAATAAATAACATCTGAATCTTACAGCTGAGTAAATATTCCACCCATTCAATAAAGCCTAAAGTGACAGTCTACATAGGGCGGGTCTCAGTAAGAGTTGAGGAGAGTCAGTATTACCAGAGAATATATAACCTACTGAAATGAAATTTGAACCAATAGGTCTGTTAACAGCCAGAAAGAACACCCAGGAATAGTGGGTGTGATGAAATCTTATCATAAAAAAGCAGCTCACCTGAATTCACTACCAGTTTGAACTTTAAAACAAAAAACTTCAATGCAATTAACCCCCTGCCACCAAGATACCAAGAAAAGAACAAATTTGTCATGCCAACAGAGAAACAAAACTTTGCAATGAATTTTGACAAAAACACGGTAGTGTCCAATATTATTTAAAAAGAAACTATAACATCAGTACTTGTTACATGCCATTGCTTTCCTCTGAAAGCCACCACCTATGTAATGATCTCAGAGCTCTCTTGCAAACGTTGGCTCATTGCCTTTGAGAAAGTTATCTTGCCATTCAGCAGATAAGGGTGGGAAAGGTAATGATGAACAGACTCATAAAGCTCATCAAAGTTCACACAACAAATCAACAGGAGAGCTTATAGGAGAAACATCTTCATTCCAGTTCATCCACTGTAGCTGTATTCAACTACATTTATAAGGTATTTCTAACACTGAGTTTATCCTGCTAGGTTAATATATACAAAATGTGTTAGGTTTTGAACAGCTGCCCTGCCAGAGGTTTGGGTTAATCCAGCACAGCCACACTTCTATAGGACAGCATTGTACACTTCTTCTTCAGAGTAATGAAGTTGAATTTTACCATTTACTTTGCACAAAATTTCAACAGTAGCCATAAAATTAATTTAAAATCTGGACAGAATAAACTGGAGAAGAGTAGATTGAAGAAAAATACCAGGACAGGAAATCCAGATCAGTTTTACTGTGCTGGTGAAGCTGATAGGCACTCGCTGGTCTTACTGAAAGACAGATTGCATGATTATCCAACAAAACTAGCAAAACCCACTTCACATGTTTATCTTTCAGCCACTTCCCATATTTCTCTTTCTTGTAGGAAGAAGACTACTGGCACTTAAGAGTAACAAAATAGCTTGAAGGTTTCTCTCCACTATCCACCAATAATAATTTCTGGCAATAGCAGCTATTTGGTTCATGTCAATTGACATTTTGAAACATTTAAAAATATCACAGTAGAGATTTAAAATGTTCTTTTACATGTGTTTTTTCTAGCTAAGAATATTTAGAAAGTTGTCTGTTTGTGACAACAGCCCTACCATTTCAAGAGGTGAAATGGTCAAAGGTTTTGTATGTTTTCTTATAGCTGTATTGATATTGAGAGAATGAGGTATGGCTGGCTGTCATGCAGAACTCAGAGGAAGTCATTGTCAGATGACACATGACCTGCATAATTTGTTAGGTGGGAGCAGAAGGTGCTTTGCTCTTCCTGGATGTGCAGAATATAATGCCAATCAAATGGGCACAGGCATTTCTTTCCAATAGGTGCTGTTGGTCAACTTCTAGGACTCTGCCTCTAGAAAATGCTTCTTAGTTGCTTATGCCTCCAAATCTTTTTCAGGTTTTTACAGACTGATATGTTTGCAGTATGCACAAAAATGTACTTCATAATAAAACAATTACGTAATTCTCTAATTCCATTATTTTATCTGTGTAAAGTTTTGTGTTACAGAAGTGTGAAAGAGAGAATAAAAATATAACGCTTATAATAATTATTATTATTGAAGCTGTCCTGGATAGTGGCTGTTCTTTATGGAGTGGCTATAGAGGAACTCTGGAATGATTAAAAACTGCTATATAAATCCTGCTGCTCCAAGATCTGTGTTGCCATTAACATGCTTTTGACTTCTCCGTGCTTAAGAAGTCTCTACATATGTCAGTTCTCACCAGTTCCCTCTCATGCCATTCCTGTTTCTGTTATCACACATGAACTTGGCTGTAGGACCAACAGGAAACAGAAACATCAAAGGAAATAATAATTTGTTTTAAATTATGTTTGTAAAAGATTATGTAAACTTTTCATGCTTGATACCTCCAATGACAGAGGATCTAATCCGTCTTCAACCCTTCCCTGGAGGTAACTCTGAGAGTTCAAACAAATAGCAAGTCTCATTTGAACATAATGTAAATATATAACATACAGACTGTGTAAGATTTCTTTGGTGCACTAACCATGGTAAAGGGTAGTGTAAAATATGTTGCCGCCTATCAGCTGTTCTGTGGCCACCCTGCAAAGGTAAATTCAGTTAGGTGGAATTGATAGAGAATCTTTGCTAATATAAGACTGGATAGGTTATATATAAGATAGATTATATATGAGAGAGATAGGAAACTACTGGAAGGCTATGAAGATGGCTTTGGGCCTGGAGCATGCCTCTTGTGAGGAAAGGCTGGGAGAGCTGGGCCTGTTTAGGCTGGAGAAGACTGACAGGGGATCTCATCAATGTCTACAAATATCTTAAGGGCGGGTGCCAAGAGGATGGGCCAGGCTCTGTTCAGTGGTGCCCAGTGACCGGACAAGGGGCAATGGGCACAAACTGCAACACAAGAAGTTCCATCTGAGTGTGAGGAAAAACTTTACTCTGAGGGTGCCAGAGCACTGGGACAGGCTGCCCAGAGAGGGTGTGGAGCCTCCTTGTCTGGAGGTGTTCAAAACCCATCGGGACATGACTCTGTGGCACCTGCTCTAGGAGAACCTGCTTTAGCAAGGGGTTGGACTAGGTGGTCTCCAGAGGTCCCTTCCAACCCCAAATATTCTGTGATTCTGTTGTTTAGTCTACCACCTGCAGTATACATGAGAAGAGAAGAGCACAAAAAGAGGCTCACCCGTTTTGAGTCCTTATGATAAAGGAATTCTCATATGCTTCATCCTTTTGGCATAACCCTGAAATTAATAAAGCATTTCTCCCTAGATTCTCTGTGCAAATAAAAATGTTGTGGTACCATTTAAATAAGATGAAATTTAATCTCACACATGCACCGGCTTCACATACAAATTTTACTTCAGAACTGAAAAAAGTTTGCCTGCAGTAGGTATCTTACGATTACTACAAAAAAACACTACTACAGTAGTTAAGCACAGATTTGCTTAAAAAGAGAAAGTGGGTCTTTTAGCCCTCTTTAGTAATGGCCAAGTCAGTAACTGCCTTTCGTAGTAACCAGGTCCTAAACTGGGCAGAGCTCTGCTGATTTTTTTGTTGCTAAAAGGCATTGCAGCAAGTCAGCTTAATCTGGCCCAAGTGGCAGAAGAGAAAGCTGCTGTGAACAATGGTTGAATACTTCATCTAAGAACTATCAGACTTTTCAAAAATAGTAACTGTACATTACAATGTCGAACAAAGTCTGGCTGATTGTCACAGATACAACATAAATATATTTCAAAATTACTAGAGATGTCTGAATAATTTGGCTTTTCTAACTATATTGAATCGTATTTTCCTTCTTTAAGGTTAGAACTAATTGATTATCAAAAGAATCTAGAGAAAGAAATGAGATAGCCAGTTCCGAAACTTAGTAACAGTGCAGTGACTCTCAGTGTTACTGCCAAAAGCTTTGTTTCTCCCCACTAGCTGACAGTTTCCTGGTTACAGTGGGACACCAAGGGAGCTGCCATCAAGTGGGAATGTTTGTTAGATGTTAGAAGCAAAACCTCAAACAACCTTGGCATTTGGCGGAGAACACACACAGACAGGCATGCCAGAGCAGCGTGCTGACAACAGCCCTTCGTTCCCAACAGCCCTTCGCTTCCAGCAAAGAGCCTGGTATGCTTTGAACCAGCTGGAGTTTTTTCCAGGCATGGTGGAGTTAAATAAGTGAGAAAGAAAGTCCTGAGTACATCTATCACTGTAGCTGCAAGTAGATGTTTTACCTCAATTGTAAGGGAAAGGCTTGTTCTAGTTCCTGCTGGTGGAAGTGAAGGCTGTATTTCTTTTCTGGTAGATACTTTATGACTGTGGGGAGGTTATTTTATTTCATGAGGTACAAAGTCGCGCTTTATACTTGTTTGTTAGCCAGTCTTTGCTTTGTGCCCATGCTGCTAGAAACAGTAACGAAATTCAGCTGAAGGCCCTGCATAACTTTTTAATTTCCAGGTAGGATACAGTATCTGGTTTATCAGGCACTTGCTAGGGAGGTAGATCCTTTTTCTTAACGTACTTGCTAGTGGAAGGAAAAACTGGTCATTCAAGTTACATGCAGCACATGTGATTTGAGAACGGGCTGATAAGTAAACGGTACTGATAATTGATTTTGCTTGCTTATTAGCTGTTTTTCTATTTGTGGCAAATACTAGTAGATCTAATAACAAAGAAATGCTCTTGGGACATTTAAAGAACTATTTCACCTGTAGCTACTGATGTAATAATAAATTAACAGAAATTAGTCAAAACCAAAATAAAATAAAGTTAATGAAAGCTTCATTGAATAAAATGTGCATGTCTTGTGTGGTTTTGGTTTACAGAAGCATTTATGTTGAGAACTCAGCAGTTTCATGTGACTTGCTGGGGCCGGTGCTATGGACTGTCTTTCTCTGGCAGATCTTTTATTAGCTGATCATCCTTTGAAAGCATGTGCATAAACCATTTGCAAAGACAATGCTGAGAAAGAGGACAGCTGGGGTCATTATTTGAAAAGGCGCTAGTATTTTTCCTATGAGCCACAGATAAAATGTTCCAGATTTCTGTTTCAGGCTGTAAAGCAGACCAGGCTGTTCTTGAGTGTAAGTTTACCTTCACAGGAAATCCATTGTTTGGAAAGCTAATGGAGCCACCACACCCCTGTGTGCACACAGATGGGCTCTCGGATAAGTTCTTGTTCTCCAAGGGACACGAATATCTAGAAATTATCTGATAATGTTATTGTTCAAGTTCCAATAATTGAAAATCCTACAAGAAATGATACATTAATTTGCATGAATTTATTGGAGTAGGGAACTTGATCTGAGTGAGGAAGGGAATTAGCAAGTAGGAATTACAATGTCCAGTCCAATGCAAAGTCCAATCCAAATTCAGTTTCAGATTAGGTCCTACTGAAACAGTAGATCATGTGCAATACATTCAGCATCTTTGGGCAATACAGTTGGAAAACATAGTTGCGAAACTCAATGTTTATATGACACTTCTGATGGTTTGAAAAAGGTAGTTTTCAGTCATACACTTCCCTTGCTCTTTATACAAATAGCCTGGCTAAATACAAGTAGATTTTTAGAGGAAAAGCTAAAGGCACATTCTTACCACCAGCATAATCCTGAAAAATTTGAAACTCTTACCTCAAAATTTAAAGCACATGAAAGAAAAGAGATGGAGCTTTAAAAATGCTGGTTCAAATGGGTGGTAGTTTATGAAATCAAATATTTCTGCTATAAGGAACTGAAATGGGTTCTTAAAGTGGGAAGTGCTGGGCCGACTTCAGGTGACAGTGTCCATGCTGCAGCTAGCCCAGCTAGTAATGCAGGTTGCATTGTTGGATTTTAATTTTGAAGCAGCTTTTACTATCCATAGTTTTGGATGATCCAAATCACACTTTTGGATAATTTGTATTTTACTGATTCATCTGCAGGGACAAATGATTGTGCTTACATAGCTGTGCTACTTGCAGCACAATTTTTAAAAATATACAGGGAGAAGATCCTTTTGTCTTTGCATTTACAGTGCTGTCTTTCCAATATTATGAACACACCGTCTGTACTCTGCAGAGATGCGCAGACTGCTGCTGTGACAGTGAAGCTGCCCCTGTTTCATTCACTCAGAAGAGATACCACAGTGCAGCAATATTTTCCACATAACCACAGGCATCTCTGATGTTTATTGAACATTCACAATGTGATTTTTTTGACTATGTGACCTGCCCGGTTCATTTTAAGTGTTTGTACTTCGCTCCTTTTGACATTTAAGTCTGCTTGTTACAAAAACAGTGTGTGGACAGAAACAAACTGGTATGACACATTAAACCCCATCATAACTCAAAGGGAAGTGTTGTAAAAGTGGAAGTGTCAAGAAAGTACAGGTTTACACAGATTTGTGTAAACACTTTATTCAAATGCTTTGGATACAGATAAACAGTCCTTGTGCAATATTTGTTATGGTTTCACCTGCTTTCAGCTGGAAACTGAAAGTGTTTTGATAAATGGGACAGAAAAGTTTGTTGAGTTGCTCTGCAGCTGCAAGTACTTCTGTACGTTATACCGAAGTGCTATCTTACAATTTGTAACAGCAGTCTTGGTAATACATTTATTTTATTTTATTTTATTTTTTTCCAGAGAGGAGGAACCATTACCTTGTACTGCACTTGTGATGATTGGCTGGACCTGCTGGCATTTCCTGAAAAACGAGAAATAGGGGTTTTGGTGATATTCTTTAATGGGCACAGATGTAAGTCTTAGTTAAGATGTTTTAGAAAGTTTTTTATTATTGAAATCCTATTTTAACTGAAACTGAGACTTAACAAGTACAAGATCAGATTTCAAATGGGTGGAAAAGGCAGGGAAAATTGAGGGCTACAAAATAAATATTTGATGGACCCTTTAAAACATTCTTTGGAATTTAAGAAATTTGGTTTTATATCAAATGGTTGATAATATTCTTAGGCATTTTTTAAAAAGTTATATTCAACTTTGTCAGTTTCTGTAATCTCACTGCTAATTGTGATATGATTTTCCTTTAACCCTCATGACATGTTTTCTTTAATTCTTATTTTCTGGTTGCATTTCTGCAGATAAAAGCATCTGGCTTTCCTGACTGGTACAGTGTCTGGGTACTCATAATGAGTTGACTTCTAAGTGGAGGATAAATGAACTCATTTACATGTCTATATTCTTTCCCAGCTTCTCCTCCTCTCCAATATATGCGATTTTTATATAGGAGGGACAATGGTGTAACACCCGCCTACTCCAGTTCCATTTTTTCAAATGTAACTTCTAAATTTGTTTATTAAATATACTGGCTCTAAAGCTGTTCCTACCCATGCCTTATTCCTACTTTATATGAGGAAATAACATTTGGATAAATTATGCTAAAAAGTATATCATTCTTTGTAGCAGCAAGAAAAAAAAATGCCTGTAACCCTCTCCTGTTGTGATTTTGGTTTTAGTGGTACTTGTGCTCTACTCTTTTATAGTGGTTTGCAATAGGTAATATAGAATAGCTGGCATGAAGTAAGCTGGTTTACACGCCCAAGCTGCACATGCAGGAATTCAGATGAATGTGTGGTTTAACTCTGGTGTCACCTGTAGAACTGGAGGTCTTTATAAGGGAAGTATTTGCGAGGTACAGTTATACTGCAATAAATAAAAAGTGTTTAGAAAACCTATGGAAACCAAAACCCCAAACTGATGCTTAATAAAAATACCCAAATCAATTCCAGAATTAGCTTTTAAAATGCATTCCAGCTCTGTTGATTCCTCCTTTCAAGCATACTTCTACTACTGTGATAGATAAAAATTCAATCTGCTTCTACAGTTTTTGAGGCTATCATACAACTCTATAGGATAAGGATTTAAGAAGTCAGGTATCTTTATAGAAGTTGGTGGTATCCATTAAGGCTGCTGTATGACACTGGGGTCTGGACCTAGTGAAGAAGAGGAGACAGCTAACATTGCATGGAGAAAGAATTTGTTCACAGAAGTAAAGTTTTGTTTCCTGGGAGGGTCAAATGTGGACTCCAGAAGGTGTTTGTGTATTTGGGGGTGGGTGGGTGGGGGTGGAGCTGGGGGTGCAAAGTTAAAATATCTTTTCATTTTAACTCAAATGCTACTCAGAGTAACTTCTGAGACAGGTGGCAGGATGTCTCATCAAAGTGAAACTAGAGTTGCCCTGCTGAGACTCCACCTGCTATGTAAAAGTACTACCACCTTCCTGCCAAATGGAGAGAATTACCTGACTCCAGCAGACTTTAAGTCTGTGTCAGTTAAAAGTGATTCATTAGGGCTGTGAGATTAAGCACTACAAAATTACAAAAAATCTACTGGACAACTAGAACTAGAACCCTCCACCTTGAAACTGCAGAATTAACATAATCAGTTTCTTAATTATAGGAGTAAAAAGTGTCCCATGTTCTGGTGTAAATTTCCCTTCCCAAGGGTTTCAGAGCATCCACAAACCAAGGCTCTGACCCTTGGCCACCTGATGAAGGAGTTGGTGGAGTCAAGAGTGAGGTTCTACATTTAACAATGAGATTTTTGTGATAAAAAAAAAAAATTAGCTACTGGCCCTTTAGTCTGGTTTGGGAAATGTCCTTCTAAACATTACGTACCTGCTGCATTTAGCATTTGTAAAAAGTTAGTGCTCTGTAAGAGCACGACCCTCTGAAGCTTTTCATCTCTCTCACTAGTCATTTAATTAGTCACTAGTCACTGCTCAGGTCACCAATTCCTCAAAATAAAAATGCGGCTGATAGCAGTAGCTGCTATAGCATGGTTAGAACCAGAACACAAATAAAAATAACTCATAACTGTACAAGTTATGGGCAGATTGACCACATCTCATCCACTGGTTTCTCCAGTGGATACTGGGTCAATCCTAGTACTATAATGTTTTCTTTAAGATAATATGCCTATAGCACAGAGTATCATGGACTTGAAAGCAAATAAACCAGCAGTAATATCCTCATTGCATTAAGCAATCACTTGAAATGCATTTAATTTCACACCATGGTAAGTACAACTGAAATCATCACAAGCGTATTAATGAAATAGCCACTTTTATTTTAGTCCTGATTTTCATTCAGTTTGCGGACATTGTATCTCAGAACTGTTTGCATTGAAAGTACCCTAATATTTTGTGGGTTAGTAGACAGATTAATGTCTATAAAAGTGTTTTCCTGTTAGACAGGGAAGACATATCAGAAGCAGCTCTTCAGTTTTCAGATGATTCCCTGACATTTTGTTTTCTTTCAGAATGTTTCTTTAGGTGAGATCCTCCAAGCAAAAGCAACATGCAGTTAAAAGTGTAATTTGGAAAGCTGTGCCTCAGTTATGGTTCATCTTGATGCAGCTTAGAATCATAGAATGGTTTGGGTTGGGAGGGACCTTTAAAGGTCATCTAGTTCCACCTCCTCTACAATGAGCAGGGGACATCTTCAACTAGAACAGGTTCCTCAGAGTCCGGACCAACCTGACCTTGAGTGTTTCTAGGGATGGGGGCTTCCTTCCCTTACTTGTACTGCATGCACTTTTGGCCTTTTTGCATGTATTTAGACTTTGCAAATGTTTTTGATTTGTGGTACTGTGGTTTCTCCCCCGTCAAGAGATGGTAGGATAGCAAGTTTAATGTTTTTCATAATACTTTAATTTTTCTTACTTTTTTCCTATGCATGCCTTAGCAATAGATCACTAGTGGATTTATATCACAAATGGAAAATGTCTCTAAGCTGTTCTGAAACAATAACTTTTTTTTTCTTTTACCTGTGTAAATATTATACCTAACCCAATGGGTTTCTGAATCCAAATCCCTGACTCTGTTTGAAGGTGTGATCACAATGTAAGTGTTACTTGCAACAACTATGATAGTAATAGGGGCTAGCAGCAGCAACTCAATACTTGACAGCCATTGGCAATCTGCTTACAATTTCAATTTCTAAACTAATCTCTAGTGCTGTTAGTTAGGATTTAAAACCTTAGGGAAAATAGATATATTCATTATTTTTGCATTTCCAGATCTCTCTGGAAGGTTGCTATGGGCACAGAATATTATAATTCTTCTTTCTGTCCCCCAGACGATGCTTGCAGCAGCTGTGCCCCAAGCTCCACGTTAGCAGGTAGCTGACCCATAACACATAAAGTCGAAAGAAAAACCAAGAGACGCTTGCATAGGCCTTATAAGCACATTTGTGAATGTTTACAGTTCTGGGGAAAAAGAAGAAAGAAAAAGAAAAAAAAGAGGGCTTGTGGAACAAGCTGGAGAAGACTAAGTGTGAACGAATACGTGACAGAGCACTGATACGCAGGACAGCTCTTCTGAGACTGGTAGGGGGTGTAAGAAGGATGCGATAGTTACAAAAAAATCCATCCCTATCAGGTCTGGCTTTTACACAAATTGTAGCAGACTGAAACACACTCCTGCTGTGAGTCCCACTCCACATGCTACCTTGCCACCTCTGCCATTTCATCTCCCAAGAACACTGGAACATTCCCAGCGCATGTAACAAACTCTGAAAACGTGTATAGTTTTCCCATGTGAACGCTTAGGATATTAAGTTACATTAAATGCCCTGAAATCTTGCATCTACCTCAGTTCACCTGTGCTTACGTGCACTTTCATGAAGTATTCTGATAAGCAACAGGAACAGAGGAAGCCATAGGTGCTAAGGCGGCGGTCAGGCAGGGGTGCCAAGACAGCGCAGGCCTCCTGCTCTCGCCCAGCAGCCGCGGAGCACGCCTTTTACTCTCTTAACCCGGCACCGTACCGGATTTCTCTCCTTTGCAGGGACCAGCGGATCAGGAAAAAACCAAACACACCACACTAAGCCGCTCCCGCGGGCAGGGTGCGACGGCACCGCGGGCGGCGATGCGCCTGTTGCGGCGGCCGCTCCGGCGGGGGGCTCCGGGCAGCGCCTGCCACCTACCCGCCGCGCCCGGCCCAACCCGCCGCCCGGGAGCGAGGCCGGCCCCGGCGGAGGGATGTCTCACGGCAGGGCCCGACCGGCACCGAAGGGCCGCCCCGCCCGCCGGCGCCTCACCCCTCGGCACTGCCCCTCGGGAAGGGGCACCGCAGCGGCGGCGGCTCAGCCGGGCGCCGCTCCCCTCACACGCCCGTCGCCGGGATGAGCGCCGGCGCTCCCCCCCCGCCCCCCCCGCGGGCCCTCGCCGCCGCCCCGCGGCCCCGCGGCCGGCAGGGGAGGCGCGGCGGGCGCCCCCGCCCGGTCCCCGCCGGGGGGTGTTGGGGGGCACGGACACGCCAGCCCCGTCCCGCAGGCCCCGGGCCGCCCGCTCCCGCCGGGCCGCGGGGTGCGGGGCGCGCGGCGGCGGGCGGCGGGGGCGCTCCGGGAGGCGCTCCCCCCCGCGCATGCGCAGCGCGCGCGCCAGCGCTCCGTGACGAGAGCACTCCGGCGGCACCAGGAGCCCGACGCGCGCGCTCATAGGCTGCCTGGCCCCGGCCGGCGCGCGCCCGCGGCGCGGCTCTTCCTAGTGCGCTCGCGGGGGCGCGCGCGCCGTCGCTGGCGCCGTCGGTTGCTGTCGCCGCTCGCTGCACGGTGTACGCCGCTCCTCGCTGTCAGCTGCTCGCGCGGCGCTCCCCGCCCTCGGCGCGCGCGCTGTCCGCGTCTCGCGCTCCGTCGCCTCAGTCCGCCGGCGGCTCCGTTAAGCGGCGGCGGGTTCCTGCTTCCGTCTCCTCGCCGCGGTGTCCCCCCGCCCTCCCCTCCCCCTCGCCGCCCCGCCGCTCGCCCCGGCGTCTCCCCGCGCCCGGCACCCTCGGCGACGGCAGCGCGGGCCCTGCCAGCGGCGCCGGCACTCGGGTAAGGGGATGCGGGGGCTGAGCGGGAGCCACGGCGGCGGGGAAGCGGGTGCCGAGCCGAGACCGCGACCGCGCCGCTCCGGGCAGCGCTCCCCATCCCTCCCCCCGGGCCTGGCGCCGCCGCCGCTGCGACTCGGGCGCTGCTCGGCAACGGCTGCCGCCGGGGTGGCGGTGGCGGGGAGGGGGCCGGTCCCCCCGCCCTGTGCCGGGGTCCCCCCGCCCTGTGCCGGGGACCCCGTGGGCTCCCTCGCCTGAGGGGCGCTGGCGGGGCCTGAAGCCGCCGGCGAGCGCGGCGAGGGAAGGGGAGGCCGGGACTCGGTGGGCGGCCGGGGCATCACCATCGGCAGCGGGGCCGGGCCGGGCCCAGGCGGGAGGTGTTGCCCTGGGGAGCGGCGCGGGCGGCGGGGTCCGGCGGCGGGGAGCGCGGCCGCCGCCGTCCTGCGCGTCGCGGCCGCAGGGCGCGGGGGGCGGCCTCCAACTTTCCTTGTCCCGGGAGCTAGGGCCGCCCGGGGGCCGCCCGGGTTTGGCAGAGGGAGACGCACGGGAAGCGTGGGCTTCTTGCACAGACCTTACGCTCCAGGGCCCCTCGGTAGCTCGAGGAAGTGCTGGGCTTACAAGGGTGCGGAGCCATCGGTTGTTGCCTGGGGCTTTTCCCACGGCGACCCTTGCAGCATCTCGGCACGTTTAACCGCTTTGGTCTTGGATTCTGTTACTGATAAGGCGCCGGCGATTTTTCCTCTAGTCAAGTGTGTGCACAATGTATGCTCGGGTCTTTCACACGCATGTGCGGGTGTGTACCTGCTGTGTTGTAGATGCTCTCCAAAGACCATGCTGTGACCCTCTGCTTTCAGAAACTCATGACTGGGGGTACAGGAATAGGTAGACTGTAATGCCGTGGTGGAGGTTGTACCAAAAAGCCTACGGGCATAGACATCTGCTGAAAAATTGCTTGTTGAAAGACCGTAAGTTCTTTGGGGCTGTACCTGCTGTCCTTGTGTCCTCAATGCACACATGGTGCACTGTGATACACATGCTGTGCGTGTGTGGATGTGGAAAACCACAGTGTGTTCAGAAGGTTCTTCACTTCCTGTGATCTTGTATTAGCACTTCCCACTGCCTTTGTGTGTGTACTGAAATATACAAGTCTGTTGAAATGTGTATGTTTCAGTATAAACATGTATACTGAAACATACAAGTCCACTGAAATGTGTTTCAGTATCTGCATGTACACATGTAATTTCTCTACCCCAAAATGCAGCATTTTAATGTCTAGACCTTAACTGAAAGCTGATAGAATAAATACTTCAGAAAGGGTGCTTAGGCACGAATTTTTTTTATTATTATTTTATAGTATTAATCTTTTTTTTCCTCTTTTTCTAAGTCATTTTCCACTGTAAATTGTCAAAAACTTTAGAATCTGAACTGCAAAAGCAAACAAATGGCCAACATTGCCTGTGCTGCTGGTGCTTGGGGTAGTTTTACAGAAGGCTCTGTTACAGTTCCTTCCATTATTAAAGCAAGCTAGTTAGCAGGAGTTTGTGGCTATGCTTTGATGTATTTCCAGCAGCGTCTGTTTCACTGGTTATTACAGGTATGCCTACTGCCAGACTCTTATTGATACTCGTTAGGGTTTCATGAATGTGTGTAGCTGAAACTGACAAACTAGTGTACTGCAAAGTTTGCATATTTTCCCATCAACATGTAATGAGACAACCTTTTTTCAGTGGTGAAAGTGTAATTAATTATTCATATTTTCTGAGCAAGCAGTTCAGTAATGAGGGAAGGGTAGGAATCAACTTGGAGAGTTGCATCATGCAAATTCACTCTTTTAGTGATGCAGCTGCCAGGACATTTGACAACTGGGAAATACAGAGGGTCAGATTAGAAGTTGTAGCTTGCTTTCTCTTTTACTCTTGCGTCTTTGTTTAGTATCTTTTAAACTGTCAAGATTTTAGTTCTAGCTAATATTAGAACAAGAAAAAAATGTTAAGTATACTTGCTGGAGTAGAAATGGAGCTAATTCACCTTAAGTGAATTAGTAAGGGTAGTACTAAACCACATAGGGACTTCCTTTTGTTTTGGAACCTGTGGTTTACGATCACTTTATTGGGACTGCAAACAGAGGCTTCATTGTGTAGTGGAATGTTTATATACTACAAATATTGCACACCATTGATAGGATTAAACAGGAAAATTGTAATTTTGGTCCATTCCAGTTTCTCTGTAGCTGTATAGAATTGTTGCTTTATCTGTCAGATCTGTTCTAAACCAAATGATTTTTCCAGTCTTGGAATTTATGTACAGTAAAAAATAATCAACAATAATTTGACTTATACATTATGTGATTAGCCTGTTCATTGACATTTAAGGGGATAAAGATGAAGAAGATTTGGACTTCTGTATTTAAATCTTGTTGGAGAGTCAGAATGTAAAATAAAAAGTAATTACTATAATCTTAGGCTGGTCTGGAGGGGGAGCTAGTGTCAAAGCAAAATGTGACCATTTTTTTCCAGAGGTATTCAAAAGCTTGCTGTTTGGTCATAGAGTATGCTTCTACTACAATAACAAAAACAAATGTAGATGATGCATGCTATGTATGATTGCATTAATATGCATCTCTTATATGATAAACATAATCTTCAAGTGAAGTGATGTGTGTGTTTTTTAGGGAAATTGTGCGTATGTTTTGCTACTATGCGACAAAAACTATCTTCAAAGAACTTTGAAGTTGTGAGATCAAGCTCTGATAAATCATCAAATGCCAAAGTAGGGATTCTTTTAAGAACTGTAGCTTGGCCTGTACATGGCTAAATGTTACACTTTCCCCTACAATGTTTCTTTTAGTATACAGCATGGAATGACATAATTGTGTTCAGTTAGCAATATTGAATCTTTTTCCTTGGTATAGGATGAGGTGTGGCCTTACTACTTGTTATGTGCTGTTCATACTGAACCTTCATCATTTCCTCTTGCTGTTTCATTACCTTCAGTCTCTAGTGCTTGCATGTTTTGCTAGTAATATTTTCACAGAAGTCTCTGGAGGTGTTATGTGTCCCTTCATGCTGAATATCCAGTTTAGGGCCTTTATGATACTATTTTTCAAAATAATCTATCAAGTGTTTTAATGATTTGCATGTTCTAAAATGTTTTCTCATAAAGGTCTGTCTCTATATGTAATTTACTCTAACAATAACCTGGCTTTTTTTTTCTTTTTTTTTTTTTTTACAGATCCCTTAACAGGGATCCATGAATGCATACGCTAGAGAAGACCTCATTGTTTTAGTGTTTTAGTATGGTGTCTGTTGATTTAGACTGCAAGTATAAATAGTTAGATCTGCTGCAGCATTAACCCTGAGATACTAAGTCCAAAATTTTGATAAAGAGTGGATTGCCCATTGAAAGTGTGTGTGTATGTGGAGGGGTTTGTGGTGGTGTTTTTTTGGTTTGTTTTTTTGTTTTGGTTTTTTTTTTTTTTAGAGGTGAATTGCTTGCAAGGGACAAGAAGAAAATCAGATTTCTCTGGGACAATATTAATTCCCTTTCTTTTCCTGCAAGACCTGTCTTATTAACAGCACACTTGCCAACATTTGCAGTGTACATAGCAAAGTCCTTTTATATTATAGTGTCATTATTTAAATATTTTGTAATATCTTGTTCAGTAATACACCAAGAGTACCTTGTGCACAAGGGCACAGAGAACAAGATATAATTTTAAATTTTTGTGATGTGACTATAATTTATTTTTTTAAACCAAGGGCTAGTTTTTTGGTACTTACCTGTTTAAAAAAAATAAAATTCTTTGCGCATAAACAAAATGTTTCAACATGCTAGATCAAAAAATGCAGCAACCCTGATGGACAGGAGGAAGCCTATTAAGTGGGATTGCATTATAGCATGTAAGTCTTTAGAAAGGCTGAAATTTGTATGTTTTTCCATGAGACTTACGCCACTTGAGCTAGCAGAGAATGTGATACTAGTAGTTTCTAATTCATCTGTGGTCCAAGTGCTATGGTCTTGACATGGTTTTCTAAGATTTTCAAGTGTTTCAAGGCAGTGATGAAACTTGGGCATCTTGGGTTCTATTCCAGGCTCTGGGAATGAACATGTTCTGGTTGTTGCTGACTTTTCTGCTTATTTCTTCTGTGATACCTACTTAAATATCTTCCTGTCCCAGTCTTTTTTGCCCTATTCCAAAATTTTTGTTTCTTGCTAAAGGGCTTCTTATCTGAGATCCAGAACTGTTGTGCAGGAAGAGTCTAACTAGTAAATTGTTTAGCCCAGTGTTCTTCCACTGTTTGAATCCTAACTAGCTATTTGCACTCCTATCTGCTGGTCTCAGGCTTCAGTCCACTATCCTCAGCTTCACACCCAGTTCTCTTATTATGGCTAGGATCTGTCCTCTCTGTGTTCTGCATTTCCACTGGCTTCTGTTCTATTTTCTGAAGTTTTTCAACTTCAGTGTTGTACTTCATTCTGGTTTTCCGGCCTAGCTGGTCTCTCATCCAAATTTGTTTTTTTCCTTTCTTGCTGGTCTTCTCACCCATATCAGATTTGGTTTGTATCCCAAATTCAAGATTCTGTTCACAGTGTCAACTGTATTGGCTTTTTCCCTGCATTGCAGATCTTTCTTCAGTCAAGTCCAGTTGGTCCTCCTCTTTTCCACCCTTTTGTTCATGTGTATAGCTTATCTCTTCATGCTTGCTGGGTCCAGCAGGATATCACTGAGAAGCAATTTAGATGCCAGTGGTCCATCCTGATACTCAGGGAAACAAACAGGCCTATCAAGAGATGAGCTTTGCTCGGCAGGGAACTCATGTCTGAAGCTCCAGTGCAAAAATAGTATATACAAGCAGTGGAAGCTGGGATGGGCTACAGAGGAGAAATTTAGAAACATTGTCCTGGTATTTGGGGATGACATCAATGCTTACCTAGAGACGACACTTGCAGGGGAGGTCAAGGGCAGCAAGAAGAGTTTCTTCTAGTACTTTAGTAGTAAAAAGCTGGACTAGTAAAATATGGGCTTCTTTCTGAGTGTGATGTGTCATTTAGTGACAGTGGACAAGGGTAAGGCTGAAGTATGCAATGCCCTTTTTTCCTTAGTGAGTCTTCACTGACAAGGTCTCCCCGGGTCTCTGTGCTTAATGGCAGGGTTTTGAGAAGAGTAGCTACCAGCAGTGGATGAGGATTGAGTCAGGGCTTATTGAGAGAACTCAAATCATACAAGTCCAAATGGATTGTGTCTGAGGCTGCTGATTGTGCTGGACAGAGACACAGTGGGATCCCTCCCCATCATCTTTGAAACAACTTGGATATCAGGAGAGCTTCCCGATGACTGGAGAAAGGCATATGTTTTACCTTTCAAAAAAAAGCCAAAATACAGTCCAAGGAGGTACAAAGCTGGCTAGCTTCCTTTTCATCCCCGAGAAAATAAAGGCATGGATATTCTTGGAATATGTTTCTGGGTACAAGAAGTAGTTGGGAACAATTGGCATGGATTTATCAAAGGTAAATCATGCATGTCTAGCCTGACTGCCTTCTGTGGTAAAATGGCTGAATTTTTGGATGAGGGGAGAGCGGTGGATTTCCTTTACCTGGACTTTAGCAAGGCTTTCAACTCTGTCTCCAGCAATGTTCTTGTGTTCATATTTGGACGTAACAGTCTGAGTGGATGGAACACTAGATGAGTAAAAGACTGGTTGGATGGATAGACTTAGAGAGTAGTGCTTAAATATGTCTTACAGAGAGGTTGGTAACAAGTGGGGTACTGCAGGGGTTCAACCTGAGAAGGTGATAGAGTATGCAGTTGTGCTTGCAGATGACACCAGACTGGGGAGAATAGGTGGTATGCATGAGGATGGGGCTGCTATTCAAGGGGACTTCGGTACTGTGAACAGAAGGCTCATCTGGAGCCTTATGAAATTCAAGGACAAATGCAAAGCTCTGCAGCTGGGAAGGAAGAGCACCTTGGAGTGATGCAAGCTGGGGACTGACTGGCTGGGAAGCAGTGCTGCAGGAGAAACCTGGGGTCCTGGTGGACAGCACTCTAACTGTGGGCCAGCAGCAGCATGCCCCTGCAGAAAAGAAGGGCAACAACATCCTGGGCTCTATTAACAGGAACATAGCCAGTAGATGGAGGGAAGTGATTATCACTCTACATTAGACCACATCTAGAGTACTGCACCCAGTTTTGGGACCCTCAATACAGGAAAGACATCAATAAACAGAATTTAATTTGGTGAAGGGCTACCAAGATGGTTAGGGACCTGGAGCACTTGCCCTGTGAGGAAGGCTGAGAGAGCTTCGTTTTTTTTCCGCTGGAGAAGAGGTGGCTTCAGGGGATCTAACAACCACCTCCTGGTGTCTTTGAGATCTCTGAGAACATGGAGTCAGGCTCTTTACTGAGGTGCATGGGAGGACACGAGGCAGTGGTCGTAAATTGAAACAAAGTTAGTTCAGACTGGATATAAAGGAAAACTTTATCAGTGTAAGCATAGTCAAGCTGTGGAAGAGGTTGCCCAGAGAAGCTGTGTAGGCTCTGTATTAGAGGTTTTCAAGACTCAAGTGGATAAAGCTCAGAAATCTGGTCTGTTCTCATCGTTGACACTGAGCAGGAGGTTGGAGTGTGGACATCTGGAGGTCCTTTCTAGCCTGTGTTATCCTATTAGTCTACAACTGCAGGTGCTTAGCTTCCAGAAGCCTTATACTGGAATGGAATCAGTACAGACAGAATGTGTAGGTGACTCAGCTATTGTATATCAAAACAAAATCAATAATAGTAACATTACAGTGAGCTTGACAAAAGCATCATTTGTGTGTCAAGATATGCATTTTACTTCTCTTGGGAAGATGCATGTCGAGCTTAAAACATGCAAGTGATTAAATTTTTAAAGAAAAAAACAGTCTTTTGTAATGGGGCAAAAGTGGTTTTTTGTAGCTTTCCTCAGAAAGGGGAAAAATATGTTTTGCATACAGTGAAAACATTGAAGTAGTAGCTCAGCTTTGATGTGGATGCCTGGCACAGAATGGGTCATCTTGGAAAGCCTTTGGTAACTTAAAAGAAACTGAAAAAATGAATCTTCAACAAGGAAGTATCTGGCAACCTTAAAAATAGGTGATCTTTCTGGGTCAATTGTCATGATATGAATTTAAATTCATATTATGTAGCTCATAATGCATCATTTCAAGGTGGTGATATTCTGACTTAGCTGTAGAATCAGTTGCAATCAATTCTAATTTCCCCCCCTGCCCCAAATACATGATATACTAGCTCCCTCACATGATTATTGTTTCTTCCTGTTCTTTTCTGCTCTCTTTCCCTCCCTCTCTATGTTTTCAGAGTGGGAATGGAGAATAAATAAAGGAGGAGAAGCAGTCTTAAGATATGAGGAGCCCAGTAACTGTTTTGGAAGACTTTTGGCTACAAGCCATCAAATCAGAAGAGTTGCCTGTAGCAAAGAGCTACTGTTAAGTGGCAGGCTGGGGACTTTTTTTTCTTTATTTTTCATTTTTCTTATTCAAGTATGAGATGCTACATGAGGAAATTTTTGAATGACCCTTTTCTGAGGTTTTTGCTCCTTTATTTGTTTTTGCTAACCTGTAGTCTTTAGGGATCTTCCCTAAGACAAGTGGTGATGCCTGTAGAAAATTGTAGTTTCCAGTGAATCAACCATTTTACTTAGTTCCTTCAAATATTTGATATTAAAAACCCATATATTATATTGCTCATTTTCAGGTATAATACTTTCAAAATGAAATGAAGCACTTCAGGTTTTGGTCATTCTAGAATTTGGTGCAGTTAGTGCTGCTACAGTTGCTTTATGGCAGCAATACTAATTCTGAATGTAAATGCTTTTTAGGAGTTTACTTTCATTTTGTGTTTGTTTCACAACCTTATAGTGGGAAGGTGAATAGTTTTCTGTAGTATCAGGATGTTTCTCCTGTAAGTCAGTTAATAACAATGAGTATCACCATGACATCATTAATAAAAAGATAAAGACTGTTTTTAGAAGTTTGTGGAACATTGCTGTGAATCTCTTATGGAAGTTAATTCTCACTTGCTGTGTTTTAAAATCTTTCTTCAAAGTATTGATCTTCCAAAAGGTTTTGTAAAATGAGTAAGAATTCTGTTCAAACAGCCTCCCAATGTTCATCTTTAGTTATTAAAATACTTATGTTGAACTTCACCATAATTTGATTAGAACTTGCACAGTGTCATAATAACTTTACGGTAAGTCTGATTTGTATGGGAACATACATTTGTTAAGCTTCTTGGATATTTTTTAAAAAAAATTTGGAGGTGTTTATGTGCATGTATGTAACATTAAAGTGTTTATCTGACATGCTGTTTATTGAACAGTGCATAAAACTTTTTTATTTTTAAATAATTCTTTTAAATTGTTAATCTATACAATTACATAGATGTCTTCTTTCACCTCTTTACCTGTAAGGAGATTTCTGTTGACCAAGTGACTTGTTTCAAAATGTGAGCTTTCAGATTGCCTGAAACCTTTGTCTTTAGCTCTGTGCCTCTATTTGTGATGGTAAAATACATCATATACTTGAAACACATATACAGGTTTCTAATATGCTGTACTTAGCTGACATCTTGTCTCTTTTTGGGTGTTTGCTAAGCAACTTCCTCTGTTTGACAATCAGTATGGATATTCACATGTTAAATGATTGTATATGTGACACTGAATGGTTTTTGCTGTTGCAGTGTATGTGGTGTGTTGATGGTCTCTTTTTCTTTCTCTCATTTTTCTCCTACCCCAAGTTGTGTGAGCATGGCAGGGCACGTTGTGTCTTTAGCTTTCTCTCAGCTGCCTAGGCAAGCATTTGCTCCTTATTTAAGGCAAGGTTTCAATGCACAGAAGAAATATATTTTTAAATAAAAATATATTGTTTCCCCTACTTAAGGTTTTGTTTCACTGAGGTACCTTTGTGGTGTTGTGCTATGCCTTGGATAGTCTCTGTACTTCCTTTTTCTGTGGTCTGGGATTTTTAGCTTTTACAAAGGTTTGGAAAGACTTGCTTACAGTTTACTATCTTCTGGATGCGTGTCTTCACATTTCTGTCCATTAAATAAGTCTGTTATTTCTGTTGGGATTTTTTTTTGTTAATATTACAACTTCTTTTTGATTGGTCTGTTGCTTGGGGTGTTTTTGAATAATAGCAGTTAGGACAGTATGAATTACACCTTTTTCCTGATGTGGCCCACTGTTTAGGACACGATGATGTTGAAAGATGTTCTCCTTGAGTTGTTCTTCATTGTAGATGACTATTCAACACTCTGGATTTTGGGTTGAACTGCTAGACATTCTCTCTACAACTTTTGTTGTCTTTTAACTTCAGTGAGGTAGTGCTGGACTAGATATCAATACTCTTTAAGTTTGCCCTACCAGACTGTAAAGATGGATGTCAATTTGGGTAATGTGACAGCTTACGTTATACCCTAAGACAACATCTTCAAACTGCAGATATGGGCGTGCTTTGTGTACTTCCTAGGGAGCAGGTGATGCTGTCCCTTAACAAGTTGTTGATGGTTTTTTCTGATAAAATTTTTCTCCTTCAGTGGCAGCAAGACTCATGGAATGCATGTGAGAAATCTCTTTTATCCTTCTTCTCCACTTGATTACAATGGATATTGCTTTTACAGGATGAGGAGTTCGGTATAACCTAGAGCAAAGAAATGATGGTCTCTCGAAGAGCTAGACATACATATGAGATACAGAGAGTGCAGCATAATTTAAGATGCTTGTTTGATTTTCCTGTACAACGTATTGCAGTGTCATGCATAGGTAATGACAGATAATAATTTTGCAGATTCTGTGTCTATGGAAGTGCTGAGAGAACATTCTCTCTATTCAGTGGGTTGCTCTTCAGACCTCTCTGTGGGTGCATAAAGTTACTTGCTTGTAGTTTATCCTTGGGCATGCTGAACACATCTCTGGTATACCCCAGTTGCTTCAAGCTATTGGGCCCAGAATAGGAAATATCCCAAGTATTGAAATCTGTCAGTAAGGTCATAAAACTGTGTCTTGAGATGTAATGGGACATGCTGGTATCTCTCAGCCAGAGATTTTTTGATTCTAGACTTTCCACAGAATGAGTTTGATACACCATTTTACAGAGCGTTGATTTTTGCTTACTTCCAAGTCCACTGTTTTCTAAGTCCTACAGGAGATAAGATCCTGCTTTTGTGTGACCAACAATATCTTCAGTTAGAACTTTCAGGACTCTGCCTTTCATGGCATGTTTTCTTATATAGATTGTGAGTGCATATACTATTCCAAGCGTATCGATCTCAGGTTCATGATTTGAATGTTGTGGCTGTTTAGGGTAGGCTTGCTCATTCTTCACAAGTGTAGAAGGGGAACTGTCAGATTTGTATGCCTGCCTAAGTGGGTTAGTCAGCCAGATGCATGTCTCCAGTGCTGGTCTGTTCATAGTCACAGTTGACTCCCTGCTTAAGCAAATGCAAACAATTTTTTTTTTTTCTGTGTAACAATTTTTTCTCATTGGTTTGACTTTGTGAGTTTGTCTGTGCTCTCTCACTCTACGGTTCTGGTATTCAAGCAGGTAACATTCATGCCATTTTCCCCATAAAAAAGCTCCATTTATGGGGATACCAGAGTCTGCTGCCCTTTTATAAAGACGTTCTTTGTGTTTTGGCAACTTGCTCTCTTTCTTCCCTTCCATAAGTTATTTTTTTGGCTACTTGTAGACAGTATGGAGGGTCAACCATTGCAAGGCCACTCTCAGTAATCTTTGAATGATCATGGCAATTGGGAGAAGTGCCTAGGGACTGGAGGAAAGCGAATGTCACTCTGATCTTCAAGAAGGATAAGAAGGATGATAGAGGGAACTACAGGCTGGTCAGCCTTACCTTGATCCCAGGAAGGGTGATCAAATAACTAATCCAGGAAACCATTTCCAGGCACACAAAGGACAAGAAAGTAATTGGGAGTGGTCAGCATGGAGTCACCAAGGGGAAGTCATGCTTGACCAACTTTAACCTTCTGTGATGAAGTGACTGGCTTGGTAGAGAGTGGGAGAGCAGTGAACGTTGTCTGTCTAGACTTCAGTAAGGCTTTTGTCACTGTCTCCCATAAGACTGTCTGAGAAACTGATGAAGTATGGGGCTGGATGAGCAGGTAGTGAGGTAGGTTGAGAACTGGCTTGATGGCTGAGCCTAGAGGGTGGCAATCAGTGGCACAAAGTCTAGTTGAAGGCCAATAACTAGCAGTGTACCCCAGGGTGCTGGGTCCAGTCCTGTTTAACTTCTTCATGAATGACTTGGATGTCGGGGATGGAGTGCCTACTTAGCAAGTTTGCTGATGACACAAAACTGGGAGGAGTGGCTAATATGCCAAGAGGACTGTCCTGCTATTCAGAGGGATCTTGACTGGCTGGAGAAATGATGATGGGAACCTCATGAAGTTGAACAAGTGGAAATACCAAGTCCTGCACCTGGGGAGGAACAACCCTATTTGCTGGGCACTGACTGACTTGAATTACCTTTGCAGAAAAGGACCTGGGGTTTCTGGTGGACAAAGTGTGAACATGAGCCATCAATGTGCCCTTGCAGCTAAAAATTTTGGCTAACAGCATCTTGGGCTGCATTGGGATTAGTGTTGCCAGCAGTTTGAGGGAGGTGATCTTTCCCTTCTGCTCAGCACTGGTGCAGCCACACCTGGAGTACTGCATCCATTTCTGGGCTCCTTGGTGCAATAGAGACAAGAATGTACTGGAGAGAGTCCAGCAAATAGCCACAAAGATGATGAAGGAGCTGGAACTCTCTCCTGTGAGGAAAGACAGAGAGTTGGGGACTGTTTAACCCAGAGAAGAGAGAGCTCACAAGAAATCTTACCAATGTATATAAATGCCTGAAAGTGGGTACCAGAGTGGGGGTGAGGTAAGAGAGACAGTGCAGCGTACTTTCTGGATCTTAGTCAGAGAAGTCCAACAACAAATGGCTTAAGATAACTGCAGGTGGCCCTGCTTGAGCAGGGGGTTGGACAAGATGACTTCCAGAGGTCCCTTGCTAGTTCACCCATTCTGTGATTCATTGCAGTGTTGTGGTTTGATGTTTATTTTCTCAAGGGAGGATGCTCTTCTGTTGGCTTTGAACACTTTTCGTTGTAGTTGAGACTGGATTCCGAAAAGAGTTGTGTCAAAACCAATATTGAGACTATTCATCTCATGAGTGTGCAGGGCACTAGAGTTTAAGCTGTGTATGGGTCTTAATTACAAAATAGCTTCTTAGGTTTCAGTTGTGCTTTTGACAAGCATTTTGTTATTTATTGCATAAGCACCAGGAATGATTCTCTCTTTAACTGAATGTCTTCTGATACCTACCAGCTTCTTTCCATTGTCCTGTCTCTGTCATAGCCTTGCTGCTTTTTTTTTTTTTTTTTAAAAAAAAAAACAACCCAAAACCCAAAACTTATGGAAAGAATCTGAGGATGTTAATGTTCTTTACCTTATGTCAGATGCAGGATGGAAAGCAGTAGACCTGAGAAAGGGTTAAATGAGTTATGAGGGCAGAGGGAGCACAAAATTATTAGTTGAAATGCCTGAAGCATTTAGTTGCTGAAGGTCTGAATGTGTAACAGAATTCTGATTATTGGTTGGCAGTTTTTACTATTATGGTTAGCTTTTGTGAAATAATGTTTGATAAATACATTAACATGTAATAGGACTTGATTTTCCTTTGCTTTTGTCATCAATTGTAATAATTGTAAAGGAGTTTTTATACTAGGTTAGACCTATTGGCAATAGCCACTAGTTCAGGAGCTAGTGACACCTTTGCAAAAGATAGGGAACTGGTAGGCAGCAGTGTGGCATTTCTGTAGGGGTGATGTAATCTTGTTCAGGTAAGTAGAATGATTGAAATTAATTTTTTTAAATAAGAGTCTCATTAGTTTTTGTCTGAAGACATAATTGCAGTGTTTTCTATATTATTACTTGCGAAAGTTCTTTAGTTTTTGAGGGAGTTTTAACTGAATTCTCAGGTTAAGTGCCTGAATTGTTGAAATTAACCCGTGCTAAGTACTTGGGGATACTATTCCTTCTGGACAGTAATTTAGGCAACTAAATATTTTGAGTTTTATCTGACATTAAGATAGCCTTTAATCAAACTTTTTATGTCACGTTGACATCAGTTGACCAAATATAAATCCTTTTTATCTGCAGTTTTTGTTGATGTGATGTGTTTTCCCTGCTGACCAATGTTTGATCGGTCCTTTAATATAATGTAAATTTTTCTTGCTTGTTAACTTTGGGGATCCCTTCTGTAGTACTTTGACCTGATTCAAGGTCAAGGTTCAAGGTTTGCTCTTAGTTAAATAACATCCTGCTTTCTCAGGCAGGGTGCCCTCTCCTTGTAGTAGAGACTTGTGAGAGAATTACGTATTTTGGAAGACAAGCATAAAATTGGCTATGATACAGTGTAGTGAAGCTTTTCAAGTACTGTCAAGTCATGCCATGTTGGTTAAGGCATTCATGTGGTATTTTGAGTGTATTTTGCTACAGATTGTTTCGGAAAATAAAAGATTAATCTTGATGGCTTTTTGCTGCGATGGAGAGACGGGACACTGATGCAAGCAAATGTTGATTTATTGTACAGAAACACGAGTTTATATATACTTTTGGAAGCTTCACGTTTTAAACAGATTGGTTCTTGAAGCTAAGCATTGCATACTAGGCAGTCCCCAATTGGTGGTTAACTACCATCAATTAACAGCAAGGTGTGACCTTTCTTTGGCGCCATCCTTGACGCCATCCGTCCCCCACTCCCCTATGCTCTCTCAGCATGACTCATCATGTTAATTGTTGTGTCTGTGCAAGCTCGAGCACGTTCCCCTCAGCTAACTGATTGCCACGCATGGTCCTTATTTCCAGCCCGCTCCTGCATCTCCCCCTTCCTGTTGCACAAAAAGAACCTATGAAACCGAACGAGTCATTAGTTTTCATAAGCATTGTAAAAAACAAGGTATAAGTAATAGAACAAATAAAAAAGCAACTAAGACATATTATCAATGTCAAAATAACCCACCGTCTCTGTTCCGTACAATTTTACAATTTCCCCTTTTTGTTTTTTGAACAGCTAGTACCAGGTTTGCCATGTTCTGCAGGGCCCTTGCAAACATGACAGCAACCAAGGTAATAGCAAACAAACAATACTGCCAATTGAGTGAATGGATGCCAAAAAGGCTGACATTTTCTCAGATTCTGATAAAATGTTGCTGCAATGGGGTGCCTAAAACCCACGCAGCACATACCATCAAAATCCTCATAGCCATGTCCTTGAACCACCAACAAAAAGCAGTGGCAATTTTGACCCACATTCTTAATTGCCTACCAAACAAGGTGATTTAACTCTTTAATGCTTTCCCTGCTGTTATTCCGGATAAGAGAAGAACCAATCTACAGAAAGACAATTATCGACATTCAAAGTGTAAACAATATCAACTTCTTTTGGATTAACGTTATACATAGGTGGAAGGGCACACCAAACAAGAACTGGTTCAGTCAAAAAGTTTGAAACATAGTGTCCTTTCTCTGAACATACTTCTGGGGTCATTCCCTTCATTCCCTCTTTTTTTATGCAACCAGAGACACTTTACCATAGCAGAGAAGCCCATATTTACATCTCTGAGCCCGGACACAAACCACAGCTGTATGCACCACCAGGCTCAGGGCAAAAACCATTCATGTAGTTACATAGCTATATATCTCTACAAGCATGCAGACACCTATTAAACACTAGATAACCATGTTTATCATAGCGACTCCCCAAACCCCTCACTTAAGCGTTTCCCACTTGCATTCCTGCCACCAATCCCTCAGACCCCCTTTCACCCTCCCCAAAAATACAATCAATGCATCGGGAGAGGGGGGGTGGGGTGCGTGGGTGAGTGGGGGGGAAGGTCTAGCTTCTTTTCCAGATCTATAGGACCTGGATCAAAAGGTTTATCAGTGTCAATGGAATCCTTGTCCGAGTTGTCCTGTTCCCGTGTTTGGTCCTGTGTTGTGAGGGTCGCTGCAATCAGTGACAGAAGCTTTGGGGGCAGAGGAGGTGTGGACAGAATTGCCATCATTGACAGTGTTTTGAGAAGAGTTGCGCTGTCGGTGGAATTTACAGCTTCCTCTGGTTTAGCACCGTTAGTAGAATTGGTCCACACTTGGCAAATAGTAGTCAGAATTTGCCACCAAGGTGCTAAATGCATTCCCGACACGGAGCTCCCCTCTGCGGCAGCATCATACAATTGGCTGCTGTATGAACACACTTTCATTTCTTTCAAAGTCTCTAAAGTTTCTTGGCTGCTCACCTGTCTCGATGCAGGTTGTCTGCCTGGTCCAGCCAGCAAGATGATTGTTCAGCCAAGCCGTCTCCTCCGGAACGCAGCCCTCTTCCACAAGCTGTCTTTTTTATCGACCATTTCCGTCCTTATTCTTGCAAGGCTTCAGAACACCACCATAGGAGTCACCATTTGAGGAGATTGAGGCACGGACTCTCGGATCTGACTAGAAGACCCTTCATGAGTCCATATGCGTCTCTTATAGGGGAAGACACCTGTTTCCCAAGTTTCCCACAGCTCACCTCTCAATTCCAGAGGGACCTTTTTTTTTTTCAATTCCTGCTTCCTTTTAGCAGCTCATTCAGCGTTCTGTGGGACTCGCAGCCTGCCGCTCAGCCTGGCGGTTCTTAAACCCATCACGTCAGATCCTTAAACGGATCATGTCGGGGTCACCAGTTTGCTGCGATGGAGAGACGGGACACAGCTTGATGCAAGCAAATGTCAATTTATTGTACAGAAGCACGAGTTTATATATACTTTCAGAAGCTGCGCGTTTTAAACAGATTGGTTCTTGAAGCTAAGCATTGCATCCTAGGCAATCCCCGATTGGTGGTTAACTACCATCAATTAACAGCAAGGTGTGACCTTTCTTTGGCGCCATCCTTGACGCCATCCGTCCCCCACTCCCCTATGCTCTCTCAGCATGACTCATCATGTTAATTGTTGTGTCTGTGCAAGCTCGAGCACGTTCCCCTCAGCTAACTGATTGCCACGCATGGTCCTAATTTCCAGCTCGCTCTTGCAGCTTTCTGTTTTTATGGATTTAAAAACATAAAAAAATTAGTTATATAAGAATATGAGCTAGTAGATGGAGATGTGGTTTAGTGGCCCATCAGAAATGTTAACCAAGGTGTCAATTATGTGGTTATTTTTGAAAATAAATGTGAAAAATAGTACACAGAATTGTATCTTGTTCATTTGAGAGTGCTATCTCAAAAGTGCATATTGAACAGCTTTCCTCTTAATGTTTATATAGCTAATATAAACACGGAAACACTTTTTCACAGTTTTTCAGCATTTATTTAAATGTATTTTCTCATGACACTGATGTGAACTGTTGCAATATGCTCACAGTGTGCTAGACAGTAAAGGTGCATCCTGGGATTTAATGAAGATTATTGTTTCTTGCTGAGAAGTTTGTAAATAATGGCTGTAATTCAGTGGCAACTGCAAGTTAAATGTATTTATCCAATACAGTTTTTTGTTTATTGAGGGGGTTTCCATTGATCTAACTTCTGGGACAGTAAGGAACTACTTGTGTACTTAATGTTTCTCTGTGCCATTTCAGTTCTTCAAGTGCTCCTCAAAGTCATAAACAGAGAAACTTTAGGTTAATAACCTTTGTTAGTGGCTTTTCTCCTGAAGTCTCTTAGAAATATATGGTATTGATGCTCAAACTTCTTACCTTCCCTGGCAGAAGCAACCACAAGGAGACTGATTATTTATCTGGCTTAGACATATTGAAAGAGGTGATAGCTTTAACTGTGTCTTTTGAAATCATGAGTGCTTTGGAATGGAAACACATGGAATGTTCCTTTGGACAGTTCTTTTCTTGATTGTTGCTTGAAAATGTTGTATCTGTGGTGTTTATTAACAGCCATCACCTGGTGTTGAAAGCTATCTAGAGCTCAGAGCCTTTATGTTATGGTATGCTTATATTTATATGTTAGGTCAAATGTGATGATAGAGGAAAAAAGTGCTGTGAACTGTGGTTTCCTATCTGAGAGTTCTTCAGCTGTGTTTGCATGTGCTGTGTGAAGACTTACTGTTATTTTGAAGGTGGATAGTCCCAAGTGTGCACAGTTGGTATGTACTAACATTAAAAGAACCCCAAAATACAGTGTGACGGTATTTAATAATCAGCGTAAACAATTTTTGTGGTGTATTAGTAGCACATATGTCAGTGTGAAAAGTTTTTGCTGGAATGTAGTAAACCAAAATGGAATATTGTCTTTTGAACTGTGATTTCTAATGGCATTTACAATATTGTGGGGACCCATCTTCAAGCTGCACTTATTACATAGGTGTAATTGGTGGCAGTTACTTGGTCAGCATGTGTAGTGTGTGGAGAAAGATACTTGGAAGGAAGAGTCGTCAGTTCTTGAGGATGCGGTTTGAGCCTCAGCAAAACAGTTGTCTCTCAGCTATCTTTTATCTTGCTCTTTTTTAGCTTTCCTGATGGAGTTGTATGAAGCATAGTGACAAGTTTGTCCTTCTTTATCCAGTAGACTCTCTAATGAGTTCAATGATGGGCAGCACTGATTTCAAACCATCTCTGTAAAGGTATCTCCTGTGTAGTGGCAGCTGCTACAAAATGTGCTTTTAAAACAGGCTTAAGGGTACATCTCAATGTTTTTTAACATTGTCTCAATACTTTTTCTTTCATGCTTCCTGGAGTTCTTACGTATACTGCCTTTTCCTTTCCAGCTGTCCTCTTACTGGGATCAGGGTTTAGCAGAAAACCCAATTTCATGATTCTCTATCTGTTGGTGTTTGAATACTGCCTTGTCTTCCTTGCATGGTGTCTGTCAGCACCTCTTGACTGCTGTGGGAAACTGATCTAGGGCTAAATGTAGCTGCTGTTAGGAAGGAAAACAGAAATTGTTTGGTATAATTTGTAAAGTTCTTTGCATATGAAAAGTAGCTTATACATATAGTATAGATTATACATTTCCATATTATATCTATAGATATACGTGTATACAAATCTGTATACTTATGCTAGATTATATCTAATACTGGTCACATAGGGTAGCTTGTATCACAGTCATTGGGTAGTGTAGGGAAACCTGAATTGCTACCAGTATATACTTGTTCTGGGAATGAATGAAGAGCTTTAAGTTGTGGAGCCTTTAACCCACAGTAAATTCATTGCAATGAGTCTGTTTGCTTTCTTTCATATATTATAGACTGAAAGAGGTAAAAAGATGAAATTCAGCTTAATTAAACTCAACATCTAACTTTAAAAATGATATTTGCTTTTTATCTCTAAGTAGGGAACACATATGTATGATTTTCTAAAAATTTCCTTTATAAATTAAGCATCAGAGGAACGAGAGAGGAATGCAAGATTGCCTAATGGGTAGTAAAAATGGGAGATATGAAAATAACCACTTCAGGAGGAACCTTCATGCATACATTTAGCAATAGCCTCTTCTTAATATCACACTATTTTAGTCTGTGTGGTGAAGCACGCTTAAGGAAAAGATGCATCAAAAATTATTCAAATATGAGCAACTTAAAAGACCTGAAACTTCTCTGAAATTAAATGTACCAATGTGTTAGTACATGATTTTCCCCTAACATTTAGGCTCTATAAAGCTTGGTGTGTAGTATCAAGGAATAGTTTCAAAGGCATTTCCTCGTGTGCTGTGAAGTACATACATTGTGTATTTTTTTTGTGTAACATTCATGCTAATGGAATTATAGTCAAAACAAATTTTCAGCTTCCTTTATTGTCAGGCACCACCAGCCATGAACAGACAAATTTCAAAAAGGTCTTTCAGATTTTTCTTATTGAAAATCCCTGACCGCTTCTTTGATCTGAATAGCTAGAATCTCAGCTTTGATAGTCTTCTTGACCTTTGTTTGAAGATCTACCTTTGATTAGCCTGTGTCTGATAAACATGAAAGCTGCAGTGCTGTCTTGCCTCAGGGGAAGCAGTGTTGTGTCTTCCTTTTCTCTCAGTCTTCCAGGATGCTGAATGCTGCTTGCATCTGTTCATAGCCTTCCCATGGAGCAGCAATGGCAGCAGTATGAAGTTGATACTATCTTTGAAATATGCACAACTGCTGATGTGGTTCTGAGTCACAGCAGTGAAGTTGACCACAGTTGTGTTAATGTCACCTTACTGCTATTTGACCAATCAGTTAATAAAAACAGAATTACTCAAGCTGTTTGAGGATAGACTTTGGACTAAAATGCTATGATTTTTATTTGGTTCTTTGAAAAACTTAAAATAAAAGATGAAATTATGTATGAATTCCTAATGTAATTTCCATAGCGGTATCAAACTGTGCGCTCACTGTGGGCAGGTTTGAAGAATTCACCTTTTCAAGAAGGAAGGAAAAAAAAAGAGAAGGAACAGGGTAGGCATCTAAGGCACAATAGAAGGTGCTGTTTCTTTTAATCTGCTACTACATGAATTGTCTCAATACATGCATAAAGGATTCTTAGTAATTCTGTTGGTGTTCCTATTTCTCTTGTGTGTTCACTTCTCTTTCAATATAAATTTCTTGAACTAAAAGAATGTGTAATGGTATCTGTAGGAGTAGCTGTTACTTGTAGTGGGTAGTAAGGTATACATTTTTTCATTATTTTAAAAACTTTACCTCCTTTATGTCTGAAGTTTGATAGTCTGAATTAAATCCCGCAGTTTAAAATAATCCCTCATAATTAATAGCAAGGTCCTCTATTTTTTTAATATAAATATGAAATAGAAACAAAAGAATTGTGGTGGTGTGTTTTTTTTTTTTTTTTAGCTTACAGCCATGTTCCTTTTTGTTGTGTTTTCAACATCACAATTGTTTTTCAGTGACATCCATAGTACTGTTTTACTTCTGTAAAGCTTACTGATTTAGATATTTTCTTTTGCTGGGACTGTCAAACATTGTATTCATAGCCTTGTCTTTTGATAGGATGGGTTTTCTCTTTTGAACTAATTACTGGAATCCATAACAAATAATCATGAGGCTGTACTGCACAAACCATTTCCTTCCTCAAATTCAAACACAGGTTTGTTTCTTACTGAGTTTCAGACCTTATTTCAAGAGAACAGGTTTTGCCAGCATTTCAGCCTTTATTTCTTCTTCGTGTTGTCTGTATTCTCACTTACCACCTTTCTCAATTGGGCTTTTCTGAGAGCTTTTTCAGTTTCTTCTCTCAGTAGCCTGTGTCTAGAGAGAGCATTCTCTGTGTGTGATTTCCTTGCCTCTAAATGTCCTCATTATTTTGGTTAAATTTCTAAAGACTGTTACTACTTTCCCCTTTTCTTAGTTTTGTGTACTCTTGCAGACTTTATCTACACTTAGGTTTTGTTTCCTTAAGCTGGTTTGATTTCAAATCCCTTTTGTCTGCATCAACACCGATAAAGTGGGCCATTGTCTAATATTGAGGACAACTGGCAGGGATTGAGATTTGTCCTTTATGCTAATCTCCCAGCCTTCAAAACAGGTAGCTACATACGTGGTAACATTTGGAAGTTTTCCCGGCCATGTGATAACGCTCAGACTGTTCCCAGAGGTTGGAAGTGTGCAGATGGCCTTTATCAGAAGTATTTCAGGGCTCGTTCTAACACGATAATTTGCATTTCAGTGTCTGGGAAAGTTTCAGGCATTAGTATATTGATGTAAGCTTTTAGGTTAACTTTTGTAAAGCAATAGTCAAGCCAGTTACCAAACAGAGGTTAACTGAGTTATATCTGTGATCTGCTTCCTGAAAGGCCTATCCTGTGAATTATTAATATTAAATCTTGTGCTTTGAATGATTCTGTTAGCCGTCTAGAAAGAATCCCGCAAACCAAAAGAACCAAAAAGAAAAAACAGGTTCTCTCAACAGTCCCTCCAAACCCTCATCCACTAAAATTTTCTTGTTTAGTAATTTATAGGAGATCTATACTTCCTTCTTACTGTAGCTTTCTCATTTTAATGTTCCATGGAGTGTTTGGCTTCTGGATCTCAGAACAACTCTACAAACCTTAGATATTTAAGACAAGATCTCCTGCTCCGCCACCTGTATCTGTCCTTCCTGAGCCAAGTACACCCTCTAACTTTATGTAGTATCCCACTAAATATGTTGTGGCAGTTGAGTCATATTTTTATTTTCTTTCTGAGATTTGCAGCTCCTCTTGTTTTATTCCTCATAGTTTTTGCATTAGTTTACAGAGATTAAGGAAGCTCTGAAGATAGTCTACTGTTTGCCACCTTTTCCTCCCTGTGACCCTTTAACTAGCCATGCTTGCCACTCGTCACTGTGGAGCCATGATCTAGATTACCATTTCTAAGTCTTGTTATTTTATTAAAGAGGACAGTCTTTACCTTTAATTTGCTCACTGGTGATATAAATGACAGCAGATTTTTAAGTTGCCAGGCTGAGAAGCACAGATGGCACTTCACATGGCTGAGAAGAAGTGGGACTCTGGGGAAAAGAAACATAACGTATGTTTTCCTGGATTTGGGAGAGCTAAAAGAGGTGCAGTGCTTGGACTGTTTCCTCAAATTTTACCCAAATTTGCACTACACATGGAAGCGTGTAATGTGTTAGCAATGTCACGGTTACATACATGAAACTTTGTAAAGGCAAAAGTGTAGGGCTGGGGGCACTGAACAACGTGACCCATCTTCTGGGAATATTGGGGATGTGTCAGCTAGGGTCATGTATTTTTTAAATAAAAGGGAAAAATGAATCAAGTGGTTGGGCCAATGTGTCTTGGAGGAGGGGAGCAGGAAAGAACTTTGAGAACTGCGTTGTTTTTTTACATTCTGGGTGACCTACCTTCTAGCAAGTGAATAGTTTAAGTGTGATTATATTTGGGATGTTATTAAATAATATAATTGTTTGGCCCTTTAATATGTCCATGAAATAAATCAGATTATGTACTGTTCTGTGTATTGTATCGGTTTTGTAGACTGTTCTTGATTTATACCTTGAGAAACCAAAATCACAGTATCACAAAGGGACTTTATAATTATAGCAGCTGTTTTATATTTTCTTCTGGTACTGAAACTCTTAAATACAATTTGTGCCATTAAAAATGGTGTACTCTTAGAACAAGGTCTAAGTGGCAAAGTCCTATCTGATACGGAAAAAGAAGTGTGAGGAAATCTTTGTCTTTTAGTCTTGTTTTAAGGATTTCTGAGGAATAGTGCTTCCAAATATGTATCTTGTGTGATTAAAGTAGAATTTCATTGAACAATTTTATGTCCTTCTGAAAACTGTGGTAGTCAAAGCTTGTTTGAAGGGGAATCTTCTCTACAAATTTGAACTGCAGAAAGAATCTTGTGCACTTAACTGCAAAACAGTTAATTCCTGAGAGCCTTTCTTCTGTGTGCAGTAGAAGTTAGATAATTTGGCTTTGATCCTTGCATATTATGGATTAAGTATATTCCAGCTTTTCTTTAGCTCTTAGCAGTAAGGAATCTCAAGGTAAAACTAGAAAAAGACATTTTATAATATATAGAATTTATCTATATCTAGATAAATTTTTTTTTATTTATTTATATATATATATTTTATATATATATATATATAAGATTATCTTTCCCTCTGTTCCCCTCAGATGTTCGTTCTTCCCATATTTAAGGAAACTTGCTTAGTATTAGCAACTAACAACGATGCCAGACAGATGGATTGATGGGCTTTTCAGCTAAATAACCATTTCTTCATTAGAAAACCACATTCTGTCTTGGCTTAGAACTGGGAAACACTTTTTCTGCACTTCACTTGGCTTACAGAAGGAATTATTTTTCATTTGTTTTTTTTTCTTTATTAATAATGAAAAAACATTCAGTGTAACATTTTAGCTGGTTTTGTTGTTTGTTTGTTTTAAGTGGTTCTGATGTTTAAACAGATTCTTTTCATATATATTTCCCCTAACATAGGTTCAGGCACTTCTTTGCCAGCTACTTGAAACAGTAGAGCCAGCACTGAAATAAGCAAGTGACTTCACTAAAAAGCTGGTCTGGTTACTTCTGAAATTGCTGATACTGGAGAATGCAGGATTATCACACTTAGTAGTAGAGGATGGTTTATGTGTTTGGAGTTATAGACAATGATTTAAGTTTAATTAAAAAAATAATTGCAAATTCACATACTCGAGTGCTGTTAAGAGCTTCTGGTATAACTAGACTGCTAATCAAAGGTAGATTGTTGTTTGACCCAGATCCTGATCTGTTCCCTTCTCAGATCATGTGGCTCTGTGACAGTAACATGATTCTAAGACACACCAGCTGGTTTCTAGCTTTCAAAAAAGATTGTTAGGACCAGCCAATAAAGCATCGGTTGATTTGCATTTAGGATGGTATATAGCTCTGATTACAGTCATACTCAGAAAAGATTAAGTCATTTGGAAAACAAAGAATTGTTATGTGATTATGTTGAAGTTGAACTTGCCTTCTCAAAGGAAAGTGAAAGAATTTGGCATGTAAAGCCTGGGAAGAAATAAGAATAGTCTTTCTTGGGTGTGAGTGCACATATGGGAGAGAAATGACTGAAAATAAATACATCTGAGGGATAAACGTAATACCAAATCTTGTTTGAAAATCAGAGAGTGAGGTCTAGTCTTACAGAATCAGTAATGGGGAGAAAGAAACTTAGTGGTTCAAGATGGTGTTTTATATGTTTATACAAAAGACTGTGTAAGATGATAGGGTTGATCCTGGAGTCAGAAATTAAAAATGAGCATATGAGATTTCTTGGTACTGGAATAAAAGAAATACCTGAGAAAGAAGATAAAATAGCCAAGAAAATACTTGTTTGTTATTCATCATAAAGTTTACAATTTTACAAATTTTGTTATTCAGGGCTGTTGCTGGTATCCAGTAGAGATCAGAAGGGAATATTTATTTTTTTATTTTTCTGTTCTTGGTGCATAATTTATATTCTTCTGAAGTAGAGGCAATTTGCCAATGACTAAAGGTGGGATTCTGACTGATGTATCTGATTCTTCCTGTGGTATTGGGAAAGTAGTCTTGGTCTGGCATATGGGTCTAGTGTATGTATTTAAAATTAAATCAGTTTGCCCCAGTCAAATGGGGAAGGGAAGGGGGAAGTGTTTCTTTTTTTTTCTTCCCCCTACCTCACCCCTCTGTATTCCTGAGGTGATGTAAGTATTTTCATCTAACACTTCTGTAGTTGAAGGCACTTAGAGTGTGGCTGGTATCCTTGAATTTTATTCTCTTGCTGTTGTGCGTTCAAGTTTTGAGTCTCTTTAAAATTCAACTTTAATTACATGAAAAGTGTTGATAAAATGTTTTGGACTTTGTTTTGAATGGGTTCTTGTAATGCAGGAGACTGGATTAAACACACCAGGTGGTATCTGAACCCTTTGTAAGGATATATTTATTTCATAAATAGATTAATTTTTCTAAAAAGAAAAGGTAGTGACTAGTCCATGTTCACCCAGCAATTCAAAGTCAGAATTAGGCATATAGCTAAAATTTCCTATCTGCAATGACCTTTCATGATCTCTATTTCCAAAAAGATCTCTGCAAGAGGTGCAGACTTACCTGGAAGGCACCATTGTCTAATTAATCTAGAGATATTTGTAATACTGTTGAGGTGGTTGAATAACAAAGGCAAAGATTTTTTTAAATAATTGTAATTTTTACACTATATATAGAATTGCATTGTCAGGGATATATTAGCAATAGTACGTTGGAAAATCGTAAGGATTTTCATGGTTTTAAAGTTTTGAATGACTCGGAGTAGGTTGACTGTTTTTTCCCATGGTTCCATAAAAAGATGCTGGAATAGACAGTCACTTTACACTAGTTGCGATGATCTTGAAACAGAGGGCTTTATTTCTTTCCTTTTATTAATAATTTGCAGACCAAAAAAATAATTGCTGGTCTCCTGCATCTTTATTTCAGTACAGAATTTCTTCTTTGTGAGTAGTACTCTGAGCACACTATGTGTTACAAGCAAATATTTGAAAACCAGTGCATAATTGGTTGCAAAACAATACTTGGAACTCAGATTAAATTTTCATTATCATATAGGTGGAATCTGTTGAGTGGAGCTACAGATGACTTGACCAGGCTAGGTTGGACTGTTATGTTAAACCAACATAACGTATCTCACCGTTTGGTTATGTGTATATATATGTGTGTGTGTGTATATTATATATATTTATTTATTCATGTTGTGGACAAATTTTGCATTGGAACTATGGTTTTTTCCCTTTTACTTTGTCAACAACTGTTAAGTAGCTACTTCACTCTGATGGTACGTTAGTACGGAAAAAAGACCCAGATATTCATGCTTTCTTTTTATTGTTCTGTGTGCTTATATATATTTTAAGATACCACAGTTTAAGATTTTTGGGGAGCTACCTGTAGGGCATGGTGAATTGCCCAGGCTGATAGGACTCTGGCCTTTTTGTACTGTCTGTAGTTCTGTTGCTTAAAGATAAATCAACTTGTAAATCTAGCAATAGTTCTTTTCATTACATGAAATGTACACTTCATGTTTGCTAGAGTCAATCTGTCTAAATCTATTTTCCATACATATGACTCAGATAATATGCTGCCTTCTACCTGTTATTGGGGTTGCAAATACGGTTTTGTAAGAAGATACAGCGTGATACTTCATATAAATGAAAAGTAACCATCATTCTAGACTGTGCTTTAATGGATTCACTGTAGGGCTACCTCTTGGAACAGGTGGGCTCCATGTTCAGTTTTGCTTGGCTTCCTGACTCTCTCCTTCAGCTGTTAGTTTCACCTCTCCATGTTTGTGAAACAGGTGGTATAACTGATTTGATGAGAGGTACAATAAAAGTTTTTCTGGAAAGCTAAACCCCTGATATTACTTTTTATACATGGGGTAACAGTGTTGTATTTTTTTGTTGTTGTTGTTTTGTTTGTATTTCTGAGTTGCTTTATCACAGGGAAAACTATATCCTTTATATTGAGTGCAACCCTAGCTGAAGTATACCCAAATTACCAATCTAAAATGGAAATAAAAATAGGCTATCTCACTCTGTCCTCAGAAGTTTAAGTTTTGAAAGTTCATGGGCTCTGACCTTGTAGGTGCTGATTATTTTAAATAATTTGTTACATAAAAAAGAAAATACAGAATTTCATCTTTTTTCCATTTTTATCACTGTTGCTTTTGAGATTTTTAGAGTTGCTGGTTCACCTTGTTCATTTAACAGTACAGCTGCTGAAGCTTCTCTTTGAAATACAGTCACTTATTTTTCATTCAAACATAGTGATGTGGCATAATTCTCATTGCAGTAAAACACAATTATCTGAAGCATTTATAATTTTTAATTCACTCCTATTCCTGGTGCTATTGTTGCTTTAATTGATTTCCTATTTATTTTTCTTCCCCAGTTTTATCCCTTTCCTAGAAGTGAGGTTCTCAAATTAGCCTTTTCAACATCCAATTTACTGCTGTTTCAGAGTCTGGTATGTGTAGCTTTTGCTTGCTTTTCTGTTAAATGACCAAGAATCAACACTTAGTTCAGTAGTATACAGGCATTCTGAGTTAGTGAGATCAGTGTTATAAAATGATGTAACTCCATACCTTGATAACTCAAAAGGAAGAGTTTGTTTAAAACAATCTTTTCTTCACCGAAAGGGTTGTGAAGCATTGGGACAGGCTGCCCAGAGAAGTGGGTCAGTCACCATCCTTGGAGTTACTTGAAAGACGTGTAGATGTGGCGTGGCACTCAGGGACATGATTTAGCACTGGACTTGGCAGTGTTAGGTTTGCGGTTGGTCTCAATGATCTTAAGGGTCTTTTCCAATCTTGGGTTCTCTGATTCTAGGTCTACTATGTATGTTATGTTGTGTTATGTGTAAACATAAATATACAAGTGGTACAAACCAAATTAATTTGCTTACATCTATTTGAAAGGTAGAACCTATTCTTTTCCAACTCTGGCAACTATTTCAGCTGGAGGAGTTTGCTATTTTAGTTTTTGGCATCTGGTTTTAGGATCTTGATCGTATAAGTTTTCTCAGCTTTTTATTCCTAAACCCTGGCTATATATATATCCCAGGAATAAATCGACTGCTTTCCCTCCCTGCCCCTTGCTTGCTTTATTTGTTTTCACAGACACCTTGAGGGTCCATGCTTAACCTTTGTTGATGTTTTTGGCAGCAAAGCAGGCAGTTTCTATTTCTTTGGACCTCAGTATAAATAGAGGTTGTTCATATATATAAATTTCTGTTTTCATAATGGTTTTGCTACAAGTAATCTAACCACAAATCATAAAATTCTGAACAGTATTTTTAATAAAAGTGTTCGCATGCATCTTTTGAGTGCTGCATATAATAGTCAAAGGATGAAAACATGAGTAAGATAAAAAAGGATAAAACCTAATGGTTGTCATCTCCTCTTCTACTTTCAGAGAATTTCATAGGCTTCAAAATGAAAGTGAGGAAGAAGAGTCCCCAAAAGTATTAATTTGAAGGATAATTATTGCTGGTAAGTAAGTACTTCTCTTCCTCTGTGATGTTGCCTCCACTGGGATGAAAACTAGATGTAAAGAATCTATATGAAGACCTGTGCTACTTAAACAGCAACTGAAAACTGCCCTTCTGTTCATAAATTCTTGTCAGCTGGGTGAAGCAAACTTTGCAAAAGAGAGGTCAGGTCCTTTGCATTTATGTCAGATCACTGACAAAACTGGGTCAATAAACCACCTGTTTCATCTTTCTTTTCTCCTTACACCCATTTCTCTTCCTTCTTTTTGCCTCTTATCTCTAAAAAGAGAAATTATTTGATAGATTCATTATGTGTTCTCTGTCTTATGTACAAAGCCTTTTCCTTGGCACTATTTTTGGGCCCTTTCATCTGTATTGCAGATACTACATGTATTTCTCAGAGGTAAGCGCTGCTTCTCTAGAAGCTGGGTGCAGGCCCTGTTTGATGAAGTTCCTCGTGAGAGAAACTAAACTGTTGTGGCTGAATATTATTGTGTGATCTGGGATATTCTAGATCAAATGCTAGATTTTCTCAAATGGTCACGAGTATTAAAATCCTAATATTACAGATTCTAACAGTTTTGAAGGTCCAAGCAAGTACCATAATACTCAAATAATTAAATGTATCATAAAAGATACATCTTAGAAGAACAGTAACTCTCTTCTTTTTGAGAAGTTGATTAATGAATGAAGAAAACTTCACTGAAACGTGAATTCAAGTGTGAATTTGGAAACCAAACATGTTATGATGTTATTCTGTTTTAATGCAATTGCAGGAAAGACTTATAAGCAGTGTTGTTAGTTATGGTAAGGATAAGAAGGTTGTGAAAGTTTATTGAACTTTCACAGTTAAACAAATTAGACTGTCAGCTCAAGTGAATTTGTTGCAGATGAGATGCTTTTACTGTTTGCCCAACTTCAGTAATGGTTGTCAAGCTGTAGACATCTAAAGTATTCTCAATTATTATGATTTTTTTATGAAGTTATAGCTCTTGAAGTACTTTGTTAGCTTATGAATTTAACTGATGGGTTTTTTTTGTTTTTTTAAAAAAAGGGGGGGGGGGGGGGATTTCAAATGATGTTCTTTCTGAGGACCTCATGGCCAGGACAGAACAAAGAGTATGGTGGTAGCTTTCCAAACATCCAGTTTCCAGTTAGGTTTCTTGGAACTGGGTTAGCTGTTGTAACTGCTTACTGTTGCTGAAAGGGGTTGTTTCCATTTCCCAAACCCTGCTCTCTTCTGTATCTGACGTCTGCTGAAACCAGTTAACTGATTTATCTCAGAAATGTGTGGAAAAGATGGCTAGTTTGTTTCTTGATTTCTGGGTTGAATCAACTCAGATAAGCATTCAGAAAGTGTTAAAGAGGTGCAGAGGAAGAAATGAGACTCTGCTGGCAGGAGCGAAGAGTGTGGGAGTATGGCCTGACCATTCAGCAGCAGCCAGTCAGTGGATCTGTCCAGCAGTTTGAGGTTAACGCTGTGTTGAAGTTGCCAGACTGGAAATTGATTTGACTTTGGAGAACAGATGGTGGCTTCTGTGAGAGCTTTAGACTGGAAATGGCTAACCTCGCCAGATTCTTCCCAGCTTTTGCTATTAGTAGGAGTGACCTGTCCGTACCGAATAGAAAGAATGATTTAGAGGGGAAAAAAGTCTTGCCAGATAACTAGAAAATCTGTAGTAGTCTTCTCTCCAGGTGGTGGAAATGAATGAAAAGTATGTATGAAGAACTTGCACAAATTGTCCAAACCTCACTTCTTATCAGAATTGTCTGGTCTGTTGTACATGATGTTACATAACACAGCAATTTGTCTTAGTTTACGGTTTTGTAAACTAATTTTTTTTTGGTTTAGGTGTGAGCTTGGATGCATGCATATATGCTTGCTTGTACTTAGTTTTTATCCTTCTTTTTGTACTGTGTTCACTCTGCCTTGATTTGTCTGTAAACTGTGGTGATGGTTGCATCTTTTGTAGAGTTGCAGTCCTTCCTTTAGCAGCGATGACAAAGCACAGTGGTTGAGAACTGCATGAAACCTCTTTTTGCCTTCTCTGTTCAATTTGTGCGGGAAGATAATCAAACGGATTTGTGCAGGTCTGTATAGTTAAGTCAGTGGTTTTTGTATGCATTGCTCAACTATTAAGGGAGATTGAGCAGTGGAGGAAAGCTCATTTGAGCTTAATATCTAGGTGAGATCTAGGTAGTGCTGGTAGGTTGAGGCAAGTAACTAAGTAATAGAGCAAAGGTGATACCTTTCCCATATTACTTGATCATGGCTTGTGTTGGATTCCTGCCTCCTGTCAGAGTGTATAACAAACTGCATGTGGAACTATTTTCTGTTATCAAAGTCCAGCTGGGAAAAACTGTATTTAATCTATCTACCTATTAATACGTTTTTCTTGATGCTTCTCACATGTAAAAACTTTCTAGTGGTAGTCGTTCATCCTCCCCCCCCCCTTTTTTTTTCTCTTTCTTTTTTTCTCATATCATATTTCACACTTGATCTAATCCATTCCATCTATGAACTGTGGTTTTCTAGTTTACTAAAAAAGAAAGATCAACTGAGCATTTTTTATTAGATTCTAAAACACTTTCTTATCCTTTATTGGATATACTGTTAGATTTACCAGTGGTAGGCTTTTGAAGATAAACTATTCTCTGCAGAAGGCTTTTATATTTTTAGTTTTAAAGTTTGTTGTAGGGACACCTGAAACCTTGGATAGTTATTTTTTTATTTCTTCATATCGAAATCATTCAACATATGATTCCTGATGGAAAAGGAAAATATTTTTTCAGAAGGGTATGTTGCTGATCTAGCCCTGCCCTTTATATCAGGATCAAAGCTGGACCATCCCTCTGTGTTTCTGGAGTATCTACTATCTTTCATGCTTACTACTTCCCCCCTCACCTGAGGATCAGCGAAGTCTGTTTCTTGTTCTAATACAATTTCAGTTCACTGTTTCATTCTGGTAGTCATTTAGCTTGGATTCTTGTTTGAAAGATGGCTTGTTGCTTGGCTGGCTCGCTGAAATACGTTCTTTATTAAAAGTGTGTTCTCTGTCTAAGTCAGTTCTGCTGCAGTAGTACAAACAACAGTCTTTCATGTCTTTTTTTTTTTCTCAAGAGAAGAGGTTACTAATGTATCCATTGACTTGAACGTTTGCTGCAGTGAAAAATGATACCAGGCTGAAAGACTGCAGAGAAGTTGGAAGATTGGATAAGAATTTAAAATGAACCAACAAATTAGAATGACCTAAGAAAAATGGGATACAAGCCATTGAGGGCAAGCTCAAAATACTGCTTTTAAATTAAAGAAAATAAGCAAAAGGCTGAGAGTTCTGAAGAAAAAAAGGGTTAAGAGCTGACCTTAGGTCAATGGTATCATACACAAAAAAGGTTCTGAAAATGTAACATCATACCAGGATATATAAATGGAAGCACTGTCAGAAAACACTGTGTAAACGCCTCTGCTCAGCTTAGGGTAGAAATGGAGTCAGCTAGCTGATTGTGTCCAGTTTTGAGCCGTGCACTTAATACATGCAAACAAATCAAAATTACCTTGCCAAATTGGGAAGTCCAGAAGACAACAGTGATTGGAACACTGGATCCGTGACCTATGAGGAGAGGCTGAAAAAATTGAGGTTGATTTAATGTAGAGAGTAAGTGCTGTTCTAGGTCTTTTGGAACACACCAAATCTAATAAGCTTAATGTTTTTACCAGCGGAGATTAATGTAGTGTGGCTTGTGAAGTGCTGCAATAGACTGGGAAGTCCATAAAATGTAGTAATACACACGAGTATGTGTGACCTCATCTTAGAAGGGAGGGGTGGTCTAATAACCTTCTGATAACCTTACTACATTTTATGATTTAATGTCTAGTTTCTGGCTGTGTTAGTCTTGCCTTTTTGTTGTTTATTAGAAGAAATTTTAGTTGTCATGGAGAGAACAGGATGTGGATAAGTGCCAAGGGTACATCTACTGTATAGAAATATTCTGCAATTGGTTTGGTTTTACCTTTTTTTTTTTTTTTTAATCTTGTAATCAAGCTACACTGATAACTCAGTACTTCTTTATTGTGTCTATGTTTGGATTATGTTAAATAGTGGCTAATAAACATTTCAGATATCGGCAGAACCTGTTAGTGTAGGGTAATCTTAATTGTTTTTACAGTTCAGTTGAGGCTTTTTTTTTATTTTGGCGACCTCTTTTTTTGTTTTTAAACAAATATTGAAATAGCCGAAGTCTAAAGTGAATGAGAAAAATTAGATGCCTTGCCAGTATGTAGAAAAACCAAGAAAAAACCTTGAGTTAATTATAGGGTAATTCCCTTGAAATTGATCCTAATGATACTGTCTTTTAATCAGATTGATTTTTCCTGAAGATATTTGTTGTAACTCATGTTAATTGTATTAAAATCAGTTAATGAAACCTAAAAACTGTCAGCAAACTGGTAACTTTCAAACACTAAGGAAGGGTCCCTTAAGGCTGCGTGGCAGGGGGTTCTTGGTCATCGTCTTTGGCTCTTAAGGAGAATATATTGTTTCTAATAAAGCTCTAAAAGTTGTAGTTTTAAAGATACAGTGATTTTAATGATAGAAAGAGATCACTACCTTAAAGTGCTTGGCAAGTTGAACTTACTTGAGTAACTTGTGTTTTGATTGAGCCAAATTATGCCATCCCAGGTCTAGAGACCAGTATTGTAGATGGCACTTACAGGTTAGAGACTAGTTTTGAATGAACTACCAGGAGGAGGGATGTAGGGGAGGTGATATTTCTGCTTTATGCAATATGAATGGACTGTTGTGGGTGTACTATGGTTAGCTTGAAGGTCTAGTCTTCAGAAACCATCTTAGGAAGTAGGGAGGGGTTTAGAAAAGAGCTATAAAAATAATTTAGATTCTGGGAAAGCATCTTATTTTAGTACTTGAGAAAACTTGAGAAGTTTTGAAGATTTGTTCTTCAGTCCTATATGAAAAGGCATTGGTAAAAAGCTGAAAACAAAGTGTTTCATAACTAGTTGAGCAGTTTTTCTGGGATTCATTCATTCTCTCTCATTTAATGTGTTGGAATCACGTGAATGGCTTTAGTAAAAGATGCATTGCTTTGGACAAAATGTGTGGTTCTGATAGGAAAAAGTTTTAGTGATCATTTGATTTCAGTGATCAGTTTGTGGGATGTCAGATTATGTTGGAGACAGTATTAATACAGTCTGTATAGACATAATCCCCCCCTTCCCCCCCGCTTTTAAAATTAACCCTAATGGTACTTAGTTCATCAGAAAATTCAGAAAGCATAGAGACTACTGCAGTTGGTCTTCATTCATACTATATAAAAATAGGCTTGTAAGTGGTTGAACTTGAATAGGCTTTTTATTAAAATGGCTTCCTTCGTGGTATGGCCATAATTTTTAAACCAATTTATTGCAACTGGAACAATGTAGATTTGTAGCAAAGCACGCAATTCAACACTTGCCTTTTAGGAATAACAATTATTTATGGTAGCTTTGCATGTCTCAGTTTCAAAATTCAGCTTTTTCTGATAAAGCCTAATCTAGTATTTAAATTGTTTTGTAGATTAAAAAAAGTCTTCTGCTAACATTGTTTCACTCTGTAGATGACACATTCCCTGTCTTGTGAAATAATTGTTCCTTGATGTTCCTCACAGTGTAGTTTGTCAGCAATTGGCTACAACTTCAATTACCTAACGGTGACTGTGACTGGAATCAAGCTGTTGTCTTTAAAATGAACCGATGTGTTTTGGGTAACCTTTTTCATGCTGCAGTCTGTGTAATGTAAACTGCACAGATCTTTTTAGCATGTGTGAATTGTAGAATCGTGCTGGTTGGAAGGGATTTCCATTTAGTCCAGCTTCTCAATAGCAGCTCCAGTTAGAGCAGCTTGCTCAGATCTGGTTTTGTATATTTTTAAGAGTGGAGAGTCCATATCATCTGAGACCTACTCCAGTGTTTGACAATCCTTACTTACAGGTTTGGTTGGTTTGGGTTTTTTCTTCTTTCTTTTATTGAGCTGGAATTTACCGTGTTCCAATTTTTATTTGTTGCCTCTTGTCCTTCCACTGGGCAGAAAAAGAGTGCAACCCCATCTGCTGAGTACTTGCAGGAATACCTCTGTGTATATCATAGTTAAACAAGAGGAGAACCAAGACAAGGATGAAAAGTTGGGTGATAAGGTCGCTTCTACCACAAGAGGAAAAAAGAATACTAAAATGTTGGTGCTGCTGTCCATGCTTTTGACTTTCTGATGCAGTTTCATGCTATCCCTGTTTGGAATACATTAGGAACATTACTACTGGAAAGTAGATTTCTTTCAAGACTCAGAAGAGGATACCGTAATAACATCTGTGAAAATTCACTGAAAGGGCGTGTACCAGAGGACACAGGCTCTTAGAGAAAGCAAGGAGACTTTGGATACCAACATGAGGCCTGATGAATGGGTGAAGTGAGTTCAGGTAGGTAGCTTGTGTTTATTGTTTTTATGTTCTTGCGGAAGCTCGACATTCTCCCTTCCCTCCCTGGCAACATCTTATGGTTGTAGCTTTGAGTATATGATAAAGAAAGGAAACAATAGAACTAGGTCTCTAAGCATCTTAAAAACATAGTTGGCCATAAAAAGCGCATGAAACTAAATAAGCTATTGTGTTCTGACAACCAGATAGAGTTTCTGGTTTAATTAATTAAATTAATTAATTGCAAACAGAAATATGTTACAACCAAACAATAAAAATAAAATACATCGGAGATGTGAAATACTCTTTGAAAGCAAGATAGTACTTAGTTGGCCAAACTAACTAGTTGGCCAGATTTGGGAGGTAGATTGGAAATATAAATGGTACAAAAGGCATTTCTTAATTTTTTTTTCTTTAATTTTTTTCCCTTTCTTATCCTGTTTTCCCTTTTTTATTCTGTTTAAGTTTTGAGCAAATGTCTTTTCCATGCCATAGGATCGTTTAGGTTGGAAAAGACCCTTAAGACCGTTGAGTGCAACCAATAACCTAGCACTGCCAAGTCTACTACCTAAGCACCACATCTACATGTCTTTCATACCTCCAGGGGTGGTGACTCAACTACTTCCTTGGGTGGCCTGTTCCAATGCTTGCCAACCCTTCTGGTGAAAAAATATCCAATCTAAACCTTCCCTGGCACAACTTGAGGCAGTTTCATCTTGTCCTATCACTTGTTACTCAGGAGAAGGGACCAATATCCACCTCACTACAGCCTCCTTTCAGGTGGTTTGTAAAGAGTGATAAGTTTTCCCCTGAGCTTCCTTTTCACCACACTAAACAACCCTAGTTCCCTCAGCCACCTCTTATAGGGCTTATTCTCTTAGACTCTTCACCAGCTTTGTTGCTTTTCTGTGGATGTGCTCCAGCACCTCGGTGTCTGTCTTGTAGTGAGGGGCCCCAAAGTGAACACAGTATTCAAGATGGTGGGCTCACCAGTGCTGAGTGTAATGCTTGCCATGCCTGCCTTCAGTGTCATCCAGCAGCCATAATCACTCTTGCCTCTGAAATTCAGCCATTTTTAGTGTGCTGTTTCTATGTTGGTATTTTCAGCTACTCAGAAGTTCACCCTGCAGACGTTTGGTATCTTTGAGCTATGATGAGTAATATACAGTTCTCTTGATGGTGGTAACAAACCACTCCTGAAACAAACTGATGTAATTTGGAGAGATTCTCCTAGGAAAAATGCAATGGTACTTGTGTTGTCCCCCACACTCCCCCTTGTTTAATGTGAACAAAATAAATCTGTGCTTTCCATTAGTGGCCTTTGGTTGAGTTGTTGGATACCTGGAAGACTGACTTTGATTAGGAGAAGGGAAAACATAACTTAGGAGATGATTTTATGAGCTTCTCTGGTGGTAAAAAGGCTACTTGGCCAGCAGAGATGGGAGGCACAGTGTATTAGAGGCAATACATCAGGACTAGAAGAATGGCCACATTAGATGGAAAAAAGGAAGAAGGATTGCCATTGGCTTTGCAGACAGAACTGAGACCTCAATTTATTGCTCAGGGAACAAATATGTTAAGAGTATTGCAGAGGAATCCAAGTTCAGTTCTCAGTCTTTCATACCTTTACCAAAGTCAGCATATTACTGGTAACATTTTTGTCACAAATACTATGTAAAATGGAATGTGTAACAGTAACAGGAATATTAAATTCTGTAAAATCCATTCTTGTCTTAAAGCATTACCAGCTCCTTTTCAGCTCACGAAATACATATTCAAGGGTCATGTTGTATCTTCTTATGTGGTAGTTCTATCATTCCTTTCTCCTCTTTAGACACCGTGTAGAATTTCACCTGTCAGGCTAAAGGTAGAATCTTTCAAGATAAATGTTGTCATTGTGTTTCTGCCACTGAATATGTGCCTTTCCAGGAAAAATGATAATGTTTTCACAAAGTTCCTATTTTTTGAAGACCACTTTTTGCACCTCACTGCCCAACCAGGTTAATATGGATGGTATGCTTTTTTTTTTTTTTTTTTTTTTAACTATAGAAAAGTACTTCTTTCCCTTCTATGTTTAAGACTGGGTGAGGAAAGCAGAACTGCTATATGTCTCTTTCCTCTTGGTTGATCACATTTTAGAAATTCCATTGTCTTAAAGTGATCTTTTTCCTACTCATTACAGTTGCAGTGCTGTGCAGAAGGTCATGTTTTTAGCTATTTACTTTGTGTGTCGCTTGAAGGAGATGATCTGGTGACTGATAGTAGTCTGGGACTGTAATCTTCTGAAAGGCATTCATTCCATTTTGCCCTGTTAAATGCTTTTAATTTTATTGTTAGTGGTGTTATGTAGCACTTGTGTTTGGCATGAACGTAATTTGAAGGGCGTGAGGAGGTTGCCAATTGTCCTATAACTGTAACACTGAATGATCTTACAACTCGGTGCTTTTTTTCACAGATGCAAAAGCACCACTTGACACTCTGCAGCTGGTCAATGAATGCTTGCAGCAGTTGGTGATTTTGCTGCCCCATCTGTATCATGCATCCTTTCATCTTGTCTTAGTTTCAGCGTGATTTGGTAGTTGTTGAAATCGAACAACTATGGAAAAATTATGTATGCTATTGTTATATGTGGATAACACTCATCTGAGAAGAATTTATGTTTCTTCTGGATGGTGGCAGAATGAAAACTGGTATGGTGAGCTGCAGGTATTATCAAAAGGGGACACTAAAAAGCTACAAATGGAGCTGTGGGAAGTGGACTCTGTTTTCATAGTTCCCTGAATGTTTGGGTTAGCATCCTACAGAGCACTATAAAACAGTCCATTAATCGTATCTTAGGCAGTGATAAAGAAGGCTCTGGAATTTCAGCTGTATTGTGCACCTTCCTGTGGTTGCAGGGTTTTGTGAACAGGAGCCAGGATATTTACAAAAACAAATGTATGTATGCTGTGATATGCCACTGTTAGCAGCAGTATGACAACTGATGCTTTCTGGAATAAAACATTTCTAGTGTAGCAACACTGTTAGAATAGGTTCTTAACTTACTTGGTCGAAGTGTTTTATGATGTATGTATTTCTCTGTTACTAAACCATTGCTATTTTAATCCAGATCAAAGATGCTTACACTAATTTTGTCCCACTGGTTCCATTCAAACAATTCATCTAGTTGTTCTCAGTCTTCTGGTCTCCATGTTTTCTTATTGTTTTATAATGTTGTTTCCTGTTTTTCCTGGGATATTCCAGAAAACTAATTTGCATATACATGGAATCTATGTTTTTCAATTCATTATTGTTGCTATTAACTAATACATAATTCTTAAAATGTGTTATGATATGAAAAGATTTGTATGATGAACCTGAATTACTAAACTCTGTTGGAGGGGAGAAGTTAATTAATGCTGATACTTCTGAAGTTATTATGCAAGGACTGAAAACTGAACATTCATTCTATGTGAAATGTACATTTCTGAAAACTGCTTCTTTTCTGACGCATACACTTTAAGTCAAAAGTAATGGCATTTAGATGTACTCTGAACATAGTACAAAATCACCAAATCGGAACTATTCAACTGATCCCTAGATTTTTCAGCTACCAGTTTATATTTAGTTTTGGCTGTTCAGTACAATAGCAGTATTCCAGGGAACACTGCTAGGATGTGACCAGTGCAAAATAATCTCAGCTTTTGGGAGCATTTTACAGCAACATATGTTAGAGCAGATTATTATTTTGATGCCTCATTAGATCAGGGAGCATAGCACACAGCAAGGTCAAGAAAAAGGAAAACTCCAGCTCTGTTTAGTGGAATGCAGATCATACATTTTAATATCTTCAGAGATTATTTAAATATCATGCTCTCCACCCTTCACTCTGCTTTTTTTTTTCTTCTATGCACCTTTTTGAAGCAATGATCTTTCAGGCTTGAACGCCACAAATCCCTCAAATTTGGCAGTACTTGTGGGTTTTCCCCGTTTGCCATATATCAAAGGATTGCTTATTGCTTGCATTTCATTTATTCCTTTGCATCAACTTTTTCATAATTTAATAACAGTTGTAAACATGTCATCTGGAGATGGAGTTGATGGCAGAGAGCATGTGATCTTTTCCTAGCCCGTGGCAAAAATAATCAGTAAGTTCTGTGGGATTTCCTAAAATCTATGGATTTTCTCCAGCTTTTTATGTACTGAGATTCAAAACAGGCTGTCAAGAAGCATCAGAATTAACTTAGCTGATAATTTGATATAGAAAATAATCAGGACTTTGTTGCAATTTGGTACTTCCATACATGTATGCGTCTTCCAAATCTCCTTTCCCTGTAGACACTCACAAAGTCATTGCCAGCTACTTGTGCTAGTGGCTTGTATTTCAACAGGATCTTAATCTGTGCCAGTTCTTTTAGTGACCTTAAAAGGATGTCATGTGCCCATATGCACACAGGAAAAGTGTTTTAGTTGGGTGTGGGGTTTTTTTTTCATTTTTAATCTATATTCTTTTAGCAGGCATAGTATAAATAAATGCTTTTTCCTCTTTTCGTTTTTGTACACACCTACATTATTTTTTGTGAAACACAATTTATTCTGTTACTCTGCTTAATGCTGTAACTTCTTTTGATTTCAGTCTAATTCCTGGCCTGTTATGATGAGTAATCAAGTGTTTCTTTCATCGAGAAAGATTGTTGTGTTTATGAATTGATTATCGTTCTTCAGCAGCTAAATTGCTCAGCGTGACTGCTTGTTCAGAGTTTTTGAAGGCAAGAAGTATTTTGCCATGTTTTTCACCCTGTTCCTTTGGACCAGTTCATGCAGTCACATTGTGGAGAGGATTATAGGTTTTTCTGTAACAACAGTGGGGTTTTTTGTTTGGTTTTTTTTTTTTTTTTTTTTTTTTTTTTTTTAATCTTTCCCCACCTGTCATTTAAGTATACAAGATTAAGGAATGAACTATAAAAATATGTTTTTCCTTGGCAAGTTATTTTATGACAAGCTAAGAACCAAGTCATTGCTAAAATTTTATTTGTTAATATCAAATATGAGAATTATTTTGGGATAATTTTGGTAGAACTGGTTGCAGTATAAAGTGTTTGAAAGAGTCTAATATTTTTCTTTCTTTATTGTCAGACTAAGTTGATTCCCCCTGCCTCATTTTATTATTGATAATAGTCTCCTGACATTTTTAAATGATCTTCATTTCTAGAATCACCGGAACTATGAATATGTAAAGAATATTTTTATGGTGTGTGATTGTAATGATTTGTTGGGTTTAATGCCTTTTTATTTATATCCTACTGTTCTGCAGTTTTGATCTAGAATATATGTTTTTGTTAAGCAGAGAAAATCTGAGAGAATGGGGCATGAGAGAAAAGCGTAACACAACAATAAAATGCCCCAAACCAACAAACAAGCAAACTAACAAGAAAAGCTAAGGAAAAAAAGCTTAGGCCAAACTATTCCAAAAGCCTGTATTGCATATGGGAAAGCTTCCTCACCAGAACCGTGACATGATGTGAACCACACTGCTCCTTGGTTATGTGCTTTTGTCATAGGATATAGCTTTATCTTGGTTGACTACAGTTCTATACTAGGACCAAATCCTATTCATATGTGTATATATAGAACTGGCTTTGTTGTGTAACTACAGCTTATGTTGGTCTCTGTACCAGGAAAATAGAAGGTGGTGTATTTAAGAGAACCTTATTTTAAAAGGATTCCAAAGCTGTCTTTGAGGCAAAAGATTTCAAAGTTTAACTTCTGTACCAAGCAAATCTGAAGAGACTGTGAAAATAGAGTTACTGGATATGTGCTGAAGTGTGGGATATTGAAGATGCCAATGTAAAGGTGTGACCTGATCAATAAACTGTAATGAAATTACCTGTTTTTGGCAAGGCTCTTCCACAATCACTTTTAGAAAAATGGAAGTCTGCTGGGAAAAGAGAAAAAGTCTTTTTGCAAATTTGTAACTCAGTAAGGGAATAGAAAAATAGGAATATATGGTTATTTTTCATAATAGAAACAGCGTAATGCAAGGATTCATCTTATCCTGCTCAGGGGTCTGTGCTGGGTCATGTGTAATTCATCATAAGAATAAATTACCAGGAAAACAGAGTCTCCTGGGATTTTCTGAATAGAATCTGTATGGGGAAACTTTAGCATTATATTTGGTTCTAAATAATCTTGATATAATGTTTACATTTTAAGTGCCAGTTTTTTTGTTCACTTCTCTAACATAGATTAGGAGTGAAGAAAGTTAGAAATGGGTACATATTGAGATTTGGGAAAAGATCTTTCTGTGGTCAGGTAACATGTAAAAAAATAAATAAATAAATCTGAATGGTACTAAATGAACCTTGCATGTATAATTTAAGGAAGATATGACTATTTGTGTTACTCAGTATAGTATGTGGAAGCCTTTTGGAATACTATGTGAAAAGACTAAAAAAAAATATTTTGCACTCCTTAAACATAAAGCTGAACTTGGTAGTAAAGAATTTTTTGGGGCCTCCCCCTTGTCTTGTTCTGTATTTGATGGATATTGTTTTATCTGCACTTAAATAGCAACCAGCAGCTTTTTCAGTTTAGTTCAATTTGTTCTGGTTTAGGTTTAACAATAGGTTTAACAATAAAAAAGTCAGAATACTGCTTTAGGTTAATTTCTGGTTCAAGGAAAACTAAGATTTTGGGTGAGGTTTTTAGATGAAGTTAAATTTAACTGGCTGTATTAAAAGTAAAATTCAAAGCAGTGGCCTTTTTCCTGTATATGATCTTAATATGCATTGCTTAAGAAAAAGAACCAGCAATTGTTGCTGTTTATTGCACACATTTCTTTTTGTATATTGCAATATGAATATACTAATAATATTTTTTTTAGAGCTTGTTCTGGCATTTGACAACACAGATTTTTTTTTTTTTTTCTTGTACTTATGACTGAATTTCTTTGGTAACTTACTATCATTTAGTGGTCTGAAACAGATGAAAACATTCTGCTTGTTTGTAGATCTGGTTGTCAATACACTGTTAATTTTGCTAACATCAGGAATCTCTTTTGCAGTTTGGAAAAGGTTAATAGATCCATTAAAAGCAAATCAGGACAGTGGAGATTTTTAAAAATACTGGAGTTGAATTTTTGATCACCCAATGCTATTGCAGACTTTGTCTAAAATCATTGCTATAAAAAGCAAGGTATACTGGTGTATTTAAAATATGTATTCCATTGTATGTGTGTTTTTAAAAGTTTAACTTTTTGTGTACAACTGAAAGATCCCCATACTTAAGATTTTTTGGGCTAATGAGAACTGAATCTGAAATCTTTTATTTCTCTCTGGAGCCATCTATGCAGATCAGTGGCATAAACTCAGTGTACATAATTTCTCATCCCCCCATATTTGCACAGAGAGTTTTCCCTAGAGAGCTGTCTTATGAAATCTATTACTAAATATTTAGACCATTTCTAAATGATTCTGTATGAAGTATGGTTCTTGCATATGTCAATTAAAGAACTTTTTTGTAATGTTATATATATTTCTGTGAAATAACCAGGGTCATTTTGCAATCATAACTTACATGCCAATCACTCCCTTTTTTCTGAAGAAAACCAAAAATACTCTGCCCAATATCTGGTAGTTGTAAATAAGTTTCTGTAAATCATTACCTGGGCTACCAGTAGTAGAGTGACATGATATTGCATGTTTTTTTTCATACAAGCCTGGTTACATTCCTCTTTACTCTCTTGCCCTCAATATTTCTGTCTTTAGTATCGATTTGAAATGTGTTTAGTAAATAGATAACAAAATTAATCTGTCATATGCAGGTAACTTCTTTTTAGTTTTGTTTATTTAAGAAAGCTTACATCAGTTTTGACCTCCTGATGTATGGACACTGATGTCCATCATCACTTATGCTTCTGAAGGCTGATGATTATAGTGAAGTAGAATATCTTGCTGCCAGTCCTGTAAATATTTAAACTGCTAAAGCATTACACTGACCATAGCAAAAGACTTAACATTCACTTGTGTTGAGCAGATACTGTAGTAGCGAACAGTAAGATAGCAATGACAGAATTGATTAGTAGTGCCACTGAAGTAAAAATGAAAAAGCGCAACATTCTCATTGAACCTAGGCATTATAATTCAGTGAAGGAATTTAGCACTTTTTATTTTGTTCTAAATTTAAAAAGAAGAAAGGTTATCACAAAATTGTGACACATTTTCAGAAAGAAATTCAGTGTGACTGTTCCTTTTGCCATACAAGATACTTAACTACATAAAGGGAAGGGCTAAGATTCCACTCCAAGTAAATGCAGTGGCAGCTGCTAACAGTCTTGAAGTCATATATGTGGTGTTAATCGACACCTGAAAAGGTGGCCTAAGAAGCAATAAAACTTTTTTAGAGGAACTAATTGTCATAGCACTTGTTATTGCTATGTTAATTGTTAGATGCAATTGTTATTTTTCAGCATCTCAAAAACTGGATCCAATCTACAAGTGTTCAAATTAGTGTTACATTTCATTTCCAGTTGATGCCACCGCATGTATGTTGTCCAAGTTTATTTAAGTTTGAATAAACTATGAGCAGAAGAGGCAGGGTTAGAATTCATCTGAGATACTGGAATGATATGCTTAGATATTTTGATTCTGATGTCTTTGCAAGTCGATGTTTACAAGTTATGCAGGTTGAGAACAAGAAGACTGAAATACAGTTCAGTCAGAATTTTGGTGGCTGTTTGATTTAGTCTTTATAAAAGATACATATTGGCAGAAGGCAAAAGCCATTGGAGAACTGGTATATCTGAGAAATTCAGTTGAGCATAAGGAATCCTTTCTAAAGAAAGAATTTCAGTGCTCATTATGTTAATAGCTTTGTGTTAAAACTGTGGTGATGGATGGAGAGTGGGGAGAAAATCAGTTACCACTTCATTAATGTTATTTGTCTAATTTTCAGTTTCTGCTTCTCCATGTACGACACTTCTGGGATATTTGAATAGCAGACATTAAGAATTTTTAGAAACTGAAGCATATAGTGTTCTGTGAACTTTAAAAACAAGTTTTAGTATCTTTACTTTTTTCCCCACTGACAGACTTGAAATGTAATGCTTTATGGTTACTTAAATTTTAAATGAAGCCTGTGGGTTTTGATGTTTTGGCAGTCTCAGTCTTTTACTCTGTATAACATGATTAGGAAATAGGCCAGGCACTTCTGCACTGAGAAAGCTGTGTTGGCATTCTGTCGCTTTCCCCCCCACTCTGATAAGTGAATTTAGTGAATGATTTATTTATTTGACATCACTGACACAAATGCATGTAAATAAGAAAAATAAATATAAAAATGAATAGTTCTCTTCCAAACTGGTGACTGAATAGCATTCTGAAAAGATTAGAAATACCTAAGATCAGTTTTGGAAAATGAAAATGTGTGAAATAGTGTAGGTTATCAGGGGTTCTATTTTGTTTGTTTCTGATAATTCTTGTATGTGGATTGCAGCTGACATTTTGGGTATGTATGGATGCTTCTGTGAACGCATCAGGATCTGAGTTAGGGGTGCAAAGCAGGGACAGTAAGTCCTTTGAATATGGTAGGATTAAATTATACCAGCAGCAGCATGTGACACTGAGCACAGTTTTATTTATTACATTGTTTTGAAAAGTGCAGTCTGCCTATGCTTTAAACAGTAAATGTAAACATGAAATGGTGTGATTTCTAAATTAAAACATGAACACAAAGTATTCACATGCACGGATTTCATTAGGATACAACAATCTCAGAAAAATAAGTTTACCTCTTGTAAGTCAGGAGGCCAACTAATCCATCTTTCCTGCTCAAACATGTAATCGGTTTGTATGTATGCGTACTTTATTACGAAGAAGTATTTGGTTCATCTGCAAGGGCCTGCATGTGTGCAGAAAGGACATTTTGAAGCAGACCATAGGAACTGTTCAGGAAGAAATAGCGATGTTTCAAACATTCAGTATATATTATAATGTCACTATTTTTTCTGTAGTACTTTATGTTCTCAGATTGCTTCTGTGTTTTAAAGGATATAATTTTTTTGGTAAACTATACTGGTTGGAAATGAACAGTTACAAATTTTCTTTGATCTTGTTTTCCAAATAGCCTGCTTTTTGGAGCCCTTAATTGTGTTTGTCCTAGTAATGCCCTATTATTTAGTAGAAAAACATAGTAATTACTGCATTTACAAAACTAATTACTGAGATTTTTCAATCAATTTGCTACGAGGAATGGCTAGCCCTCTGATTAGAACAAAATTGTCAGACAAAATGTCTTTTGTAATAGTTCGTTTCCTGTAAGCACAGATACTTAAAAATAAGCCATTTAATAAACTACAGGTAAAAGGTTATGTTTCATGTTTTATTTTACCATCCAAACAACTTTCATAACATTTCTTCTGTAGAAGTGCTTAGGCTGTATGATATCCCCTCGTCTTTCTCTGTTTTTGCATGACTGGTCACACATTGTGGCTTCTTTCTATGGCTAGCTGCTGCTTTTCATAAAGAGAAGATTGTGAGAGAAAATGGTCTTACAAGTAAAATTTATTTTTGTGACTAACTTTTAATCTCTATTAGCATTGACACAGTAAGGCTTAGTTTTGCAAAAGGCAGCCCTAAATTCTGCAGCAGTGTGGGTTTGTTGTAGATCTGCAGAATTCCACTCGTGCTGCCTACTTCCAAATGCATATACATGGACTATATATCATTCTAGCCAACTCCCTTATAATTACTTTTGAAATTGTTACAACACAAGTAGTCTCCCTAACTTTGGTGCTTCAGAAGTTCATGATCATTATGTTTGGTATCTTGAAAACCCTTAAGAACTATATCACAACTGTATCAGAATGGGCTGAATTCTGTGACAGCGTTGCTTTACTGCTTGTTTTGTTGCAGTTCCCTTCACTTTTATTCTTCACTTATCTGAAAAGATTTTCAGTAATGTCCAGGGCTACGTGAGATCCAGACAGAAACAGTCAACTGTAAAATTAATTTGGTATGAACTTTTGTCTGAAAAACTTTCCTGTCCTTTTGAAATCTCAGTAGCAGTTCTCTGTGGAAGAAGTGGAAGCAAGCTGCCATGATCCTTCTATTTTCTGAGCTTCCAGAACCTGGGTTGTTCTAAGACTGATGCAGTATAATATCCATGGATGGATTTTTCTAGCAAGAATATTTAAGTCTATTTTTTAACATATCCAATTTGTAAAACTCAAACACATTTTACAGTGAATTTCATAATTTAATTGTGCCTTCTGAAAATCCGGATATGTGACGTCAACCAGGTCTCCTTTAGTTTCATGCAAATTTAATTGTATGTAAACTTCACCTTCTGAGGCATGACTTCATTCAAAACCCATGCTGATTATTTCCCAGGATCTGGTGTTTATCCATGTATCTACTGTTTCTGCTGTGTATTGTAGTTTCCTCTTATTTATCTGTTGTAGACGTCTTAGTTGCTGATCTGTTGTTTCTCTGATCCTACTCAGAGCCTTTTTAAAAAACTGATGGTTATATTCTGTTCCCTTATCATGGAATCTTAAGTGATAAGACACTGTGAAACTCTTAAAGGTTTTGTATTACTTGAGTTCTATTAGAATAGGTATGTGGATACAGTTTGGTCCTGATGGTTTGTTATTGGTCATTTTACTGACATTTCAAGCTGCAAGAATTCTTCTATTGTCTTCTTTGTGAAGAAAAATTCCAGTTTTGATTTAAATCCCTTTCTAGTAACTGGTAATGCATGTACTTCATTTAGCTTATTGCTGTGGTCCTGTATTTTAAATTGTGCTGTTAAAATTCAAACATCATTTGGCCCTACAGAATCTCTGTCAAGTCTTTTAGTTCTATCATGGTTTTAATAAGTTTTGCTGTAGTTTTATGCATGTAAGAATTTGCTTCTAAAAAATTCTATAGCCTACCAATTTCGTATCTTCCAATTAAGCTTCGTCACCACCTCTGTACTTAGCTTATAAGTGTCACAGGGAGCAAACCCTGAATCATTATAATCTTATGAAGCAGCTTAAGTTGTATTCCAGACTTCTTCTGCTGCTTCTTGTGTTGTTTCTCGAGTGGGTGTGGATTTGGTCACCAGCTCCTTCCCAGTGTTTTCTAAAAGACTGTCTCGTTCTGTTATAAAATCCTCTGTCTTTGTATTCAGCAGTCATGTCACCACAGAGCCTTCACTCACATTAAACAATGTGTTCTCTTACACTGGTGATATTTTAATGCCTCGCTGTTGTAACCTTCCTTCTTCTATCCTTTAGAATCTGTGTCATCAAAAAGTTAATCTCCATGTAAGGATATGTTTGTATCATCTACCATCAGATTTATGGGACCATTTCTGTCTCAGAATTTTCTTTATTCTCATTGCCCCTTGACTTATAAGCCTGGAGATGGAGTTGCTCAAGGTCTTTAAAAGTCTGTTCAGTGCACTTCTGCTGTCTAAAATCTTCTGAATTTAGCAAAACCAACTTCAAAAAAAGGTACTTCACTTCTGAACACCTCAAGGTAGATAATCATATATATATATATGTAGTGTTTGGGGTATTACAGGGAAGCCCCTGCCCTCCACTTAGCTTCTGATGCCATTTGTTTTAATTGTAAGTTCGTAATTTTTCAAGGGGCATAGCGGACTGATTTACTTACTGTTTTCTTGATTTTTTGTTGTTTTTTGATTATATGAATAACTTAAAGGATCTACATCTCTACTCCTTATCCTCCTCCCTTTCTGCGGAGCTCAACTCAGATGCCATCCAGACTTCACCTTACCTTTCTAGGTTCTGTCCTGAGGCTCACTGTGCTGAAACAAGAATCCACCAGACTGGCACTAGGTTTGTTACCTGTGGCTGGGTCTTAACCAGACTGTTCAGCAAAAGCATTCCTGGAGTGCTTGACTCCCATGGGAGGCTGCTACAGGACCATGGAGAGCTCTCCCACAGACCGGCCTGGGGATAATGGGCATCTTTTGTTTGTTTTCTTGGTATGTTGCTAAAATTAGGTTGAACTATTCAGAAATAAAGGAGGTTGAAGGGAAGGGCTAAACCCCCTGCAATGGGAGCAGGAATACAAATATGTGGCATTAAAAGGGAGTAGATGGAAAAAGCTTAACCTGCAAGTTCAAGAAACTGTGAAACTGCTAAACATAGGAGCAGCTACCATGATATAGTCACATCCTTATTACAAAGTGTTCACCACAAAGGAAAATATTGCTTTTCTGCCAAATAATGAGTGTATGTACAGTGATTCTGTGAATGCAGTGGCTTTCTTGGTGGAGATAATTGTAAGCTTGCCTAGGAAACAGTAAGAAAAACACATGACGGTAGGTTTTTCCTAGTGCTTGATCTTTTTAAAAAGGCTATTTCAAATGCTGCATTGTATTCCTTATTACCAGTCCAAAATACTTGAATGGGATTTCACTAGAAATACATATGAAAAAAAAAAGCAAATTTAGCTTTTAAGTCTATTTTTACTATACAGTATTCATATTGTTTTAATAATTACAGACTTTATATGACAGTGTAATTGGTCTTATTTTTAGAATGTTTAGCTTATAAAATATTCTTTTTTTAAAAAACAGCTTTCTTTTGTTTCTATTGGTAAAGTTATTTTACTTGTATATGCGCACACACACACACAACCCCCCCATCTTGCATATTAAAGAAAATAGCTCACTAATTAAGGCTGGTATTTTCTAACGCTCGCCATGATTTGACAGCAAATCTATGAATTAGTGGTAATTATTTTATAAATAAAAATGGGAATTCTGATTAACAGTGTAATCTTAAAACTTGACATAAAGTTAAACATAAAGCTAATACCTTCAAAGGTGTTTTAAACTCATCTGTCATTTTCCCTTAATAATATGTCACAGAAATTTTGAGAGAAGAAGCCATTTGGAAGCTTTATGTGAGGCTTTGACTTGCAGCTTTCACAGTCCTGTTTTATTCATACCCTTACTATTGTATGAAGTACTTTTGAGTTTTTCAGTTCCTTCAGCTTTAAATAAAAAAATAGATCTTACATCAGCCATGCACTTGAGCTGTGGTGATGGTGAGGGTCAGATACAGGAAGCAATCAAGTTTTGGTGGCATGGAGCTCTATGAAAGCTGTAAACCAATGTAAATTAGACACTATGAACCTATATGCTAATGCACATAAATTGCTTCCCATACTTGAATTAGTTCATTAGATCTCTTTGTTGTGCTTTGTAGTGTGTAAAGTTCTAAAGTAAAAGGTTTTTATCTATGAAAATAGAATAGTGTTTAGAAGAGAACTGGAGTGCCAAGAGACATTTTTACAGGTTAAGATACATAAATGGTGGCACAGTAGAATGAAACTTCAGGCAATTACTTTATCATATGGCAATATTGGTATTTACAGTCTTCAGTAAAATTTGTCTTGTTCCAATAAAAGCACTAGAGAAAACACAGTTCAAGTAAAATTAGAAAATGGTGATACAAAACAAGACTGATTATTTACATAAGGATCACTTCAGACATTCTTTCCCTGATGTGGCCAACTCAAAGTTGTATTCTGGCATTTCTGTTACTGGGTTGTCAATTCACCCAGTCTCCAAGCTACCAGTATGTAACAAGGAAGGCTCTTAGCTCAGTTCTGTGACTCTTTTTTCCAGAAGATTTCCTGAATATTGTATAGCCTTGACTGTGCTTTGTTCCCAAAACCTCCTGGTTGCAAATAACACTCTGGTTTTCTTATGGCTGCCAAGTGTTGTGCATTTTTGCATAACTATTACAAACTCAGCAGCTCTTTCATCTGCCTGTTTTTCATCTTGATTTATAAACATCCAGCTGAGTTGTGAACAGGCTGATGTTAAGTTTCTTGGTTATTAGATTTTGCATGTTGTTTTCATGCCAGCCAAAAGAAGAAAGATCTTACCTCTTATCTTGCTTCTGATGTTTCCAGCCATTAAGGAATGACATAAGGAAGCTGGTGGAAAAGAAGATTTAGTGGAGAGCTTCAGCACCAACAAGAGTGGAAAGATCAAATATTAGCTAAACGTTGTCCATCTTTTTTGTCCCACTCTGTTCCTTCCCCAAGGATCATGCTACCAATAGGAAACTTCACTTCCCCCACACAGAAGAGACAGCTGTGCTTTGGTCCCAGAAAGCACTGAAACAAAGCAAAACATTTGTATGTCTTATTCTGATAACGTGGACTCTAATGCAAAACTATGGAACAGAGTCACATCTTGGGAGTGGGTGAACGTCCTTGTGAATTTCTTGGCTGTGGAACCACATGCAGTATGAAAGATGTTACCTTTAGTGTTGTTTATTCTAAGTGATGATAGAAAATTAGCTGTTTTCTTATTTAAGCTTCTAATGAGAAGTTCAGTGTGATTTAAAGTGAAATGTCCAGTAAAATGTGGAGAGCATTAGCTTATTTTTAAAATCGGGCTTTTTTTGTCTTTTGGAGAAAAGAAAATGAAAAGTTTGGCTGTTGTGGATAAAAGGTTGTCTGAAAGATTTGCCAGATCAGTAAGCATGTTTGAATACTTTTTAATTAGGTCATGCTAGAGTGCCTTGGGGTCCATTCTTCTAGAAAAGTGATGGTAAATCTGTAGCTTATGTGCAGTTTGAATGCAACTCATGTTTTAGAATCACATCATGTGACCAGTAGTGGGGTCATGCTGACACGGGCTGTTGGTTAACAGAAATGCCCAGCTATTGGAAGAAATCCACCAGGAGCAGTGAAGTTCAGCAGGATGTTCTACTGAGTCTGGTTCAGGGAAGCTTCTGAGCACTTGATCTTTTCAGGATATGTGCTCTGCTGTGTGGCTATTGACCATGTTGAGATTTTGGTATGCAGCTTAGTGGGCTAAGAAGATTAGCCTTCTTTTATTCTAGAGGTTTACTGATCTCCAGAAGTATTTCACAGAATTAGGGATATTAAGCTCTGTGCTCTATTAAGGACATAGTAAGTTCTAAGTTCTGTTAAGAAAGGGATGTTCATCAACTCTTATCTGAACTAATGCAGGGCAGGAAACCCAATTCTTTTTAAGCTTTTGATTAAACATGTATATATTTGTAAGCATTTTTGGTGCTTTGATTTAAAGGGAATGAGTGGCCAAGAATCTGTTACCACATTAAGTCATGTTTCAATGCCTGAATGCTTTAGCTGTTACACACTTACAGGTTTAGGAACTCTTTTCCCCTTCTTCATGAGCTGAATTTATCTAAGTTAATCCTCAGATTTTGTTATGCCTTGGTTTGCAAGTGTAAGAAGCAATTCACTGTCAGAAATCCATTCATTTTTAATATGTTATCTCCTGCTAACTTCCATAGTCTGTTCTTTTACTATATTGCTTCCACAGATTTTCAGTCTTCCCATTTTCTTTTGGCAAGAGGTTTCTACAAGGGTTATCAGTAGTTTATTAACTTACTACTCTGGAGGAAGCTCATGCTTGATGTTAGAATTGATATTCGAATTTATATTATTCATTCTTGACTGTGGCTATGTTAGATTAGGGTTGTATGGAGTCAATACAGTAAATAAACAAGAATAAATAAACCTGTACTCTTATATAATTGTCCTGTTCGTTTGCTAAGTTAATTTTTATCTTAGAGACATTTGGTTAGTTCAGATAAGACTAAAGGTAACTTCTCACTTTGCTGTGTTTCTGGTTAATGTATTATCTTAATAGTTAAAAGGGACTAAAACTGAATACTGCTTTATCCGTTGCTTATTGAAATGGGCCTGTATATATAATTGCCGTGGAGGAGTGTATTGTTTCTGCAATTGACTCTTTTTTTTCTTATCTTTCTGAAAGAAGAATCAGCAGTTACTTTTTGTCTGAGTGTTTGACAGAGAATCTTGCATATATTTGACAAGTAAGCTGCTCTTTTCCTTTCAATGTACAATTCCCTCTTTTGTGTAAAATTGCATCAATTGTAAAAAAAAAATAAAATTACTATATTATTTTAGGCTTTCTAATGTAATATGTTACAAAAATTGTAAGTACTTGTATTTATTACTGTATCTAAGACAAAGGAGTGCTTAGTATTTTCAGACAGTATTTGTTTTTACAGTTGATGTTTATCTAGTTCAAGAAAGTTCTTAATTGTGAGTAGTTCATAACTCCTGTTAAACTGTTTCAAGGTCAGTGTTCTATGTATATTTTCAGCTTAGAAAACCCATGTACTGTGGGTATGGATCTCTGAACCACTGCCATTGTGGTAAAGGAACCACTTGGCCGTTCATATAGCATCATTTTGAGAATGTTTGGTCTGTGATATTAAAATTACTTAAATTTTTGGGGTGTTTTGGGGTCCTTATTATTTTTTTGATCTCTAACCAGAAACTATATAGTAGAAGTAGGATTGTAGTAATGCTTTGTTCTCCATTCCTATTTTATTTTATTGTTTTTCTAGAAATTTAATAAGTACAGGGGCATGTTGGACATAATTTTCATGTGGTTCTGCCTAGGCTTTCTCCTTATAATTGGCTCCTCAAAGGAGACCAAATGTTTTTTGACTAAAGAAGTACCATGTTTTATTAGAATAACAGTTAGGATAATTAACATTTTAAGTATTGAAAGCTCAGTGAATAGGGAAAACAGAAGAAAAGTAAATTTTTTTTAAACTGCTTTTTCTCTCTCCGCGTTGTCAGTGTGAGTATACTGTTGTTTCCACTTGCTTACAGTTAATTTAGTGACTATAAGCTGTAAAATGCACAGTGCCTTCTGATCTGGTGGAATTTTTTCCTATCATGTGCAAGGTCAGGTATCCTGCTCCCTGCTCCTTACTGCAATTTCATTGCTTGGACTGCAAGCTCCTGTACTGGAATTTTCTCGGCTCCCATACTCTATAGTTTCTCGAACCTCCTGAACCTGAGCATAGTCAGGATATCTCCAAGGAATGCAGATGGTCCCCATTACTCTGAGAGGCCCTACCTGACCCAGTCATATTACAGAAGCATTAAGATGATTGTGAACAAGCAACCAGAATGCTTCCTGCCTCCCTAATACTGTCTGTCAAAAAGAATGGAGGGCACTTCTAAAAAGTATGAAGTTATATGCATCTAAAGGTATTACTAGAATTCATAAAAGGCAGGGCTTGGATCAATATATTTGTTGTCTGTAATAAATACTAAAATGAACAGAGAATTTTGTTACGAGAGCTGAAATATGTTTTTACACTCAGAAATTATAAAGAGAGCTTATGTTTTTGCAAGTTGGCAGGAATTTTGTCGAAATTTTGAGAGTTGTATTCTTCTGCTATGGAATCCTTTTAAAGGGCTATTCAATTTATTTGTATTTTGTTTTCCCTACCTCTCAAGATCTGTGATATCTCCAGTTAAGTGGTTATTCTAGTGACTTTTAATATTTTGATTAAAATAAAATTCATTTTCTTTGCAAGGTTTTCTTAACATACTTATATTTTTGTAGAAACCATAATGTACATGAAAGAATATACATGAATACTCTTCTATTAATTTTATAAAAAATAGGTTTTAAAATAAATACTCCAACCTTGATTATTTTTTTTCCATTTTCAAAGATGTGACTGGTGTTTTGAACAAGTAGTGCTTAAAGATGGGGAAACAATTATTTGACAAAACTGCTAAATGACTGGATGACTTTAATTGATTACACAGATTTGTATCTTCCATTCAAAATATGTAACATCTTTCAGCTGCAAATTTAATAGTATCTGTAAATATTAATGAATTCAATTTCAAAAAACATTTTGAGATTGGCAAATATTAACAAAGGAAACTGGGGCCTGGTGAGACTGGCTTGTACAAATTACTCATTAAATCAATACAGAGCCTGAAATATTCTTTGATTGCTAGATCACATTGTATCTCATCTAGGTACAATGAAAGATGGTAGCTGAAAATATTCAGATTAAGTGAGTGATCTTTGTGGAAAATCCATTATTAGTTAAATAAAAAGTAGGAAATGTGATATTTTAAGATTAATTAGGTTCTCTCTCAGTGTTGTGATTCAAGGGCAAATGAAAAGGAAGATGTTCTTATGTTTTTTCTCTGTTCTTTGAATGTGAAACTAAAGGGACTTTCTTATTTTAAACAGTTGTTACTTTCACTGGCTACTGGGCTAGTGGAATTACTTGTTAGTCTCCAAGCCCATGATGCAGTTGTGTTTATTTCCTCCTGTCATGTAGAGGGTAAACTGTTCTTCAGATATGTTATGAAATTTTGATATTTAAAAATTTACTGCTATTCATGTGAAAGATAATATATGTTGTACACTTGCATGTTATGCCTTTTAGATATTTTTTTTCATACCAAAAGCTGTAAAAAAAATGCTGATTAGATTTAATTCCTGAGGAGTTCTGTTATTTCATGGAATCACAGAATAGCTGACTTTGGAAAGTACCTCTGGAGATCTTCTAGTCCAACCCTGCTGCTCAAAGTAGAGTCTACTGGAGCAGGTTGCTCAGGTCTGTGTCTCAGTCTCCAGGGATAAGACACTTTACTGACCTGCCCAGCCTGTTCCAGTGTTTGATGACCCTCACATTAAATAGTATGTTCTTAGGCTTAAATGGAATTTTGTGGTTTAGATTGTACCCATTAAATAGAATAGAGTATTTCAGTTGGAAAGGACCTACAATGATCATCTAGTCCAACTGCCTCACCACTTTAGGGCTGAGCAAAAGCTAAAGCATAGTATTAAGGCCACTGTCCAAGGGGCATCAACCAGCTTTCTAGAAAGGTGGTTCCAGTGTTTGGTGTTTGACCACCCTCTCTATAAAGAAATGCTTCCTAATGTCCAGTCTAAACCTCCCCTGGTGCAACTTTGAACCATTCCATGCATCCTACCACTGGGTCCCAGGAAGAAGAGATCAGCACCTCCCTCTCTGCTTCCCTTCCTCAGGAAGCTGTGAAGAGTAATGAGGTCGCCCATCAGCCTCCTTTTCTCCAAACCAGACAAGCCCCAAGTCCTTAGCTGTTCATCGCAGGACATTCCTTCCAGCCCTTTCACCAGCTTTGTTGCACTTCTCTGGATGCATTTAATGACCTTCACATCTTTCTTAAGTTGTGGGACCCAGAAGTGCACACAGTGCTCAAGGTGAGGCTGCAGCCATGCTGGATACAGTGGATTAATCACCTCTTCTGACCGGCTGGTTATACTGTGTTTGATGCACCCCAGGGTGCACGTCACTCTCTTGGTTGACAGCAAGCCTAATACAAGTCAGCAGCGTGCCCTGGCAGCCAGTGCCCCCAGATCCCTTTCTGCAGGGCTGCTCTTCAGCCGCTCCTCTCCCAGTTTGTACTTGTGCCTGCCATTACTCCATCCTCGGTGCAGAATCCGGCATTTTGACTTGTTAAATTTCAACTTATTAATGCTCCAATCTAGATCCCTCTGCAAGGCAACTTGTTCCTCAAGAGAATCAACAGCACCTCCCAGTTTGGTATTGTCAGCAAACTTGCTAATGGTACATTCAACTCCTGCATCCAGATCATTGATATTGAACAGAACTGGCCCTAGAATTGAACCCCGCGGAACACCACTGGTGACCAGTCCCCGGCCAGATGTAGCCTAATTCCCTGCTGTGCTTTGAGCCCTGCCCTTCAGCCAGTTCTTCACCCAGCACACCATGAACCTGCTCACCCCACAGCCGGACAACTTGTCCAGAAGGATGCTGTGAGGGACAGCATCAAAAGCCTTACTAAAATACAGAAAATCTACATGCAATGCTTCCCCTTTATCCACTAGTCAGGTGAACTTACCATAGAAGGATATCAAATTAGTTAAAAAGGACTTTCCCTTTATGAACACATGTTGGCTGCCTGATGATTGCACTATTCTTTAAATGCTTTTCAATAGTACCCAGTATATTCTTCTCCATAATTTTCCCAGGAACTGGTGTTAAACCAACAGGTTTGTATTTCCCTGGGTCTTCCCTCACACCCTTTTTGTAAATGGGGATAATGCTGGCTAGCTTCCACTTTGCAGGGACCTCCCCAGACTCCCAAGACCTTTGACAGATGATCGAGAGGGGTCCTACCATTAACATCTGCTAGTTGAGCTGTTAGCGGGTACCACTGATGAGTCTTACTCTGTTGTCTTTACTTCCTGCCTATCAGGTATTTTTATATCTTGACATATATAAATATTTATATGGAATACATTAATCATATATATGTAATGTGTATATATGATATATATCCTGCCCAAACTTTCTCTTCTACTTGCTGAACAATCCCAGCTCTCTCAACCTCTCATTGTATGGGCACATTCTTCAATCTCATAATAATCTTTGTCACCCTTTGCTGCACCTGCTCCAGTACAACCATGTGATGTACTAAAAAGAACTTCATCCAATATGGCATGTTGTACAGAATAAACTATCACGGGAACTTTTAATAGTGAACTATTTATTTGATCATGAAAAAGAAATAGTAGTCTTTAGTTTTCTACATATCCTATTGAATCTATTTTCTCTGTCTTTTACTTTTCACTTTATAAAATATTTTGAATCAAATATTTGTATCTTCTATGAACAGATTTTTGGAGTTTTTTTAGGAAACATTTGCAGTAACGTCTCCTGATTGACATGAAACTTCCTCAGCTTTTCCTGGTGGATGATGTTTAGACCTGTGGTAGATAAAAATCCAGAAAGTGTTAAAGATTGTTTTGTTTTGTTTTAAACTTAGCTTAACACTGATGGGCTGAGGGTCTGTCAGTAATTGAGGTCGCTACACAAGATGCTGTATAAGTACTAAAGTAAAATGAGAGTTCATGTCTTAGGGAAGGGCAACCTAGGTAACAACCAAAGGGATACACAGAAGAGAATGAGGAGATACTAAAGCATATTTAATGCAGTAGTATTTAGTCATGGTAGTATGCTTTCTAAGAAGATGATTTTTGTTAGTGAAATCTTAAAAATACTAAACTAACTTTACTTCACTTTTAGGCAAAACTAACAGTGATGTGCAGGCTCAATCTAAGTTGCGCATACAGTGTAACAAGTTTTTGGAGTGTTTCACATTTAGTGGTAAGTCATTTTGAGTGAATCTAGGTCAGTAGGTGATTGAGCCAAAAGTAGACTTGCTTAGCTTGCTTTGAATGGAATCTAAAATAACTTGAAGCTGTATATTGCCAAGAAAAAGCATAATGCTATTCTGGGGTCATAATTCTGGATAGGAAGCAAAAATACGCATGGAGAAAATCTCCACTCCGTCACTGAATTTGTTACTGAAAGTGTGTTGGGAATAGTAAGTGAATAAGTCATGGAAAATATCCTTTCTTTGAAACGATGGTACTGGGCTATTCAGGTTTCTAATTTCTAAGTACCTTTTACAATAAACAGAAGGCATTATGGGTCAAGATGAGGAAAGATAGTATATATTTATTTTTTCATTGATTATTCATTTTTGCTATAGCAAAATAACTTAGGGGATGTACATCATTTGTCCAGATGATGTTGGAGCTACTCTTCAGCTGCTCTTTTTATTATAATTTTAATTAAGTTAGTGTTCTCTTTACTGTTTCCTTTAGTTGTTTTGTAAACACTGCATTGCATTGTATTGAAGCAATGGTTTTTAACCAAAACTTCCCTGTTAAGCTGATAAATATTTTTATATGCTTACAATCAATTGTGGCTTACATGTATAATATACACAGTTTGATTTCCTGATTAAGGCATTGAAGCAGTCCCTTGTTGTTATGTAAATATTCTGTGTTATCTTTAATGGGGTCTAAATAAATCTGTGACACTGACCACATTTTCTGTGCATTGAATTTAGCAGTAAATAAATTTTAATTTTTCCTTTCTCACAATGTTAGTTTCCATTCAACTGATGCATTAGAGATTGCCTATTCCTAATGATTTATAATAGCAAGTATTTAACAGAACTTTTTTGTTTGATTAAATAATACTGCATATTTTGTATTGAATTTTTATGATAGAGCTACTGGATTAAATTAAACCTGAAAAATAACTTAGTGTAGGTCATACTTTCCTTTCAACTTAGTATTTGCTTTTAAATTACTTTGTTCTTATTTGCAAAACTTTTTCCTGATACTGGTTTGATTTCTTTAGTAGCTGAAACAGAAGTTTGAAATAACAAGTGAATTTATAAGGTGTGACAGAAAACTCCTACATTTAAATACAAACCCCCTTGATGTTAATTACCACCAACATCTATTTGTTTCTTATTGTTTTGAGAAGGTTTCATAGCTGTCTGTAGTCTCTTCTTTTTCAGTCTCCTATGCAACCAGGAGTCCCTTTGCATTCATATGCACAAGATTTTTTCCATTGTTTCTATGTGCGAACTGCTCTATTTCAGATAGATAAAAGCAGTGTCCTTTACAAGCCTGCATTCAAGAATCCCTGAAGGTTACCAACTTATCTGTGGCATCTGCAGCCCCATGCTGATAGTGGCATTTTTTGCTTCTTTTGCCACTATGCTGTTGTGTGCTGCTGCTTCTACTGAACTTTGTGTCTTTCAGTCCACGCCTAGCACCTACATCAGTGCTGTGACTGGGATTTCTGTGGATGTTAACTGGGTTCTTCTGAATGGGAGATGATTTCCCTGAGAGATCAGATTGAAACCCTCCTAACTGGGTGTGGTGATAAAATTTAAAAAGAAAATTAGCTTCAGAGATTGCTGCAGAGATAATTCCAACAGCTGTTGGAGGGAATAGAGGAATACATTCTTTTTCACCCCAAACATCTAGGGTAAGCCCTTCCAAAGAGATAAAAGAGGTATCTTACTACACTATTTTAGAAGGTGACATTATAAAAATGTAGTCAACCATTCTCAGAATCCCCTAGAAGGGAGACAAGAACTAAACTAAAATTGCATGGAAGAAAATGCAAATTAGCTAATTGTCAATACACTGTTTTAATGTGCTTATGCACTGGAAAATACAAGGGTATGGGTAAATCCAATAAAATATAACACAAGAAATCATGGTAAATCTCAAGGGATAATTAGTAAATTAAAATACATGGCTTCCTACGGTAAAAGAAATTAACATAGTATTTTGCATGTGGAGATCTTTCAGAAACTGGTTATAAGCTGTAGAAATTGAAAGTTTAAAAAATGTGATAATTTTGCCTTTTCATGTCCCTATTTGCTCTTTTATTTCTGGTAGTCTTATATTTATTATAATTTAATTTATTTTAAAGGTCTCTATGGACTTTGAAATATTGAAGTACTTTGACATCTTGCATTCCCAGAACAGTAATGAAATGGAAGAAAAAATGTAAAAGGCACATGACAGTATAAGTCAGTAGTTAAGAGTAGTTAAAACTCATGTATAATTAGAAATACCACATCTGAGATACAGGCTGACTTGTTTAATGTTAGTTCAGAATGTTCTTCCTATTTATTCAGTTTGGCATCTTTGTATTTAACTGTACTATGACCTAACTTATAAAAAGAACCATGACATCATTAGAGATTCATAGGAATCAGGTAAAACATGCTATCTTTTGTGTATTATATAAAATGTTTGAGTAGTTTCAGAACTCTGTATTCTTTAATATATGAAGTCCATTAATTTTGACATAATTTTATACATTTTCAGGAAGTAAAAAACAGTTTACTATTAAAGAAAGTTAAATTTAAAGGGTCGGTACTTTAAAATCACTTGTATAAAAGCAATGTGAAGGTGCTACAAGAACAATGTACTTGAAAATAATTACTGTACACCATTAATTGCTTGAGATATATGGTGATGTAAATAAAAATATTAGTGATTTTTTCCCCCATATATACTTGAAAATTGTATAAGCTTTTGAGAGTCAGAGGTACTTGACAATTATATCCTCAGAGCCACAGACAAGTACTTGATGAAGCTATCATTCCATTCTCTCCCTCAAAGATTGTCTGTTAGTTCTCCTGTCTGAGTTTCTATTTATCATTTTAAACCAAACACTCAAGAAGTTACTTTTTTTTTTTAATAATGAGTTCTAAATTTTTTTTTAATGAAGTATATATAGGATGCTTTAACCCTTTTAAGATGTGATCTTTTTTGTGTTTGATAACACAAACCCTTCAATAATACTTAAAATACTGGGTTTTTAACATTTTAAATATTGTCAAAGTATTTGCATCATATCAGAACAAAGGCTTATCTAGCCTGATTTCTCTCCAAGACTGGCTTGTAGTGGATGTCTAGGGAAAACTGTAAGAACCGGGATACTATGGTGATACTACCCTGGTATATTCTCTGGTTTCCAACAATATGTGACTTGGGATTCTGAGAGTATTGGGTGGTATCTTTGTGGCAGTCTTTGAGTTTTAATTTTCCTTGAAATGGTCTAATGGCCTTTTAAATGTAAACTTTTAACACCTACAGTGTTTGATTAAACTGAGTTTCACGCTGGAATTACACAGTTTGAGAAATACCTTCTTTGGTTTTGAATCTATTAAACCAGAATGTTTTATTAATTATCTCCTTGTACTAAAAGTAGCAACAGACAATTATACGTTCTTTACTTTCTCATACCATTGATGATTTTTATAGATTTACCATGTTAATTCCTCAGTTGTCATTTCTACTAATCTCTTTACTCACACATAGTTACTGAGGGCCATTCTTGTGTCTGTGGGTTTTTGGTTTGTTTGTTTAGTGTGGTTTTCTGTTTGTTGTTGTTTTTTTTTAAAAAAAAAAACAAACAACAAAACAACAAACACAAACTGTGAGGACTTTGTTGCTTTTTGCCCAATGTTGAGCTGATATTTTGTAGAATTACCTATCATGGCTAAAATCCATTCCTGATGGATAATGATTCAAAGGTCATCTATACACAACTCTACACACTGATATAAACTGATTTTTAATTTTATTTCTTCACTAGACAGTGTCTTGATATATTTCAGTTTGTTGCTATCACCTGTTGTACTACATGTACAGACTTTGTTACCTCCATTTTCACCTTGTTTTCCAAATAATTTATAAATATATTAAACTGCATGAATTCTGCCATGAGTCCCAGTGAGGTCCATGATCATTCTTTCTACTTTGATTGCCTAGCCTTACTGTACGTTTATTTTTTAATGATGTGGTGACTCACATGATGAATGGCCTTCCAGGCAGTTTAGTTTCTTTGAAAATATCAACTACATAACAATTAGCACTGGTTCTCTCTTGGTTGTGTGTTTATTTGCATCTTCAAAAGGACTTTAATAAATTTATGAAGCACAATTTCTTTTTCCAAAAGCTGTCTTAGTACTTTTTTACTTTGGTTACATTCATCCTTACGTCTGCAGTTTTATTTCCTGTTATTTCTACCAGTTTCCCTGGCCTGTAGTTGTTGGGATGTCTGCTGTAGCCCTTACGAAGAATTCAGTTTACTGTTTTCATTTTCCATTCCTTTGGTACAAAGTGGTTATAATTGAGAGGTTAATTATTAAACTATTGCATCCTTTAACTTCTTTAGAACTGTTGGAAGAATACCATGTGTTCCTGACGACTTGCTGTATTAATTTTGTGGATGTGTTTGGTAGCCTGACTAACACTATTGTTTGAGACAGACCAATGCATCCTCTTACAAAGGAGATACCTGATTTGTGAATCTGCTTAAGCTCCTGTGTTATGAAAAAAAGGATTGAAAAAAAGAAAGGCAGTATTTTCCTTGCAAAGTACTCTAAACAGTTCTTATATACTTGCATTGTTTGTTGACCTTGGAGACCCTAGTAAGCCATGTGCTTTGGATGAAAGGTTCAGTATTACTTTTTATGTCTTTAATCATTTGGTCATGCTTGTAACTTTTAAAAAGGATACTTTCTTTGCTCATTATAATAGTCACCTTTACCTACTGTTTTAGTTAAGGCCATGATATCTTTCCAGGTGGCATGGAATACACTTCTTTTTTAAAATACTTCCTCTTCTTGAAATTAATCACAGCTGTAGTGAATATTTTACTTTGTTGCTCCTAAAAGGAGATGATATCTGATTATATTATGCAGACCGTTAGGAAGTAGTCCTCCAGTGGAAACTTTTTGATCTAAGTTCTGCAAACTGCTTGTGATTGATTAAGCAGTAATTTTGTGTCTGTAGCATCTATTTATTCTCATCACAATTCCCAGCATAATACTTACCCAATCAGCAGAGGAATATTTGAAGTCCCCTATTATTTTTTCTTTCCTTGCCTTCACAGACTTTGTGATTTCACTTACCCTGTTGCAGCCACAATCAACCATTTTGTGGGTGATTGGTAGTATAGATTTAAGAATACACTTTCCCACTTAAATGTCAGTCCATTGGGGTTTTATATTAATCACTCCTGCAAGTAACCAGGCTTGGTTTGCATATAGCCCCAATCACTTGTGGGTTGTGCATGGCTTATTCTGTTTCACATAATGTGGGTTCTTTTTATTTGTGCTGTGATCTGTAAAGATTGTTGAAGAAACCACTATTTTCTTGAAGGCAGTCCCAAACTTTTTTGAAGCTAAAGCAAAGCTACATAAAGCTTTCTTAGAAATCTGTAGAAAATGACATGCTCCTAGTGTGGGATTACGTTAAAAAAGAAAACTGATCTGCTTATAACACCTTGACACAGATACATTCGATGGAAAAGCCCAAGAGAGGTACTACAAATGTTTTCCATTTCATTAGTAATACTCAGTTTACAAATAAATTATCTTGTGTATCATCTTACTAGTCTTAAGTGGAATTTTTCTGCCTCTTTCAAAAATATGCAAACAAAACCACTTCTGCAAGATAACTAGAGAAATTTTTCAGCATTTTTAATAGTGTTTTAGATTTTTTGTAACTGGAAGTGTGTGCTCCAGGCATATCTCTGTGACTGGGTGAGTTCTTGCAAGTTGGCAAGTCTTGAAATGAGTTGGAAGAGAATAAAAAACCCAAATGAAATAAAAAAGAAAGTGAAAGAAACATTAACCAGAGAAGAATGACTTGGGAGGAGGTGGGTATGGATAGCATCTCAGAGGAAATATGGTGGATTTTACAGAGTTGAGAATTGAAAATAGGTTATTTTGGAAATTGAGTATAAAGAGCAAATATGTGCCTTTTACAGAAGGTAGAAATGTTATATTGCAAAGAAAGAGGAAAAGAGGTGAGAAGTACTTCAGATTTTGGATGTGCTGATCAGTTAAATTTTGAAGTGTGTTCTAGATAGAATGAGGAGACTCTTAACATTCATTGAATGATGTTTTGACAAGTAGAAAAGGAGTTGAGGTGAGTTTGCATTTTTTAAAATGCTGTGGTGTTCTTAGATGAGAGAAAATAATACCTTCAGACCATTTTTTTCCAAATGGGTTTGATAGTTTTTAAAGCAGAAGAAAAATGTTTCTAAAAGCCAGGTTTCTAAAGTCATGCCTGGTTTTCAAATGTGTGAGCATAGCAGTGCCAAATAAATTCTACTTGAAATCCCTCTTAAATGTTCAGTGTTCCTGTCTGTTTTAACAAGTACAGTGGAAGGGTAAAGAGAGAAGTTGTGATGTCTTGCAATTTTAATCAAGACATAAAGTTTTGGGTTTAATTTTAGGTGGGCATTTTAGAGGCTACTATAGATTTAAGAGTAAGATACGCAATGGGTTGTTTGTTTAAAAATTATTGCTTAAACTTTTTGCAGTGCTTGGAAGTTGCTTAATTGGTATTACAGCTGCTACTAGGCCAATCTACTTGCAAATAGTAGGATACGTTATTAGAATGGCTGTAACTTCTGTTACAGTGTGGGAGTCATGACAGCAATGGAGAAGAGAGTTCATAAAAGTGGAAAAAAAGGTGAATTTGTGTTTGAATAGAAGCTCTTTGTTGGTACTAAAGGAGACTAAGTTTAGCACAGAATGATTTTTGAACTATTTTAATGTGCGAAATGACACATGACTTAGTAAATATTTCTCTTACAAAAAACCGGCCATTTCAAAACCAAAATTAATTGCATATTCCTTAGTGGTTCATACTTGGACTCAGCATATTTTTTGTGGGAAGTTAAAAGCTTTTCTCTTTTTCTCCTTGACAGAAAGTAGTAAAGTTGTCTATCATCATTCTTGAATGTTAATGACAATACATTTAGCTTAATTGCAATCTAATATATTTTTATGTATCAGAATTATAATTTCAGATTTTTTTTATTCTTTTCACAGAATATAAATGAAGAATGATGCAGTATTAATGCTATCTATGTACAGCCCCATAAGGATCTTCTCTAAGGAGTTGCAGTAAGATAAATATTGCGAATAATTTTTCTCTGGTACAATGTGGTGAAGCAGAGGAACTGAAATTGTCTGCTCTTGTACAGGCTAAGGACTTAAAATGTTTGTTATTTTGTGAGCAGAAGTAGTTCTGGAGTGAATTGAACTTCTGAAAATGCGGCCATGGACTGGTTCCTGGCGTTGGATTATGCTTATCCTCTTTGCTTGGGGAACTTTACTCTTTTATATTGGTGGACACCTGGTACGAGACAGTGAGCACCCAGATCACTCTAGTCGTGAATTATCCAAGATACTTGCTAAACTTGAACGTTTAAAGCAGCAAAATGAAGACTTAAGGAGGATGGCAGAATCTCTCAGGTAGGATCTAAAAGTAATTAAAACTTTTCAGAAAATGGTTGAAATATGAAATACCAGAAATTAAATTGAAAGGGCTGCTTGTGGGTTTTTTTTGTAAAATCATGTTTAATATTTAAAAGTACAGATACGTGTTTTAATAGGTGCTATAAGTAACTGAAAATACATTGCAAAACCTTTAAACAAATAATGTACATCTAGTTTTGGTCTAATATAGTTATTATTTAACAGTCATTATTTAATGGTGTCCAAGCGTTACTGTGTCACAATAACAGAGTTCTGTAGGTGATTAACTTCTCAAGGCCAGCTTCAAACATGTGCAATTATGATGTTCAAACCAATTAGAACAGCTAGTGACTTTTCCACACTTCTGCATGCAGTAGCTGGAAAAACTTGTTTTAAAGGTGCTAAAAACATTTGTACAGCTTGTTGAAGATAAATGTGGACTTGCTGAAGATGAGGTGCAGTAGACTGCTGCATCATATGAATTCTTTTAACTATTTTTTTCCTTGTCTTGCTGCTAAACTTGAAACAATAATTGTAAAGTAGTAGGAACATCTCCCTTCTTATAATTATTTGTATTGTTATAGATGGGTACAATTATGTGGTATATCCAGTTTTATGAGTATGAGTATTTTCAGACAGACATATACTTCTGGTCTTTCCTAAGAACTTGGAAAGGAGAGCTTTTTAGGCAGGGTACATGCCAGAGTTAGATTGGACCTAAGTATGTGGACATCACCACGTGCGACCTAAAAGTCCTGATGGATCATGGGGACAAGTACAGAGGCTTCATATGTTGTAGGAAGCTAGAGATGAGCAAAACTCAATACAAGATTTTACAGTAATGTGTGGTGATGATTATTGGTCAAAAAGCTCTTAAGTGAGATAAATTCATTTACGGTCTCTTTCACAACTACATGCTCACAAGCACCAGGATGTGTGTGTACCAGTAGACTGGACAGGATCTCCTGTGTAGAACATGGAGAGTGAGGGGCACTGGCAGCTGAGACTTCATCATGTTTCTTGGGTGGTTCTTGCTTGGCAGGGGTACACTGATTTTGGACTTGCCTTTTAATATGCTTTAGGAGAAGATGCCGGTTTGGATCTTCTATCTTGCTATTTTTCTTCATAAATCATAGGAAGAATGATGGAATTGCAGAAATCTGTTTACCTTATTAGGATGTTTTATGGTTCTAGTCCTGCTCTGGTTGCCTTATCTTTAAGTGAGTTTGTTTCTTCCCTTCATTGAAATGAAATCACACATATGGATGCTGTAGCAGTGAAATTAATACTTTTCCTCTTAACCCTGTTGTGTTGTTTATTCTGGTGCATGCTCTCTCTTTCATGCATAGCCAGGGGTATTTGATCTGGTAGTCTGGCTACCCTGCCTGAAATTTCTTTTCACTGAACTCCATTCCTTGTTTCTGGAATGCACTGTAGGTATGGCTGTGCGCTGGTGAGGCTTTTTAGAACAAATACCTTAGTTTTGAACGTGTCAGCCCTGAAGAAGTACCTCAGCATTCATGTGATGCTGCACAGAGGTGGAGAAATGCTGCTGACCCAAGTGCCCTCTACATGACATATAAATAATCTTCACCTTGAGCAGTGTGGCCATTAATTGCTGAGTGGGCTGTAGTTTTCTGAGCTCAATTTATTAATACGTGATAGCAACTGCACTGGGAAAAAGCTTAATATGTTTTTGTTGACAGAATGGTGTAATGTAGCATATGCTGCTATGAAGAAACTTAAGCAAGATCCTATATTTGAATGAATACAATATCTTTAAATTCCTTAATTTTAGACAATAATAGTCAACCTTAGGGTTTGTTGCCTTAGAGGGGGAAATAGTTGGCCTTTAATGTAGAGATTACTGCCCTCCATGCTTTCAGCCCCCATGTTTGGCTGACTTGAATAAATGGTAATGTGATATATTGCACAGTCATTGAAATGTAACCACTTCAAAGTACACAGTGATTAGAAGAGAGTAAACATTCTTGATTTTACTGATGAGGGTACTTTTTTTTGAGGGTAGCTTCTTTTTTGTGAATACGTTGCTTAAAAATATTTCTGAGACTTTTCTTCGAAGTCTTGTATGTCACCACAGACGAATGTATGTAACCACAGGAGAATCTGAAACTCTTGCATGAGAAAGCCTGAAATGCCTTTATTAATGATTAAATGCCTATATAAATGACTTTAAATGCCAATTTTAACAGCAGCACAGCTCCAGGTTCAGTAGTCGGTGCTGGCCAGAAATGAGCCAGCTTGGGACTGGAAGATATTCAGGCATAGTTGTTTTGCTGAAAGTGAGCTGAGATTAGTGAGGTCCTAGACTTTGAGGGAAGTGCTGTATTGCAATGCAGAACGTTTTCATTATTTTTATTGAGCAAAATCCATGATACTTTATAGAGGCTTCACACATAGGTTTGAGAAATATCCTTGTCAACCTGCATCATTTAAAGTATTAAATGATAAATGTGAGATAGAATTTCTGTATGTCATTTCTTTGTTTGCCAGGTGGGAAAAGGGGTGTTAAAAATAACTGTCAGCTTTAAAATTGTCCCATTCAGAGTTGTATAACAATATGGCTATCTAAAATGAGGCATTAGCCAATAGTCCATGGTTTCAGTATCTGTGTCCTGGAAGAAATCACTGCTTCTATGAATATACATTAAAGAAGCATAAAAGTTAAGAGTGTTTTAACTTCAGAAATTTAATTAGAATTAGACAGAAAAGATTACTTTTGCTCCAGTTAACATCTTAAAGTGAAGACATAATTTATTTTAGGCTTTACTGATCAAAGGCAGAAAGGCTGGAACTATTATCTGAATATTATTGAATTGCTAGAGTTTTTGCTTTTTATACTGAAAACTCTAATTACTGATACTGGCTGTGAAATTTGAGTGGCTAAGACTACAGTCTTTATGTCAGGTTTAGCTCGTAAAGATAAACCCTATTGCCAAGTTGGGTTTTGTTACACTAAGGTAAAAAGTTGTTTTTGCTGCCCTTCTCCACTGAGATTTTATTTCTAGAGAACTAGAGTGTTTGGTTTTTTATTTCAACAGAAAAGCAGCAGACTTGTTGTGGTAAAGCTATAGAATATATTATGGTATGTGAAAGGGTTAAGCTAATGCATGAATTTAAGCATATTTCAGTAACTAACTTACAGTTAGTTTGGGAAGAGTTTAAAAAAGACCAGAGTTCCTACTTGGAAAATTGTAACAGTAAACAGGCATCTGATTAACTCTGCTAATTAAAGTATTTTGACATAATTGATAAAACTTTTGGATGGTAGAAAGCTCCAAGTTAACAGAATTTATTTGAGTGGGCAAAGGAGCTTTGTAAATGGTAGAATATTAACATAGTATCTACCTGTGCCATTAATAATAGCTAGTTAGGGCAGGGACAAAGGGACAAAAACCAGGTATGATTACAAGAATTGAGTAGATGAATAAAGTTGTAACAAATTCCATTTTGAAGTTAAAGAAAATTGGTATTTCATCTTTAATTACCTTGGGACCTGAGTTAATATGGTAAAATACATTTCAATTGCCTAGCATTTCCCATTATAACGGATTCTCGTGACTTCTCTGACTTCCTTCTCACCTTATAAAAGTGTCAGGCCTCTGGGAATGTTTGAAAATAGGATCTGGGCTCTGCTTAGTTTCGTCCAGGTGTCCATGAATGCCAATGTACAATGACAAGAAGTGATCTTTCCACTCCTAGCTTTGAATGCTCTTTGGTTGCCAATTTATATAGCGGCAACGCGTCCCCAAAGGGAACAGAAACAACAAAAAACCCAAAACCATGCCTTATGAAATATGCCTATGTGCATGCAAAGTCAAGCATTCAAAAACTGAAAAATGTCCTATCTGTGACAAAGCTTTATAAAATCTTGCTTCGCCCTTTCTTGTTGTATGATACTTAAATCATATTTGATCTTGTAATTCTTTTTGTCCTGGTTGCTTCTTTTCACACAAGATGCATGAGAAGTAGAATTAAGGTTTCAGGGCAGTAAAGAGGTCTGTAGTGGTGTTTTGGTTTTGATTTCCCCCACCCCCAGCATTTGTTTGATTTCAAGAACTACCTCATGTTCTTCTTATTTTTCTTTTCTTTTAAATATTTGTAATTTTTTACCCATATTGGTTAAGAATAGTTCGTATTTTTGTAAGGATTTTGGTGAGGTTATTTTGAGATATGTTTTTTTTTAATATATGTACCTTCACAACAGTGCAAGTTGGAACAGTCACATATTTTTGAAAATTGCCTGAAATAGAAATATTCCTTTAGGAGCTGAGTACACTTTTGTGGTGCACTTCTGATGACTTGAAATGACTTCAGGCACCACTTAGTTTTTACAGTGCATTTGGGAAGCCTTAGGTGAGAAGCTACTGTAGTTTTTCTTTTGCCAATATGATGCTTTGTAAAAACCTTACTTGTGGGCTGTAAAGAGGCACAGAGGTATATTAATGATGCAGAAGACTAACGAAATTAAAGGTGTTTTGTATTGCCTGAGTTTTAGAAATTATGTGCATGAATATTGTGGTATAATGAGATTTGGAGAGTTACCATAGTCCTTACATGCTTATTAAAAATTTTGTGTGAGCGAATCTGGGTTGATTGTGGAAGTGGCCTAGATCCCATTGGTGCAAAATTGTAATATAACTGATTTTTTATATAGATTGTTATTTTACTATTCTGTATCCAGTAGGATTGGAAGAGCCCTTTTAAGTAAACTTATTACAGATGTCACAGGTCTCGCAGCAAAAAGGGAAATCTTTACTGCAATTTTTTTAGTTATTTAGGGGAAACTCAATAGGGAGTAATAATCGAATCGGAGTATTACATAATGTTTCATTGTTTGCCTGTAATGTTGTTTTACCAGAAAGTTTTGTTTACTATCAGGATTATGATATGACTGCTACGGGCTGTCACTGTTGCATCTAGATGATACAAGGCTTTTAGGAGGAGGAGGAGGGCTTAAAATTACTACTCTCATAATGTCTGATTTTCTTAAATGGAAACTGGACAAGTTGTGTGTATGCCTTCATCTGTGTCCTAGACTTCCTTTTTTGCAATACATGAATGGTTCATAGTATTCATGTGCTTCTTTGTGTCCTGCTGGTTGATAGTAAAATTTTTATCATTTATGGTATATTAGTGGTATCATCTCCTGGAAGATAAGCCTGGCAGTATAGGAAACAGTGGTTTCAGAGTTCTCTTCAGGAAAAGAGAATCTTGTTAAATGCATTCATATTGTGTTCATATTAGTAATACATCACATCCCATATATATTTTCATCATAGAGTCTATTAAATATTACGTTTTGTAGAACCTGCAATTCTTCTAATAAATACAATAACCTGTTTTTTAATCTGAATAGGAGCATGCGTTAGAACAGGAATGGAAAAGGGCAAAATGTAATCCAATAAACCCAAGCACCAGTATTTGTAGACATTATTCTCATTGTTCTGTGTGTAGCTTCAGAAAGAAGAGGTAAGATTTTAATTTTGGAAGAGCGCTATAATTGCTTTAATGTAGTTGGTGCTGAGGCTGGTATAGATTCCAAACTCTGGATCAATTAACCATAAGCAAATCTATTGAAGTACTTCTATCAATTACTGTGGGTAGTTGCTGGGCCCAGTAAGCCTGTAGTAAGCACAGAAAGGGAGTTTGATACAAGAATAGCTTTGGGTTGATAAAAATTTAAATACATATAATAGAAAACTGTACTTTAAAATAATACTTGACATGTCTTAAGTTTTAAGCTGAGGGTACTGCACAGGCCAATGAGTGAGGGAGGAACTATAAAACTATATGGTCTGCATCTCTGCTCTTACTGGTTTTTGTGCAGTTCTCAAATTAAAGGGAAGGGACACATTTTCAGTGGATATAAATCAGGACTGATCAGGGCTGTGCTGATTTATTTTAGTTTGTGATGCTGCTTGCTCTTTATTTGTGAGTGACATTTTTATGCAGTGTTTTCTTTCAGTTTTATTTACTTAGGAGGTTTTATTTTAGAAGGGTGAAGTGACAACTTACATTCTTTTTGTGTGTGTGTTAGTGGTCATTAATAATTAAACATGATTTTCTTCTTGGGGGAAAAAAAATGTGAAACAAAAGTTAGTCATAATGTGTCTTTAGTCAATTGTAAACCTTCCAGCCCCATACAAGGAACTCAGGGAGACATTAATGAAGGAATGAGAAAATACATGAGTGTGAACTTGTAAAATCTTACATTTTTCCTTTTGCTGATAAATTAGTGTAACCTTTTAAATACAGAATGGGTTTTATAATTTATTTCTTGTTCTAATTTTTTTTACAATTATTTTACACAGAATGGCAATTCTTCCAGCTAAACTGAATGTCACTACAATTAATTTTTGAGTGTTTCTTTTTGCCTTCAGAGAATGAGATTAGAGATCGCTACTTTGCCATTGCCCATCTGTTACCTGAAGGTGATGAGAAAGTGGCCTCAGTGTCATGGCTGATGTACACAGAATTCTTTTTTCTGTCTTCAAGTGTAGATGTTTTACTAAACAAGGGACAAAGCAGAAACAGATTATCCCTACAACATAATCTTTTTGATGTTTAAAATTACACAGTATTATCTTTATTTGATGTGAATTCATTATGGAAAATATGATTTATATTTACTATAAAATGGTAGTAAACAGCAAGCAAAAATCATGTCTTGTAAATAGTAAGAAAATTAATTCAAACAAAACCACTGTTTGGTCTATTATCATGGCTGCCCCTGTAAGTGGATTATGATTTTGTTTATTTTGTATTTATAACTTAATTTACAATGTTTTCATAGCAATAAGTGAAGGATATTCTGTGCTAGATGCTTACTGACATGTTCTTTTATTGTTCATTAGAATCATCATAGCTTAGATGAACTTACTTTAAACTCACTTCTCAAATTTTAAGGAGCAAGTCAGTTTTCAGGACTTAATTTGGTTTGAAAACTTACGTATATGTTTTTCAACAGGAATTCACTCATAACAGTGCATTTTTCCTAGGATATTCTGCACTAGAAGTTATCTAGATAGATGGATGTCATGAGTACAGATAAGGATTTTAATTCAGACACTTTTCCCTCAAATATTGCCTTATCTCCAACTCAGATGATATAGAGGGCAGTAACAAGCAAGCTGTGCTGGTTTCAGAAAAGAACCTTTTCCTTAATTTTGAGACTGGATGAAAGTGAGGAAGACAGCAATTCCATATCTGATGAGTTAACAGATGTAGAGACAAAACTGCAAAAAGAATAAGTTATATTAGTTTTATCCTAAATTTATATAATTTTTGGAAGTCCAAACAACTAGATGAGGAGAATGCCTTCCACCCCCATCCTAGCTCCTTTTATCTAAGTATGTTATTCCAAAGTATGTTGAATGTTAAATGGGATGTACTTTTCTTTTTTAAAAAACTTAATCATATCAAATGGTCAGAAATATTGTCTTTCATATCATCCACACCCATGCTTCTGTAGAATTCTGTAATTGCTACTTTAACAGACTTTCCTTATGTTCAGAGGATGTCTGTGCTGGCTGAAGATTTCTTATGGTAATTTTTTTGTATCCTTTTACCTTATTGTTATTCACAAATTCTACCTTTAAGCAATGTGACTTATACAAGATAAGCCATTCCATTTTCCTGATAATTTTGTGTTTAGTTGTCCTGTCACAACTGAAATTGAGATACCAAGTTGGCAAATCACGAATATATTTCAACCTTGTGGTTTTAAACTCATGCAAGTGCTTAGATGTGTTTTAATATGATTTTTAAAGTTTTATTGGTACTTTCTTGTACATGGCAATACAGTACCATGTCTCAGTTTGATATCATACTGTGCGTTTGTTGCAGAAGCAAATTCATAAATGGATTGTTCATACAGAGGGAATGTATTTATGGAGTGCACGTGTTTAAGATTAAAATATTTTCCTCAGTTTCGTTGTGCTTGTTCCTCAGTGTATAAAAGAAAAGATTATATGAGCAATTACTGTTAATTCTTTTTTATTTACCATGGTAGTTTTAAAACACAATAGTTTTGTAATAATTTAATTATTTCTAATTTGCTTTCAATAGAGAGCTTTAAGAATGCAGGATTTTTTACTAAATTTCTGTCAGGCTAGGTAGCTTCCTTTTCCACCTCTCCCACCCACCTCTGAAAAAAGGGGCTTAAATTCTATGCTTCCTGTTATATACCTTTCTGATGCTCATACTAGGTATTTAGTCTCTTCAAATGGAAATTTCATCAGTTCATAAGTTTTTATTGGTATTTAATTATCCAGATCTGAGAGACGTTAAAGACATCTCAGTAGCATCTTTAGAATGCTGTCATTTCATCTTTAGGGTGAAGATACTGCTTCTGACCAGTACTTTATGCTAGATGTCTGGCAAGGAGTCTTCCCGTATGGTGCCTTGAATCTCCATGTGTATGTGTGTGGAGAGAATATTCCTTTCTTTTTATGCTCACATTCCATTATGAATGAAGAATCGTCTTCATGGTCTGAAAGAATTCTGTATTCTTTACAGTCCATAAGACTTTTCCTTACACATCTGCTTCCTCTTTTCCATTTCAGGGCCAGGTGTTATAAAAGTCTTAATAAAATGTGGAATAATTTTTAATCCTTGGATCCACCAGAAGTATCATTTCTCTAGATATGAAAGGGGGTTTTATTTTCACTGCATTGATTTTTACTTAGTGAGGCAAATAGAAGATAGCCTCTTATTTCTGTACTTCAATGTTTTCAGTGTATTAGTATGTGGTTTCAAGCTGAGATTATGAGCAAACCTCAGTAATAGCTTCAGGGCTGATTTATGGCTCATAGATTTCTGGATACGTGTTTCCATACTTCTCCTGTGCTCACACAGTTGTTATAGTTGCTGGTGTTGTTTAAGGTGATCAACAGTTTAGAATACTAGAGTTGTCATAAAAAAAATCATGATTGTATATTTAAGAAGCCAAGATTTTGTTCCGAGTCCAGTAAATACAGTGAAATCATCTTGTGCCAATATGTAGGAAGATTTAACTTGAAAGTGGAGTTCCAGTGCTGGACCTCTGCTTCTCTAAGAATATATGGCCAGCATTCAAGACCAGAATGTATTTCATGTGTGAATATAAAAAGTAGCTAGAACTTGAGTTTTGTGAAGGAACATCCTTCAATTAGGCTTTGCTTGTGTGCCAGTCGGCCCATGAAGTGGTCTCAGTTAAGCTGCTGCAAATACTATTTTCACAAGTAGAGCCTAGGATTGATCTTGTCAATGAGTGGAAGTCTTGTAAACAGCACAGTTTAGCACCAGGTTGAGTCTGTGTGCTGTAACTGTGTTATGCAATGTTTTTCTTCTATGGAATTGCCTTTCAAAAATCTGTATTTATGTTAATATGTTTAATATCTTCTGTTTTTTAAAAATTGCCAGGAAAGCCTATCAGCAAAGCAGTGTAGAACAAATATGAGAGGAGAACTGAGCTGTTAATGCAAGTAATTTATCAAATAACCAATATATTTCTAAGTCATGTAATTTCTTTATTTTCTATTTCCTAGGATACCAGATGGTCCCATTGATCAAGGACCAGCTGCAGGAAAGGTACATGCTTTAGAGGAGCAACTTTTAAAGGCCAAAGAACAGATAGAGAACTATAAGAAGCGGACAGGAGATGGTTGGTAGATAAGTTTTTCTTTTCCTTCTAAACAAGTTTTAGTATTCCATATCACAAATACATTGGTTTCTTAACAATAATCCAGCTACAAGTGATTATGCTTTTCTGGTGTTGTTTTTTTTTGTTGTTGTTGCTTTTTAATAGGAGGCCTTGGAAAAGACCATGAAATACTGAGAAGGAGGATTGAAAATGGTGCTAAGGAACTTTGGTTTTTCCTCCAGAGTGAATTGAAGAAGTTGAAAAATCTAGAAGGAAGTGAACTGCAAAGACGCATTGATGAATTTCTGTCTGATTTGGGTCATCAGGAAAGGTACATGTATTAGTTGATTATGCATATATGTTCTAAGGATTGTGTATTGATTTAAGTAAACTACTGATATACTGCTTAAAAATAAATCTCTTGGGATAAATTACTGGTATGTGGGCTAAAATATCTTGCCTGAAACATGGATATAAAAGTATTACTTGTGTTTCATGGGACATAAAGTTTATAACCAACTTATGACACTACAGCTTAGAGTATCACCCTTTGACTTGATACATTTTAATTTTTTTTTTAATCAGAAGACCTGGGTACTGGATGCTAGTTGCTGCTTTTCAATTGCATCCATCTATATATGTGCATATTTGTACATATAACAAAAGCATTAAAAAATCAAGTTACATTTATCAATGGGCTATTTTATAATTTGGACTACTTTAAAATTGGATAATATCTTAGTTTCAGGACTAATTTTCATTTGGAAAAGTCACTACTTTTTGTAATCAGAATTTTAACAGAGTATTTCAGATAGAAATGACCTTTAATTACACTGTCAGGTCATTCAAAGATGTATTGGGATTGTATTTTCATTTGTTGTTGGTTGATCTTCTGGCCCCCCATTGTTGAAGTACCTTTTATGTTACACTAAAACATTCTGTATGGGTTTTGTTCATACTGAACAAAATTAATCCTGGCACTGTTAAAAATTCAGTAAAATCTGTCTGTAAGCCTAGTATATTTATAACTCTGTTTCTAACAGAATTGCAATGGCAATTTGTGTCTCTTTAGTAAACAGTCATAAGAAAATAGTTGAATTAACTGAATTACCACCTTAAACAAGTATCTCTTTCCCCCAAAAAGCTGAGATCTGCATGTGTGAACATCAGTAGTAAAGCATCAAGAATAATATTGTAATAAAAGAAAAAAAATATAATTTTCTGTTCTTTGGAAAGAATATAAACACTATTTAAAATACAGTTGAAAAATAATATGTATTTTATTATTAATATGGACAAATAATATAGTCCATTAAATTTTGTAATTTAATATTCTACAATTCCAAAACCCAGTTTCTCACAGATTGATGGAGTTTAAAGTGAGAAGGGACTACTCTATCAAGAGTTATTATCTATATAAAATAAGCTATTACATTTAATCCAATTATTTCTCTGCTGAGTACAGTTATGTATGTTTGGCTGAAATAAAAGTATGCTTGGCTGAGGCAGATTTTTCCAAAAGACAGGTCTTCGGTTAAACAGTCAACTGACAGAGAAGCTGTTACTTCCCTGGACAGTTTCTTTCAATAGTTAACTCAATTTAGAAATACTTGTTCTCCAGAGGAGTTATTTCCGTTTGGGTTTCTTAGACTTCAGGTCATTGATTCCTGATGTACCTTTTAAACTATCTCTGCCAAAACAGGAGCAAGTAGTCTGATGCCAGACTTACTGATGTCCATTATGGGAACAAAATAACTTGTGTACACATGACTTCTCTGTTTATATAGCGAGGATCACATCAGGCAGTTGCCACAGTGGAACCTTGAATGATATTGTATGTTTAATGTGAGAAGTTTTTGTCCCTGCCTCCCAGAATTAATCCGTTTCTTCTCCCTTTCCTTCCTACACCAATACTTTTAATTCATTAAGCCCAGCTTGCAAGTTTCTGTATTTTTGACAGCCTTATTATCACATCTGTCTGTACTTTAGGATGAGGTGAAACCCATACTAGAAATGCACACTCCTTTGCATTGAATAATGAAAGTCTGCTGGGTAGACCTCTGGAAGTTATGAGGTGAGCCCCATTGTGAAAGTCTGAAACCACTGTGGTACGCTAAGGAGTTTGTATGATGCAGGCAATCACACATGCTCTTTTTTTTCCCCCTGTACTTAAGAACTTTCTTGTTGAATAAAAGTATTCTTTAGACTGACACAGCGGTTATCAAAAGCAGAATGTCTTGGAGTCTGCTGAGTTTTAGTACTAGTAGATTTGTGTAGACCTTTCTGTGTGGTGAGGTTCCCAAAGAAGTCTGAAGTCATTTAAGTTAAAACCAAACAGCCAGGAGCTAGGTTTTACCAAAATAAAATGTAGACAGGTATTTTTTTTACAGTATGGAAATTGAAAGGACTTGCATAAAAGAAAACAGATAAAAAAATTTCTACAACATTCAGGCTGTGTTCTTGGTGTATTTACAACAGTGGCTTCAAGTAATCAAATAGTCTTATATTGCAGAATGCTCTTCTCGGTTGCCTCTAGTCCCGAGGAGGTTCACTCTTTCATCTTTGAGGTCAGGCTGCCTGCTTCTTTCCCTCTAATCTTTCAGTCTTGCTGAGTGAGCTGCAGGAAAACTCCCAGCTACTTGTGGGCACATCCTTTGACCTTTGGTGTATTGCTGCTTCTGGGGTGTTCTTTTCCCTTAGGATGCACAGTAGCTCCCCAGTGAAGGAGCAGTCTCTTTTTACCTCCACACGGTCTACCTGAAAGGAAAATAACATAAGTTTAGAATGAGCAAATCAGATGCTCTCATTCACTCTGAGAATCATAGCTTTCTGGAGCAGTGTTTTTGTTATTGCTGTTACGTTTTGTGGGTGGATGGGTTTGCTTGCTTGGTTGGTTTTTTCGTTTTTCAAAGTACATGTGCACTTGTTTCTTTTTTTAAGGGATTTAACAAGTTGCTGAATGCCCTTCTGTTGATGGTGTTGTCTTAAAAAGTTGTTACCTATGTATCTTAGATAAATAGAACACAGCGTGTGAAGCTGGTATTGCTTATTTTTATATATTTTTATATATATATTAAATACATAAACATGCATTTTAAATATTTTAATATATATTATAAACTAATACTTGGATTAGATAGATTAGTGTTAATTATAAGTACTTAAAGCAGTTTGTAATGCCCTCCTTATCTGCTTTCCCACATCAAGTGATGAGAGAGTTGTGTAGGGAAAGTGGCTAATATTTTTGTTTGTTGTGAGGGAAGTCTGTTGTATCATAGAGAAGACTTGCTTTTTAAGAGATGGTAGACAGTCTCTGTGACTCTGAATAAGTGGTATTAGTTAGTCCTTGTACTGTTAGGCAAATGGTCTGCTACTAATATGACAGTGCTTCTTGCTGGATGCCTTAATTCTGTGTCCTAGGGGTTGTGTGGTTTTCTCCCAGAGTGTGCTGGTGTTGGCAGATGTTTTTGTCCAGTATTTCACTGCTGATTCTGTTTAAGAAACAATGTAGCCCAAGGCGGAGCTTCTTGCAGTATGGAATATGTAATTGTGTTCTTGTCCTTGCCATAGGGAAGAGGGTTTTTGAGAGTAACTTCATCTTAACTGTGGAAAGACTATTTGATACAAAGTTATCAAAAAAGAACACATTAATTGCCTAGTGATCATTGTTGTTTTTTATGTTTGTGTTACATTATTTGCAAACTGGCAGTTACTGAGATAGTTTCATTCCTTCTCCTGCTGGGGAACAGCTGTCTCCAGGGCTTTTGTGGTAGCTGGCCAAGGTTTGAGGCATAGTGTTTGGGTGTATTTTCACATTATTTCCTTTAAATTTGGTGGAACACATCAACATTTTTTTCCTTCGAGTTTTTATTTGTTGATGTAAAGTTTCTAGGAGGTTTAAATTTTGTCATATGGCTGGAATAAATGTCTAGACTGATCTTTAAAAATGTGTTTAAAATGCCCATCCTCCACTCTTTATTTGTGAGTCAAACGCAGGTGAAATACAGGGCCAGATTCTTTACTTCATTCTGCTTTCCAGAAGCAAAATGCTTTTAAGAGCACCTCAAAGAATTAGTTTGTGGTATGAAACAGAAATAACAAGTTGATATTATTGATTAGTAACATAATGAAAGACCAAGTTTGACTTACTAAATTTCCATGAGTGCCACTGTATGAAATCCTTTCTGCCATTTTACTACCCGCAGTAGCCTCTAATAATCCTGTGAGGCTGGTCTTTTGTCTGCATGTTGCTGTCTTGGGCTGATGGATCGTCAGTCCCTCTACTTTTTAGCTCCCCACATGGACTCTGGTCTTTGGTATTACTGTGTCTATTCTAAATCTGTATCAGTAAGCCATCATGATGGTCTGTGACACTCAAAAGAAGCTAGCAGATGTAAACCTAAAAAATGCACATTTCCCAGCAGTAGCAATCAAAGAAAGAAGGTGTCTGTGACTGAAAGTGTCTTAAAATTGCACTACCCTGTAACAATTTCTGTGTAATAACACCTGAGAATTTTTCAGTTCCTGGTTTACTTCAGTTTTGTAAGAGTAAATATTTTTTTAAAAAAAGATTGTGGATACTGTCTGAAAACTCTTTCATTAATTCATAAAATTTCCCACAAATTATTTGTTTTTCTTTATGGTTTGTACTGAGCTAAGCTGCTGCCTTTCCCTGAAGTGTTGAGTCATTCAGGCTGTGTAAGGACTCTCTCATCATTCTTTTTACGTCAAAAGTGATGGAGAAGAATTATATTTCACCTGTTAGGTGGATTATTTAAATTTACCTACTGCCTTTGCTTTGTCATGGTCACCATGGCCAGTAATATAATAAATAAAATTTGGACCAGACTTTTTTTTCCATAGAAATAGGAAAAATTAATTAACTGCTGAGAGTTTTGTGGTTTGGGTTGGGTTTTTTTGTTTTTGTTTTTTTTTTGTTGTTGGTAGGTTTTATATTTTCAGTTATTTTATGCCAACATTTAATAGGAATATATTTCTATGAAGTGAGAGTATACTGATTACTTACAAGTACAGAAAAGACTTTTTTAAGACCAGTGAAAGAGTATTTGAAAATTGTTTAAAATGTGGCTGTGGTTGTGAAGCTGCTTTTAATGCTAGTAGAGAATTTTTTTTAATGTTTAGACCTGAATTTTATAGTTTTTCTTTAAACATCCAACATGATTGCATCCTGATTAGGAAGAAAAATATATTTAAACTCCCAAGAAAATGCATGGGTTTCCTTTTTTAATTTGCCTACTAGCCTGTAATGCTTTCTATAAATTGAAAAACACTGCTTTAAGAGGAGCAGACTCTTTTATCTGTTCAGTTATTTGTATATAATACATTGCGTTAGATCTACAGCATCATTAATTTTTAATTTGGTTCTTATTGTCCCTAAACTGTGTTAACATGTTACTTTGAGTATTAAGTGTCTTTAATAGTTTGTCATTTGGATCTAGTTACCTGATGATACTTTGAATTGTTTAAATTGTTCATACAAAGCCAGAATAGTGTGTTTCAAGCTCAGTTACCTTGTAAAAGAAAATTCAACTTATACAACTTGAGATCAGAATATAAATATGGTACTACCAATTGATTGACAGAAGGTGAACACTAGGGCTGCTGAACAACTTGGGTATAGTGTTTAATACAGCAACAGTAGATGATACAGTAAATCATTGTCACTGTGATCCTGTGTAGAAGTATGGGCATGAAAACCAGAATGAGTGTATAAGAGTGGAAAGCTATAGATCCATAGATCGTTATTAGCAAGAGAAGGTTGTCTGATAACTCTGCTGATAAAAGTGGCTCTGCCCGAGTTTTATTTATCTCAGTATTTACTGTTTAAATACCGTGTCAATGGAAATAGTTATCTAGCAGAGATATGTCATCTGCTCCTTTCTCACTTACTAGCCTTGTTTTCAGGGGATAAGCTTAGCTAATGGAGTTTGTGGTTCTAGTACTAAGTGCTGACAACAATGGTGTCTTATATTACTTCACTAACGAGACCACTTCAAAGGTTTTTAGGAAATATTCTTATCTTGGCTCACACTCTTTTTTGTCACCTCCCAAATTTCTCTGCTTTTGTTCTGTTGCAGCTCTTCCTAGTGATCAAGCTTTTCAGGCAATAAATTGCAACATCTGAAGTCCAGATGAAAGAATTAAGAAAACTGATTCAAACTTAGAACCTCAGCATTGTTATGGAGAAATGTTTAGCAATTTTAAATATTCTCCATCTGTAAAGCCAACTCTGAAATTATTGGTTCTGAGTTGAACTACTGGTTACTTGTAGACTAGCCATTAATGTTTTTATAAATATTTTTAATAGTTTGTCTCTAGTTTTCTTTTTCCTCCCAAAACAATAGACATAAAATCTTTTCCTGGCTGGTACTGTTTGGGCTGTTTTTCACAAAATTCCTGGCTAATCTTAGCAAATATATGTCATATACCATCTTTCTTGTCATGACAAGGAGTTCTTTATCCTCTTATTTGGCCATTGAGATGTGTTAACCCAAAGAAAAACAATCTTTAGTGTAGTAGGTAACCTCAATTTAATATTTGATAGTTTCATAAAATTCACATTCTGTAGTCTAGACTTGTAATACGGCCATGAGTCTGTTTTAGATTTTGAATTTTTATTTTTTTTCCATGTGGGTATTAGTAGCGTGCAGTCATTCTAAGCAGGCAGAAGGCTTATCTTGTTCCAGAGCCAGAAGGAGCTCCATACTGTAGAAAATACTGTTTACTAAATGTAAACCTTGTAATAATGTTCTATAGTTAGCTTTAACTGACAAAAATAGAAGGGTTACTGTCGTTGCTGTGCTAAAGACACTTGTAATATTACATTGTATAGAAGCATAGTAAGATGATTGTAGGAGGCAAAGTAATAATGCACTAAAATAGAAACCACTGTAGGAATCACTGTTGCACTTTCATCTGGAGCCACTGGATAATGTATCTAGCACAGAACTATTCTTTCTTTTTAGTTTCCTTTAGTATATACCAGAAACAAATGCTTTATAGCAGGCCCAAGAGTTTTTCTAATTCATCTTCTGTTTAATACTGTAATTGGTGTGGAACATATGTTAAATGGAGGACAGAGTCTTTCTTCGCTGTTGTTTGGATTGTGGGGTGGGAGGTGGCATGAAGAAACTGTTTTTGAAGCTATAATTGAAATACCTGTTTAATTTGTCTTTGTTTTCATCTAATCCAATTTAGTAATGTTAAAATTGTTTCCCATTTTTTTAAGATGGCTTTCCATTGTTGCTTACAGGTCAATAATGACTGACTTGTACTACCTCAGTCAAACAGATGGAGCAGGAGATTGGCGAGAAAAAGAGGCCAAAGATCTAACAGATTTGGTACAGAGGAGAATAACTTATCTACAGGTAAGAGGGTAGAGCTTTTAAATCAAGGTAAACATTTTTTATTTTAGCAATATGCTTGCAATAGAATTGCATGACAATTTTAAGTGAATGTATGTAAATGAATTACAAAAGAAATTAGAACATATGTTTCAAACATTATTTTATATGTATATTGAATGACAGTATTTCAAGCAAATCTTTGGGTTTTGGGTTTTGTTGTTGGTTGATTTTGTTTATTTGTGGGTTTTTGATTATTGGTTGGTATTGTTGTTTTTTTATCTGTGGTTTTCACTGGGCTGATTTTACCTGTTTGGATTCTTTGTTTTATTATAAAAGATAGGTCTCTGGTTCCTGGTTTTTTATGCTTCAGAGTATCAGAATGCATACATATGTTTGCATAGTGTTAAAAATGAAAATATGAAAGTCCTTGTATGGAACTTCCGAACACGCAGCCATTTTAAAAAATATAAGTATGCAAAATTGGAGTGCTTGTATAGTATATTGTCCAGTCCTTGACTGTTTCAACAGATGAGTGAGACTTCTCATAGATGCTCATATTAGCCTTTTTAAAAATGTCCTATTGTGTGGCTATAAAATTTAAACAGATGTTGATCTGAAGGTTTTGGGACTTAAATTCATGTATGAATGCATGCACCTATTAATATAGTGATCAAAAATGTTAGATGTAGTCAATTTTATTTTTACTTGGTTTGTTTTTCCTGGCATGTATGCAAGTATTTCCTTGCACCTCTCTACTGTTTTGTATGGTCACCCCTAATTCTCTATGTAAATAGCTGAATGAGGTTCTCAGATTTTCATTATTTCACAGTTCAGCTATTGAAACCTCTTCTGTGATCAAGCTGTGTATTTGCTGCTTGTTAAATAAAAAAAGACACCCTTCCGTGGAAAAAACTCCCTGTAAATTTTACAGGAGACATCATGTTATTATCTTCCTTCAGCTCCTTGAGAACTGTTCCTTAGTCTTTCATTTTTGATGTCACTGTTTGGCAATGTTGTACTGTAACTGCTTTTCATGCTGATAAATATGGTCTGTCTGTACCTTTTTCTCTTCTTCCATTGCATCCATTTGTTGTCTTATCTAAGTGTGTATATGTCTCTGGAGAGTGATTGTCTTCCTGTTGCACATTTTACAGTGTTCAGGGCCTTAGTTCAAAACTAGGACCTCCAAGTCCGTACAATGAATAATAAAAGTCAAAGGAGGTTAGGAGAACAAAAGCTCAAAATTAAAGCATTAAATAAATGCTTACATTGTTTTCTAGTGAATTTGAAAAAAATTTACTTACTGAGCGAAGAGCTGAGAGCCTAATTAGCTGCTTCTAAAATTTATTTAGATGCCTGTAGTCTGATAAAAGGCTTTCTTTTGTATAGTGGTAATTTATTCTCATTTAAAAAAAGTAGTAGAAACAATATCAAGAATGAAACCAATGCCAAGTCACAACACATATATAATCTTAATATTTCATATTTGTAGCACAATCAAATAAAGCCTTTCAGAAACTGTATTATATAGTCAGGCACTTTACCAAGAAAGGTAACTATCTTTATCCTCATTCCCTAATAAGGAAACATGATGATTAATGTGAGCAGGTAATTTACAGAAAGTTGTGGCATTAGGTGCAGAATTAGAACAGGTCTAACATGCTTGGCTCAATTTCCATCATACAGGCCACTTTTGTTTCTGGTTTATTTATAAATTTCAGAAATCAATAAAATAATGTCATGGGAAGAACTGAGCTTTTTTCATATTTATGCATTTAAAATATGAAATTAATCATTATGGGTTCATCCTATCACACTGAGAAACACATAAGAAAATGAGTATTTCCCTCATTATTTATTTATTAAAGTTCTAGTATTTTCTATATTACATTGGAAATTACTTTGATTTTTGTTTTTAATAAGCCATTACTGGTAGATTATAGAAATTAGAAACATATAAATGTATTACTGCTGCACATCAAGTTGCATATGACTGTTTCACATGGAAGGATATAGAAATTATACAGGAAGGACTTGTATTTCCTTAGTAACTATCTCGGAGGTTTAAGTTGAGGAATGGTGATACATATTTTCCAATTCTAGCTTCTATAGTTGTTGACATTTTTAGCATTATAATTGTGCAGGTCATCAAAAACAGCACTAAATTCTTGGGGATAGCAAATATGCAACAACATATTCAAAATTATTTGGGTATTTCATGAACAAATAGTATTACCCTGTTAATATGTCTTTCAAGTTAGTTGAAACATTTTAGCTGTATTGGATGCTCGGTTTTTATTGTAATAAAATATGAAACAGACATAAGTGATGAGCCTTCTCTTGCTAAACTATTCTTTCTTTTATATGCTTACAGTGTTTCTTTTTATTAATACCTTTTCAGGTTAAACATACCTAACATTTTCAATCATTCTTTGTGTATGAGAATTTATAATACCTTTCATTTTTTCTTCCTGATGTCTTCCCTTAACACTAATTCTTCACCAGGCTATTAGAAGTGAGCATCCACTAGCTGAGAAATTACAATAGACTATTGATTTATAGAATAGCACCAAAATACATTTTTTTCTTATCTTCCTGGGGTTTTTTTGGGTTTTTTTTTCAGTCTAAGGTATTAGCTAGTAATAGGTCTGTCCCCCTTGAGTTCATGTCACCATGGAGCTATTGAAAATGATGCCCAAAATTTTTAATTCAGCTGAATTTTGAAACTTGAGTATTTTTTTCTTCCACCATGATTACTTTAATTTTAGTTATCAATACAAAATTTCATTTGTCATAAGTCATGCTGTTTACTTTGATTAGTTTCTTCTGGAATTCATGACAATCTTCTCTAGGCTTGACTAATTAAAATGTCTTAGACTTTTAATTTAATGGCTTTGCCTTTTACCAGTTCTTCCATGTTTCATGCAAGGTGCTAGTCCTGCTAAGATAACTAGAAACAACTTCTCTGTGTATTTGCCACTTCTTGCTCATTTTTTATAATCTGGATTTGATCTTTGTCCCTTACTCCATGACTACTTTGTTTCTTTGAAGGTTGTTAAAAGACCCAAAGAAACCCCAAAAACAAAACCCCAGAAAAATTACACTGTAGCAGGAAATTGGATAGGATGGTTTGATGCCTACGTATGTTTATGGATGCTCATTTACCTCCAGGTGTATACTATTGCCATCAGTCATATAAAAGATTCAAACCTGAAGGTGTGGTAATTCTCAGTGTGCCACATTACTCAAAGTTGGTTTGGAAACTTAGCCAACTCTTCAAAGATAGAAAATACTCTTTTTTTATGAGCAGTTACAGTCTTTGAGATGGGTCACTCATATATACAATTACTACCATCTCTGTTTTCCTTTTTATTATTATTCCTCTGTCTGAAAACAATGAAGGATCCACTCTTGCCTATATGCCTCTAAGCCAGACATAAGCTTTTGGAGCCCTTCTAAAGACTGAATTATCTCCGTGTTGAATCATAGTTGCAAGTAATCATGCAAAACTAGAATATGTCTGTGACTACACATTTGGAAGCCAAGTTGACTTATTTTCTAGTGTGGGTTTCAGGATGTTGAAGAGTACAGGGCTGACTGTGAGTATGCAATGTAAAGCAGTCCATGGTCTGAAATTAAACATATACACCTCTATTCCTAATGTAACTGTACTATCAAATCAACTAAAATAATAAAAAAATTAATAACCCGTGCCCCCCAATTCCATGCCAAAAAGAACCGTGTGGAACATATTTGTAATTTTTTGTTGTTGTTGTTGTTGTTGTGAAGAATAAAATTACTGTATATCTGGTACATGTTGAACAGTGACAGCTGCTTTATTTTGGGACAACTCCCTGGGAAATCATTTAGCTGAATGATTGTGAATAATGATGACTGCTACTTCATTTAGATAACATTACCATAAAATTGATTTAATGAGACTACATTTGGCTAGTTCCCTGTAGTTAGAGCAACACTTAAAAAGCTAGGACCTTTACATTTAACCAAAAGACCTTATTTTCAGAGATGTTCATTATGAAATGACTGAAGAGAATGTGTAAGAGAAGTCAGACAAGGCCTTCTGTAGTAGTATATGTTCTGGAAGTGGTAGAGTAAGTGATTATGAGGGCAGCAGTTTGTTTTCTTCCCCTTTTGTGCTTATTTTTGTTCTGTTTAATTTAGGAAGTTCGTGATTCAGCATACATTCTCCCAATAGCAGAATATTTTTGCCTCTAATTTTTTTAAAAAAAACCAAACCCATTTTGTTTAACTTTGAAGGTTAAAAATATGAGCAGGTGAGAAAGGTTACTAAGTACTTAACAACATCATGAATTATAATAGTTTGCCATATTCATACTATTTAGTTGGGATTGTATATGTATGCGAGGAAAAGAAAGTTGCTTACAGGACTTTATTCTGAGGTTTCTGGATTTTGCAGTATTTTTGGTGATTTAATATGTCACAATGATCTTTAAGACAAAACAATTTAAATTCTCTCTTCTTTTCTTCCCATCAAAATAAATAATATGTATTTCTAATAAAAGTACTCATACTAAAATAACAACAACAATTAAAGAAGCTCTGGGCATTCTGCATATATACAAATGACTTCACAACTGTCAGTCTTGAAAAGTGTAAACTTGTATCCTTCAATAATTTAAATCTAATGTATTATATCTTTTCCCAGTAATTCAGTGTCACTCATGAGGAACAAATTGTAGTGTGTTGTGGCAATTGTAGTGTATTGTTGGTGTTGAGAAATTCAAAATAATTTGAAACAAAGGCAAAAGTAAATTCCAGAGAGGAAAAAATCTCATAGAAAATTCTCCATCAGTATTTACTTTTTTTTTTTAGGGAGGAGGAAGACACTAGCTGAGGGACTTCAGCTATATGTCTGTATGGGCACTGTTTTGGGAGAAGAGATGATTTCTTTAATGAGCAGACTTTGCAGACTTTTTTCTATTTTCCTGTGGTAGACTCAGCATCCTCAGGTTTATTTGAAAGCTTTCTGGCTTTTAGTCCAAATACATAGAACCCTAATAAATCACTTAAGGAGAAAAATGTAATTAATGCTAGTTCCAATTTCTGAATAGAATTAAGTAGTAGACCTAGGAATAGTGTTGGACAAGGTGACCTTTAAAGGTCCCTTCCAACCCAAACTGTTCTATGATTCTATGAATAGCATACTTTAATAATCTCATCTTGTAATGATAAAAGCAAGATTAGATACTGGCAAGGCAAACGGTTGAAAAACACCATACCCTTAAGCTTAACTGAAGGGTTCCTGGCCACAAGTGCTACTTGCTTAGCTAGGTAGCATAGATCCAGTCAAGATTTATGGTTATGAATTCGTAATGTTGACACATTTGGCTATGTCTTATGATTGTCTTAAACTTGACAACTATGTCTATTAGTAATTTGATTAAACTTCAGTCATTTGACTTTCATACACTCATTCATTTAATTGTAAAAGAATCAGTGCCACTAGTGGTCAACAGAATTGAAAGGAGATAATGACAGTCATGTGGTTGTCTAAGGGGAAGTCACTGAACAGAACAATTAATAGATTCTGTCTCAGATCCAGGTTTACTGACAGACTAGTAATGCCTAAAAATGTAGCATCTAGCAGATGGTTATTGTTACCTTGTTACATTCTTTTCTACAGCACCATCAGTTTAACATTTTCTTAATGCAGTTTTTTCTGTTGAAATCAGTGGGGAAGGTGAAGGTGAGAAACTCCTAGTGCATCAACTGGAGAAGACTGAAGTTTGCACTTGCCTTTCTTTAGCCAGCAAAGAATCCATGTAGGAGGAATCCAACAGTTAAAAATAAATAGGAAACTTGTTTGATTAGTTTTAGTACTTCCAGAATTACTTGAATTGTCTTGGGAAATGATGTCATTTAAATAGTTAATTAAAAAATGAAACTGTCTTTAAGACACATTTTGTCAAGTAAGGTTACTGTAACTGGCCTACTTCAGGTTTGGATGTGTGGCTTGAACTGAAAATTTCTTACAAAGCCACAGGAGCTCAGTTCACTGGTTGGAGGGCTGTGCCCGGTTCTCCACCCTCCCGTGCAATCCAAAACCTACTTATTGAAAGATTTAGTTATACGTTTGATGGATTTGCAGGAATGTTTGTAATTTAATGTGCATTTTCTTTCTATTTTACTACTTATATTTTAATAGTTCTGAATTACCTACTGAAAGTCTTTGATTTTTTTTTTTTTTTGTAGTTGTGCATCACTGGTGTTTATTCATGTTTTTTGTGAACAGCTTCTTTCATTGTGTATTGAACCATCTTTACTGTTTGATAGTGTAAGCTCATCTGTATTTTGCAGTTCTTTTCCCATTTTTGCCAGGTTTCTGAATTAATTGCCCAGCACTGGAAGAGTGATTTGATTCCTTCCCAGTAATGCTAGAAAAGAAAATGTAGGCATATGAATGAATCTAAGCATTTAGAAATTTAATCTTTTGGGCAAAACAGATTTAAAAGTAGAATGAACTGAAGAGAAAATAGCAGACAACAAGCCAATTTTTCTGATTTTTTTGAAAAGGTTTAGAAAGGGACTGAATAGTTTCTATCACATGTTAAATGTAGAAATTATTTGATTTTTGAATATGTCAAGAAATGTCTTGGGTCATCTTCATTAAGTTACCTAGTAAATTCAGTATCTGAAAGTATGGTATTAGTGTAATAACCGCTGAATCAAGTGTGATTGCTGCTGATATCTATATTAGGTTTTCTCTAGAATTTCTATATAGTGGACTGAGGAGTGTAGTGTGGTTAGTCCGTCTGCATGCTGGGATGTTTTACTCATCTGTAAGTTGATAATAATAAGCTGAAGCTTGTGTATTGTAGGAGGGTAGGTGCAAGCTAGAGGAATTAACATTAGAGGCAAGTAAGTCTTCCTCTCTCAAATCAAATACATAATATTTCTGACTAGGGAAGGAAGACAATTATTTTTTTTGTTGATGGTTGGTTGTGTCATTCCCCACCCCCCCACAAGTATTGAGGGGAGCTGGTAAGAAAAGGAACCATTACAAGTGGCATCAAAAAAAAAGGGGGATAGAAAATGGTGTGAATTAGATGTATGACCACTAGAATGAGAAACACCTCTCATTGACACCATTCTCTCAAAAAATGGGATTTTCCACAGAATTCGGGTGGGACTGTCTCCTCCAGCACACTGTGTACCATTAAGGAATAAAATATTTATTGAAAATATAAAAAGTAACACCTTTGTTAGTAAGCATATGCTGAGAGTACATTTCTCTAAACTTTTTAAAATTTTGAGGTTGTTCTGCACCTGGGTTGGGGCAACCCCTGGTATTCATAAAGGCTGGGGGATGAAATGATTGAGAGCAGCCCTGCTGAGAAAGACTTGGGGGTACAGGTGGATGAAAAGCTGGATGTGAGCCAGCAATGTGTGCTCACAGTCCAGAAGGCCAACCGTATCCTGGGCTGCATCACAAGTAGCATGGCCAGCAGGTCAGGGGAGGTGATTCTGCCCCTCTGCTCTGCTCTGATGAGACCCCACCTTGGAGTACTGTATCCAACATAAAAAGGACATTGACCTGTTTGAGCAGGTCCAGAGGAGGGCCATGGAGATGGTCACAGGGCTGGAGCACCTCTCCTAGGAAGACAGGCTGAGGCAGTTGGGGTTGTTCATTCTGGAGAAGAGAAAGGGGCCCCAGGGAGACCCTACAGCAGCCTTCCAGTAGCTAAAAGGGCTGACAAGAAAGCTGGAGAGGGATGTTTTACAAGGGTGCATAGTGATAGGACAAGAGAGAATGGCTTTAAACAGAGAAAGGATAGGTTTAGGTTAGATAGAAGGAAGAAATTCTTCAATATGAGCATAATGAGGCACTGGCACAGGTTGCCCAGAGAAATTGTGCATGCCCATCCCTGGCAGCGTTCAAGACCAGGTTGGATGGGGCTTTGAGCAACCTGGTCTAGTGGAAGGTGTCCCTGTCTATGGTGTGGGGGCTGGAACTACATGATCTTTAAGGCCCCTTCTAACCCAAACCATTCTATGATTCTCTGTTATGATTCTATGAAATTTACAATCACCACGGTCATTTATCTTATAGTAAAAGTAAAATGTATGTTAAACAGCGGTTTACTTTTGCCATTGTCATGAGTTTTGATGGTTAACTGCACTCTTGAAAACGGTGGAAGATAGACATTTAGGCAGCACTTCTGACATCTTTCCCATCTGGTCCTATTGACTCTTGTAAACAGGCTAATGAATAGCCCTGAAGAAGAAGGTTCTTTGAGCACCAAGAGAAGTAGAAGATGGAGACCTGGAAATAGTTCTAAGACTATTTGTACTGTAGTCAAACAATGGCAGGGAATGTTCCTAGGCACTGGAACATAATATTCTATACTGTTAAGTTCTTAACTGTAAACAGTTCCTGGCATGGTTTTGACTCACATCAAGTAGCCTTCTCACAAACAATTCTTTGGTTGTGTTTGAGATTTAGCACAATACACTCTTCATCAATCTGCTGTGAGTGGCTACCCTGTTTTAAGAGGTTTAGCAAGTTTAATAGCATGGATGCAGTCATTTCTGTGCCAGCTAGAATAAGTCTTGGGCACATTTCATTTGCTACTAAAAATTTTGCCTATGTTTATATGTTTCAAATTATCATGTTTCTAACAATTTTGATTTTATTTGATTTTTGTTGCTATTGTTGTATGCTAGTAATCTGAATGTAAAAATACCACATGTAATTTTGAAGCCACACATTACATTAAGAAAGTACTGTGGTGTTTCATTATCTTTCAGTAGCTTATGGAGTTAGTGAAGTGTATTTTACTCAAGAGTCCTTAGTCACCCGATAGGAATAAGAAAGAAGAATGAACTCATGGTACCAATAATTTGCTAGAGAGCATTATACTTATTAACTCTTTTGTTTAATATGTAGAATTATGTGAACAGAGATATGGTCTGTTCTCATGATTCTTGCTGATGGTTCCATTTAAAATGTTGCTGCTTACAGGAGAAATAAACACCCACTTTTTAGTAATGGGTATTTCCCACTATAGCTATAATTTACCCTCAAAACTTTTTCCAGGTCTTCAGATCTTTTACAAAAAAGTCCTGATTTATTCTATTACTTCCCAGGATTTCAGTCTCTCTGTTGTTGTTGTTTTCTATTTAATTAGAGGTAGAAAATTAAGACCATAAAATCATTGCATTTCAAATGAATTATTTGAAATGTCTGTCTTTAATACCGCCAGTATTCTGTAAACTTTCTGCTAAACAGCTTGAGACTAACAGTTGCAGAATTTTATGCTATTAGCTATAACCTCAGTTGTGTTATCTTTGACTGGATATTAATATTGTAGTTTACAGTCATCTGCACCAAATTTTGAGTTATGTACATGGGGGAAGAGAGTCTTCAATGCACATACACATACACAGTTGATTAATACCATCAATTAACAAGATCTTGGAGTTACCACAGACAATTCTGTGAAAATATAATCTCAGTACTCAACAGTATTTAAACAGTAGGTCTGCCTCAAGGATAGACTGTGCGGTTCTAGTCCCTTACTGTCAGAAAGGCTATAATAAAACTAGAAAACTTGAAGAGGAAAGTAATGTGGATGATCAGATACATGAACTTGATACCTCTGAGAGTTAAAATTAGATGAAGATTTCATTCTGCTAGCAGAAATGAGAAGGGGATGTGATACACAGAGGTCTACAAAAATCTTGAGTGCCCTGGAGAACTTGAGTAGGGAATGACAGTCCTGTATTTTGAAGTATGCCTTCTTTAGAAGAGACAAGGCTCATACTGTGCTGCTTTTGCAGAGTGAAGTTGAAGGTTGAATTTCACAGGACATACATGTTTGGGGCAGTCAGTTATAATAGCACAGAATCTGCTTCAGTGTCATTAATCTTGTAAAGTTTTATAATGGCAGCATTCCTTTGGCGGACCATAGGTACTAAAAATAACTTCTGAATAATTTTTATTTAAAGGCTAGTGGTTCCTGTTTGGTTAAAATAGTTGTTAAATAGATGCAGGAGAACAATTTTGAATCTTAGGAAGATCAGGTCAGTTATTCAAAATCAGCCATTCCTTCAAACAGGCAAACCAACGAATGTTAATTAAATCCGAGGCTAACACTACTTACTATTTCTCTCATTGCTAATGCAGTTTTGTAGGTCTGCAATATAATAGGTGATTTGCCAGCTCTATTAGTAAAGGAGATGTCAACCAGACTTCTGTAACTCTGCTACAGTCATGTGGCCTGCATACCTCATTACAAAGGTTGTGGTGTACTACAGAAGAATGAGGGAGATACATCCCTTGAAGAGAAAACCTGGATGCACTACTTCCCTTGTAACCTAGGCAGGAGAGGTAATTTGTAGCCTAAAGGACTGTAAAACTTCTTAAGAGGAGGAGCTGGGATCTGCCAGTGCTTAGAATAGGAGGGAGTGGCATATTGCATTTATTTGAGACTTTAACTGTATCAATTTAGTGGAAACCCTGAATTTTGTGAGAGCAATGGTGTATGCCCATGGTACTAGTGATGAAAGATGATCAAATCAATTTTGCCTGTTATAAAAATCCACTGTTATTTTAGGTGACATGCAACATTCTCTTCCAGAAAAATACATGATTTTAACCATTTTACAGTTCTAAAAATTTGTTACTGTATTCGGTTGCAGTGTCCATAGAAGTAATTCTGAGAAAAATAAAAAGTGTAACCTCTGGCATGGCTTGATAATCTACAGTTCTGTATATTGAAGTATGTTTTGTGTGCTTCGTTGGGTGTTTTTTTTTTTTTTGTGGGTTTTTGTTAAGTTTTTTAGTGCAGTTTTATGGCTGTTACATTACAGGGCTTGACAATCCTGGAGGTCCCTTCCATCCCTCTCTTCATTATGTAGACAACTCAGTTGTGTGTGTGGTGAGCAGTGCAGTTAAGGATGAGAACAGAGTGCACTGCTCATTCAAATCAGAGATTTATAATGCTTTTCTGTGACTTTGTGCCAGGAGGAAAAATCTTGGCAGTCTTCACTGGATTTGAAATTGGCTGTTATTATCCTTTATCAACTCAATACCTTTATGGGTTGCTTTGGTTGGCAATTTTGGCTTATGAGCACACAAGCTATTATGATACATGCAATGTGATTGTAATTTGCATTCCTTCTCAACAGTTATTAATTCTACCTTTTTTCAGGAAATGCCAGTTGAAACTGCAGTACATCTAAGTATCTCCACTTTTTTTTTTTAAGTTCTAAAGAAATGATTTAAGCTCAAATACTGCATTGTCTTAAAATTTCAGTATAGAAATCTGAAAAAAACACAGTCATAAAGAAATTAGCTTAACTAGCTTTCTATTCAAGTCACAAACTAATATTAATATATATACTTTCTAGTTAAGTCTCCAAGTAGTTAGAACCCAAGTGAGTGCATTATATTAGCATTAGTAAGCAGTCATGGTATCAAGTTATGTTTCTTTATGTGATTCCTACTTGATTTCCATAATATTAATAAGCTATTATATGAAACTGCATTTGCATGTAAGAATGTTAGAAGGGCACACCTTACCTAAGTTTACACAACTTCAGATATGGCGTCAACTAAATGCTTTCAGTTTGAAGAGGACACAGGCATTTAAAGGTAATAGAAAGTGTAGACAACATTATTAGTATTTTCTAAACATTCTCATAGATTACCCCTTCCAAAATAGTTACAAAAAGATTAGTTTCTGTGACAGTTTTTGCTATGTGGAAAAAAATGGGAAGACAGTCTTAATAAAATGCTTTATGTTTCTGTTGACATCTCTAATGTATCTGTTGTCCCTGTTTATGTGCTTTCTTTAAAAAAAAAATCTTGATTTTAAATGTCTCAACAAAATTATATTGCAAAATCATTAATTAATTTTATAAATAAATAAAATTCTAAGTCAATTGATACCTTGTGACAGGCTTGTATGTCCTGCTTTTTGGTAAATACAGTTTGCTAATGGTTTACTTTTGTCCATGATAGTTCTTTTTCAATCTGGTTATAGTATGTTACACAAAGGTATTAAAACTCTCCTGAGATAGTCTATATAATGCATGAATTATTTTTAAGTAGCAGTTAAAACATCTAGATACATCTTTCAAAAACACATAAACACAAAGTACAAATTTTCAACTTCTGCAACTGAATACTTCTGTCTGCCTCTGACAGTTCTCTAAATGACAGAAAGAAGCTTCTTATATTTTTTTATTAGACCATATTTCAGTTGTAAAATTAGCAACATAACAATAGACACCATTTTCTGGGTTTTGAGCTGAAGTATTTTCTGCACAGGAACAGTTAACAGCTGAAAATGACTACTTGCACCTGCTATTATTGCACTTCATTGAGTGGTGGAAATATGTCTGTAGATTTAGGGAGGAGATATTTTTTCATGGAATTCTTGCTTTGTGGACTTGCACACAATACTAGAAAACCCTTTTTCTCTCCTAAAAGACTATGGGAAGTAGATTCGTTATAGTCTCAAAGATACCTGTTAGGTTTAGTCTCAAGTTACTCATCGGATGTTGTGATAGCAAGAGTACTGCTATCTGAGCAACAAAAATTAGGAACAGAAATTTTGATTTATTGCTTTTCATAGCTAATTATGCTTTGAATCATTTTTTTTTCCTTAAAATGAAAAAAAACCCCAAATGTTGAAGTAACACATTATAGGGTTTGTTTTCTCTCTTTTTTTTTTTTTTCCAGATCTGAACTATTTTCCCCTCTTTTACACACCTGAATGAACAAATTACTAATTTTTTTAAAGTATTTTACGAATCAGACTATTCAGATGGAGAGATCTCAGTTCTCTGGATGGTGGTTGTTGGTTTTTGGAAAAACCTGATTTGTTGCAAATTTATGAAAAAAAAACATTTAAAGTTGCTTAGATGTAAGAGAAACAATTTTTGTTGACACTCAAATATCAGTAGTCTTGCAGCCGAACTGAAAACTGACTTTTCATCCTTGAGATTTTATAGAAAACCTTTTTGGAATGCAGAAGTATGTCTAGAGGCATGCAGGTATGAATGTGTACAGCAAAGTACTGTATTTTACAGAAAGAAGAACTTCTGTAGATTCTGTGGTTGTGTTGTCCACATACATTAAAATGTTTATTAATTTGTACTTCTAAACATAACATTCACATCATGTAGACATTTACCTCCTTTGTTGTTTCTTGGATTGTGGAAGTGTTGTATATTATTCTATTGAGAGTGCATCCAGATTAAAATACTGTCTTTTTATCAGTCTGCTCAGTTATCTGTTCCATATTCTGTATTTGGTATGTGGTCAGTTAGTCTGGGAAGCAGTCCATTAATAAGCGTTAGCTTTATTCTGTATCTAGTAGACAGGTGGAAATTTTCTTTTGTTGAGTGACATGCATGCTCATTGAAAGAGAACTAACAAACTTGGAAAAATGCCAAAGGAAAAAGCATTGCAGCACTGAAAATCATGTTGATGAAATGTGAACCTTGAGTCCAAATGTTAGGTTATTCTGACAGATTTACAAATGAGAATGTAATTTAAAATCTTGAAGGTACTCTATTTTCTGTTAGGATAGTGAAGTATGTTCAATAACTGTTCATGTTCACAGTGAAGAATTCACATAAAATTTTCATGGAGCTGAAGCTTACTCATCCATTTTAATATGAGATGTATTATAGCAGGATGGCTGGTGTGATTTATGACAGTTTTTCAGAAAAAGTATGCCTTCGTGTATATCTTCTCTTCAGCTTCACTTTTTCATCCATACTTACAGAACCCAAAGGATTGCAGCAAAGCTAAGAAACTTGTGTGTAATATTAACAAAGGCTGTGGCTATGGCTGTCAACTTCATCATGTAGTCTACTGCTTCATGATTGCTTATGGCACTCAGAGAACGCTTATTTTAGAGTCTCAGAATTGGCGCTATGCTACTGGTGGCTGGGAGACTGTATTTAGGCCTGTAAGCGAGACATGTACTGACAGATCAGGCACCACCACTGGACACTGGTCAGGTAAGATTTAATAATTCAAATATCTTCTCCCTGTTTTTTTCAGCTTCATTTACAAACTATTTTGATACCTCTTTTTTAATGTTCTGTACTGTGTAATAACTATTGACTGCAATTGTATATGCAAGTCTCTTCTAAATTTTATTTTTGCATTGTATTGAAAACCTATTATTGTTATTAAGATATCTCTGTTTTGGAAGAGACTTTTAAAATATAAAAATTCTGTATTTCAGATTTAAATCATAATCCTTCAGCAGTCTGCCACTGTGTTATGTGCCAGATATGAATTCAATTTTTATGGGAACAAAGTATTAAATACAGACTGTTGTTGGTAAACTTTAAAACAATAAAGCATGTTTCAAATACAAAGCAAAAGAAATACAAAGAAAATGGTATCAAATAGTCATTCACATACCAACAAAATAATGAAATTGAAATAGTTTTTAATGTAAACTTAACTGACTTGAAATTCAGGGTGTAAAAACAGTGGTGATGTTAAATACCTTTTTATTTGTAGATCAGTAAGTTGGTCCATTCTTAAACTAGGCTGAACAATTTTGCTACAATGCTTAGGTGGACATTCATGTTTGGAGGATCAGATAGCTTCGTCTCAAAGTAAATAAGTGTTCATTTTAATGGAATTCTCATGGTCGGCGTGTTGAAAAGTTGTGAACATCTGCATGTTTTTATATTTTTTTCTCTATATTTTAAAGAGTTTTCAGGTATTGGTCAAACTGAGTAGGTATACAGCTCAACTGGAGATGCCTGGCAGTATGCTGACATTTTGCTTTCAATTTATAATAAATACTATGAGTAATGTTTTAAAATTAAATTTCTGCACAGGTAATTCTTATGTGAACAATTGTCAGCTTTTTAAAACATAGATTTTGTTGATTCTTCCTCTGGTTTTAGATATACTTATTTTTTCTAAATCTGTAAGTGGGATTACAGTGGGCATTTATAAACGTTACAATGACTGCAGGGAAGACACAGTTAATCAAAAATTATACAACTGCCTGTTCTTACCCAAGATCAGATGAATTTAGTGAGAAGTGAGATGTCTTCATTGATAAAAGGAGATTCTTGGAAAAAAGCATAATTAAACAATTGGGTTACAGACAGATGGAATGTTAATTTTAATAATATCTTTTATTATTGACAGTTATAGTCCATGTAAGTATTGCGTGAATAGGTAAGCTAACAATGGGTAGAGAATGGGCTAAGCTATGGACAAGGCAAGTAAGGGGTAAGCTGTGTCAAAGAGAAATTCCTTCAAAGGGTTGGGTTTTCCTGTTTTGATAACAACTATGAATCTTCATATGTGCAAGTGAATCTTACGTCTTCCTATGTGGTTGATAGTCAGAACATATCAGAATCTCCAGTCTTTTCAGTAGGATACTGCATACCTGGTGCATGTGGAATCTTCAAGAGTTTCACTGTTAATGTGTTAGAAATCACGAATTAACTTTTCCAGATTTACAAAATCCAATTTACAGATTGGTGTGTAAGCGTACTTGTGTGTTTACGCATTGAAACAACATCTGCGCATTGAAGTAATGTCTGTTCCTCAAAGTTTCAAGATGCTGCAGAACTTTTCTTCGAAAATTCTAGAAGTTTTTGTGAATGAGAATATTTTCCAAAAATTAAATTTTAGAAGTGGTTGAATGTTTTCTAAGAATAAGTAGAAATGGAAAACTGATATTTGAAACTCCAGCTGAAGTTTTATTCATGTTTGGCAAAATTAGCAATTGAAACTGCCATCTGGTCATGGTTCTGGGCAGACTGCTCTATGTGATCCCAGAATTTAGTTGCAGGCAGTTCTGTGTGTCTTGCATTTAGCATAATAAGCTGTAAACCACTGTTCTGGAGCACTTATGCACACATGCCTTAAAGACTATATATTTTCATGAAAATCTGTTAAAGTAGAACATGATTTCCTGCAATATGGGCTGTTGCTGATAAACGTACAAACAATGTTTGCTTTTAGCTCTCTACAGTTTTGTTTTGTTTTGAGATTAGTTTCTAGATGAGAATGAATGGTTTGAAGGCTGAACTCATGCAATATCTTGATCAACTTTTTAAAAAAATTAACTAATGCCACTAATTTGCATTTTGATATTCTAGAGATATAAGATATTCAGCTATGAAAGACAGTGTCTATGGTAAGCCTACTGGGTAGCCACACACACTGTAAACGTGTTAAATTCCGGTCTTCTGCAGTGGACTGATCACTGAAGGCGGCTACTGACAGTTGATTGCTTTTACTAGCTTCAATGTGGCTTCAGTAGGAGTCTTCACTGGATACTTAATTGCCAGTAAATCTGAAAGACACTCTATCTTGTCAAAGATTTGTATGTGCTTTTTATGTCTTTATAAATTTATACAGATTTTGTTTTTTTTTAATTTTGTTTTTATTCCCTGTACCTTTACAGGGACAAATTAAGAAGAGTTTGTGTGCAAACCCACACCTTTAATTTTTTTTTCTACCGTTTCTGAAATCTGTCTTCTTTTTAATTATATTGCATCTGTTTGACAATTATTTTAGTTGTATGAGCAACATAAAGTTTCGAGGTTTCTGAAGTCTATCTTCAGCAAAATAATTGAGATAATAGTAATCTCTTCTACAAAAGATTGAGGCTTACGTGAGCTGAGAATATATATTATTGGTCCAGTCCTTTCCTAACTAGGCATAAAAGCTAAGCTTGTCTGTTTCAAAAGAAATTAGCATATTTTAAGAATTCGGGAAGTAGGGTGAATTTTAATAAGCAAGCTGACATTAGTCTGATAGCAAAAGATTAGTAAGGCATGTTCTCATCTGTGCAGAGAATTAGGGGTCATCTCATCCCTTGTCATCTCTGGCAGGAGTTGTTCTTTTTGTTTGACATGGTATTCCTACAAGTCAAGTTCAGTTTTTCTAGCTTAAATATGTTAAAAGACTGAGAAATCTGTTTCAGGTTTTGGCAAATACAGGAGTTATTTTACACTGTGGCGTAATTTTTCCTCTTCCTTTCACTTGCTTTCATACTGTCATTCTAAAGGGAAAAAAATCTTAAGAGATGGTTGTATGCCTGTTCTTTTTCAATTTTAAAGTCGTTCCTTGCCTGTAACTGTAACTTACTCATAGTTCATTTTTCCTTTATATCTGTGGCCAAACTATTTATGTAATTTAGGTAGGAAGTGTTATAAGAAGCATGTGTGACTCCCTAGTAATAAGAACCAAAGTTCAGAGAACTTGTGAAGACATGTTTATCATTAAATTTTTGATTAATTTTCTTTAAAATAGCTATATTGAGCATGAATATTTTTAATTGGCAGTTCATAATATTCTGTTATCATTGCAACATGCTGAAACAGGTTAGACCATTTTTTTTGTCATTTTTTACTAGCCGATTTATGGTAACGTTGTGTTATTCCCCACAATACATTGAAGGAGGGCTAGAAAATAACTAGATAAAAAAGTGGGACCATATGATAAATGTGAAAAGAAAACAGATTAATAGAAATCACAGATTAGTATATGGTTAGAAGTCATATCTGCATTACATGATGGGAGAATGAAGGGATATGGAGGTAAAGAAGCCACGTACATGTTTTAAATAACAGCATGTGCTCCTTTCCATGAAGGCTGCAAACCAGTAAAATGAAAGATAACTTGAAAAACCAAACCCGGAATAGTTTCCTGCAGTTACCTTTGAATATTGACTTTGCCTCTACCCGTGGTTTGAGGAATGAATGCTTTTAAGGCAGATGTATCCAGAGGGGGAAAAACGGCAGAGCTCTTTATTAGGTGGTAGTGCCAGCTTTTAAGTATTGATCGAACTGTAATGTTAAAATACGAATCAACTAATATGTTTATATATATAATTAAAGTGGATGCTGTGGTTTCACAAAATTAATGTTTAATTTATTAAAGCTAATCAGGCCACAGTAATCAAAAGACTAAATGAAATTTGCAAACCCAAACCATAAAAGTTCTGCAGAATTTATTGCAATAAGTAAGGAAGTTTAATTCCATGAACTAGATCTTCCTTGACAGTAGTTTTTCTTTTATGTAAATCAGATTAATATTTAGTATTATACTAAAAAAAAACCTTTAACTTGCATGTGGTTCTGTGAATTATATTTTGCTCCCATATCTCACTCTTCCTTATAAAGTCCTGCAGAAAAATTTGATCCATTTCTGTTTCTAATTCTTAGTATCTTTTTCAATACTCATTTTCATTTATATCTATATGTATCTATCACATTTCGCATATATATATGTATCTTACACATTTATGTGATTGTGAAGCATACTGAGGAATGGTGATTTGAGAGAACAGAGCAGAACAGCAATGTCTGGTATTTGTTTCAATTGTGTTCATCTTGAAATCAAGTACTGATATTGCGTAGAGTTTTTGTTGTGAAGGTGTGTTGTAAGATGCACTTTATGAAGACATTTCTGTATGTAAACATGACAAAATATTTAGAAAGTTGTAACTCCTAAAGGACTATAGAATTCTAATGAGATAGATCTGTGTTTTCAGAGCAATGCAGTAGTCTAAGAGAGCAAAGTGTGATCCATATTTCTGTCTACATGGTAGAAAATAGCAGCAAGAAGCTATTTTCACCTTGCAGAGCAATGGCCAGGCTGCAGCACACTGTCTATCGAGTTTTGTTATCTGGCCTTCAGAATGGAAATTGATAAATATGAAAAGATTCTCAGAAAGTACTACATTGATTCAAGGCCAGAAAAGTCTGCTTTACAGTTAGTGATTAAAGAACGTAATTCAATTTAAAAATGAAGCAAGTTTAAAAAGCTCATCCTGCCACATTTTATAGGCATATCTATATGGGAAAAATTTCTACTTTTAGATAAAAGCATGTGGTTGGACAATTCAGATTGGAAATAAGGTCTGTTTTCTGCAGAAAGATTGGCTGACTACTGACTAATTTATTCAGGCGATATGGTACATTCTCCATCAGTAAGTCTTAATTTCATAAAGATTCTGTATGTTCTTGAAAACTGAGTATCTATGCCTTGCATGAGGACAAGTAGACTCATTTATTTTAAACAGTCCTTTACCTGCTATTACTCAAGAGATTGGAACAGCAGAAAAACAAAAGGAAAAAGAAGTTGACATGTTTTTAAAAATGTGATTTTACTTTTTTGAGTGAGGTGAGTCAATCCATAAAAGGTATAACTAAAACGTTAGTTGTTATCTTTGAGTGCATGGCAATTATTTTTTTTTTCACTTTCAAATATCAGATCAGCGCTTAACTTCATGAACAAAACTGCTACTGGAATAAAAGAAGCAAAGTCTGAGAAAAACGAAAGTCAAGTTCATTTAATCAGCTGATCTTACACTGAGGGAAAACATGTATTTAGTGTCAGTATTTAGCGTTGTTTTTTATGAAACTTTCATAGTTTATAAATATAAGTTGGTGCTTTCTCAGCATGCTTTGTTGTAGCTTTACTAGTAATTTAAAAGACGGTTTGTGAACCTGTTTTGACTCATGGATAGAGAAGATTGTAGTTTTTGCTTTACTCTGAACCGATTCTCACTAACATATTCACATAAAAAATAGTTTCTGGAAAGGTGAGTTGTTCTCATGTATGTAAAAAAAAGTCAGAATACTGTAAAGAGAGTTGTATTTAGAAGATATCTGGTAATGTAATTGAACTTAGTTCCAACATCCATGTGTAATAAAAAAAACCCTGTTCAATATATTCCTGGGGTTTTTTTTCCCCTTTGCCTTTTAAAAAGGGTTTACTTCTATAGATCATCTCCCCATTGCAGTACAAGGGAAGAGACAGCCTTCCGTTAGCCCTAAAATAAGTTAAATTGTAGCCTAAGAGTACATTATTTATTTTTAACTACTTTAAAATTTTTGCTACAGCTTTTTCTTGTTATGAAAATGTGGCTCTCCAAAATCAGGAAAAGAAGTATCTAGAGTTCATCTTAAGAATATATTAGTTATTGTGATAGTTGCATTTATGTAATATAGGTTGTTATCTGAAAATTGGAAAATGGTAATTATTGTTGCTGTTCCTGAAGCTCCTAAAAGCCTTGTTGCAACAGGTATTTTCCAGGGAGATAGTGTTATAGACTGTAGAATGTTGCAATTGGAATTAGGACCAGTAAGATAGACACAACAGAAGATATTAGGAGTGTGAGTAATTTTATGCATAGTGAAATTCGCATGAAGACATTTAACTCTGCTTGATTTTTAAATATAGTATGCAGCAAAGTTATTTATGGTTATAATCCTGTCGTGCTGTTTTAGCAGCCTGGCATCATTTCAGACATAGCAGAGAAATGAAGATACCTGCAAAAGTAATTTCTATACCTGGTAGGAAGCAGGATCAAGTACTAAAACAGAGAAGCAGGCTTTAAAAAGAACAGCATTGTTCTGTTCAGAGACCTGAGAATACAATGAAATCTTCAAAAGAACTTTTAGTTTGGAGGGACTACAGGCAGAAGGAGTAGAAGTGTTACAGTCAGAAAAAGTCTAGATGATGTCACAACATTAACTTAAATGTTGTGAGTATTATCATAAAGTTATTAGTTATCTCCTTAACAATTCATAATTAACGTGGTGTACTCAACTTGTCTGGAAGAATATTACTTCGTTAACAGAATAAACAGAACATTAATGTTATGTAGTACCCATTCATTGGATTAAGCTTCATATGTAAAGAATATTACCAGTTGTAGTTAGCTAATTATTTGTTGATAGTGACAGATGTTGAAAGATTTTGGTTTTAGCTATGGGTCTAAACCAAAGCTGCTTAGGAAGTCAAGCGTGCTGTTGGAAATTACATTTTGAGGAAGAATACAATTTTTAAATTGTTATTATTTACATCATTAACTTTTTCAAAAATTGTCATAAACCCCAATGTACAATACAAAATACTCAGATATTACTGCAGAATACCTTTATTAATATATTGTATGAATAGATAATAGTTTGATGTTGTAAGAAAATGTTTATTACATAGTTTCATATTTCTTGTCATTACATGTCTGTGAATGCCATCTCATCTAACGTGTTAAATTGCAGTTCCTTATGCAAGTGAAACCCATAATCATGCAAAACAATATGAGATTAGTGTACATGGCAAGACAGGATAGTATCTCTCATGACATGTCTTGCAACGTGCCTTGAAGTTTGGGTTTAATACTCTGCATTCCAATGAACGTTTTAGTTTTGTAATTTTACTTTTTCCCACTATTTGACATAAAAAACAGCTACAGTTATCTTAAATAATGTAAATTAACCCAGTGTGTGCTCTAAAGAGATTATACGCACATTTTAGTTATTTCACAACCTTGATTTTATTTTATTAATGCATCTACATACAGTATCTTGTCAATAGTTGACGTGTTCCAGTGGAAATGTGTTAGGACAGTTGGCTTACTTTATTGGTACACCACTCTTCAACATTTTGTAGCTACAGTGGAAATTTAGTTAGGTAGGAAGACTAAATAAGAGAAACCAGATAAGTGAATTTGGTAGGGGAAAAAAAATCTGAAGTGGCCATCTGCTTATCTAAGAGAAAATAAAACAGTTAACCCTGCATCTCAGAGATTTTGGAAAGCAGCATCCAGGTAAATTAAATTTAGCTTGCATGAAGGTAGGGATTTCTCAGTCCACTACACTATGTATCATTTGTAAGGTTATATGCTGTGTGTGCATCTCAGCCCTCAGAAACAAAGTTCTGTCTTTCAGGCAGAGGGATGGAACTGAGGAAAAAAGAGGGTAGAAGCATAATTGAGACTTTCAGTGATATCACAGAGTTGTCCTGCCTTCAGCTTGCAATTCTCGTCTTGGGGAAGAACATTTTCTGCTAGGGTGATAAGAAGGTGCCAGAAGAAACAAGTCTACAAATAGCATGGGGGGCTGAAATTCCTGATTTGAAGTGTGTGCGTGGTCACAACAGTGTACCATAAACTTATAGGATGTTTCAGTACTCACAGTAATTTATGTGAGAATAACAGCTGATATCATGCAGCAGAGGTATAGCTATGTCTGCTTTAAATAACAGTAAATAAAAGGAATCCAAACAATCCACTACAACGTTTCATTGAAAAGAAGAGAGCTACCAAAAAAAAAGCAAAACAAAAAATGAGAATGCTTACAAGAAAGGACTAAATGCTTGCAAACAGCATGGAGATTGCATAAAACATGGACCAAACTCATACCACCAGTAAACCCCCTTTTTTTCAAAAAGGCAAATGTGATGAACTTGCTCAATATTGTTAGGCATTTAAACTCCACCCCACCCCACACCCCCCCAACCAAAAACCCCAAACCAATTTTGTACAAATAAGAAAATAAGCAAGAATATAATCTCTAGCAAACTACATATGAAAGCATGGGAAGAAAGGCCAAAAAAGGTTTTGAGGAGAGGTTTGCTACAGGCAACAAAACCTGATAATAAGTCCTTTTTAAAATACATCATAATAAGGAAGCCTGCTGGCAAGTCTGGAGAGCCACTAGATGATCGAGGGATGAAAGGAGCACTGAAAAAAGTCAAGACTGTAGTACAAACCATAAAAATCTTTCATATCTGCATTCATTTTAGAAATGCTTAGGGAGGCTTCCGTGCTTTGACCTTTCTTCATAGGGGACACTCTAGATGCTCTTTCTCAAACAAGTGTCATTGAAAGTGTTTTACAAAAAAACATTTTGTTTATAATTACTGTTGTACAGAACAATTGCTGTTCTACAAGAAAGTAGCTGAAGGAATACCGATTTTCAGAAAGGGTTCCAGCAAATCACACATTCTGTATTGGACGAATTGACAGACATTGTCATGAAGAATCAATTTAGGGAATACACAGAAAAATATGTTACAGTGGAGTAGAGTAAATCAGAGTTTTATAGAAAGAATAAATTTAGTAGCTTTATTTGAAAGAGGCAAAAAATATGCAGGTATGGAAGACTGAGTACACTTAATATCTTGCACTTCAAGAAGGCGCTTCAGAAGGCTTCCCCAGATGTAAACTACCATGAGACAGAAGTGAAGCTCCTGATGTATATAAAATTGGGTTAAAAGAAACTTCAGAGGGAAAGGGTAGAAATTAATGGTTAATATTTTAGAGGAGTAAGTCACCAGCAGAGACCAATGCAAACTTTACACTTCAACATACTCGTATGTTACACTTCATTATACTCACATGTCACCTGGCAAAGAGAGAGAACATGAGATGGCAGTATTTCTAATGATAATAAGGTATTTTGGTTAGGGAAGGTGAGAATTCTTTGTGAAGAGTTGCAGAAGATACTTGCAGTAGTAAGCAACTGCAAACTAAAATAGCAGATAGAAGTCTGTGTAGATAAAGACCCAGGTAATGGGGAACAACCACCCTGAAATATACACTCAGTATTGAGATCTGACTGTATTGCTATTTAGGAACTGTGGAGGGGCATATCCAGTGGTCAGTATACTGTAGTAACATGTTTGCGTAAAAACTTGGGCTTAAACTTAGCACGTGATTAAGATTTGCTTTTCAATATTTCAGCTTCAGGATTACAGAGTCCCTGTTTAAATGGTTGTACTAAAGGAACTGGGTGGCTCAATTAATGTGCAGTGAGATCTTTTTTCAGATCACAAGTTTGTATCTATGGTTCAAAACCAGTCTGACGGGTGTTTTATTGCATCTCTGAAATAAGTATAGGGACTTCTTGAGCCACTGCTGCTGTTGACCCCTAGTTTGGCAGCCTTTCCAGAAGCGGAAAGCCTTGCATGGACAAAGCAAGTTGAATTCTATTGTCCTCTCTCTCCCAAGTTCAGAGTAAAGTCCTGTTGATGATGTGGTGGTTTTGCCAGTATTTAGCATTTTTTGTGTGTAAATAGAAAACTACGGTTTTCTGCACAGCTGTTTTCACAAGAATACTATTTTCTTTCTTAAAAATATAAAAATATAAAAAGGAGAAAGTATATACAATAAAACTTTTTCACAAAGCATGTTATTTGTTCTCAGTATTAAAATCAAGTAACTGTACAATGTCATTCTGCTTATTCCTGAAAGACCTAATGATCTGAAATTAGAGTTATGGGAAATGCAGTTATTTCTTGTAACTAGCTTTATTTCTTTTGTTTCTACATAGAGGAATGTTTGCCTTTGGTCTTTCAGTGTGTTTGGTTTGTTTGGGGTTTTTTTCTTTTTTTTTAATTTTATTTTTTTGTAGCAATACTTTTTACATTGCTTTACTTGTGACACATAGTTCACTTCTGTAATCCCTAATGTGCCATACTAAAGTAAATCCACTTTTATTTTAATAAGTATCTGTGTGCTCTTTCACACTGTATCAGTCAAGCCCACAATATTGAATGCTGATTCTGATTAAGCCATTTATATAGGCTAGGTGTATTCTTGGTTCTCATTTAATTGTATGAGGAGTTACATTAAATCTATTCTTGATAAAGGAATGATGTTCTTAGAGGTTGTTTTCCATGTCAGCAGCTTTTTGTAGCAGGATGGATGGTTAATGTGGAATACATTGCTTTTAAATACATCCATTGTTAAGTAAATTTTCCAGTGGCAGAAGTAAGGATGTATATGTTTCTTGAATGTTTGATGTATATAATTGTGCTGTCTATCCAATAACGTTCAAGGGGCAAAAATGCAGATATTTTATATAATGACTTCTCCTTATGTCATTGTTAACTTAGATTAAGATTTGACATCTGTATAAAATGCAATTGACTCCTTGATAATAGTTCCATGCATGGGAAGGACTATAAGCAGACTAGCAAACACGTTGTTCACTGAGAATTACGTAATAAGTATGTTGAAGTGAATGAAGGTAACCTAGAACAGGGGATTTTTATTCATGAATAAATGTGTCTACTGAAATAATTATGTTCAAAATAGTAGGGGCTTATTTCCCTACATTTCGTGATTAGGGGAAGCTGAAGCACTGCTGTTACTTTGTAGACATGGAAATCTAAGGAGTGCATGAAGCGGGGAAAAAAGGAGTCCTGGCTCTGTTCTCTGCAGTGGTACCAACAGCTGATCACGTATTTGATCAGATATGTTGTTCATATGAAATATCTTGTGAAGCAAAGCTTTCCCATTTTCCTAAAAGGTTGATGTTGTCTCAATATACTAACAAAACTAGTACTAGTAGTTAAACTTGTACAAACTTTTTTTTAACTTGTAGTTAAAAAAGTACAAATTTTTCTCACGAGCATTGAATCATGGACAATAAATTGTAATTTGTAAATAAATGTCAAGTTTCCATTACAAACTGTAAAGCTTTTACTTAACTGTCAGTCTTCTAAGAATTGTTCCATAAGCAAAAATATAAAAATTGGCCTAATATTAGAGTTTATTTGATGTAAGGTAACTGTTCTGTACTTGAAAAGCTGTACTCTGTGTGTGTGCACACTAGGGAAAAATACAAGTGTGTTTTTTTGTTCAGATGAAAAAAACCAGTGTTTTTGGAATATCAGGAGACAGCATTAGGCAAATTGAGAGTAAAATTGCCTCAGAAGTATGTTAGGTCTCAAACAGTCATTACAAAATTGCATATGTTAATCTGAGTCCTTTGTTTGGCTGCATAAATTTCCATCCAAACTGAAACATTCTCAGATTTTGAGGAAATTATCACCCGCATTCAAATTTTGAGTTACTTCCTAATGTATTGCACTAGTCATTATAATGTCAGCAATGTTAGGGTTAAATAATAATACGTATTTTTAAGTAATATTTAAACAAGGGTAATCTGAACTGGCAGTTGTGGGGTCGAATTCAAGTCATGAAAACTTTTCATCCAAACCCTTCCTATGTCTTGAAAATGGGAATTTATCATCTAGTATGGGCTCATCCTTTCTATTAATACAGATACTATTAATACTGTACAGAAAGGCGGTAGTTCAAGGCTGGATGTTTCATTCATTTCAGTATAATTTTGCCAAATCCTAAAGGGTTCTTGTCTTTTTGCATTTGAGAAATGAATTTTAAAAACCCTAAAAATATCAGTGAATTATTCAAGATCTGTTTCTTTTATAGATTCAGAAGGTCATACTGAAGAAATGCTTTTATTGTTACAGATTTTGTTAGACATGAAGAATCATCTGAGTAGGCAAATAGTACTGAATATTTTTTCCACCATACAAAATAACTGAAAGCTATACCAAGACTTTTAAGGCAGAAATAATTTCTTAGGTTTTATATTTCTGTTTCTCAATTTTCAGACCCTCAGCCCACTGATTTCTTCCTAGTGTTGAGAACAGATAAGAAATTTGAAAACCTGCATTTTGTTACATTGGTCTTCTACCTACATTGGAAGACAACATATTTCTTTTTTTAACATTTCATGAAACAATAAATATTTAATAATCCAAGAAAAAATCTTTACTATGATCTCATGTTTTTGGCATTACATGTCCATGAATGCCATCTAACACATTTTGTAGAGAAATCATTAGAACCTTTTATGGAGAAAACTTTTGTATTTATATGTGAGTTATCTTGGGAGTTTTGTTGATTCTTCCATTACAGTCCCATTATTTTCTTCGGAAAATGCTAAATTCTGTCTTCAGATTATAGACCACTCGAAAATGGGCAGACATGCTATGACTGAAGGCCAGGAAAATTTCCTTTTCTATTATTGCAGGGTTACACTCTTGTTTTTTCCCCTTGTATGTTAGGAGACTATGTGAAGTAGAGTATATCCCTTTTTCTCTCAGTTTCCTTCAGGTGCATTGTTAAGGTGAACTGTGCCTCACTGCTATGAATATCCAACAGCATAGCAGTTTTATTCTCTGCTGTTTTATTTACGGCTAACTAAAACATCTTTTTGTCTACATGCACTTTGAGGGTTGTGTTCCATCTGGACTTGCATATGAAGGTATTTTTACTAATTCATTGAAAGAAGAGTCTTCCAAGTGTTCAAATTAGGACAAGACAGGATTGGGAGCTCAAGTTACAGACCAGTAAGTAGCTCAAAAAGACAGTAAATGTCTAAACTGGGAGCCCTTCTCCACTAGATGCCTGGACAGACAACTCCGAATATTAAGCTCCATTCTCATAACCTGCTGGAAACTTTTAAGTCACCTAAAATAGTGTCTTGAGGTTGTCTTGTTTTTTGCATGCTTATACATGCTTGTTAAAGGCTCATGCATATGTCCAGTTAGCATATGCATGCCAGAGATCAGTCCCTGCAGATAAGTCCCTGAAGCTGTTGAAGGATTATTATAAAAGCAAGCTGTTTATCTTGTGTTCCAGCAGACAACCTAATACTCAAAGCAAGTATTTGGAAGTATCTTCAGGTATATAGTAATTAACATTACACTGAACTAGAGAATAAGCTTCAGTGGAAATGTTTCAAATCAACCCCCAAAATAGTTTTTCTTTGATATTGCTGTAAAGATCTTTTCTGTATATTTCCTAAGTTATTCCATCTATCCTTATGTAAGATCTTACTTTTAAATCATCAACTCTGACTACTGTTTGCATGAATGACTAAACCTGGATAACATGGCAAAACCTCTTTCATTTGTAAAAGTGTATTTGCCATTGCAAATACATTTAATGGTATTTTTTGGTAGCCAGGTAGCTGGAGCTCTTCTTGGACAGGTACCCATTTCATGTAAGGTGTTTAGATGAAATGTGGCATTGTTCAAAAGCATTTTGAGTATATAAAGATAAAAGGAAAAATAAATTACTAGTAAAGCACTTGATTTTTACTTAATTGGACAGTCTGCTGAAAAAGCCTTCACTAATTGTTATATGAAGTTAATTTGTGCAATCACACACTTCATCTGTATACTTTCCAGCTGGCATGCTGGGTATCTAAACAATTCAGGAAGGGAAAAAATCTTTACATTTTAATGTTCTCTGAAGGTGACATGACAATGGACATAAAAAGCTTCTAATAAGTGATGAGTAATTTCCAATACAGCGAAACCGAAATATAGGTCTTTATAAAGCATCTTACCTGAGCTAACTCAAAAGAAAATGCAGTCCCTAAAGGCATCAGCAGATATTACTGTTTTAGTTGTGATAGGCTATTTCAAATGCAGAAATAGATGCGCTCAGCTCATGCTTTCATTAGGTCCAAGAGGGATAATATTCACTGACATCTCATTACTTACTAGGACAGTTAAGAGCACTGTTTATGTTGTGGTTTTGATTATGAGTAGGATTTTCAAAGAACCAGAATGACATGGGAAAATAAATACTATTGGAAGACGGTGGAACTTGCATTACAAAGACATGTTGGTAGTTGAGCAGCTCTGGAAGTTAGGGGTTTTGATGGAGCAGAAATAAAACTACCGTCAAAGTTTTATTTTGGGGGGAGAGCTGATAAAACGGTGTCTTTGGCAGAAAATTACTTTAGCTGAGTTTCTTGTGAGAACAAAAGTTTCGTCATCATACTGTACCTTTCTATCTGCTCCCTTTTTTCCCCCTAACTTAGTACAAGTTCTGAATATTGGATTAATTTTGGCCAGATTTGACCAAAAGAAATCTAAGAAATTAAGGTCTATCAAAAGTCCTTAAAACAGATAGCCTGGGTATGTGTATACAGCTGCTGAAGTCAATATTCAGGCCTACCAGCAAGTGAGAAGCAGTGGATGATCACAGATGTCACTTTCCAACAGGCAAACAGTACTAGGAGTGGTAAGAGACATGGGAGTATGTGAGGGTAGTTGCAAGAGTTGTGCAGGAGAGGAGAGTAAAGGATGTAGGAAAAAAGCCTTGGGGGCTGCTGGGTTGAGAAAAGTAATAGAAGGCGTGTTGGCATGTTTGCAAACATTTTCAAACAAATAGCACCTGGAGAATCCTGTGAACATTAAACAAGCTATAAATAGAATTACAGAGGCAAATTTTGGCACCCGTAAAAGCAAAACAAATTACATTGGAAGAAGTAGCTTAAAATATTGCTGAAATGTAAATGACATGTAACAACTCTAGAGGTATCATCCAATGTAAATAATGCCATGATTCTGTGATCAAATGTCAAAGTTGGACCTATGCTGAGAGGGAATTGGACCTGATTGCCATGATGGTACTGTGATTTGAGCTACCAACATGAGAAAAAGATAAAAGCATTAGTATGGATTATTACCTTTTATGGCTTATCTATTAGTTAAGAAAATACAGCTGGGAAGTGGAAAAACTGAAGTATTTTAAAATTTAGGGAATGCATAGCTAAAAACTGAAGAAATGTGTGGATAAAAAGATCATTCCATATTTATAACCCGACTTCACTGTGTTCAGTTGAACAGCTACAATTCATATCAGTCAAGGGTGTGATTTAATGTTTTTGTAATATATGTGCTTGCCTATCAATCAGACTTGAGTTTTGATTATCTACTGTATCATTAATTTTTATTGCAGCTTATTTCTGAGTAAACTAAAACAATATCCTGCTATCTATAATTTCAGTTAAAGATTTTTAAATTATGCCTGTTGAAAATAAGACAAGATCATTGCCTATTAGGAATTTTTCAATGAACACTGAAAAAAATAATAAAAAAAGTGATCAGTTGGATAAGAAAGCTGTCACTTGCCTATATGGCTGTTGCAAAGAGTTGTTTACTCCTTCAGGTTACCAGAGACTTACTCTTCACTGTTTTTATCCAAGCAAACAGTTGCTCTAAGTTTTACTGCATTTGCTACGTCATACTTTTTAAAGTGAGTGAAGACTAACAGGAAGTTTTTTTTCCATTGTACAGAATGATAATAAAGGTGATAAAAACTAGAAAGCTGTCAAAAAGTTTCCTAGAATTGTTCACACATCTGCATGTTTGATTACACAGTTGTGCTTAATCAGTGACGTCAAATGGCTGTGCTTTATCAGAAGTTTGTGTGTTTGGATTAAGTAGACTTATGCACCTTGCCCACTTCTAATTTTATGTAAACTGTTAACAAAATAGAACGTTGTTAAAAACAGTGATAATCACATTGATTCTTTGGTTTTTTTTTCATTTAAAAAAAAAAACCCACAGTTTAGGCATTGTCTGAACGCAACACTGTGTCTGTCAATTACGTTGTCAACAGTAACTGGCAAAAATCCTGAAGCATGAGGGGCTTCTGTAACCATTTCAAAATTCTAATTATAATAACAAGACATTCTTTGATCTGCATTTGTGAATATTTCACTTGATTTTCCATTTGTTAGCCATACTTTCAGTAGTAGTTCCCTTGTTGGGTCTCATACTGTGTAGTTTTACAAAGTAAGGAACTCTTAATCTTCTATATGAAATAACCATGATATTTTCAGTTCCTTTTCAAAAAGTAGTTTTTCATATATCAAAGTGCACTCATTAACACACCTGACAGTTAATTTTGCACAACCATAGAATTTAGGTAGACTCACTGGTATTAATGCAGCATTCTTGGCAATGTATGATGTAATCATGCGATAGTCATGATATTTCTAGGATTTTGTCACAAATATACTGAAATGTCTTTTAATGCATGTGAAAGTGTTCTAACCTTAGGGCTTTAAAACTGTTTTTAAAATAAAAATAGTTATCCTTGCACTTCAATGATTTTTTTCAGCCATTAGATTTACTTGATCATCAACAGTTGCATGAGTTTGATTTGCTTGTATTTAAAACAGTTTTCTCTTCTGGCTCTTGAGCATTAAACAGAGAACTAGCCACCTTTGCCAGTAAGCTCTGCAGACAATGAAAATATTCTTTTGGAGGAAATGAGTACACTAGAAATCTTATCTGAAATGTTCAGTTTTTCACAAATGTAATGCTTGGTATTATGTTTTCATGTATTATGATTCATTACAGTATATGAAAATAGCTTCAAATTATCAATTATGCAGACATGTTCGTGTAATTAGTAAAAACACTTAAAAATATTGAGTGCCTATTGAGCCTTGAAAGTCCCATCTAAAACATCTGTATTATTACAGTTTAGTTAGTATTTAAAAGGTGAGAAATTCTTACCTGTATGTAAATCACACGCTTGTATAGTGCTTGGCTGTTTTCCTTGATCTATTTAATTTTATATTTATCTTCATAGTTTAACTTTCAAGACAGGAATTGTTTCTCTTCATGTCCTTTCTCCCCTTCTGTCAGTAGAGTGGCTAATTCAGTGGTTCAAATGATGTCTGAAATGCTGAGATTTACTGCAAGAAAATGTACTCAAAAGAGCAGCAGAGTTGTATATTTTTTAGCAACTTCTTATGCCTTAAAATATTTATTTGTTTATTTTTTAAACAAGTAACTGATTTTTAAGCATTTTAGGTAACAAGTCTGTTCAAGTGAGCCTTAGCACATAGTAATGATGTATATAAAAAGGTATGAATATATAACGAGGTACACTTTTTATATTTTATTAACTACTAGCTGCTAAGAATTCAAGGACCTTCAACTTCATTCTACTGGAGTAGATTGTTAGATACAGTTTGTACATAAATCTAGTCTAAAACTGATTTTTATTAATTTTTTAATGCTATTTGAAAAAGTAGAGCAAGGGTTTTTAGGTAGTCCTTTTGAAGTTGAAGATACAGTTTAGCTGATATGTTTGGGATGTTACTTGCCAATGGTAAAAGTAAACTACTTGACTCATCCTAGTATGTATTTTCAAACAGGTGAGGCTAATGATAAGGATGTTCAGGTGGTGGAACTTCCCATTGTTGACAGCTTACACCCACGGCCACCTTATCTACCCTTGGCTATCCCTGAAGACCTGGCTGATAGGCTAATTCGTGTACATGGGGATCCTGCAGTGTGGTGGGTCTCACAGTTTGTGAAATACTTGATTCGTCCACAGCCCTGGTTAGAAAAAGAAATAGAGGAAGCTACAAGGAAACTTGGTTTCAAACATCCAGTGATCGGGTGGGTATTTAGTTTTCTTTTTAACTGCCTGTGCTTTAATATGTGCATATAGTGATTCCTGTTCAGGACAAACTGTTTTACGATGGTTATCCAAGAGTCTCAAACATTTTGTGGGGAGAGAGGATGCTTTCTAGATGAAGCTGTTATTTTTCAACTGTGCATAATACAAGCTGATCACAAGGACTTCTTATGCATACTTGCCTATGTATAGCGGGACAGATGTATGTACAGGGCAGCTCAACAGAAGGTTTTTTTTTTTCATATGTCCTTCCACACCTAGTAATGTAATACGGAATTCCATTCATGTAATTGCCTTACAGCTTGTACTCCAGATGTTTTTCTGTCTGGGTCTTCTTTTCGAGTGTGTATAGCCTTTGCCTTTGAGGAAAAAAGGCTAAGCCTACATTTTACATGCCACAATCCACAACTAATGTTGTTGTTGGCTGCACTGAACATGGTATGTGCCTTTCCTTTTCCTGCTGATGTTTTCACTATTGTTGTTTCTTACAGTAGCTATGAATTGGAAAGGTCTATATAGGGACATGTGGGGAGAAGCAAGGAAAGCACCTATGGGCAGTAAAGAGCAGCTTGTGGAAGAAAGGTTTTACTGTCACGTAATGTGAAAAATATTGCTGCCGCTGTCTGCTTCCCTTGCCAGAATTTTCCTTCAATCCTTAATCTTTCTTTTGTAGGAGTACACAATATATCTGTCTTAAAGTTAGTTGGCTTTTGACCATTCAGTTGGTAGGCTGCTTCACCACTGGCAGATCTGAAGACTTGTTAGGTTTCAAGCATATTTTTAACTACCTTCATTCAAATGCAGCATTGTAGCTGGTGTCCCAATATATCCATGATGCAAACATTCTGATTTTGCTTTTGAGCTATATTGATCAAGCATTATCTAACTACACTGGATAGCTTAACCTTCTGCACAAAAGGAAGACTTCGTGTGCTATAATTAAATCTCTTTTATTCTTATCTTTCAGTTACCCTTTGACTTCCTTGCAAGTTTATTATATTGCTTTCAAGAACAGGCTGACACCTAACTTCATGTTGTCAGTGTGTCAATGAGTTTAAATCCTTCCTCGTTTTGTGTAGGGATTCAATTTAGTATGTATTCTAAAAGTACAGGCATGAAACTTAAATTTAAAATTTCAGTTGCTAAATTATGTATTGTACTCATAAATTGAATTCCTAGTTTCTGCCTTTTTTCAGTGTTCACGTCCGAAGGACAGACAAAGTAGGGACAGAAGCAGCATTTCATCCCATTGAAGAATATATGGTACATGTTGAAGAGCGGTTTGAACTTCTTGCTCGCAGAATGCATGTTGATAAAAAAAGAGTTTATTTGGCTACAGATGACCCTTCATTATTGCAAGAGGCAAAATCCAAGTAAGATGGCTTATGTTTTTATTACAATTTTTCTCCTTCTGGTTAGCTTTATATTTTCTGACTATTGTGTATATCTTAGTACCTAAATTTTGTTGTTATTATTTATACAGTTAGGATTGCATTTCAGCTTTCAGTGATTTTGACTTTTCTCTCAGATATTCTCTTTTTTTTGATGATTGTTCTTCCCAAGTATGATTTTCAAACCATAATGTTAGAAATCTAGAAGGCTGAGCAAGATACCTGTGACTAAATAAACCGATTCTGTAAAAGGGAAGTGAAAATACAAATAATTACGTCAAACTTCTTATAGAACATATGCATTGAGAAGAAACTATTCAGAAATAATGTAAAAACTAGTTCATGTATTAAGAAGTTTCACCTGTCCAAACAATAATAATCTATTATTGCACTGTATTTTTCTTAGGTTATGATGTTTATGATGTATAAACAATTTCAAAAATGCTTATTGCCATGACTATGGAAACTTGGATGGATATTTCAGATACCTTGAACTTAATCATATTCATTACTGAGTACAAATCAGCATGTTTTCAATTTCAGTACTGTGTATTTGTCTCCTGAATAACTCCTATTTCTGTTTCCAACATTTTATATCCCTTGAGCAGAATAATACGTATTTTTTTTTCATTCAAGCAGAGAATTTAATACTTTTAAAAAGTAAGGTAACTCAGAAGTGGCAATTTTTTGAGCTGTTTTACTCTTGGTAGACTTGCTTAGAAAAATTGTAAGAGAACATACTGGATTACAAAGTTTCTTTGGCAGATACAAGGTAAGCAGAAAATGTTATTTTGTGGTAGAGGAATTTTCTACAGCATTGCAAACCTGCATATTTCAATTGTGATATTTATATTTGTCTTTCAGCCTGTAAAGGGCTGCTATTTAAAATTACGGAGTTTTGAAAAAAACTAAATGAACATACACAACTCCAGATGATGACAATCCAATCCTTCCTTTTTTGTATATGTAGAGACAAGAACAGTAGCAGAAACAATTATGATAACATAATATTTAAAGTGCAAATCTGAACAATGAAAAGACAGGTAATACAAAATTGAGGCTATAGTATTTAATTTGTTACATTGTCCTAAATAATTTTAATTACTGTTTGTAACATATTCGAATTCAATATTGCTTTAACAGCTTTAGTTATGCATTTGTTTTTTATTTATATTCAATTTATAATCCTTAGCACTGTATACAATAGCTTTGTGAATAATAGAGATGTACTACTTACTTAAATATATCATCCCAAGATTCCAATAGTAACAAAATCTAATAGTCAAATTGTGACTTGCTCAGTAGAACAGTACTGAATTTTATTAAGCATTGCAGTTTCTGTGGCAGTTTGAAGTCCATTCCAAATCATACTTTTATTGAAGTATGATAAGATACAGCTCATTACAGGTTGCCCAGAAAAGTTCTGGATGCCCCTTTCCCTGGAAGTGTTCAAGGATAGGCTGGATGGGAGTTTGAGGAACCTGATCTGATGGAAGATGTCCCTGCCCATAGCAGGGGGGTGGAACTAGATGATCTGTAATGTCCATTCCAACCCAAACCTTTCTGTGATTCTGTGATTACTACAGCATTGATTTTTACATATTCTGAAGAAAAGCCATAGAATCTAAGTAGTGAAGAATTTTTATGTGTTGCTGTTGAGTTTTCACATCATAGTTTACACTGACACTAATTTCCTAAATTGCTTGCACTCTACTGTTGCTTACAATTGAGTAGGCGGCTTTTGAAACTTCCTGTGATTTCGTAGAACACAGGATGTGATTTGTTGCTTCAGCATCGAAGGGCATCTGAAGACAGGTTAAGGTCAGGTTTTGGGGAATAAAGAACATTTTGTTCCTCCTCTTGTGAAGAAAACTACGAATCAGTTTACATTTCTGTCAAAGTTCTAGTCACATTGAACTACCAAGCTTTGATAGAAACAGCTGTCACATTGTAGCGCAGTAGCTTATGTTGCATTCAGTATTGGGAGCAGTAATATTAGTAAGTACTAGATATTTTATGTCTCTCTACATGACAGTGGCTGTCAAGCAACATTGGCATTTAAATAATGAAAAATTAGCCAACATTTGCATGAATAGGCATGTTCTTTCTATTAAGAGAAGTATTTCAAACTATTCATAGTCATGAAAACAGAAATGTTTTGACTTAAGTTTCAGAAATTTCCTTTGCAGTCTGATGTCTACCAACTGCAAGTACAGTAGTAAAGATAGTGGAGTCAGTACTATCAGTTTGTAGAGTTTTTTTGTTTGTTTTGTTTTTAAAAAAAAATAGTGATACATTTTCAGGATTAGGATGATACAGAACAACATGATTAGAGAGGAACATGGTTAAGAGTTGAACAGCTGTAAGATTATATGATTGAAGCACTTGACAACTTCTGGTAAGCAGAGGTCATTGTCTTAGATAAGTGATATGTTAGTGATGGTGTAAATTTCTTTTTACTTGATTCATTTAATAGTTTCCAAACACAAATTTTTGAATTGCTAGTATATGTGTTTCTTGTCTATAATGTTATTTTAGAATCTTCTCTCTTTAAAGGTAGAGTATTCAAAATAATGTAGCTGAACAACATACACATACATTTTTGAGAAACTGTATTTAATGTCTTTTCTGTTTATGTATGAATCTCTTTAGGTCTTTTTCTCATGTATATTCAAGAAATTACATTCTTCCTTTCAGGATGTCTACCTGTGAAGTCATCTGTATTTTTTTTTTCAGTAATTTGCCTCCTTTATGAGCTTTTTTCCAGCACTTATGAAAGCTTTTTTTCTACCCTATTTCACTGTTTACTTCCACAATAGCAAGTTAATGTCTCTTCTCCCTGTGTACTATCTGTAGTTTAGCTGTTGCAACCCTCCTTGCCCCCAAGTCATAGTATATCTGATATATAGAATTCAGTAGTGCTTCAAAATTCTTCAGTCTGATGAACAGCTCATACATTTTCCAATTATTTTTAGAGCAAGATTTGAGCAAACATTATTTCTTACTTCATCTGTTTACACACATCCTCACAAGTTCTTTCAGAGGGAAGAAAACTCACATTGCCCATTCTGGACACTTCCCCAGTCCTAGTGAATTGAAAACAGGAGCTTGGGACTCATCTTGGTTTGCACCTGCTGCACAGCATAGCAATGAGTTGTAGTTACACAACTAGTTGATCAGCTTCTGAAACCAATTGGAACTTGAAATAGTGTCATAACTGTGATTGGTTTGTATCCTTATCTGAGGCTGGTAGGTGCAGGATGGAAAGATTTTGAGCTATCCCTTCCCTACCTTCTTCTGACTTTTTCTTATCCCCTTTTCCTTGTGGGAAAAAATAAAATCCTTCCTGGCCTGTATATGTGTTTCAAAAATCTGTTAGTAGCTTTAGAAGAATTACATATTGGTTTTAGATATGTGGAGGAGATACTAGGGACAGACTTTTTAGTAGGGCATGTAGTGATAGGACAAGGGGTAATGGCTTTAAAAGAGTGTAGATTTAGATCAGCTATTAGGAAGATATTCTTTACTGTGAGGGTGCTGAGGCGCTGCCACAGGCTGCCCAGAGCAGCTGTGGATGCCCCATCACTGGCAGTGCTCAAGGCCAGGCTGGATGGGGCTCTGGGCAACCTGGTCTAGTGGCAGGTGTCCCTGTCCATGGCCGGGGGCTTGGAACTAGGTGATCTTTAAGGTCCCTTTCAGCCCATTCTGTGGTTCTGTTATAATACTACATATACGTAGTCAGATACAAAGAAAACAGTATTCTGCCAGTTTCCATTCTTTGCTTTTATCTTAACAGTCTCGTTGCTTCCTGTTATAGGGAAGAGAACGTGTGGGCAATTTCTTTGGAAAGCTAGTAAGGATCCTACAAAATACTGTATTTAGATGATTCTGTCGGTAAGAATATGACATCTTATTATTTAATATTCATTTACCATGCATTCAGGAACCCTAGTAATAGGATCATGCCTGAGTTCTGCTTAAAAAGAAAAAAAAAAATCCCCCAAAGCTTACAATGTAAGTATTGCATTAATCATAATATAAATACAAATGGAAAAGGGAATAGAAGGAAGCAAGAGCTAACTATAGAGTTTTAGAAGTTTCATTTCCTTTATTCTTCGTAGTCGTTGTGGTAAGTATAGGTTTAAATAGAATCTAAAGCACTATAGTGAGTGGGAAGGAGAATTAAACCTTACCTGATCCAGTAAGTTCAGGGGGCCACATATGGCTAAACTTGAGAGGGGTATTGGCTTGGCCTTTTACTGTATTTTTATCTTCTGCTTTCAGCCTGTGTTGGAGACAGGATGGTAGACCAGAAGATTTTTGGTCACGCTGGGTATGGCTGCTGTTATACTCACATGTTAGGGTGTTTAAAAGAAACCTCTTTTCCCAGGCATGAATAATGCATTTTGTATGTGGGGCAGTGTAAAAGTACTTGTGTGAAAACTTAAACATGTGAGTAGATAAAAGCTAAGCTTGGATCACTGGTTTGAAGAAATAGGTTCTGAAACTGTTGGTTAGGTGAATTTGGATCAACTTTACAAAGTGGAATTAAAAGCATCTCAAAGACTGTTTCCAGGAAAAAAAGGGGAGGAAGGAGAAAATTTTAAATGTATGCATAAGAAGATGTATAAATAATTTTGATGATTTTTATTTTTTTTTTACCAGATCCAGTATAACACATTTTGGTGTGCTTCGTTTGTTAAGTTATTAGACTGATCTTTTGCTAGTAAGAAACCAGATTCTTCAAGAAAGGTTCTTTTTTCTCTACTCAGGATGTGGATTATGATTTTTGAAGTCTGAAGAAGTGATTCATTTTAGCAGTATTCCTGACGTGATGAACTTGCAAAGGGATATGCAAATATCTTTACTATGTTCACTGTCCCTAGGAGTGACATCTTCTGTTAAACTTTCTTCATGTTGCTTGTTGCCTCCTGCTCAAATTTGTGTCATGGAAATAAGACTGATGCCCATTTCTGTTCCTCAGCTAGTTTTCCCAGCAGAGTATGACAGATGGGTTTGGTCTGTACTTTTTGTTTTTAAAAAGTACTAATGTGCCACACAATAGAAACAGAAATAGAATGTGTCACTAATATTGTGTTGTATTTTGTTGTATTTTGAGAGCTGGTTAAATATTGAAAAAAACAGACATGAGAAGATAAGAAAGAAAATTATCGTCGTGATAGAGTTTATCTTGAAAAAGTCTTTATTGATCCATATGCTCCTGTAATTTCTCAGAAGAGGTTTTATCAGTTATTCCAGATGAATAATATTTCCGCCTTTTTTGGCTGGTTTCTTTTGTTTTGTCTAGTTCTTAACTTAACATGAATTTTCCCTGACTTTCATGATCGGATGCACACTTCAAAGTTGTCATGCGATCTCTGGGAAACTTACCATACGTGTATTTTTTCTTAGAGCAGGTGTTTCTCTTCGTAAGAAAAAATCTATTAAAATCACTGTGATGATAAATTAAAATTCTTCCTCAGATTTCCAAGTTTTGCACACAACTGCCTGATATGCTCTTGAGATAAATTTCCTGACTTGGTAGCCATGGCTAGTGAATGTTAGATGGAAAAGCCCGCTATCTTTTCCCTTTTCACTTTTGAAAACAGTTTTCCCATTGTTTTAACATTAAAATTGAGTAAATTAGGCATATTCTTACAAGACTTTGTCATAGTCATGTCTACCATGTGTCCAGACTGTATCCACGTGCTGCACTGCTGTACTGAAGTGTGTGCTAACTTTTCCAGAACCCGTGAGTGTAAACCTTATTTTGAACAATGTTCAGTATAGGACCATCAGGCTTTGAAGCATCCAGTTACAGGTCTAAGTTATTGTTGCTCCAGCATTACAGCCTGCTTTATATTCTGATTATCTTTATTAAACAGTATAAGAAAGTTTAATTCTTACAAATGTAATATTAGCTGCCTTACTATCGTATGTAATATATTGCTTTATAATTGCTGTGGAGTTGTAAATTTGAAAAATAGATTTTAATTATTTTATAATTAGTCCTGTAGTTGAAATTTTGTAGTTGGCAGGTTAGTCTTACGAAATGCACTTCATGATTAGATTATAGTTATTGTGTGACAGCAATGTCATTATCACCATTTTTACATCTACCTGGATTTTTTCTTATAAAACTTATTTTTGTTAGGAGGCTGACTGAAAATTTAATGAATTTGTGCTACATTTTATAGTTTATTTCAGTTTTTCAGTAAAGGGGTACAAATGTTTTGAGAAAGATCATTCCTTTTCAGAATTCTAAAAAGTGGGGCTTTTTTCCTTTAAAGATCATTGTTTTAAAAAGTGAATTTTATTTTTAAAATAATATAAACCAAAGTTTTATATTTCAAATAAAACTATTTTGACTCTAAAGTATTACTATTTTATGATACATCAAGAAAGGCATGCTGACATGAAATTTTACATTTCTTTTATTTCCTTGTGACCAGTAAATTGCAAAAGTAGTTCTCCATGCAGCCTTAATATCTGTGAAAGACTACTTTTTTTTTTTTTTTTTAAATTTAGCTTAGTTTATTTAATATGTCCCTTTTACAGGTGACTGTTCTCGTACAGTGTCATAATCGGTTTGTAACGGAGTATGGTAGTAAGGAAAATGTAGTCTAGTAAAGACACAATTCTGTGTTCTGTTTAGTAGTAGAGAACTTAAAGTGATCTGAGTATATTTCATCTAAAATCAGTAGTGTTAGCAGAATGTGGTGTATACTTCCTGATACTTTTTCACTTCCTTTACAGTGTTGAATCTCAGACAGACTTACAGCATCTTTTTATTTAATTTTCTTTTTTTCTGGATAAAGGCATCCTTGGAGGCAGCAGAAACATTCTAGAGCGTTCAACAAAATTATAATTAATTCCCTGTAAAGTAGAGACTCACTTAAAACAAATTAACAACCTTGTCTTGCAGCAAACATGATGATGCTTTAAAAAAAAAAAAGACAACTTTGCTTTTTAACAATTTATTATATTTTTACAGGTATCCAAATTATGAATTTATCAGTGATAACTCCATATCCTGGTCAGCAGGACTTCATAACCGGTACACTGAAAACTCCCTAAGAGGTGTTATTCTGGATATTCACTTTTTGTCTCAGGCAGACTTCCTGGTCTGTACATTTTCATCCCAGGTAAACTGCAATGCAAATACAATATACAGTATATATACCAATTCTAATCTTAGTTTTCTTTCATGCCTCTTTATCTTATTCTCAGTGCACTCTCATGAAAATTTCAGGGAAGGATTAAAGGCTTGGTGTGCTATGTGAAAATTTAGAGGATTGTAAGCAGTGGTTGATTACTTCAGTTGAAGTTACTGGCTTAATTAAGACTTTTGAAATAAGCAGGAAATAATAAACATTTTAAGAGTTCCTTGCTTTGCATAAAGTTAATGTATAACTTGAATCCATCCATTTCTGTGCAGCTTAGTTAAGGCATCTAAACTTTTAAGCATGTTTAACACTTTTAAATTTTGCATAAAATTAATATATGACTTGTGTCCATTCATTTCTACACATCATTTCACTCTAGTGGAGCTCAAACATGTCTGCTATTGCCTTAGTTGATTGTCGGAATGGAAAGAATGAAAAAAGCAGACCTTTAATTTCTCTTAAGTCTGTTGTGTTTATAGCAATCCAGCAGCAGCACAATAAATATGAATTCTGACCACTGTAATCTGTAGAGACTTCTTGTTGCAGATAAATTATATGCTACAAGCTTTCTTTCTTGAGTGATCTGATGAAGCAAGTTGGAGTCCATTAGAAAACTAAATCATGTAATGTCATGGTTGGCATTTTCTTCTTTGTTACGTCATATTGTATATTAATAAACTATATAATGTAAAGCTGTTGTAAGATTACAGTAGATCAGAAAGCAGTATTTTGTGACTGATATGCTGATTCACCTGATTGAAGTATAGCAAAATATGACTGAAACCAAAGAGAGTGAATGTTTTTTACCTGCTCTTGTCATACATGCTCTTAGTTGACACTCCTAGTTAGGAAAGCATTCAACTATAGAAGGTGATTATGATCACCCATGATCATACTGTTACACAGAAGTAGACGCAAAATGGAAAGTTAAAATTCACTTTAAAAAGACATGTTATCCACAGTCTCAAACGTCATTACAGTGCAGAAGACAATTTGCAATTAGATAGGTAATAAGCATAATAGTAATGCTAATATATGGTTAATACAGTGATACATTGACCTTGACAGCCAGAATTTGTAGTAACATTACTATTGCAAGAAGACAGCAAAACCAGAAAAAGTATAGAGAAGCCTCTTATCCCTCAATCGTGCTCGTGGATACATTCTTTTTTTTTTCACTGTTAACCAAACCCAGTGAAGAAAATTACATTTTATAGTATATTTAGAAGGTTATATAATATAAGCTACATCAAGATATGAATAAATTCCAAAGTAAGAAGCCTAAGAAAAGCTTGTGAGGAGCCATCCACTTTTGTAATAATGTTTAATCCAGCTGAAGTATATCCACTGAATGCATATCACAATGAAAGAGGTGATTGTCAGTTAAGACCTAGGGCTGTATATCTTAAATGCAGCACATGCATTGGTGTAGAGACAGTTACTATTCTGAAGGAAGAGTTACGTGCTCTTGGATAAAAGCTTAATAAGAAACCTGTAACATTTTCTCCTGTTATTATATTCAGATAGCTGGTTTAAGTGGTAAATATTTGCTTTAAAGAAAACACTGCGTGTAGACATAGAAGAAACATTTAAATATAGGTCAGACTGCTTGGACAGAATATATTGTAAGTGGTGGAGTCATTTCAAAAGAAGAATATATGTTAAAATACATTGACAAGTTTAAGGTAATATAGGTTGATGCCCAGAGGTCATCTGGTACAACCCCCTTTGAGGGTACCTCTGAGGTACCTGGTATCTCTGAGCTTGTTTCTCATTCTGCACCTCCCTGCATTTGACAATAGACATGTTTGCTGGATGACATACTTGGTTTTCCAGAGTTGCAGAAAATTCTACTGAAGTCTAGGAAATCCTGTATTAGACTCTCAATAGCTGGGACTGTGAATTTGGACCAACCATCTCTTAATTTATTCTGGGCAATTTCTTGTACTTTAATAACTCAAATTCTTCAAAAATCATTTTGCACCAGTTTTGCTGGTCATATGGCAATGTGAATCTCTACAGTATCTTCATATATTGGGCTTTTCTAAGGTCTTTTGCAAGTTTTCCCACTGTTCAGAGAGATTTCTCTTTTATGCATTTAAAATTTGATCCTCTGATCTCTAACATTTGAACTACCATCTCCTTTCATCAATGAAATAAACAGCTTGGTAATTACTTTGGCATTGAAGGTAAGCAAAATCAGGCTGTTAATGACAGTCTTTTGTCCAGTCTGTATGAAGATAAAGGATAAGAGTGTAGTCTAATTTATTTCCAGTGTGATTTTGGACTTTCACATTAATCAATTGTATGCTGACTTTTTTTCCATTTTCTGTTCCTTGCCAAAGTGAGTCAAAACTTCATTACAGAGGTGTTAAGGGAAAATTACAGTATATGTGAATAGAATCAGGCTCTTTAGGAAGTCACCTATATTAATTATTACTTTTGCTACCAAAACTAAATGAATACTGATATAAGATGAAGAATAGATATTTCATTAAAATACTGTTGTTAAAGCAATTAGGCCCATCAAGTGATGTGGAGTCAAGGAAACAGTCTACCTTGGCACTGTATTTTGGCAACGTTGCCTTAATTGAGATGCATGGAAAAACCACATTGTAGTTACACAAATCATGACACAGTAGCAGAATTAAGATTACACATTAAAGCAAAAGAGGTTTTTTGTCTCTTCAGTCTTAATTTAGATGAAATTGTAGCTCCCTCTGCCCGATTTTTCTTCATAATCTCATTTCCTTCTAGGACTTATTAGTCTTTGTATTTTGCATTGTACATGTAAGTATGCAGGCTGGAAGACAAATGAACCTGTAAATAAAAAACGGGAGGCTGGCTTTAACTATAGTTCTCTATGTGGATTCTTTGCCTACTGCCTTCAACAGCTTACAGTTTAGTTACTGAGGTTTGGCACTACAAAGGAAACAGTTGCCAAGAGGAGATGTTGTATGTTTTGTATCAGGTATGCAGAACACTTACACTCACTAAAAAGTATTTCTAATGAAAAGATTTAAAATTTCTTACGGAGTGTTTGTGTATCCTCCTCCTGGGGTGCACATGCGTGCAGAGAAAAAAAACATCAGAAACAATTGAAGAAGCTATAAAATAAACTCTTGCCAATGTATGGGTAATCAAATTTGTTTCTATATTATGGGGCGTAACAAGTACTTTGAAATAATTAACTTCAACCTTATTTTCTGAAAGCTATTTCTTCAAAGTTATTTCCAAGAATAGGGAGGGTTAAAAGGTATTATTACATTTTTAAAGTAAATGCCTCTCTCGTGCTAGGAAAGTACAAATATGTCTAGTCTGAATGATTAAAGTTCTATTCACCATATCTTCAGAGGGAGAAGAGTAAAATAAAGCTTTACCGTATTTACCTAAAGTGAAAATTATGAAAAAGCTCAAATGCTTCTTCATATTAAAGAAGCACCTTCTACTGTACTGTTAGTTTATGAGGCTTACACAAAATCAGAGAAAGATATAGTGATGTAGGTTAGAAGCCAGAAAGTTAACAGTGGCCAAATCAGACACCTTACAGAGAAGAGCTTTCTAGCCAACTGTTGAAAAGCGCTTTGTTTAAAATAGCGGCAGCCTTTTGTGTGTCTGGCAGCTCTTAAGAGATACAATGTGATTCTGATGTGGGGTCCTGTTTTCAATCGGAAGAAAATTCCCTTCATAAAATGTGATACAATGACACTTCAAAATGCATATATCTCCTCACCATCATTATTGTCTTGCTGGAATTCAGTTTCGTTTAGTTGTCTTCCAAGTTGCCAACAGTCATAATTCTATTACTGTTCTAATATTAACAGCATTTTAAAGCCTTGGACTTCTGGAACTGCTTGATTGTGAAAATTGGAGCTTGCTTTAGAAAAGTAAATATAAAGCCTCTTTATTGCAGAATAAATTTTGAAAATGTAAGTTCTAAAGTTTTGAAGGAAAGTAAAATACATTTTTTATTAGTAGTAGAAAAGGAAAACAGGTTGCTTTTACATTTGATTGGCTACATATTCATTTTAGAAATCAGGATGGCTAGTGTTCATATAGATGTTACCAGTTTTTACTCAAAGTAAACTGTTCTAATTATCTGTTTGTTTATTTACCAGATCTGATCACCAGAGTACTAATTGAAATAAGCAAAATTGAATGCCTCTTGTTAGTAAATATGCAGGCTTTTTGTGTGGGGGTTTTTTTCTGGTTGGTTTGGTTTTGGGGGGTTTTGGGTGGTAGTGGTGGAAGGTGTGTGAATCTTTTTTTATTTTAATTCAACTTGATCCTTTTGCGTGTCCCTTTGTTACACACTGGTTGCTGACTTCTGTGGTTTATTGCAGGCATACACAATATTTATAACTTCTCTTTTGTTTTTATTTCTAAGGTTTGTCGAGTTGCCTATGAAATTATGCAGACATTGCATCCAGATGCTTCAGCGTATTTCCATTCTTTGGATGATATCTACTACTTTGGGGGACAGAATGCCCACAACCAGATTGCTATTTATGCTCATCATCCACGAACTGCTGATGAAATTCCTATGGAACCTGGAGATATAATTGGAGTAGCTGGAAACCACTGGGATGGTTATTCAAAAGGCATCAATAGGAAATTAGGAAGAACAGGCCTGTACCCATCCTATAAAGTTAAGGAGAAAATTGAGACAGTCAAGTATCCTACATACCCAGAGGCTGACAAGTAGATTAAAAAGAAGACATTTGGTGGTAATTGTCAATTTTGATTGGTTGAAACCAGTCAACACACTAACTAATGGCTTATATGGGATTTCGATTTGCATTTTAACATGCAGTTAAAATCAAAGCCTTTAGCAATGAAACTGGATAAGAAGCTGAGAACAAATGGATGGGCTATTATCTGGACTTACTCTTAAACATTTTTTGTTATATGCACTCTCACACATGCACACACAAACCCACGTACAACAGGAAAACTGTTGTTTTATACTTTTTGTCTCTTCAGGATTTGTCCCAGTCATTAGTCTTACATGAGCTTTGGGCTCTTTTCTCTGTCTTTAATTGACAATAATGTTCAGATTTATAACACTGCCACATTGTGTAATTTGAGTGATATGAACATATTTTGTATGTGCAAAATTTAAAACATGGTGCCTATATTTGAAAAAATTGTGACCTTTTTAGAAGAGCCATGCCTATTTCACAGTGGGCAAGAGTCAATCTTCAACTGGTGTTACCGTGACCACTGAACTTGCTTCAGACAACAGATTCAGATTTCAGACTAGATTTCTTTACACGTTTATTTTTAGCATTCCATTGATTACTTCTCATCATTAATAAAATAAAGGATACATCCAACAATAAAATAGTCACTGTCTGTTAGGAGCTTTTGTAAACAATACCATGAACAGATTCTTTAGTACTGATGGTGTTCTGGACATTGCCTTTGAGGAAAAAACAACCAAGCAAACCACAAAACCTACAGAGAAAAAAATAGCGCAAGTTTCACTGAATTTTTAAACACTTGCTATGTAGTAAACAAATGCTTAGTGACACAGTGGTGCTCAGCTCTCTGGACAGTGAGTTCCAGCAGAATGACTTCAGTTGCTCAGTTCCTTACACTTACTCGCTAGCTCTGTTCTTTTACTTTCTGTGTTTCTTTTCTGAAAATACTTTTTTTAGAGTATGATAGATGTCCATTTATCACTGTGGCATTGAATGTAGTTACTTTTAAGTAAAATACTTAAGGTTATCCCATTTATAGAAGATGCCAATCTAGAGTGCTCTAAAAAATTTGAACAATTTACCCCAAAAATAGTAGGCTCCAAGAAAACATAGGCAAGGATTAATTTTTATGCATGACATAAAATTTTTACTAATTCTTAGTTTTTTGAAATCTGTTGCTGGTCTGCTCTTTATTAAGGAAAGAGATAATTTACAAAACAATTTTACAAACACATTTGTAGATTTGGGGGTTGTGTGTATATATACATATTAAAAAAAATGTATAAGATATGAAGAGATTGTTTCCAAATGGGAAGAATATTAATAGCATTATGCAGATTCCAGTACAATCCAGTCTAGAGTACTGGAAGTGCAGAAAATGTTTGATGATCAGGTACCAAGAAAATGCCATACGTGTAAAGACTAAAAAAGCATGGTTGGTTGACCTTAACAAACCAAAAGTTATAAGGATATTTAATTATATTTATGAATAGACTAAAGACGGTGTTGACAGAAAGAATGGATGCACTTGACCATGAATATATTTTAGACTGAAAAGTGAAAGGAAATCTTTTGCAGTATGAAATTCAGCAACAGTCTTCCAATTGAAATAGTGGTGAGTAAGATGGAATTTGCTGGGTATGTAAAGGAATTAACAAAGTAGTTCTCTCTGACATTACTTGCAGGACTGATCCTGTAGATCCCTTTCACTTTTGTGTTCCTCAACTGAAAAACTATTTTGTGTCTTGCAAAAGAATAACAAAATCAAAGTTAAAAACTGCTGGGGGGGTGGGGGGTGGGGTTGGCGGGGGGGCGGCGGGGAGTTCAGTTGCCTGTTAGTAGTATTAAATAGATGTATCAGTAAAAATGAGCATAGATACCAAATGAGATTTAAAGATGAATTGAAGGATGAAGGCAAATGAGTAAGAGTGGCTGAGAAATGCTAAGGACGAATTTTTGTAACTAAAGATGGCTAAAGTTAACTGGTGGTTCTGTACTTTGGAACTGCTAAAGAAACTGTTTGATGTTAGTTTCCTGTCTAAGTGATTCTGATAAATTTTCCACTAACTTAGCCAAACTTCTTGTATTTCAGAGACGCAAGTGTAAGATGAATTATAACTTATTTACTTAAATTTGAATTGTACATATAAAGCTATTGTTACTTAATGCATTTTATCTTTGGGAAAACTAATTTAATTATTTCTCCACAAATACTACATTATCTATTTGATATTTATAGATTTTGAAAATGTTTTGGTTTTGAAGCTCTGTACTTACAGCTTCAGAGCTCATAATTTCTTAGCACGTGATGCAGAAATAGTATTCGTAAATGAATTAATGTATGAAAATTCCTCCATAGTCAGGTTAACTCAAATGAAGATATCGCTAAAGAAGATAAGTAACAAAACATCTCAGATGAGCCCAAAGGCAAGAGCAGATCTTCTGATGTAGTAATGAGAGACCTGAAAACTCTGATGTTATAGAAGAGATACCTATATAATGTGTCAGTTCCTTGACAGACTATATCTGACAAAACACTGGCAAGGTACATGTGCCTCCTTATATATATTCTAAGTACCTAATAAATAATTACCTTATCATCTTTAAGAAAATGATCATGAAATGGTATGGAATTATAAAATTATCATTAATAATTAAGAAATGTACTAATGTAGATGCTATGACCTTATTCCCCTGGGCCGTATGATCCTTTAGTGTTTATAATGCATTACTTTTCAGAGGAAGAAACATAGCAATAGGCTGCTTGCTAGATGCTTCTGTTTCTAGAGGTTTGTTTCCTTTAAGACTACCAGTTAGTTACATCTTGAAATTCTGGGACCTTGGGACATTAAAACTGGATTTGTTTTATATTAAACAAAATTAGTATTAGAGGCTTTATTCTCAGTTACAGTGGAGTCAGTATCCTTCAGTATGGAAGGATCCATGGATAAATGAAAATAAGACCCCCAGATTTTTATTGTAGTTCGCAGAAAAGTGAAATAACAAAAAATGAATACCTGTCTTAAATACCTGAAAGAAAGCTGAATCTTTTAAAAGTTGTGAACTCGTTAAAATACTAGCCAGAATGCTTGCAAGCAAGCAAGTATATATCTTGTTTCTTCCGTTCACCTTGTAGCTCTGCAGCAGTCCAGTCATGTAATTTTTGCCTCATACCAAACCACCATGTCTGACATCCGTAAAACACTCAGCCTTCATACTCTTTTAAGCAATCTAATATTTAATTAAATTTTTCCTCTTTAAGAAGCATTTGTGTGTGTGTGCGCGCGCGCGCGTGCTGTGTTCATAGAAAAAGAATATGAACTGTACTCGTCTTTGGTATTTTACATTATCAGTATCACGTTCTCTGTAGTAACTGATTTGCCAGGTAAGTGATTTGCCTCTGGAAACTGAACAGTCTACTTGCTTCTTACCAGCTGGGCTAAGAAATGTATTCTGAGTAGTTCAGAGTTAACTAGTCTTCCGTGGCATTGGTGTACCTAGAGACTGGGACCATCTGCTGCGATTACAACAACCTGAGTTATGTCCTTGATTTTCAGTCCACCCTATGGTCAGATGCATGGGATTCCCAAGCCTCCTCTTCCAACATCCTGTCCCTGTGTACTGCAGGGTATTATGGATTTGTTTGTGAAGGATGATGTTTTATTTCAGATTTTTTTAATATTTAAAATATATTCTTCTTCAGAAGTCTTTTTTCTTTTCTTCAGAGAAGTCTTTTGTCTACCCCTTCTGCCACTGAATTTTCAGAAAACTTGGAATTATGAGAAAGATTTCTCTCCTTTACCAGTTTTTCAGAAAAGAGAAATTATGATACCCTCTTATGGAGATATAGTAACATTGTAAAAGTTTCCTGCATAATGGGTGTTACGTTTCTTTGGTATGCAATTAAGGTCTTGTCTTCTGAACTAGGAATGTAATAGAACATAAAATAGAAAATTTTCATTACAAATTCTTGGTAAGGGGAGGGAGATTTTCCTTCATGTCAGTGGAGTAGCAGCTACCATTTGGAACTATTTTGAAACTGTGAACCGAACTTTTGTTTTTCCAGTTCATAAGTTTCTTTGCAATGTAATCTCTCAAATGTCTGAAGAATCCAGGTAAAAATAATTTGCTTAGTTTGGGAGGTGGGAAGGAGAGAATCTAATAACACATGATATTGTACTTGTAATTTAAGTTGCTGTATCAGTTTATAAAACCACAAACTTTTCAATGCTGGGTTAAGGACCTCTGTCAGCAACATCTTTCTACTGTCTGCCAGAAATACTTAAAATTTGCAACCCCTCTTCTAATTTTGCCTAATACCAGTCCCAGTCATGTATAAGTAGCATGCTGGTCATAGTCTGATCATTGATTGTTACTGTATTGCAGTTTTGGTTCCTATTTGGGTGTCTTGGGAGCAGGCTGTCAAAGGGCACAAACTTTGGTTTTGTTATCGTGTTGAATTAAAATTGCATTTAAAACTTACAAAAACGCCATTTCCCTAAGGCACCATTAGAATTCTAATTGTAGCGTACAGACTTTTGTCAAGTTTCTCTATATGTACCTGCAAGCTTATCAGGAGTAAGACTGAAGCAAAGCAAATTATGTGTAAATATCAACCACAAACAGATTGGGTTGGATTTCATAGTATCCTGTTCGTTTCTAAAAAGCGTGAGATGTGGCACTGTATGATACAAATAAGGGGATAGTATGAAGTTTCCAAGCCTGGAAAAAAAAATGCTAGTCTACTTGCCTGCATCACTCATTGCATTCACTGTGTGTACAGGATTATTTCAGAATCAAAGTACATAAGGTGGAAGTCTTCCAGCATTACTACAGGCATCTGAGAATCCCTTCCATTGATGTGCTTTCTCGTCTTTACCTGTTTGGTACCATGTACAAATGCCTAACAATGTTGATGATTGCTACTCAGTGGAACCTTCCTTTTTTTTTTTGTATGCTTATTCCCTTTGACTCAACTTACTTGTCAGCAGAATCCTAATGCCACTGCAATTCAAGCACATGTGGATTAATGCAAAGGCATGCCAGTTTGCACCAAAATGCCTCTACTGTTGCTGAAATTAACTTCACGCTCTTAAGCTGAATCCTAATGAGATGCTGGTGAGAGAAGAAGCTATCTCCACTCAACTATACTGTCCATATTATATAACTGCTGACACATACATGTACTGGCTTTACTTTGAATTTTGCATGATTTTTCCACTTTATACAGACTCAATAATTTGTTTTTATTTTAGTGTATTTATGAAGGCTTTTCTTGAGCATGGTGAGACTAAGTCCTAACTATACTACATTTTCTTCAAGAAGTATTTCTGACCTCACCCCATTTTCTCCAGTTTTCTTGAAGGCATCCTCCAGTCACACCATTTTGGTAGAATCATCTGGATTGATGTTTACTGAGAACTATGACATTTTAATGCTTTTCTATCAGCCCCACTGCCTACTTATATCTGAGCCTGGTCTACCATGGCTGTATGAATCTTCTTCAAACCTTTCTGCTTAGTGTGTTTTGATTTCCTTGCCTAGTGGCTAGTAATCATTACTTGACCAGGAATCCAAGGGATAGCAAGTGTCTATATTTTCCATGATAACGTGTGAAAATCTATTTCTTGCAGGTTATTTTTTTTTTTACAAAATACATTTTTATATTTTCACTAACTGATATAGTCAAGGATTCAAAGAGAAAACACTATAATCAGATGTGCCTAGTAAGTCTTTAGGAGGCTTACAAGGCACAGAAGTTCCTTATCTAATAAGATTTACAGCTCACACTGTGGCAAGTTTTTTGACCAGATGAAAGATGTATTCTCATAGCATTCCCTATCCATTTTGGCTGGCACTTATATGCTGATGCCCACAGCTTAATTTACAAGCAATAGGGACACAATCTGAATACAGTCTTTTTACAGGTAATTTTCTTCTCTTCAGTCTTAGACTATTTTAGCTTAGGTTTAGTGTTCCTGTTCTCTTTCTTTGGCAAGTTTTTTCATACAATACAGCTGCGCAATTCTCAGTTACTCCAGTACAGGTGTAGCCACAAGAATATTGCATCTCAGCTGTGAGAATCCACTGAATGTAGAGATTGCTGGCCAGTTAGGCTGTCTATAAAAGAGCTGTCTCTTAAAAAGCTGAGTGTGCTTGCTATCTTTCCAAACGGTAGCAACCTGCAAGAATGGAAGGAGACCAAAAAGCAGGACATCGTACTTCCTTCTTTGTGAATGAGCAGGAATCAGGCATCTGTTATGTCCAACCAAGACGCTGGAAAGCAATTGACTAGTTGATGGGTGTAGTTTTCTTCACTACTTCAGTTTATCGCTGGAGAATGAACTGTTACAAGTTTATAATGTTAAATCTGTGGTCACTTTGTAACATCTATAAAATTTTATTTGTTTTCACTTGAGAATAAAAATGTTATATGCAAAGAATAAGTTCAGATTTGTGGGATTAAACTGACAGTTTTTCTTCTTGCCTCAGATGGAGTTCATTGTACACTAGTGTTTCTTAAAATTATTTTTGCTTATGACTAAACTTCAATTATTCAGCAAAGATAGTCAAATCTCATTAGGCTGGCTTGACCACTTTGTTATTTTATGTGTCACTAGACCTTACACAGAGGCTAGCACAATGAACCTTCACATAGTAGATTTAGGAATGATCGATTTGTTTAAGTTTTTCTTTTGTTTATATACAACAGAAAAAAATGTTCTGTAAATATTAAAAAATGATGGGATGTACCTGCCTGCTAAAAATGCATTTCCCTAGGGCTGCTGCTGTGTTATGACTACACTCATTCATACTAGCTCATGTTCTCATGTTGCTGAGTGTGTTGCTCATTTCTTTTGTCCTATGTTTAGATTATAAAATTTATTATCAAGGAGTCTCCTTTTTTGTGTGTTTCCAGCGCTCTTGTCACAGTGGGATTCTTGTCATTCAGTAGGATCCTTAGACAGTACAGAAATATGAATAATAAATATGGGTTAAACATTTAATCTACAATGCTAAATTCAATATGATTTTGTAGTGCTTGCTTTTTATTTCTGTTGCATTAATAGTTTTAGTTATAGGTATTGCTTATTTGCCATCATGTGTGTATGAAAAGAAATTCTTACAAAAAAACAACACCAAATCCAATCTCAAATATTAGAAGTCAGATTCAGGAAGTATTCTTAGTTCCTTCCTATGTGCTGATGACCTTTGTTATTGGTATGTTTGGTTCTGAAGCAGCAGATTTAAGAAACTACCTTGTGTACTTTGCCGTCATTCCTTCTCTTGGGTCTTAGTAACTGACCATGTGTATGCTAAATCTACTTGTGTGAGTTGAAATGGTTTCATATCTATGTCACTGCTGATTGGGTTGGTATATATTAGTCAATGAGAGTTTTGAAAGTAAACATGAATGTATATGCTTAATTTCTGTGGTTTTAAAATTGAATGTAGGAGAGTAAGTGTAAGAACCATCGGAGTAATAGGCGTTTGTCACCTTCTGTTGAACTTCCTAGAGTTTGCTCATGCCCTTTTTCCTTCTCAAGATAACATATTGCAGGAATATGCTATGGAGAGAAATATGGACACCATAGACAATTATGTGTCTAATAGGAAGGGATAAAATCTGTTGAAGAACATGAAGAAACTTCTGGAAGATGAGAATGTTACCAAGGTAATGGTTGGCTTGACATGAAGTTGTTCCAATCTTTGCTTTACCTGCTGATGTGATTGGAGGTTGTTGTCATCATCGTTGTCTTGTCTTCCTGGGCTGCCCCTTCAGACTTACACTATTTTCTCATGGCTTCATGCTGGATGGATGTTGGTTCCAGAACATGCTGTTCCTTTCTAATAAGATGCATCAAGGTAACGCAGGTGCCCTGCTGTATTACCTCTGTAGTGAAATGGTCTAGATTTTCTCAGTGCAGTGTTTAGTTGAAGTGTCTTCAGAGTTTCCTTTGAAGTCTTTCCTTTCGGTAAAGCCATACACAATGGTTGACAAAAAGAAAAGAATACTTTTCTTTGCTTATTTGAGTCTGATATCTTATTTGAGATACCTGTAATTTGCCTTGTTGACCTACAAAACCACAAGGTAGATTTTAAGTCCTTTTTTGTGGCAGGCAGCTTACTACTGTTGACTGTAGCCTACAATTTGGTGCTTTAAGCCTCTGCAAATATTTCTGGCTCTCATTGTTGTCTGTGAAAGAGTGGTGACCCTCCTGACAGTAGATATTGGGCCAATTCTATGTGATACACTTTTTCCTACCAACATTCCCACTCTTTTGCCTAAGTCTGTTTTATCCAACTTGACTTTGTTTTAGAATTTATCTTGCAGTTGCAGGGGTACAGGACAATAGTGCTGTCTGTACCTGAAAAGCAGTTGTAAATGAATTTTCTAAGCATGCTGCTAGTAAAAGGCACAACAGTGTCCATTAATCTCTTCAATTAAGCAATATTTTTTCTAGCAACTTCTCTACCTGTGGTACCAATTAGTTTTCTGGTTTCCAACTGATTTCCTCCCTGTCTCTTGTCTTACAAGTCAAATGGTTGTCTGCTCATTCAGATCTCTCGAAAAACTGCGTATGAAGAAAAAATGAAAACAAAATTAAATACAATTAAATTATAAACACGTCTGCTTTTTAAATCAAATTTTACCTTCTATATATGGCATTTTTGAATTTTAAGTTCTCAGAAGTTTGAAAATTATTTTTTTATTGTTCAGACTTGTTAATCCTGAAACAATAAATAATAGACAAAAAGGTTTCTAGGAGTAAAGCTTATCCAGAAGCAGTAGGTTGTTTAGGCCTAGTACACACATAAAAAATAGAAATCACATTAGATTCCAAAAAGTAGAACTACATGAAAGATCACTCTGAATGACAGAGTAAGAAACACACAGGTTTATAATTCTTTTTTACTGATGTTCTGCTGTTGTTTTAACTGGCTCATCTAAGTTGCTGCTTATCTGTGAGGAGTCAGCATTAATTAGCATCTGGTGAACTGAACAGACTCTTCGATGTACAGACTGCCTATCAGAAAAACTATGTGAAATTTTATCTCAAGGCATTTTTAATCTTAATGCAAAATCACCTTGATGTTCTGTTATAGCTTTTAATATTTTTGCATCTTGAGGCTTTCAGAAAACCACTAGTGGGTGGTATATAACATGAATGATAGAGCTTTAAGTATATCCATCTGGAAAGGGTAGGAACAGCTGTCTATGCATAAGGCAATACGTTAATATGTCATGTTAGTTAATCATTTTAATTTCAGTTACAGGATGTGCAAAGTGTATCACTGTTTACTTCACAGTAGTAAGTCTAACAAATGATTTGTAAAATCGTTGTCCATTCTGAGATGTTTTTATTGGAGAACAGTAGCTACAACTAACAAAAGGTTTTCATATTGTTTTGGTTTGAGGTCTGTCACTTGTTTATCATGGCACACAATGACTGAATAATTACATTTTAATATTGCAGACAGATTCAAAGGGTAGTTTATTCCCACCCAGCAGCCAAACAAATTGCTTTGGGGAAACTCCCCAAATTACTTAATTTAAGGAAAGAGTAAGTTACTAGATAAAAATGCTCATACTGAGTTGAGAAAAAAGTCTTTGCTCTGGAGTCTTCAAACTTTCCATCTAGGGAAGTTAGTTTTCAAAGAGTGCATCAGAACAGTACACTGTGCCCATGTTTTCTCATTATTACTATTTCTATGAGGATCTATTAATTTTATGTTACTTTGACCTTACGCTTTTTCAGAATTCCTTATATTTGTCAAGATTGTATTTGTAGATGGCAATATAACAGTATATTACATAAACAAAGGAGTGTTTCCCAAATTTCCAAATGCTTTTTCTTTCTATATACATTCTTATTAGTGTTCTGGAATTGATGCATGCATGCATCATCAGATTACCATGTCAATACTAGAGTTAACTATCTCTAGCATGCTTACAATTGCAGACAACTTTTTTCCGGGAATCTCAAATGGAAACCCCTTAGATGAGCAATCCTTATTTTCAGTGATAGTATCATTTAGCTGCATGTCTGTTTGCAATGAAAGGAAACAAGCCTTTTTTCAAAGATCGTTGGAATATGTGTTTTCCTGAGGATGCCTTCTTGATTCCAAAGTCAGGTGTACTTGTAGGTGCATTCCTTACAATACTCTTGTTTATGAGACTTCTTAAAAAATTAGGTAAAGCATTTTATACTGGTAATTTCTACATGGAGAAGACAAAGTTAGTTTGCAGTGTTGTTCAAATTCTTTGCCAGTTTTCTGGCAAAAAAAAATGGTGATTTTTTCGACTAGACAACAAAATATTAGTTTCACACATTAATCTTTTTCAACTGTACCTAGTAAGATTGCTTTCATATGCATTTCTGGCCTAAACAGACTGTGCTTAATAAAAGGTTAATCTGAATACCCGGAAAGAAATCTACAAAAAAAATGTAGGTATGGAAATAAAATCGGGGGGGTGTTTGGGGTTTTTTTGGGTGGTGGTGGTTGTTTTTTGGTTTGTTTTTGTTTTGTTTTGTTTTTTTGTGGTTTTTTTTTTTTTGGGGGGGGGGATGTTTTATTTCAGCTACTGAAAATAATGGGTGTAATTTTCTTTGAGAGCTTTGGGCCACTCCCAGGATTTACTTTGTACTTGCCAGCAATTAATCTTCTGTCCTTTAAAAAGCAGTATCCTTTGTCTTTATATTCTTTAATTAAACTAAATTTTAACCTTGCTGTGTGCTTCAGTCATATGTTGCCTTCCTTAATAATGTTGTGGTATGTATGTTTTTTAAGTCTGAAACAGCTGGAACAGACTTTTGAAAGTTTTGGTATCAGAACCCCCCGATACACATGCACATATACTCTGTGTTTCATCATTGCAAGGTTTCCATTAAGTCATAATCAAAGCTCTTAAAAATACTGATAAATATACACAGCTCAGGTGACATAATGGTCCTAATACTGACTTGGTTTTGAATTAAGCTGTTCCAAATTTGTCTCTTTTGGGGGACTGACAAATTCCCTAGTATGCACCAGAAATTTTCTAACTAGATACGCAGTAGGGTGCCCTGCTATGATGGTCAGAGACAGCCATGCTCATAATTCCAGCAAAAATTTTCACCAGCTTTGCTCATTGGCCAGTACAAGAAAACATGTACTTCTCTATAGTTCTTACACAAAGCATTTTGGACAAGTACTGTTCTGGGTATGTTTTCTAGCTAGTCATTCCTTCCATCAGTACTGAAAAGGGACTGATTACTTACTTCATTTATTTATTATGTGGGAGAAAATGACGACTGAATAGGAATAAACACATGAAGAAAAAGTTAATTGCCTCTATCTAATGGATTTACCGTTGAAACATGCTGTTCCCATATGTGTTCCACTTTTTTCCATCTTTCCCCTTTGTTTCAGATTTCTGTATATGTCATGAAGTCTTTAATGGAAAAGAAATAAGAGTAGAATGTTTCCTTTACGCTGTGTGTAAATGACTGGTGTATTTATGAACTGAAGGGTCTCAATTCTCTGACCTTAGGTGCAGGAATATATGCCCAGCACCAGTGGAATGCACACAGTGACAATACATCTGGAAAACATAAGCTACCATATGGGTATGTATTCTTTAATTGTTAAGGAGTTTATGTTGAGAGACTTGTGCATTAGTTTTTCTCTCAATAGTTGTCTTACATATGTATTCTGCACTTCAGTATGTGGTGTCATGGCTGTTATCAGCTGCTACACTCTTGGACTTTAATACCTCTTATGGCTGCTGTTCTTGAGGGTTTAGGGCAAGAAGACTAGACCAGTCCTGTCAGTTCTTTCCCTGACAGTGTTGGTTAAGAGATGGAATAACTAGCAGTGGTTTTCCCCAAATGCATAGTTCCCAAATTCATAGTGACATTTTTCTTTTCTAGAATTATTTATCCATTTTCTAGAAAGTGTATATATATAATTCTATTATATTTTTAGGCATTTTATTTTGAGACAACATTGTCAGAGCAGATTGTGTGCTTTTATGAGAAACCTTCAAGTCACTCATTTTAGGTTTTGTTCCCTTATCGTCCAGGTATTCACAAACCATGATGACCGCTCTAGATGTGCAGATGACAGTGTAAATGGTGGATCAGATAGCAGTGTAAATGGTGGATCTTCATTACCATTTATCCCTGATCCTTCTGGTTCCAAGATCCCTATAGTTTCATACTTTTATCTTGCCAGAGCTTGGGGCCGGCTCAATTATTTTCTTGAAAACAGTTAGTTTTTCTTCTTCATTAAATTAGAAGTAATGCTATCATGAGATCCTAAGGAGACCTGAAATGCAGGTCTCAAGATTTTGGACTAGCTGTAAGGTTTAGCTTTTGTTGGTGCTTCGAGTAATTGCAGTGATTCTAGCACTGCTGCAGAATGTAGTCTAATCAGGATCAGCTACATACTAGCTGTAGCTATTATTGCAATGTAGTCCTTTCTCTGAGAGAAGTCACAGAATTCATTCTCTGGCTCAGCAGGATTAAACAATGCATATTAGTGAGACACAAGACAGTTATCTCTGAGCATTTAACTGCTTGGAGGTAAAAATTAGTTTAATCTTAATCCAACTTTGGGGGACATGCTAAATGCCACTCAGCTAGCAATTTGCTTTGTTGTGCAGTAAAATCCACACATTCAGCACAGGTACATATATTCTTTTGGTTAGAGATACCAGATACTTGTTTTCCATGTGGTTATATCAGTAGCCTTGCATACATGATGCTGGAGTTACAGTCTCTTGATAGATGACTATGCTTAGACAGTATGGTATCTGAAGTAGTAGTTGAAATCTAGCAGTATATTTAATGAGGGTCTTGGGGTTTTGCGTGTATTGTTAAGAGGTTTACAATAAAACACTAGTGTTAAGCAGCCTCACTCAAGTGAAGAAAGGGGATAAAGGAACCGGAGGGAGGTAGAGGGGTCAGTCACTTAGCCATCCCCACCTTTAAACACAAAGATAGTGTGCATGGCACTGTGGGGGCTGAGGGTACATGTGGCTGGAGCAAGCTGTTAATTTTTAGTGAATAAAATGTCTAAAATAAGTTGTGGTTTATGACATCAAGTATGTATAACCTCTATATATGCCAAGCTGTTCCTGTAGGTAGGGTATTAACCATCTGTTGCAGCTTGTTAATTTCTTTACTGAATTTATCACAGTCGCTCTCATATTCAGATTGATTCACCACTTCTCCACTACTATTTATTCAACTGCATTATCATTTATGCATGCTGTGGTTCTCTCTTTATTGCTCCATTTTCAGGAGCCATGTTGGTCTCTAGAAATTGATACTGATAAAACTATAACAGCTGGGAAATTAGTCTAATTTGAGCATATATATTCTGAACAGGGGCTGTTACTAACTGACCTAAGTGTTACTAATAAAAATGTCATCAGCTGGTGATCTCTGTTTGCTTTTGCCCTGACATCATTTAGATTAGAGCAGTGTCAGGACCCTCAGCCTCCAACCTACCAGTGTGCAATAAAAGCCTTAAAATATGTGGAACATAGGAAACTCATGTTTGAGTTTATACTGTGTCACCATTTATTGGCATTAATGATTTAGTAAGTTTTTCTTTAAACAAAATATTGCTGTTTTCGAAGTTTAGTAATGTACATTTAATCTATTTTCAATCCGAATAATTGACAATTTGTTATAAAAATGTGGTAGCATTTCTATATTGGAAATGAGAATAGAAAATCTAGACTGAATTGCACATCTCAAAAAATGGCCCCAAAAAAGCAGAAAACATTTAAACTTCTCTGATATATTTGCATTCTGATTTTATAGAAAATGAAACCTGTCAAAGAAAAGAAGGAATTCTGAAAACTGAAGATTGACAATACACTTTCTTTCAGATAAAAAACCTTGTCATTTGTTCTTGATCCTTATTCTGAAGGCTTCAAGTGGCTCATCTCATTTAGTTTGAAAGAGAAATTACATTTACATTTCATCTTCCAAGAGCTGTTAGCTGTTTGGTTTTTTTGTTTTTGTATTGTTACATCTTTCCTTGTTAATTAAAGGCACATATACTCATTCCCATTTCAGCATGTATTAAACCCCTGTTGGAGAGTGATTCCCCACAGCATCACAGCTCAGAGAAGCAGGTGTTTGACTAATGTTCAGTGAAGATGAAAACGTTTTGTGACAGATGTTCAGAGAAAAAGAAAACATAATCGTTATTGCTTGGTAATTATAAATTAATTGAGTTTTGCTTTAATTGTGCCTTAGTCCATGGGTGTTGGAACATGGTAAACTATAGGAGAAGTCCTTATCATCATGTATGTCTGTGTCTGAATGGTCTGCTGCCTGTACTCCAGTGGAATATAGTCAGACATACTTCAGATAGTTTTAATACACCAGTGTGGGTAACAGCAGCAGTATAACCATAGTAAAGTGAAACTCATCATAGCCTAATTAAACCAAAGTTTAACCTAAGATTAAACAACCCTACACAATGTGGAAGTCCTAATTGTAGATGCACTTGTGAAAAATTAGGTAAGCTGACTTGGCATTCAAGAGCTTGCTAGTTGCTCTCTTGAGAATATGACTTGAAGAGTAAGATTGATGTAAGATACATTTTCTTTTAAACTCCTGATGGCTATCAAACCTAATGAAAGCTGTTTGAACCATCCAGATATGGCTACCTAATAGTGCTTTAAATGCTAATTAAACATACTTATCCGGAATGGGGAATGATAGATTTATTAAAATACCGTAACCATGGGGGAGGTTTTTGTTTGCTTTCTTTTCCTGGAGAGAAAAATGACATCTTAGTAGATTAACTTGGCAAGCAACATTCTGTGCTGTGAAAAGATCCTAAGTCAATGTTCTGTTTGAAAATGTGAAGGTTTCTCAAGTCTGTTTACTTGTGACAACTGTCTCTCAGAAATAAATTTTAAGGGAACAGGTAAGGCTATTTAATGGATGTTGTATTTTGGATTGAGTAGAATCTTTCTCCATATTTGTGCTTCATTCTCCTGTGACTTCTGAAGATAAAGTGTGACAGAATAAAACATTTTCTTTTTGTTTGCTACCTGTCATTTTTAACCTGTTATGCCTTGATGGTAGATCTGTTGTAAGATAAAACTTTTCAGCACGTTCTGTTACCCCTGCTTCTTAACTGCTCGGATGCTTGCTATTTGAATAATGTTAATTATGGCTGTTCTGAGAACATGAAAACAATTTCTTCTGCAGAACAGAAACCACTATAGAAGGAATCTCCTCCCCTGCCCTGAGGCAATGGCTGTTTTCTGCTTTGCCAATCCAAAAGGATCTGGCTTCTGACACACCCTTCATTTTTATCAAGTTTTTAAATACTTTTTTATTTTTTATTTAGGCCATACAAGTTTTCTGCAAATACTGCTGTATTATTTCCCTGACAAAGACAAGATTCTTCTTTTACTGATGCTACTCTTCATAGCATAAGTGGAAGGCCCACTGAGGTAACATAATTTGACCATGATAATGCTCTCTGCACTATTTAACACCGAGGATTTAATTCCTGATCATGATATCCTCAGTCCAGAAGAAACAAAAGTGCTAATCAGTTTTCCTTCTTTACTCTCATCCATGGAAATGGCATTGCAATGCACATGTTCCAGAAGGTTCACTGAGACTGTGTTTCCTTTTCTGATCATTGTATTTGTCATTCAGGTGAATCTGGTGTAAACAAGACAGGATTAGCAGATTCCCATTCAAGGTTCATTCAGACAGCTAACATGAGTATTGGTATCTTCAGTCATTGACTGGTTCAAGAAAGTCATACCTTCTTGAATTTTAAATGCAAATGTGTTCTCTGAAACTGGTCTCTCACTGGCCTGAGACTAGTGGGAAGTTTTAGGGCAAGGAAGACTTGCCCTTAGTGGAGGAGAGTTATGTTAGCGAAGATTTAAACACACTGGGCTTATGCAAGTCTGTGAGTGGACCTGACTCAGTAAGTGCTAATGGAGCTGGCTGATGTCATTGCAAGGTCACTCTTAATTCTTTTTCAACAGTCATTGTGTTTGGGGGAGGTTCCTAAGGACTACAAGAAAGCAAATGTCAGTCTTATCTTCAGGAAAGGCAAGAAAGAGGATCTTGGTAGCTACAAACTCTTCAGCCTTATATCAGTCCTTGGGAAGCTGTGGAGCAAATAATAATCAGAAACCATTTCAAAACATATTAAAGACAGAAGGGGATTTAGAGTAGTTGGCATGCATTTACGGAAGTCATGCTTGACCAGCCTGACAGCCTTCTGTGAAAGGTTGGCTGGTGCGGTAGATGAGGAGAGCTGCGAATGTTGTTTACCTTGACCTTGGTAAGGCTTTTGACACAGTCTCCGGATTGTATCTTCTAGACAAACTTACAAAGTAAGTTATGACTAGAGAAGTGGACAGTGGGGTGGACTGAAAATTAGCTGAACTTCTGGGTTTAAAGGTTTTTTATCAGCAGTGTGAAGTCCAGCTGGAAGCCAGTCGCTGGTGGTGTATGTAAGCACTGATATTATGATCAACACTGTTTAGCATCTTCATTGCTGACTTGGACGGTGGGGATAGAGTGCACCCTCAAGTTTGCAAGTGATACAAAACTGAGAGGAGGGGCTCACGCACCAGATGGTTGTACTGTTATTCAAAGGGACCTTGACAGACTGGAGAAATAGGCTGATGGGAACTTCATGCAGTTCAGCAAAGGGAAGTGCCAAATCCTGCACCTGAGGAGGAACAACCCCAGGCACCAGAGCAGGGCTGGGGACCAAGTGGCTGGAAAAGAGTTTGGCAGGAAAGGTCTAGGGGTTCCTGGTGGACAGCAAGCTGAGTATGAGTCAGCTCATACAGCAATAAACATCAACAGCATCCTGAGCTGTATTAGGAAAAGCATTCCCAGCAGGTCAAGACAATCAAAAAAATTTATATAGCCAGGTTGGTCTGATAATTTGTGTAGCCTGATCATACGTTAACTGTACATAGTTACACATTAGGTTGCTTCTGAGTTTAGCTGAATAATGCAGGTGACAAGCTTGCTTATTCTGTGGATCTGCAGCACTTTTTATGACTTCTGATACTCTTGACCACAAGAGTGTTGTCCTGAATTTCCTTGTGAACTGAGCATAATGTATCTGGGAGAAAAGATTTAAGCACTTCTGACATTTCTTGTAGCATATTTTTTTGCCTCCCTGAGCCAGAAATTCTAAGCTCTTAAATCATTATCTAAAGTTAGAGCTTCTACAGACTTACGAAGCTGCTTCCTTTCCTTCCACTTCATGAATTTTGCTTCTTTAATGGTATTAACATATGCACTCATCTCGCTGTGTTAGTCAGAGTAAATGTTCCATCACTAACTATCTTCTCTCTGTCTGCTTTCAGCTAAAACTTAAACTGATCAGGCAAAAAAAATAGAGAGCTTTTTAGCATGCATTTTAGTGTTTAAGTAATTTTCACATATTACTTGGGATTTAATTTGAAAAACTTCAAGTGACCTTGTTTTTTCCTGTAATAGGAGCCAGAGCAATTGCCAGGAAAAGTATAAGTAGAAAATGCAGAATGATATTTTCAATGGATAACTAAAATAACAACTTATTAATAAATGGTGATAATGGCATTTGTGAGATCACTGAAGGGAAATGGAAAAGGCTTTGTGTGATATCCCATTGTGTTTGTAGAGCTCATTGAGTTTAGGCTTTTTAATTTTTTTTTGCCATTGTAAGGCCATCTAGAAGTTTGCCTTTGGGGTTTTGGGAACTGTGTACACATGCAACAAAAATATATCAAGAAACCTCATATAAACTCCATTGATAAGTATAAAGTAACAGTTTCAGAATAGAGATAATTTTGTTGGATAGTTATAATGACCAAAAGCATACTTATTACACCAGATGCATGTTTAATTGTCAGATCGAAAAGCCTGAGTTCTTTCTATCTGCACTGTAAGCAAGTATGAGTGCTGGGAGTTGAAAACTTACTTATTCTGGTACGGTCTTTAAAAGACTTCCAATTCTTTTAACTGCTAGGGAAGAATAGACCTCATTAGCTAAAGAGTAAAAATGAACACGGAACTCCTAATGTAGTTATAAAAGAAACAAAATAAAACATGTGGAATCATTATTAGGAGAGCAAATAGTGAACCCTCTCTTACATCTCAAGATGTAAGAACATCTCAAGAACTCAACATCTTCCATTATGTAAGACTTCTGTAATACATTGGGGATTTTTCCTCAAAGCTTTAATACCTTTTTTTTTTTCACCAACCTTTGAAGTTTGTCGGGATCAAAGACCTGGAGGTAGACAGGTCATGGAATCATAAAATGTTACAAATTGTTATTTCCCTTATTTCATTTGCATTTCTGAACGAGGTTTTTGTAGGCTGCCAAAAGTGACTGGATATAAAGACTACAAGTCCATGGTGCTGCTGTGATAGAACAATGTGTATTGGAAACATTCAGGACCTGCCAGAGCACCAGAAAGTAATGGTGCTGAAAGTAAAGTGTGATTGATTCATGATTGATCATCTGACCCAACAATGCATCCATTTTTCCTGAGGCTTCTTAAGGGGTGAAAGAGGAGGGGAGAAAAAGTTCCATGTATTTCCTCTGTCCTAGCACACCGAGCACATGACACACTATCCCATCTCCCCATCTAGTGTGAAAACCTTTGTTCAAAAGCGAACATTATTTTGATTCTAAGGTCATGTTCTCAGACATTATACTACTTTCCTAGTTGCTCATGTGAATTTTATGCTTTTCCTTTGAATCTCTGTATTCTAATAGTTATGAATTGCATGATGACATCATTGTTATGTAAGAGTTGTGCATCATTTAATACATGAGAATTTTACATAAGGCAAAAGATTAAAGCTTGATTAGGAACTTCTTCTGTAAGGTATTATTTTTCATACAATATTTAATGTAAAGAAGGAGCAATAATGGCATATTTGGAATATTGCTTTGTTTAAAATACCAATTCTAAAGGAAGAGTCAGCATGAGGAAAGTAACAACCGTATTTTTCTAAGAAAGAAACATCACTGTTCAGTTGGAAGGTTTGCTCCTTTCCAAAAGGAAAATAGTCTAGAGATGTGGTCACCTGAGCTGGTAGGGATATCATTCTGCATACTTATTTGCTACTTTTTCGGTTTTAGAACTGTGCAAAATAATTTCACAAAGTAGTTTGAAAATGTAGGGAGAGGTAGGCATGCTAAGGGAAACCTGTTGAGTTTCTAGAAGGAGTTAGAGGCAAGGAAAGGAAATATCAAGAATTAAGATAAAAGAAACAGCAGTCTATGAGCATTTAAAGAAAAAGCGATGTGATAATAGGGTAAATTACTGTTATAAACATTTGCAAGTAATCAGCCATTAGATTAAATACATATCAGGATCTTAAATTTTTAATGATTATAAATAATATATAGCTAATTCAGGTAGGTAGAAATCATAGAAATTTACAGAAAAATTAAACACAGCCATGTATATTGTAACACTTTTATGCTATTTACTTAAAAAATATGCTTAGTGAAATACTTGCAGGACTATAGTCAAATACTTTTTTTCTTTTCCCCTAATAACCCACAGCTACAAATCATGGAAGACTTAAGACCATGACTGGTAAGGCTGGAGAATCCTCAGAAGGTAGGTGTGGTTACTGGGTAAGACTAATGTGTGGTGGTGTCTGGCACTTTAATCTTCAGTTATTGGTATTAGTGTTTATGAAACAGAGAATGCAAGCAAAGCAGTGGATAAAGTCAGGATTCCCATATTTACTTACTTGATCGTATTAGACCTACTAGTAATGACACTTATATGTGAAATGCCTGATGGAATCTAAGCAGAGAAAACATACATATAGAGAGGCTTGGTGTGATATACTGTTTGCACTAATTCAAGCAATTTTATATTTATCTCTAAATTTGACACAGATGCTGTGAAGGTTGAATAATTGATGCAGACATTTTACATCTTTCTGTTATGCAGAAATAGGGCCCTAAAAATGGATAATGTTTGAGAGGACAAATGTAGGGTTTTTCCCTTATTTTGTTAGTCATGTATAATGTAAATAGTAGTAAGTTATAAAGAATGTATACTGTCTTGATGCTGATTAGGTTATCATTTGCCATGCACTTTGAGAAACAAAATCACGAACTGCATAAATACCTATGATGCACACTTTTTTTCTGGGGACTGTACGTTTTTGACATGATAGAGGCCAAATTTTCAGGTAAATAGAATGAAAACACTTCCTGATATAATGTCCCGGGTTTGGCTGGGATGGTATTAATTTTCTTGTTAGTAGCTGGTACAGTGCTGTGTTTTGAATTTAATATGAGAACAATGTTGACAGCACACTGATGTTTTAGTCATTGCTAAGTAGTGCTCACCCTAAGTCAAGCACTTTTCAGTTTCCCATGCTCTGCCAGGGAGGAGGTGCAGAAGCTGGGAGGGAGCAGAGCCAGGACAGCTGACCTAAACTAACCAAAGGGGTGTTCCATACCATAGAACGTCATGCTCAGTGTATAAACTGGGGGGGGGCTGGCTGGGAGGGGCCGATCACTGCTCAGGGACTGGCTGGGTGCCAGTCAACAGGTGGTGAGCACTTGTGTTGTTCATCACTTGTTTTTTTTTTTCCTTGGGTTTTATTTCTCTTTCCCTCTCTTCTTCATTACTATTATTATAGTTGTTGTTGTTATTGTTAATATAATTATTCTGTACTTTATTTCAGTTATTAAATTGTTCTTATCTCAACCCACAGATTTTATCTTGTTCTGAATCTTCTTCCCATCCCACCTAGGTGAGGCGGAGGAGTGGGGAATGAGCGAGCAGCTGCATGGTACTTACTTGCTAGCTGTGATTAAACCACAATGTACAGTTAGTAATTTAAAGCAAGAAATATGTCTGGGTGGTCTATCAGACATGCAGTTAGTACTTGCATATGCTGATATGCAGCTATGCTTATTTTAGCTATGTCTACTATGCTGTCTCTGCAGCTCGGTCAGGAGTAGCTGAGCCAACACTAAGGTATATAGGAAAGAAAGTGGGTAAGAGAGGAGCTGCAGAATCAAATAATGCAGTGTATACCATTGGCCTAAGTATTTTCACAGCTCCTTAAGTGGGATTTTAGCCATGCATTCTGTATTGGAATTTGTTTTATACTCAGCAAATAGCAAGGGCCTATTGTTTTGGAGTTTTAGTCTTTATTACAGTTTACTAATACCCTGGTATTAATATAGAGCTGTTGATGATTAATTGTCTGTCTCTCAGGATCATCATGTCATTTGTTATAACTGATTTACACATTCTGGAATAGTCCTAGGACTTGGATATTAGTGTGCCATGGTGCAAAGCTGCACGTATAGTTTTCAACTGGAAGAGAGGAGGATATATATGTCATTCTTGTGGTTCATTTGCAGAATCTCTGTGAAGATGATCGATAATTTTAAGTCAGAACACAAGTATATGCATTACCAGGGCTTCACAGAGTTGTGATTTGAACTTTGAGAGGAATAAAAACATGGACTATAGTAGCTCAGAAGCTCAGCATGTATTTACATACTACAATAGTTGCAGAGGTTCTGCCTGTAAATGATTCTAGATAGCACTAGCACATAATTACATTTTCTAAGTCTGTTCTTGTCAGAAAAGTAATCAGTTGGTACTGTTCATGTAAAAAAACTAAACCATACACACCGCTAATTTAAAACGTACTTACTTTCTAAATTAAATCAAAGGTACAGATCTACATACCTTTCATATTTCTATGCAGAAATGCTTGACATGAGCACTGGCCTTAGAGGGCATAATACTTGAGTATGGGAGATTGTTTAAAAATAAACAAATGTTAGGTAGCCTCCCTGACATTAGTTTTATAAACTGCTGCTGATACTGCAATGACTTGTGTATTTCAAATTAAACCCAGTTTAGGATAACTTCTTTTTCTACTGTTCAGACCCATCAAGTCAGCGTAATTGTCACAGCAGGGTACTAGTGATACAGTGAGAATGTCCAGACTTGTTTTCTCTGGAAGGAATAAATGATAAATAGAAGAACTCCTAGCAATTCTAATGTAATCCAGAGATTTTGAAGAAAAAACATTTTTAATAGGATCCACTTAATTTTCTGGTCCTTGTTTATCCTCACTGGATTAAAATTTAATCCAATTGATTAATTAGCATATATCATAACAATATCATGCACAATTGATATATAATCAACAAATATATACATTGTGTAAACAGTATTATGGTCTGTGTTTCTTTCTATCTCCACTTGAAGATATCAGAGACCTACAGATATTAAATGAAAATAGATGAGTTAATTTGTGTGGGATTTATAATTAATACCTGAAAATCCCATGTTCTGTCCACAATTTTGAGAATGGGAATGCTTTGTGCATCAGATTGGGAGGAGCAGACAGCTTTTTTAATCTTCTGATTTTAGTTTTTCTTGAATACCTGTTAATGTGCTGTTTTTGAGATCAAGCATTACGATATTAACCTTTAGCCTTTCAACCCCCCTGATTTTTGTACCCATAACAAAACAAATAGCTGTCCTCTGAGGAAGTGTCACTTTTGTTTAAGTTATTTAGACTGCAACAGCTTTGTTTTCAATCTTTAGAGGATGTAAAGTATCTGTAAAACAGAAACCAGTTTGTTTTGTCCATATCTGAATTGATCCTTTTCCATCCGAGATGCTACAAATGTGAAAATTTAATGAAGTATGGAAAGAACAGCAGTACTATAAATGTCATTACTTACCTATACCTGATGCATCTTCTGTGTTCTTGTTACAAAACTGTTCAGGTTCTTTCTGAAGTAAGCTAGAAATTTTCAGTGAGTGAGTTGAAGAAAAGTCAGAAAGTAGCAATGTTGATTCCAACAGCCTGGATTTTAGACAAAGGCTCTGGTGAGTACCCACAATAGTGCAGTAGTGCCAAAATATTTCTGACCTTTTCAAGTTAATTGTCTTGAAATTCACTGGTATTCTGTTTTTGTTACTAAATCTTTCCCCTTCCAGTGTTCATAATGTAAATGTTCTCGGAGTTATTTAGTTTAAAAAATCTGAGATTGTACAATGTGATAATCTAGAAAGGACCTTGATATGAACTAAGGTAATGATTAGGTAATAGCTGGTTACTTTTCTTCTGGTTGATCTCTCTTCTCAGTATTTCTATTACCTCTCTTCTTAAAAATCTTACTGGACTGTTCTACCCGGGGAAGGTTTTTTTTAGGGAGTAAGGCAGTAACTAAGGCTGTGGTAAGCAGGAATATCTGAAAATAGGGGACAGTATGGAAAACTAGATTTAACTCAGCCCAAGACAGTCAAAGACTGAGATGAAGACAGCATTCAGTACCTCAGACTTTTCTATGACCTGTGTCACCAGGGCCCCTGCTCCATTCAGCAGTGGGTCCACACATGTCCTAGTCTTCCTTTAGCTACTTAGGCACTTCTAAAACACTTCACCATGTCCAACATCACGTGAGCTTTCCTAACTGTGCCTCTGCATGCTTAGGACAGTCTCAGACAGTTACCCATCCCTGTTTCCGCCTTCTGTATTTGTCTTTCTTTTTGTCTGAGTTTTGCCAGGAACTCCTTGTTCATCTCATGTGCAGACCTTATGAAACTTTTTGCCTGGCTTCCTGCTCTTGGCCTTGGAGGAGGTGTTCCTTGAATATCAACCAGCTTTTGTGGACCACTCTTTCCTCAAGGGCTTTATCCCATGGGACTCTGTGAAGCAGATACCTGAAGAGGCCAAAATCTGTTCTCCTGAAATCCAGGGTTGTGATCGTGCTTTTTGCCATGCTTCTTCCTCTTAAGGTCACTGCAGGCCAGCCAGCCTTCAACCTTCACATGCCCTTCTTTGTAAACAAGGTCCAGCTGAACACCTTGTTTACAATGTACATACCAACCCCATTAAGAAGGCAAGATGTGCAGTTTATTGTTCAAAGAAAACATCTAAAGTTGACAGATTCCCCTCCCCTTACCCTTGTCCACCAGAAACTCTTCAGACCCCTTTATTCCAATTCTGTTGTAATTTTCAGACCTCTGTGTGGTTCACAGGGCTGCTTAATGAATACATGTCACATAGGACATCAGTTAGCAAGGCAGAGATCACGTATATCTTCTGGCTGCTGTTACTAGAGTCATACTGAAAGGAGCTATTCTTTGGGGCTTTTAGTGCTCTCTGTGTGAGTGTATGAGAACTTTAATATTTATAAGTCATGTATACACCTGAAGTTACAATTTATGTCAAATCAACAATTAGAAGATAGGTAGATGAGAATTTTTAAAGTCATCTTAAAGCAGGGGAATGTGTATATTTTTTCAGAGCTTTTTTTCTGGGGAGTTTCAGGGCACATTGTCAGGCTGTACATAAAAGCTAACACTTGGCCATGGTTTTCTCAAGAAATTTCAGATAGGATAAATACCCTGTGTACCAAGGAGAAAAGCTAAAATGATGGAGCTGAGACAGACGTGCTGTATGTAATATGAGATGTGGGTGGGGAGGAACCTGTACCTGACAATACAGTTTGAACAACGGAAAGCAAGACAGCACACGATGAACTTCAAGGAGGTCCATCAACATGTCAAATTGTGTGCTTTGTGAAGCTATGGGAGTAAGTACTGTCTGAATAACTATTGAGTTTTTTCTGTGGTTCCCTCCTCCCCCCGCCCTCATTTCTGAAACAAATTTCTCCTGAGTGGCTGACTGAATGTTACTCAGGTTGAATGTCTCATTGATAAAGAAATCGTTCCAGGTATAGCTAAGTGCTGCTTGCTCAAAATTATCAGCCAGGAGTATCAACTTCACAAGACTGGATAGGATGCAGTGCTTGCTGACAGTAATGGTAAATTAGGAATTGGAAAGTGAGTGTCTTTTGAAACTTCTTTTTACTGTATAAAGGAATGGAAGCCAGACAGACAAGTTTTTGTCTGATTCAGTCTTCAGATTGTATAATAAATAATAAAAAAAAAATGACCCCACCCTCCCTAAATCTCTAGTAGAGGAATAAGAAGAGAAATCTAGGAACTAATTTAGAAATTAGTTTTTCAAGGATTTAATGATAAGGAATGTGGAGAAGACAGACAGAAGTGATAGCCATTGTCACAGTTTCTGGGATACCTCTGCCCAAGGTCCTGAAGGGCTGGCCATCAGGATGGGTAGGGTGTGTTGTGTTTCGTTTAACTGCTGTGAAGTTAAAAGGACACAGTTCTGCACAATAAACTTTCTGAAAATCTTGGTCTAACCTGATACGCCTCTGTTGAGTAAGCACAAAATTTGTTCACAATTTCATTTATGAAGAATAACAAAACATGTTTGAGAGAGGAGCAGGAAAGACTGAGATATTGTGATATAGTTCCTTAAAATCTACAAAGCAAGCAGAAGAGAATTTGTGATGTACTTGATTTATTGATTTTAATCTACAGTGAACTGGCAGAACACTTTGGTCCTGCAGTGTATCTGTTAAAGAAAATATAATTGCAGAGAAGTATATGAAATAGATCACGGAAATGTTTCCTTCTGGTGTTTCTTCTTGGCAGATGTGCTAAATGGTTATTCCTTTCGTCAGATGGTTCTCGCACTGTAAAATATGACCTGCTTTTTCTCTACTACATAAGCCAGGCAAGGTGTCCATGCACTAGCAGAAACAAAATAGGTGACCTTTCTGAAACACTGGAATTTATCAAGCTATTTAACTGGCACTTAATTTGTGTGTGCTGCAGACATTTGAATTGGCAGGTTTTGTGACTTCACACTTCTGTTTCTCCACATAAAATATAATTTGTTGGAAATTAGCAGACAGTAAGAATTAATACTGGGGCTTTATTAATCTTTAAAGTGATGAGATCCAGGATTTTTTATAACTGGGGCAACTGTGGTATCTCTAGTTGAAGCCATTGCAAGCTAATTAGAATCACGCCAATAGTTCTGTAGAGGGCAATGGTTGTAATAAGGTAAATCATGGGAGTGGAACACTTCTAAACAATATCATTAGGGTTCTTCTAACAGGAGCAAGTTAATGATATGGAAAGAGGACGAAAATAGATGTTATGTTAGACTTAGAAAAGTCCAAAGCTGGCCTAAAAATAGCATACGCATTTGCATTGGGATACTGGGGACATAGTCCTCTTGCCATCTCCTCCCTTTCAGCAATATTTTACTGTTTTGAGACACTGATATAACTTTAATAAAGAAGCAGCTGTGGAAATAAAAAAAATATTACCCTGAATATATACTTTGGAGTTTCAATTGAGTGACCTAGCTGCTTTTTCTGTCTAACTCAATCCTGTTTCTTATTCATTAAAACTTTGGAATTTGTAGATGAATGAACATAGGCATAATAACTTAGAGGAGCTGGTTCATTTAAATTTCTAAATGGGATTGTATGTGTTGTTTACTGCCCTCTAAAGATCAAAAAAATCTAATAACATGAGTATGAGTGATGACAAAATACTACGCTCGCATTGTTGAAGGCAGATATTCTTTAAAAAATATTCAAGAAAAAATAATTAGCTCATGTCTAGGGACTGCTACACAAACATACTTCAGTGAAAAATTACTTAGACATTCAACACGTTTTGAAAGGCTTTATCAAAGCATAATACAAAATTCTTTCAGAGCACTGACACATGCCAGAGGGCAGATTAATGAGAACTGGATAGCCAAGCCACCTGCCTGATTTCTGTACTGACAATTTGCTGGGGTTTTAAGAAATTGCTGAATGAGTCTGTAATTTTTCATTGCCAGAAGTACAGACTCTTAAGACTTTCATTGACTTCCTGTTCAATATAAAGGGTAACAAGAGAAAAGCAGACTTCGCTGCAGGGACACTTGTACCACTTCTGGCTGTAATATCAGTGTAGCTGTCACATTGTCACCTGACATGGTAATTATGTGTATCTCAAGGGTGAGGCACTTGGTGTGCTGTAGAGTATTATGGTTCCATATTCACAGCTGCTTAGCTAGAGTCAGAAAGATTATTATAGAAAATAGCAATTAATTACAAAATTGATACATAGCATATCATGATCAAAACTGATATCTCTCACTAGTTTTCTGAGCTCTTAAATAATTAATAAAGCTACGCTGGTTTGAAGAGGTACACTAGTAAAACACTTCCTTTGCTGTGGCTTGTTGTATCATAATATATTCCGTTTCAAAGAAAAAAAAAAAAGTCTAAAAGTCTTGCAGGTTTCAGTGATTCTTATTTCTCAACTTTTCAGAGTTGTCTCTGGTAAAATGCGATGAAAATGTTAATTTTCCTCCTAGAGAAGCACTGTGTTCCTGTCTTGCATTTACTCAGCTCTTCATGTTCAGTTGTTGATGGAAGGGTCCTTTTGCATCTCTCCTAATTATTGACTAATGCTAACTGGTCACAATCCATAGTAAAGAAAGATACCTCTCATGCTGCTTGTCAGGTTATCAAAATCAGCCATCTTCAGTCCTGCTGCAGTCTGCAGGCTGTCTCAGTATCATCATCTGGCTGGCATGGTAAAAGGTTTGGCTGAGACAGAAGCTTTATCTGTGGTAGCTGGTCTTGGAAATGTTTTGACAAACTAGCGGCTAATGTCTGTCTACTACTACTGAGCGTTTATAGGGTTGTTACTCTATCAGGAATGGCAGTAGCTATCCGGGTCTCAGTCTAATTCATGTAGTGGTTATAAGGTGATAGAGATGAACAGACTTTTAAATAGAAATATTTGGGGACAGACAGCTGATGAAACCTTTCTGCTGCATAGTTAATGAGACTCCTTAGAGTATTTTATGGCAGTTTAAAGTACTGAGAACGACAAATACAGGAAATTTACCTTTAAATACGCTGGTTAGAGGTCTACTCCTCATTTTCTCAGTTTTACAGCTGTGATGGCTTGCTGAATATCCTGTATAGAATGATCTGAGGAGACTTATAACCTATGTCCTACTACACAAGTCATCATATTGAAAAAAACCTGTAATTGGCACAAAGTGCTGTCGTAGACAGCTGTCTCAGTAGAGACTCTAGGAGGAAACGAAAAACTAAGATACCTTCTCAATTCAAGCTGCAGTTCTTCTGTGCATCTACATTATTGGCATATTTCCATTTCCATATCTTTATTTTAAAGCACAAAGTCAGTGCTGTCAGTAGTTTACTCATATGCCAGGCTTGCAGATCATTTCCTGGAACCATTACTTCACCAACAATTTTGAATGGTCTTGTTTTTCTACTGGAGTTCCATTTATGTGTGATCCTCTCTGTGGAGTTTTCCTGCATGATACTTGTCATCCACCTTTTCTTTTACTACTGCTACCTTTGTTTTTTCAAAGAGTAGAAGATCCTATTGATCACAGTTGTTGAAAAAGGTTTGATTGAGGTGAAAATACTCAAATTGTTTACTAAAGACATCTCAGTGGCCAGAAATCAGGCAGATAATAGAAGTTGCCATCCCTTTGTAATTCAGTTGTACAGTGTGAAATCAGGGTATGACTCCCTACAAAAGGGGGAAATTCTATCTGGAAGAAGATTCAAACTCATGCAACCTTAGGTACAGAACTTTAGAAAAATGAAAAAAAATGAAAGCATTTAAACTCAAGTAGGTCATCACTGCCCACAATCTGGAATAGAGTGTGCCAAAGATTTTGTCTTCTAATTTAAGGACTATTTAGGTGTACCCCCATCTACAACTTCCAAAAAAGAACTGGCTTCCTTATCCCAACTTTCCAGAAAATCTGGCATCTTTCATTCTTTAAGTGCAGGAGATATATAATAGGTTTCATCCCAGGAAACCTGAATTTGAAGATTTTTTTTTTAACTTTCTTTTCAGGATTGTCTGTGATTTGGTGCAACGGGGCTTTTTCCTCACTTTGCTACCTCTATTGAATTCATCACTTGCTGGGAAGCCATTCTGATTGAATACACTGTAGGGAATTCAAACTGAATTATAGCACATTCATTCTCACCACAGAGCAGGGTGAGAAGCTTCCATCATGCAGACCAAATCCATCATACCAGAACAATTAATCTGGCTTGCTCCCACCAGTCATCTTCTCAGAAGCCCCTCAGAGAACAAGAGTCAATGGGCTACAGGCATTGTGCTGGCAGTGTATTGCTTGTCACCCTGCTCCTCAGAAACCTTGCTCTCTGAGATCCTCCCGTCCCCATCACACAACTGACGGGTGATATGACAGCCATCCTAAAACTGCAGTTCAGGTGATAGGTGTAGATTTGGCTATGTGAGAAGACTGGTTGTCAAGCTGTGATGTAGGAACACTGATATGTTCCTGTTACATGATCAACATAGCATATTCTTCATTATTTGATACGCTGATATTTTTAGCATAATTGTGGTGTAACTTCTCCTGTGTAAGAGGGGATGGATGGGGAGATCTGGCCCCAGGTGCTTCTGTCAAAGCCTTTGTGGCTTGCTTGCTCCAAAAATAATTCACCTTGTTGTAGAATATAAGGTCAGCAGAAACTGTTTTCTTCCTGTATTTACTAGGAGATCTGAACAATGTGGCTTACAGGGAGCAAATTTATTACTGTTCCTCTCAGCTCAGCCAGAGAAATTGCATGTAGTTCAGTTCTTGCCTACAGAGCTTGTCTCAGGTCAATGCATACACAAATTAAAATTCCCAAATGTGACAGATGGTATTTGTTTTGCGTGCGTGTTCTCAGTTGCATGCTGTGTCCCTTCAAGAATTAGATGCAAAAGGGGAGCCCTTGGAAAGAACAGCAGGGGGTGGGTGCAGCTTTGGGGAGCTATGGAGCCTGTTTGGGGGAGAATGTTCCAGGGCTGGCAGGAGAGTCACTGTGCAGCCTGGGAGGCTGCAGCCTACAGGGACAGAGGCCACTCAGAGGAGCAGTCTTCAGGACCCAGAGATAATGGAATGAACTTCCTTGGGATCAGAGGAGACTGGCAAAGTTCGATGCAGTTCAGAAAGCTACTGAGCTATCCAAAGCTGTGCCTGCAAGCATGGAGCTGTCTCGAAGGACACAAGGAGCAGAGGGGAGAGTTTATGAAACTGTTCCGGTTTCATTCTGTTTAATGTGGTCACTTTGAATTCTTTGCACTTTAAAAGCTGGATTACTAATGTTTTTCTATATAACTTGTCCCTTCTTCAGTTTAAAAGTCTTTTGTCTTCTTATGTTGCAGATCATCTTATGTTACAGATGGCAGATCCAGATCAAATCTCTAATCAGTACTAGCTTCCTACAAATCAATCATTTCTGGGCGTTTCTTATTTGTATAGTTCCTGTCCTGTAAAGGACACCCTCAGCTGAGCTTTGCTATGTCTTTCTGTTGGTTTTGGCAGGATGGTGGAACTAAGAATAACTTCCTGAAAGTGAAACCTTTGCTCTGCAGCTTCTGCTTAGTCCTTCCTTCTACACCAATACCGTGTCTGGTTTCAATGACTTACAGAAAATGCATATTTTTTTCTTTTTCTGGCCTCTGTATTTTTCTTAGCTACTCTTCTGCTTATGTGCTTAAGTCTCTAAAGCATTTGATGACTCAGTTTATTTGAAATATGAGGTTCTTCATGGTGCAAGTAGGAAGAGACCTAAGCAATATAGTTGACTTTGACTTGATTGTGGGCAGCGGGGTTCTTCCTGTGCTTCACAAAATCTGCTAGGATGCGTGGATTGTGAGAGGAAATGGAGTCCAATGTCTTGGGGGTAGATTTCTCAACTGTGTGTGGGACTCAAGAAGTATTTATATTGTCACTTAGAACTAATCAATTTTTTAAATTATTATTATTATTATTTTTCCCAGCTCATTCCGATTCTTTCTGCTAAGCTCTGGGGTTTTTTCATACCCACTCGTAGTGTTCACAGACTTGCACAATCACACACAAGTGAGACAACCTGCATGAAAAACTAATAGTAGTTTTTTAGATCACGACATTATTTAGGCCTTTAGGGAATGTGATTTAGTCACTTGTTATGCAGAAGTGCATCTTATCAGCAGGTGCCCTTGCCATGTTCAGCAAATGATACTTCTATTCTTTCACTGGCAGGTGGTCTCAGAACTACAAGTGTTCAACACATCTGGCCCTAGTGCTTGCGGACCACATCAGCATAAGGACTGCCATTTCTAATTACTAGCAAATCAGAAAGTGCAGCAGGAGGATCCTTCCAGTCCTGACTTACTTTTGAGTTATGTGCTACTCCTGAGCTGTAGCAATGTGTAATTAGCCAGACGGTGTTTGTTCTCTGCAAAGCTGCCTTCATAGAACCTTTCAAAAAAGGCTCTGCCTCATATTTAAGTATATTCTTACTGGGCTTTTTTCGTCAAAAGGAAATACGGCAGGAAGATAAAGAAGTAGAGCTATAAAATACCCAGATAAGGAGACAAAAGACAGTGAGTAAATCATCAGTGTTGCTTGTTGATTCAGACAGGTAGGACAATAGCAAGAGACTGTGTTTTACAGTCATTGTCAGTCTTAGGGTTGAAAAGCCGTAAGCCAGTGGTATAAAAGGCACATCCAAACATTAGACCATAATTTCCAATGTGAGAAGGACCTGGAAGACATTCTGAGGACTTGACTACTATCCTTGTCCATCATGGCCAGATGACTTAGTACTTGTGAATATATCAATATGAACGAATGATCATAAAAGAATGAATGAGTTAAATTCATGAGAGGACTGTAAATGAAATTATTTTTGCGTGAAATAAAATTCCCCTTCCTTCTTTTTATGGTCTGTCACTGAGTTTAATCACCACACTTGTGCAACATCAGCACCGTAAGTTAAATGCAGTAACATGTAACCATTTTTACATCATATTAGTGATCTTATGACATTTAGAGGAGGCAGGAGAAACAGCTCAAAATATTTGAATATTGAGTAAGTATAATTCAAAGCTTAAGAATGAGAAGCAGGAAAACAGCATTATTATTCCTTTCCTTGATATGTCAGTAGGTGGGTAAGCAGGTCCTGTCACTATTAATTCAAATTAAAAATATATATTCTGTTGAGAGGTGGCTGCTCTTATTAACAGCAGTTACAGTTTATGAAGTTCATTTCTGAGGAGAAGCAATGTTACATTTCCAAAAGTGCATTGCTTATGATTATGTGCATTGTTTGTGTAGTATTTAATTCTCAGTGCTACATTTCTCAGTTTGAACATAGTCTTAGACTGTAGTGTCAAATCCACAGTTTTCAGTTTGCTTTTGGGTCAAATACTAGCATAAAGTAGATCTGTTCAGCCACAGCTTTAGAATGTTCTCACTGCTTGGCATTCATTGAGGCTCTAATTTCATGTTATTTGCGTGCAGAAAAGGAGACGTGTCTGCATTCACACACTGAAGCAAGAGAGAAGTGGGATCATGAACTGGGAAACACAAGGGTGTTACATCTTGACCGCTGCCCTAGGCTGATGAATTTCGCCTAAGCACAGTGGAAAGGACACTATTGTGGTGCTCAGTACTGGTCTATGAAATGCCATTTGATCTTTACAATGTCACAAACCCCTCTGTGGCAATAGGAATTTTACCTGCTATGAGCCATTAATACTGAGGTCACCATCTGCTTGTTTCTGTTTCTGGGTGAAAGCAAGGACTGTCTTTTTTCACAAGGTGGATCTGTAGCCAACATTTGGGTTTTTAATATCTTTATTAAAGGAAGAGAAAGAACCTGCATCAAAGGAATAGTTACCCTAGAGGCTTTGTGCCTGTTAGTGACACAGGAAAGGTTGTCAGACTGCAATCCTGAAACCAATAGTGGGAGTTCGTAGCCTTTGTAAAGGTGACAGCCCAAACTCTTCCTCTGTACAGCTCTGTGAATGTGCTGATGTGGTTTTACGCAGAAAAGCATTGCCTTCAAAATATTAGTCACTGGCACTTCATGTAGTACCTTCTACAACACAAAGCATAATGCTGCTTTCTGATACAGTGTATCTGAGTCTTCTCTGTATGGCCATTAGCACTCTCCTTGCAGACGTTTAAAACATAACCATTTTTATTTTCTAATGTTGCATCTTGTTTGTGCAGGAACACTAACTATAAAAGATGCAGAGCAATTGAGAATGAGTTTGTCTAAGTCAAAATGTCAGTGACTGTCATCATCTTGGAGAGACATGCAGTCTCCACTTAAAGTATCATTAGCCTTCAACTAAATCCAGGACCAAACCATCATGAAATAGGTATTAACAGGAAGCTTGCAAAATGAAATGCTGGACAGTCCTGCCACTTTTTCCAGGAAGAAATTAGCAAAATTGTACCTTGTAGCACAAACCAATATGATTAAACGAACTATATACTGTTTCGTTGTTGCAGTGTACTTGTAGCAATTGAGTTATTTAACCATCCAATAAGAAATTGTTATATTAATTTTGTAAGTTTAACTGTGTTTTGGTTTTCTTAAACCAACTGCTGAGGTTTTATTATATTAAAAATATTAGAGAAGTTTGAAACATTTGCTTCCTACAGAATCTGCAATTTCTCATTTTCTTTTTGATGTTTGCCATCATATTACTGAAGAGGATAAACTGGGAACAGAAACATGTTCCCTATTACAAGGGCCATTCTAAGTCTAAGAAAAAAGATGGGTGTTGAAGGGAAGGAGGTTCAGGAGATGAAAATGTAGTAGGCTACATAAGAATTAGTAGCTAAATTCAAGTTAAGATTTCTATGGCATAAAAAATAAAAAAAAATAAGAGAAGATTTTGCAAACATTTAAAAAACCCTCCTCAAATATTAGAGGAAATGTGAAAGGAAGTATAAAAAATAGTTGGCATCATTAAGTAGTTGTTAATCTTTTAATGATGAATAAATGATTGCAGAATCACAGAATGGTTGGAAGGGACCTCTGGAGATCATCTAGTCCAACCCCCTGCTAAAGCAGGTTCTCCTAGAGCAGTTTGCACATTATCGCATCCAGGCAGGTTTTGAACATCTCCAGAAAAGGAGGCTCCATCTAGTTACAAGTAAGAGTCATTAACAGAGTTATGGCTGATATTAGGGTTAAGATAGGTGGGGAGTAATTTTCAGGTACCATGGAATATGGCCACAAGTTCTTAGTAAAAGGAGAATGTCCAAAGTACCAATGCACACCGTGGCTTTTGTACCTCCATTTGGGAGCACAGAGAAAGGTCAATTTGTTACCTCTATAGGCTATGTTGGGTAGAGGACTGACACTACTGATGTGCTCTGTAACTAGGATCCACGAAGTGTGCTGCTTTGCTTTTCTGACTCCACCTTATCACTGTACAGCACAGTTCTGGCAGCTAATAGGACTCAAACTATGATCTTTATTTTTAATCAAAACAGCTTTTGCCTTTTTTTTTTTTTTTTTAACAGAGGATCCTAGCTAGTAGATGTGTAAAGAGCCATAGCAGATCCCCATTACTTCTGTTTTTTTCATTTGGAAGCACAGGTGTGTTTCATGTATATGAAAAGGTAGTTCAGTGCATTGTTCAAGCTATTTTTCACATGCATTTAGCAGGACTAGGCTTATCAAGTAATAATGTACACTTTTATTGGTAAACTGAGCACTTTTAATATAGGTAGCGAGACACAGTAAGCATGCAGGTCCCTCATACAGTTTTTCTTACTGCTTTCCACATTAAATCAGCAGCATGAATTCTTCTTTCTTTTCTGTTGTAGTGGAATGTTTAATATAAGTCTGAGTACTGCTTCGAGATGCATTTTGCATGAAGGATCTTTCACAGAGTAACATTGTTGTATTTTTACACTGTCAGGTCTAAGAAACAAATGGACAACCAGGAGATATAACACAGAGGTTGCTTGAGGTGAAAGCTGAATAAAGTAAATAGCAGATCTAGTGTTCAATTACTTGGATTAAACAAACACTGGATGCCTGGGACAAAAACTGGGGAAGTCCATTTTCCTTTGACTGTTGAGAGTTGCACTGCTAGTTTTAACCTAATCTTTCCTGCTGCAGTTTCTGTTTGTTTTAAGAACTGTCTAATTGAGGTTTTAATGTGTCCCCTACTCCTTTTCAGATGAATGTTTATTGGCTTGTTACAGCAATTTTACAGGTAAAAACATTGTTGGGGATTATTCACTATTTTCTATCATGTTCTAAAACTGCTTAAATGATCAACAAAGAATTTTAATATTTCAGCTGACATTTAGCTTTTGAATGATTTCATGAAACAGCCAAACATTTCTTCTAATGACTTGTCTGGGAATCCCAGATAAATAATGTCAGGGATGAAATACATTATTCTGTGTAGTCTGTTTGCTTATTTGTTTAGACAGATAAAACTGAGTAGTTTAAACAATATGCATCACTGTAGAACCAATATTCCACCAAATCTGACTATTTTACTGCTTTCCAGATGTCATTTTCAGAAATTTAGTACCTGTCATTGCTAGCTGGGGTGAAAGAGAAAGGTTTTCAGTGGTATCAGACCGAACTACATTATGTCTTTTGTGCCAACAGAAATTCCGTTTAAGATGAATGTGGCCAGTACGTCTCAGTTTTGTGACTGGCTGGAAAGCAGGGCTGTTCCCAAGTTAAGCTAGAGCAGTTGGGGCTCCTTGTATAAAAGTTGGGTTCTTGTTTTTCTGCCAAGTCCCACCTGTCCCCAGGAGGTGGGGTACCATCAGCGAGACCAGTACAAGTCATCAGTACTTGTAACATCTCTACATTGCACTGTACTCCTCTCAAACACAGGAATGTAGATGATGGAAAAATTAAGCCTCTGTTGTATATTCTTACTTGATGTCTCTGAGAAGTCAGATGATGGCTTTTCACACTTCGCTGTCTTTTTATGCTATGCGTATCACCTTATGACCATATGGCTGACAAGAACTTCTGATAGCAGTAGTAGTAATGATAGTAGTAGTATTAATGATAGTAACATTTTTCTATTTCACAGAATGGTTGAGGTTGGAAGGGGACCTCTGGATATCATCTAATCCAATCCCCCTACTCAAGCAGGGCCACCTAAAGGCGGTTGCTTGGGAACAAGTCTAGAAGACTTTTGAATATCTCCAAGGATGGTGACTCCACAACCTCTCTTGGTAACCTGTGCCAGAGCTTGGTCACCTCCACAGTAAAAAAGTGTTTCATGATGTTCAGACATAACCTCCTGTGTTGAAGTTTGCGCACATTGCTTCCTGTTCAGTGGGCACCATTGAAAAGAGCCTGAGTTCATCTGCTTTGCACCCTCACTTGAGGTATTTATATAGATTGATGACACCCCCTTGAGCCTTGTCTTCTCTAAGCTAAACAGTCCTAGATGTCTCAGTTTGATCTGGTAGGTGAGATGTTCCAGTTCCTTAATCATCTTTGTGGCCCTTTGTTGGACTCTCTGCAGTATGTTCCTGTCCTTCTTGTACTGCAGAACACCGAACTGGACACAGTACTCCAGGTGTGGCCACACCAGTGTCAAGTAGAAATGATCACCTACCTCAACCTGATGGCAATACTTTATCTAATGCAGTCCAAGGTACCATTAGCCACCTTTGCTGCAAGGGCACATTGCTGGCTCATGTTCAACTTGGTGTCCACCACGACACCCAGGTCCTTTTCTGCAAAATTCTTTTCCAGTAGGGTGGCTCCCAGCACGGACTGGTGCCTAGGATTGTTCCTCCCTAGGTGCAGGACATGGTAATTCTCCTTGTTAAACTTCGTGAGGTTCCTGTCAGCTCATTTCTCCAGCTGATCAAGGTCCCTCTGAATAGCAGCGCAATCCTCTGGCTTATCAGCCACTCATCCCAGTTTTGTGTCATCAGTGAACTTGCTGAGGGTGCACTCTGCCCCATCATCCAGACCATTAATGAAGATGTCAAAGTGTTTTGGACCCAGTATTGACCCTTGGGCTGCACCACTAGTTACTGGCCTTGAACTCAACTTTGTGCCACTGATCACTGCTCTCTGGGCCCTGCCATTCAGGCAGTTTTCAATTCACCTCAGTTTGCTTCTGATTTTCTTCATACTGAGTATGGTTTATTACTCAAATATAAGAGGAGCTGAAACAATGATATATCAAGAGAAAAAGTTTGGTCTTAATATATTTAATTTTAGTCTTGTAGTGGTTGGGTAATATAAATGAATGTTCAGATCTGTCACTTCATCTTTTTGTGCAAATTCCTGTAAGAGTTTTCTTTTAGATAACTTCTGGTAGGTTTTAAAATAGTATTGCTTTATATTTAATTTTCTTTCTTCACCTGACTACTTTGCTACTAAGTAGTGTTAAATTTAGTTACCTTTTTTCTTTGCTGAAGGAATATGGGAAGTACTTATAGACACCCATGCTGATACTTTCATTACAGCCTGCAGAGATGAGAAGGTAAGCTTCTGCTACTCATTCTGTTCTTCGTTCTCTAGCAGTTCATGCTAGGTATGGATAACTGGGCATTTTAAGATGTCCCCAAACATTGAATTTTGAAATTTAGAAATTATGAGAAGACAGTTCTCTTCAGCAATAAGTTGTGTTCAGAATAGTGTCCTCTTGCTTATTCCAGAAGTATTGGACTAACTCCTGTACTTGTTGGTGGATTTCATCTGAACATTCAGCTTTCTGCATCAAGATGAAATTAGATAGTGTGAACTAACTTGTAATACTAAAGTGTTACTATGAGCTTTGCTGAACAAAATCTGGAACCACCAACATCCTGTATCTGTGCTTTCAAATTAACAGAGACTGTTGATGATTGAATTCTAGTAGCGTAATTTTCAGTCTACTCACATGAATAAAAAATTACACAAACCATCTCTAAAATAGGAACGTGATTTGGTCTTTGGAGGAGATAAGGGAATAGCTGTGTACTTTTATTTTGTTCCTAAACATTTCATTTTCAGTGTCCCTTTTACAGATGAAATGCTTTTGTGACAGGTATTGTCAAATACTGAGAGAACACCTTTTTTTTTTTTTTCTGAGAAGTTGCTTTTATTTTTATTTATTTCCCCCCACCCCCAGTATTTCTGGCCAGAGCACAGAAGAGCTTGCTTTGCATGGCCAATCACAAAAATCCAGGATTCATTAAAATATCAAGGTTTCTGAGGGCACCATAAACCCTTTGAATCTTTTGAGTTTTGTCTGAAATTTATAATATATCTCAGTCATTAGATTGTGCGGGGTGTCAATGGAAATACCACAATTAAGATGACAATACTTATTTTTAAACCAGCCTTTTGTCAACACAAACCCCCTTAGAGCTGCTCATTTTGCTTGTCGGCTGTCATGCCTCTTTTCCCAGGAGAAAACATCCTGGGCTGGTTGCGTTGTGCTGTGACACTGACAGCCTTTTGCTGCAGGGAATCTTCACATATTTTCCCCAGGTAAAGAGACAGCAATATGATGTCATTTTAGCTGTTTTGGGGAACAGATGCAAGTAAGAAAGGCAAACGCAAAAAGTGGAACTGTGGGGCTCACAGGATTAACAAGTAGCTATGAGGTGCCTGTATTCTGTTCCTACCTCTGTCATAGTCTCGTGCTGTTGTGAACTAGTAGAATTAACCTTGCTCCGTGACTGCAGCACCATTTGTAAAGTGGAAATGATAATGCTTAGTACCACAAAGGGGCAGTGTAATTCTTTGCTAATTAATATTTATAAAGTGCCACATTCTCCATTGCTCTGCACCTTTGCAGTCATTTACATCTGTGCAAAATGAAGACAAAGTGGCTGAAAAGTGCTGCAGTATTTTATACCTACTCTGTGCCAGTGTGAAGGGCTGTACAAGCATTACAGTGCTGGAGAATCTGTCTGAAGTCATTTTCAAGATACTTTTGCCTATAGGCATAGACCTACTAATTCAGGAGTGAAAGCACTGATAATAGATCCACCGTTCCCCTTCTTAGAATATGGCACACAAAAAAGTTACTGTGGTGTTAGTTAAGGTACAAACTTGGCGGGACACTACTTCACAGCAAGCTGCTTGTTCTTAGATCCTAATATAGCTGTGAAGAATCTGCTAGTGAAAGAGGATCAAAGTGTATTTTATTTACTATGCAAATGTAAAAATTAATACCCTAGCTTAACTTTGCAATAACTATTTCATACCTTCAAATATTTTTATAAGCTTAATGATCACATATTTTTATGTCTCTTGCTGCAATATCGTAGCAAGTGTTTTAGGGGTGGTAAGGAACACAGGAGATCAGTGACCCAAAGGAAGTCAAAACTTTTGGGGTTTGGTCCTTTACCTGCTTTCTTCTCTTTGTGAGAGAAGCTTTTGGATGTGAGCATACCAGTAATGTTTCCTTTTGGAGTTCTTCCAGGTGTCCCTGACAGGTGAATAGAATCACTACTCTGTCCTGATTCTTGGTTAGGCTGCCTGGAAGACAGCAAGACATACTGCCATCTTAATTAATTGATGAAAACGAACACAGAGAACAGGTAACAAAATCATCAAGTCAGCACAGTATGAAGATGTATTTTTTGTCATATGGCAAGAAGATCTTTGCAGACCCCTTTTGGCAGGTTGGTACTGATCAATGCCTGTTCGCCATGCCTAGCCCAGCTTTTCTTGCAACTAAAGAGAAAACGTCTTTTGAAATCTTAGTATATGACATATTCTAGGCTATGAGGTAATGAATAAGGAGTGTCAGTAGTTTTGGAATTAGGAAAAGGAAATTTATTACTTACTAGGTTGTGCACCTAGTGCTCTCATAGGCTGAAGGCAGAAGGTGATTGCAGCTTTATTCCTGCTCAGTTCAGGTTTCATTTGAAAAATTATGGAAATAAGAAATTTTGTTCACTTTGTCTGCTTGTTCTCAACACTTTGCTTTGCATGCAGCAGTGGCCAGTATCAAGTATGTGTTAATCACAAAATTGCTTTAGTGCATTTTTTTTTTAATTGTCTCTTCGATTATGGGCCTGTCACCAAAAGCCTAGCTGTTCGGGATACTTTCTGATTAATCATGCTCTTCTCATCAGACACTTCACTTGCAGAGTATCAGATAATGATCCTTCTCACTGAGAGTTAAAAGTTTCCCAATAAATAGAAACTGTGACTGTTGGGAACTCCAGACAGCGTGGTATCCATTAATTAAAGTGATGGGAAACTATTCCATCTGCGGCTTGTCTCTAGAAGGTTAGCACATTAAAATATACACTCTCTATGATTCCAAGCAAAAAAAATTAGGGTAAGAGAAACACCGGATGAGGTGATAGGAAGTAAGTGTGAGCATGATCAGGAAGTATGAGCCAGTATTAAATGAATGCCCTACCTTGCAGGCTCTATGATGATCCTCCATCTGCTGTTACTGCACAAACAGAAATGTGTTTTCTTTTGACATCTGTTTGTGTTTATGTTTGCTCATAGAAAGCATCATGTAACTGAAATAATCCAACTTGTCCTGTCATAAATCCAGGGACAGAGAGGCCTCCACCCTATTCAGTCTGTCTGTTAGCCACTGTAATGTGTTCTGTAGTTCCTGGTCCACATTGTAGCTCAGGAAACAGGAGTTCTACTGTTGCCCTGTGGAGAGTCCTCTACAGTCTGATACTGTGGGTAATAGGCGTTTTTTATTACAGATTAAAATGGACCAGCTAGAAAATAGCTCTTGATATCTTTTAGTATGAAAAGTAAAACAGGTTCCAGAAGGCAAAACTGGATAAATTCAGGAGGCAGGAGGGACAGAGCTAAAATCTGCTTTTGGGCCTTGTCTGCTACATAAATATTTTGAAGATTTAAATCTTTGTGTTGTATGCCCCCCTTGATATTTACCATCTGCTGGAACGTTTCCTTGTTCTCTAAGGCTGCAAGATGTAGAGGCATAAAAAAATCTGGGACTGCTATTTTCAATGATGTGGTGATGGGTGCATCATGGATGGATAAGTCAGTAATCAGTAAAAAAAAAATATTTTACATATTATGTGTGTGTGTGCATATATATATATATATGGTCGTGCTTTGGTAAGGTTTTTTTAGGTCTTGGGCAAAGTGAGATTTATCTAATTGAAATATAAGGGTTTATCCTAGTAACCAAGTTATTGTGGTTTACCAAGTTACTGCATAATGCCTGACTTTCAGTATTGTTTATGATTTACCAAATTGCCACACAGATCCTGACTTGTACTATTGTTTATGAGTTCACTCTTAGCCCATGGCAATCATAAAGCAAATTTGATTTAGTTTAGTCAGCAATGAAGGAATCCTAAACAGAATCAGACTTCCGCATATTGAGATCAAAATAAAGGTAATTACTCACAGTGTGGTTCAGTTGAGTTGTGGTGACCTGTTAGACCACAGCAAGGTGACTGTATACATTATTCCTTACTCTGCTCTAAGGTGCAGACCACACAGAGAACAGAGAAGTGATGAACACAATAGCTGATAAAAGGCTCCTGAATTTCAGGACACTGTCGTTTGGTCTCTGCTTTTCTACTGACTTGAAACATGACACTGAAAAAATCATTACAGACTCCACACTTTAGCTTCTCCAAATGTTGGCGGTGAATGATAATTCTCAGCTACTCTTGTAAGACATTTTTATATCCTCTGATTAAAGGTTGAATTTAAAGGTATAGCCTTCCATAAAGACAAATTAGGTCAGGCTTTGTTATGTAGCAGATTTTTTATGAATAGGACCCTTAACTGAGAAAAATCCTCTATGTTATCAAGTAACTGACTAAACATAAAATTCTTTTTAAGTGCAGCTAAAACCAGGTATTCCTTTAATCAGATGAGTGAAAACTGTTCAGGAGGGTGAAACTGAGTCCTAAATGTCCAGTGTGTGCGAGACTTACTTAACTCTGTTGAGATTTAATTTTTGCAGCACAGTGGCTTCCTGAAAGCACGGGGAATCATTCCATGCGTGTTTCCTTGACCAGAGTTAAAGTTCACGGGGTGGAACCTGTTCTGCTCTAGACATGATGTTAACCCCAGTCAGAGCTAATATTCCTTTGCGCTAAGCTAGGTAACAGGACTGTCATGCACAAATGCTTACCTCCTTTCTGGGGGAGCTGGAAATCACACGAGTGATTTGTTTCTGTTCTCACAGGGCACACAGGAGGAAAGATGGCCTGTTTCTTTAAATGTACATCCCCTAACATCTTTTCCTGAGAGGAGGAATTCTACAGATCTATGCCTGGCAATTTGAGCAGAAAATGGTAGTTCTGTAATAAGTCTTACGTTCTTTGGGAGGTGGTTGCACAATCTCATGATGACTGCTAAAAAGCCTCTGACTTCTCCACGGGTGAAAATTTCTGTTTGGTAGTGAGCATTTGTGTGTGTGGGCTGTTGGCCCTGGACTTTCTCTGGTACATGGCAACATCTAGCATGGTCCCTGAGCACCTTACAGGTAGGAACAGAGACTTTGAACGTGGCTGTCATGTGGAGCTAGGAGAGACAGTGGGTCAGATGTATCTGTGGAATAAGATTGTAATTTTCTGAAATGGAAAGGAGCAAGAAAATGAAAACTCAGGGGCAAAGGTTTAATTTAGGAGTTATCATTGGAAGCAGCATTAATTTAAACAAATATATTCTCCCTTAAATATTTGCAAGTTTCAATCCAATGATTGTAAGTTGGAATTTACTGTTTAAATTACACTAACACATTTTAATTCCTTTTATGCTAATTCATTAAAGTCTTTATATGTAAAATTGCCGTTAAGTTTAATCTGAAACTCAGCCTTAACAAAATCATTGCTTAGCAAATCTCTGCAGTCTGCCCAGATTTGTTGAAACAAGGAAAATACCATTTCAGCTGCTACATTTGAGGTAGGAATGGACTGAGTAAGTTTCTGAAACTTTAAGAGAGAGAACTAAGAATTGGATGTAGAACTACATTAGTTCCTACAAGCCTCTTGAGGAACATTCAGGCTCATTACTGAGTCTCTCAGTATCCCACAATGAGCTGCTTCAGGGAGTTAAACTCATTAGGAACAAATCGAAGAGTTCAGATTTCCTTTTCAGAATATATCTTTTTTACAAACAGTGGATTGGATGATCAGTGCTGGCAAGTGGGAGTGAAAGGAGGACATGACTGAGAGTGAGGGAGACACGGTTCCTCTTAGCAGTAATGCTAAATTTGATTGCCTCAGTCATATCATAAACCCACCAGCAGCCAAATGAAGTTACTGTGATTTTATTCACTGAAGTCAAAGAGTGAAGTATTTCAAGCAAAGTGCACACTGGCAAATTAAATCTTTTTCAAGTTTTTCCCCTTTTAATAAGTTTTTTAGATAAGAATTACACTTATGCCAAAATGTTGTCATCAAGCTTTTGTTTTAATTTACCTTTTAATCAGGTTATTATGTCATAAAGTTCCGCATGCATGGTTCAGCTTTCCATTGTTTTATTTTATACATTATTAAAAAAATTACTAGAAACATTCTAGTGAAACAGAACATTCAGTAAAAAAGCTGTTCCTGTCTTCAGCATAAAATGAGATTTGAAGGGACACAGTGTTGTATGATATTATATGTGTTTGTTAAAGGGAAGAACTGCTCATTTCAAATAGTTTAAACCAACTAGGATGGAACTGGTTTGTTGATTTATTAACGACATGTAGTTAAAAAGCAATTATTGAACTACACACTCAGGAGCTGTCTCAGCAATGCAACACAATATCAGGCACTTTAAAAATGTTAATGAACATCTGCAAATGCCAAAATACTCTTCTGTAGCTAATCCTAAAAGTTCTAATGCATCCTACCCATCCACTAGAATGGCTGGGTGCATGTGGGCTGTCTGGGTTACCGGCACATGTCGCTCATTGGGGCACAGAGTGTTCCCCTACGTACTCACCCCTCCTGTGGGAGCTGTGGTCCTCTATGTGGACCTGTGCTACTTGCTAGAATCCACTGGTGCACATGCTGGTGAGAAAACACCTCATGAGTTCATGTGTGCACACCCCACGTATGGGTCCCTCCTTGTTGCAGCCCATACTGACGGCCCGTGAGCTGCATGCTGGCTGCCCGTGGTGTCCGGGAGGCAGCTCTGGAAGGGCCCGGTGGTGCCAGGAGGGCAGTTTCTGGCAGTGACAGACAAGGTTTGACTGCTGCTGTATTCACTCCAGTGTATGTTTCATATGCTACAAGTGCTTCTATTATACTTCCTCCTTTGTTTCAAAAGTCTCTTTGTAATTCCTTAGTTATTTTTCTGGTTGATGCTTGTCTTCCTCTTTAACATGACCATATTTGATGGCCCTCATCTTCTTTAGCATGACCACTTTTGGGCACATGGCCTCCAGATACTTTTGTGTGTTTGGTACGTACACACGCATGCTCTATCTACATTTATATTTTAACAAGTGTTGTTATCCAAGCCGTTTGCCAAGGTGGGCCATGCAGGCACCCCCACAGCACCCACATCTATTAAATGAGTATTTCTAATATCCTACGTATTTTATCACATAGTTGTCTCTACTGTTGTGACCTGGTCAGTTTGCTCTTTATTCCATTGAGCAGGTCAACTAAATGTGTTTGCTGCTTATAAATTAACAAATGGTCACATACATAAAAGGCTTTGAGAACAGTGAATGTAGAATGAGATTAGTGTTAACCATTAGTATTTTTATTAATAACATATTATATAATATTGTATGACAGAAGTGGAAAATGAGTGAAAAAAAGTCTTTTATGTGCAATCATTTTGAATTCTTTTATTTTCATTGCCTACTTCTATCAGGTAAGCAACATAAATAAGGATGCTATCCACATGTGTGAATTAACTGTCTCTGACTTAACTGTGTATTGCTAGTTTATCAGAGGATAATATTTGATAATGAATGAATAAATGAAAAAATTCAAAGCTGTGCAGAAACTATTCACTACCAGAGATGAAACTTACCTTGGCTTCCACCCTTGGTGATGATTCTATTTGCATGTTTGATAATAACATTGCATTGGCTTCTTTTAGAAATTATCACATGAACTAACTTAATTAGATGCATTTGCTATATCAAGGATTCCAGAAAGACTATTTTTGAAATTGAGTATGTGTATGTGTGATGTATTAAATTGCTGTCACTGTCTACAGGTCAACCAAGGACCTGCATACACAGAATGTTTGAATCAGCTTGAAGATACTCAGTTTTCCTCACTGGCATTGTTTCCTTAAAAAAATCAGATTTTGTTAAAGTGTTTCAGCATTAATTATATTTTGATAGTTAAAATGGTACCAGAGATGAGAAGCTTCACAGCTGATACACCTGGGGGCATGGAGCCGGGCAGACCCACTTTGAAGATGAGTATTCATGGAAGCACAGACAAGTTATTGAACCTCTCTATGACTGTTTTTCTTGTAAGTAGTATACAAGGATTCACTAAGCAGGATTTATGGACTGATTCCCAAATATTTCAGAGAGCATACCTCATGGATACTTCATTTTTTCTCTTTTTGCCCTTATCAGACCATTACTTTGTGTCAAAGTTTCTTACTAATATTAGTGTGATGATCTATTAAATCTATTGAAGGGAGTAAGCAAACCCTTCTTCTGTGTTTAGGAACATGTAAGGGAGAGACGCAGACTGCGTATCTGCATTTGTATGAGGTACTACATGAGCTGATAGTTTAGAAGATCTCTTGCAGCCCTATGGTGCAGTCATCAGATTTCATTACCAAACAAATGATGGGAATTTCATAATTATAATTTATACAAAAATAATTATTAAAAAAGTGAGCAGTCAGAAGGGACAGCCTAACATCTAGAATCTTTCTACACCACAACAAAAAGGCAAACAATCATCCAGTGTTCCAGAAATAGTAAATAATTAATCTTTGCATTTTTCTTTCATATTTTAATTCATTTTTTAACATATAAATTGGTAATTGGTTTTTGAAAGTAGTGTTGTGTTTCCTATGTGGTTATGAAATTAATATCCTCATTGATAATAGCGGTTGAGTAAACCATATTCAACCTGGTGATTCACAATTGTTATTCTAACTCATAGGAGGGAAATGGAATGGTAATTGCTCTAGCTTAATTTTAAATTAAAAAGTCTTGGGAGCTCTACAGATTAGTACTTTCTTGCAGAAAGTTTGGATATGTTTTCTTTGGAACTCAAAAGGTGGTTAAAATCTTGACTCAGACCTGCCCTTGAGGATCAAAAAGTTTGATTCTCCTTGCTCCTATTTCCCCCCTGCTCCCTAACACTAGACTAGCTCCCAGGCATTCATTGAGCATCCTCACTGAGCTGCTTCACAGCAATTTCCTCTGAGACTAATTATCTGTGGAGAAGGTTCATTCCAAAAGTTACTATTACTCTTCTTTGAGGCTCTTTTCTCAAAATACTTCTACTTTTTTCCTCTTTTAACACCCTTTTTCTCAGTGTGTTTCCCCATCGTCTTTTTTATTTTCTGTATCTTTTTCTCCTTTGTATGCTTTGTGTGAACATTTTTCTGTGAAGCAGAAGAGCTTGCAGATTTTCTTGCTTTATTTGTTGCATGAATGCAGTATCTTTTTAGCAGTTTTTGCAGTTTACTTTAAGGAAGCATCTGCTTCAAGATTTTAATCTGCACCTGACCGTGAAGTTCTGGGTTGTGCTGTGGTACCTGGGTGGCAGACCGTTCACATTTCCTCTTGTAAAAATGGCTTCAGAAGTATCATAGTCCTGAAAGTGGTACTGGGTATTTCAAGGCTAATGTTCCACCCCCAGGGGGGTGTGTGGGGTGTATGTGAAGAAACCATGGACTGCTGTGTGAATAGCAAGTCACTATTAGCACGATCCCAAGGTTGGAAAGTAATTATTATTTTTACCTGCGTTGCATATTGCACGTAGATTTGTTTACAAAAACAGATCTAAGGGCATTTGAGTCAATGTTACTTGTGTAGGAATTCCAGAAGAAAAGAAAACTGAACTACTAAATCCTCTTCATACTCCTTTTATTCACTGTTTTCTTTCTCCTCTGATTTTTTTTTTAAACTTTTGATTCTCCAGTCACTTAACATCATTAAATGCGTTTTTCTCATTAAATCATTCATTCAAGTAATGCATGGGACATTAGGGAATATGTGGTCAGTAATTCACTGCACTTGAGAGCAGGGGCTGTCTGAACTTCTCTTTGTGGGAAGCCAGCAGAAAGGTTGTAGACCTTGCTGCTCTTTCTTATAGCAGCTGGGAGGATGGAGGCAGTTGGCTAGGCCGTTGACTTTCCTACATCCCCGTGTCCATTTTTCTGTGAGGCGGAGAATTTCTACATTGAATGTTTCCCAGATTGCACAGAAGCGGAGATAACATTTCAGTCAGGCTGATCTGGTAGGAAAAGCACAGGGTAGGGAATCAGAATGTGCAAGTGCTGTTCCTTTTTCTGCTACAAACACCTTACATAACCTTTAAGAAGCCCCTGAGCTTTCTTCAGTATTCCTTTTTGTGTGATACCTAACCCACAGAGAAAATAGGAGATTTAATATATTTGCCTTTGCCAACACTAAGTACTTCTCAAATAGGAGGTACTATAAAAATGGAAAGTATTAATTCTTCGACATTTTTAAAAATGAATGATAACATTAATTTTTCTTTTTTGTTGAATTTTTATGTGCACAAAGTTAGATTGGTAGTAATGGCTGAATCAGTACCAAACTGATCAGATCTGAGTCAGCAAGATAAAGTAAGCAAGCTTTAATTTCCTATTTCTAGTACTCTGGAGTGGCTTTTACAGGAAGCAATTAATGGAATATTCATTGAAGAAGCCCTGCTAATATTGCTAGTAACAATGTTTTTTCAGTGATGAACCTTTTTGACTCTAGACATGTAACAAACCTTGCATTTTACTTTCAATATAAACATCAACTAAGCTTGAATAATCCGTATCCTGCATCTGGTTAAAAATCATCAGTTTATAGGAGCATTTTCCTATCTACTGTTTAATCAGTAATTACTTTCAAGTTAAAAAAATACTTGTCTAAAAAAACACATTAGACTTCTAGTTCTCATGGGAGATGAATACTGAGGTTGTATATTCATAACAGTTTAATGCTAGTAACTGGATCAGTGACTGTTTTGACAGACTTGGGCTGTGCATGGTATCCAGAATTTTTTGGAATTTGAAGGAATTTGGTTTAAGGAGGCTAGGAGACAGAAAGGATATTTGTGGAAGCCAGAAGAGTCAAGTACAGTTTCACTGCTGCAAGGGACCACTGCGTGCAAATGCTGGTCTGTCATCATGACTTGCATTATGGTAAGTGACTGGTCCTAGCCCACCTTAACCTAACTTCGACATAAAAAATGAACTTAATTCCTGGATACTAAAAAGGTTTATGGAGCTTTCAGATTGTCCAGGACTTTCAGCCTCATTCTAACACATAAGGGAGGCAGCTCTTCCATGAAGCTCATGGAAGAGCATTGTAAAAAATGTGTTTGGACCCTGGCTTGCACCAAATACTTGAGAACATTACAAACCCAGGAGAGATTGAAAAGGGTTGATTCAAATGGTTCCTAGACAGATAGAAGGGACAGCACTTATTAAAATAACAATATATGGTAATGTGCTGTCCTGTTTCTGTAGAGTACAGTGCCTATTGGTTGTCTAATCAAGCCCTTGGGAAGCCTAGCAGTGGTGGTGGATCACTAGAGACCTGACACTGCTTCTCCATGTTTTTCATGCCTCTGCCTTTGGGCAATCTATATATTCTTGAAAATACAGGACTTTTTTTTTTTTTTTCTTCTTCTTGTTCTTCTGTGGTCATGTCTTTCTCATAGAAAGTTGCCTTCAGAGTCGTCCACAAAGAAACAAATTCATATATTGTACGGCTGTTAAGGGGAAAAGGAAGGCAGCCTGTTACTTACTACCTTAGCTGTAGTCTCTTCTCAGGCTTCTCTGAAAAGGCAGGCCTTTGCTAAAAAAAAATATAAAAAATAAAAAAAAATCCCCTTTTACAGTCTCACCTTTGCTATGTTCATACACTTCAAAGGAGATTGGCTTGGTCACAGTACCTACAGTGATGGATCTGAAGAGCTCTGTGGCTCTTAAAACATTAGTGGTCTGTGATGAGCAGTACAGGGCAGTTATGAAGGATGGAAGGATGGTAATTTTGGTGAAGGTCTGTAAGCATTTGCTATATATCTCTCTTTATTGCATCTGCTTACCCATTTTATCACTGATATAGACATAGTTATGATTTGCATTTTCTGGAAGAGTAAATGGGTAATGCTGTAAATTATTTATTACACCTGTATATTTCAATCGGGACAGGAGACAATAAACAGCACAAAAAACAGTAGTAAAGGCAATGAAACCTCTATTAGAGTCCATTCTTGCCAAGGTACTGGCAGACCTAAGAGATTGCCCCAGGTTGCCCACAAACATGTTCTGCTTCTTTTTATGAGGAAAAAGCATTTCCATTAAGCAGTGTATGTTATTGATCTCTTGTGGAGCAACTTAAGGTTTGAGCAGAGCTGACACTTTATGAATGGTGCGGTTACACGAAAGTTCCACATCACCATTCATATTTTTTTCACATCTCTATCGTGCTGAATAACTCTTTCCTCTAATCAAAATGTTATCTATATTTAGTTTTGGCAGGAGTGATTTATATCATTTTAGGAGCTTATTTATATACAAAATACATTTAAAATGTATTTATAAGTAACATTGATTTTTTGTTTGTTTTATGCTTTAATGCCAAGGTAAAAAACCTTGGCTATATTTAAGTAAGCATCTTAATTCAGGGATTGTGTTCTGTCTCTAAGCCTATGGCTGTCAGTGCTAATGCTTATATTAGTATACTAATATCTTAGCTAGCATGGCTTAAAGTCAGGCCATAGAATAATCTATGGCATTCCTTGTTACCTTTTCTAATATAAGAACATTAACAGCAGAATTCAAACAGTGCAAAATTGGAAAAAGTAGAGTTTGATCCCTGAAGCTTTAATACAGCAATTACACATTAAACTTAATGAAGAAGTTAAGAGAAAAAAGGACGCTTTGTAGTCAGTGATAGAGCCACCCTTTTTCTGATCTTGGGACACCATCGTATCTTACTGATTTACAAGAGAAGTTTACTCTTAGTGCCAAACCTTGCTTCCTTAGAGTCTTATCAGTGGAATGTATGTAATAGGATTTGGGAACAGAAGTCAGTTATGTTTATAGCATGACAGGTGAATTCAGATTAGAAGGGAGCACAGGAAGCCTCTAGCCCATTGTCCTTCTCAGGTCAGTGTCAGCTATGGGGTTGGACTGGGATGCTCAGTTGAGTCTTGAAAACCTGAAAAGATGGAGGCAGCACAGCCTCCCTGGACAGCCTGTTCTGCTGCTTGACTGCCCTCGTGGAGAAAGGTTTTTCCTTATATCCAGTCTGAACTTCTCTTGTTCCAGCTTATGCCCATTGTCAGCCCAGCACGCAGCATGGTGAAGAGCCTGGCTGTCTTGCATAAGCTCCTATAGGTGCAGGCAGGCTGCTACGAGGTCCCCTGAGGCCACCTCTTCTCCAACTGAACAAGCCCAGCACACTCAGCCTCTCCTCACAGAAGAAGCAGCCCCCAGTCATCTTGGTGGCCCTCTGCTGAACTTGCTCATCTTTCCTGGCAAATAAAAAAATAAAACTGGATGCAGTACTGTAGATGTGATCCAACATGGGCACAGCAGAGACAGATGATCACTTCCCTCGATCTACCGTCTGCGCTGCTGTTAGCCCAGCCCATGATGCTGTTGGCATTCTTTGCTGGCAGAGCACACTGTGAAGCTTAGTGTCCACTGAGGCACCCAGAACCTTTTCAGCACAGCTGCTTCCCTGCTTGCCAGGAAGCATGCTGTAAAGTTCAGATCATAGAATGAAGCTGTCAAAATATTTTATTCCAATTTCCAAACAAAGCATTTTGACATACTTTTGTTCCTTCTATTTTCTTTGAGCAATTAAAACTTAATTACATGGATCTAATTTTGCGAAGAACTAGGATTATGACAGAACATCATTCTGTCTGCATTTCTTAAATCAGTTGTAACTGCTAACCTATCTTCCTTCTCAGAAATATCCTCTCAAAAGGTTTAAATAATATTTTTCTATTTATTCAATTCAGCTTGATTGAAGTGTGTGTTACGTTACTGAGATTTTATGGGAGAGGAAAATATAATATGTAAATTGCCTGTGCAGGAAGAAAAATGGTAAGAGGACGAAAAGTAAAGCAAAAATAGTATCTGCCAGAAGTCCAGCAGTTATTGACAACTGACTTGAAAAACAGGGATGGGATTTGTTTGTTTAAATTATACCAATAAATAAATAAATAAAGCCCTTATGCAGCATTTTACGCAGGATACTGTGGACTTTACAGCTTTTTTTTTTTTTTCTCCCATTTGTAATGAGAAAGGACAACAGATTGGAAGAAGCCAGCATTAAACCATAGATTAATGAACCATAATGTCTTTAAATCCCATTGTGAGCTAATGTTAGATTGTCATTGGTTAAATGCTTTCAAGGACTGATATTAATAACACTCTAAAGTGAGAGATGTCAGTTCCCTAATGGAATGGGGCCATTCAGGCAATATCTTTGAAGACTGGTCAGCAAGCTAGCAAGAGCGAAGGGTATGCGTGGAGCCAAGGGAAAAGGAAGATCAGAGGATCACCACTTAATCCTCCCATCTTAGATTGTCAGCGTTGTGAGAATAAATCATTTTTTCACAAGAACAGTTTGTCCTGCTGGGCTCGTGTGATGCTGCAGTTCAGGAACAAAAGCATCGGGAAGATTTTTATTACAATACTGCTCTGAAAATGAAGTAAAGGAAAATAGAAAAAAATCCTTCTCCCTAACTACAAAGCAGGAATTCTTAAAAATATCTTTGTCTTCCAATTCTACGGTAACATTCAATCCACAGGGGTTTAAAGATTTTTCTCACTAAACTCACTTCTCTCCCCTTCGTTAAGGATGGGCATCCATTTCTGCTATAGAATTGTAGACTCATTTAGGTTGGAAAAGGCCTTTGAGATCATCAAGTCCAACCATTAACCCAGGACTGCCAAGTCCATCACTAAACCATGTTGCTAAGCACTGCATCTACACATTGTTTTACATGTTCCAATGCAGCTGCTTAAAAAATGGAGATTAGAGATCAAGGAGAAACAGCTCTTTAAATGAAAATACAGGGGTATCGTAGTAGAATGTGATGGAATTTAGCCAGTTCCTGGAATAATAACTGCTTTGGGGAGAAGTGATATACTATACTGAAAGGCATATGCTGATGGATCTGTACAATTTCAAAGTATTTGTCTTTTTTGTTTGAGGAGGTGAAAGTACATTTGGGACAGAACTGTACGGTCAACAGAAATCCAGCCTCTTTTACTGCCTTTCTACTGATATGATCCATAGATGCTTAAACATTCCTGTAGGCCAGAAGCCATTCTCTCTGAGCCAAGATAGCCATGATAGAAAAGGAGATCAGTGTAGGATCAGACAAGATAGTGCTAGGAGCATGCTGCACTAAGGAAGCTATGCAATGATTTTGAAAGCCAAATGGGGTGCTGGAGGCTTTAGGATGGATTGAAAGCCATGAAGCTTTCTCAATAGAAGGCATGAGGAAGTCTGAGGTGGGAGAAAATTTGATAATTATATTCAAGGTACTATTGGAAGCTCTGCCTAGACCTAGTTATGCTTTTGGACATTAAAATTGCTCATGTATTTACAGGGATTTGTAGAGGTTGTAAGCAGGCAGCATCTTGTCACCTGCTGTTAATAGGAGTGGGTTCATTTGGGAGGCAGGAATGGAGAAAATGCTTCTAATTACTCTAAAATAAGAGCTGTGGAGATTACAGTGTGGGTGATCCAGAAACAACCAAGGAAGTACATGTAGTTGCTGTCTGTTAAGAGTACCATGTTTTTAAAACGATCAAACAGACCAATACAAAGCATTATTTTTCATAATGCAGGGCTTGATTCCTGATTCGCCTTGACTTAGGGAAATATACAGTGGGTACAAAGGTCATTAAACCAAAGTGTTGCATCTTTTCACTATTGGAAGATACAATCAGCAGATCATGCTGTGCTGGTGGGCATATTGGGAGGTTACAGTCCCCATACACAAGTCAGGTGATGTAGATACATCCTTTGGAACCTGTTTTCTGTGTGCCAAGGAGCACTCCCACCTGCAGTGTGACTCTGAGGGTTTTGGCTGTGCCTTTGTCATGGTTTTGAGGTCACACTCTAATATATGGGATTGATTACATTATTATTCTGCCTTAATTAGTACAAACTGTACATTGATGTCAAGACTTCTTTCTTCTAAAATGGAAAAAGAGAAAAAAATCTGTTGTATATCCACAGTGGTCTATTCTTAACCAAATAGTAAATTCATGATGGCTAAAAAGGTAATATAGTGAATACCCTGCAGGCTCTTGTTCCAGTTAAACTTCTGGGAGAGATGGATGTTCCTTTCAAATGTTTTTATTGGTTAAAGGTAATCACATGAAATAGTCCAGTCCTCACAAATTTTTAGAAGATTATATTGCAACCCATAAAAAGAATATATTAGTCTTTATTAATTTTCACATTAAAGACTTTCACTTTCTATTAGAAGGTAGCTTTTTTATGAGTTGTTTGAAAACAATGAAACAGTGAATTTTTACTTTTGGTTGAACACAAAGGACATTGTATGCTGTTTGCACAATGCTAAATGTTTTTTGGTGAATCCAGGATAGGAAGAAAAAGGGAGGCTAGTAAGAGCAACAGATGGAGTATACACTGTGACTGGGGATAGGGGATCATCATAGCAACGTAAGTGTTTCTGACTGCTTTTCTGTTTTAATGGTATTGTTGTTCAAGAAAATCCTGAATAAGGACTGCCGCGAGCTTGTCTTTTTACACCTATTCTGTGTGAATCAAAAAGTCCAATAGTTCTAGCATACCTGGATGCAGTTTGCTTGGATTTTCATCATGGGAAGAGAATTGTGCTTTAGCGTGGTGACAGCAGAAGCTATTAACACTGTGCCAGGCACAGAAGGTGGCATGTGGCTGAAAGGAAAAGAAGACAGCATGGATTAAAATAGGGTTTAGGCACTTTTGAGGGTGTTATGCATGGCACTTTAAACAGTTTAAAAGTCGGTAGTGGTCCACATAGTCATTTGGAAACCATCACTTTGTAGTCAATCACAAGGGCTCATGAGGCAGCGGTCATCCACATCTTCTGCCTGGGTACGTGGTGGGGACTCCAGCCCCTTTTTAGAATGATAGCAGAAATTTTGCAGATATGTGACTGCTGGCACAACACTAGGAGTGATGGGGAGAACCAGTTTCTTATTTTTCCTTCCCCACATGGACTATCAGGGTAGCAGTTGAAGAAAACCAGTTACTGCTGTTTCCCATACTTCAATTCCCTTCGTGTACTGAGAGGAAGTGGAGAGAGTGTGCAAAAGAGGAACAGAAACAAAGCTGAATAGCAAAGAAGGTCAAATATCAGCTGATGACTGTGAATCTTGAAATATATGTCCATCCCTAAAAGACATGATTCGAGGTGGCCACCCCACACTTTACCCTTAGTAAGTGAGAGAGATTAGCATAGCTGATGATCATGCGTAGTTACTGATATTCCTTTCATTCCCTCTGCACAAACTCTTCAGCTCCACATCTGCCTTTCCTTAACCTATAAATTCAATGCCCAAATCGAAACCTGTCCTTTTCTGCATCTCTTCGGTCTGTTGGTTTTTTTGGTGTGGTTTTTTTTGTTTTTGTTGGGTTTTTTGTTTGTTTGTTGTTTTTTTTATAAGAGTTTGTTGTAATTTTTCCTTTTTCCTGGCCTTTTGGGCAGGGTGATGTCTGTGTTTTCTTGTACCTGGCATGGTTGGTGCAGGTGAAAGGCTGGCTTGATCTGCAGCACCTCTCTGCTTTCCTCCAGCCCTTGCTCCTGGGAGAACAATGCGACTCCAAAAAGGAGTTCTTTTCCCCATTTGAGGAAGACGCTTCAAAGTGGCTTCCCAAAGGAAAACTGGAATTCATGTGAGGGCTGGGGACCAGCTTAGCCAGCTGCAACCACAGTGGCGTGACTTGAGAACAGCACAGGCAATGCTGTAATGAGCAAGATGCTGCCAACTGTTACTTCATCTGCCTTGAGAGTTTGGGAGTAAAGAAACAGAGAAAGGAAAGTGCAGCCAAAGGCACTTAAATATCATTAGAGTTATGTAAATCAGGCAAGTTAAAAAGACAGAACTGAAGTGTTATTTCCCTCTTGGGGACTTCTGGGGATAACTGGAAAGGGGAGGGATGTCTTGAACAAAGATGAATTAACAATTTTTCTAAAATGTGAGATTTTGTGGGTAGACAGGAAATAAACTCATATTGATGTCTTATTTTTCATGGTTGATAAATATAGATACATGTTGCAGCACAAACAAACAATCAAGCTACAACAAGGTCTTTTACCATCTCATACCATCATACTCTTCATACAGTCCCTCTGCTGCCTTCTTCACATCTCACCTCATCCAGGGCATGTGTTCTCTCTCTTCTTGCTTCTTCCTCAGCTGCTCTCTCTTCATTGGCTCTCAACTACTTAACATAACCAGCCACACCTGCACCTTATCCACATCAGCCAACCCGCCAGCCCACAGCTGTATATTATCAGTGTTAGTTAACCCAGCTTCATTCCTCTACAGATACAGAATATAATCCTTTAAGAATAATATTTTTCAAAAGGTTCATACCTGGCTTTAACAGTTTAACTGTGATGAGTATATTGATTCATGAAAAAAAACTTAACCCATTTATGTGATTTTTTTTTTTTTTTTTTTTACTCTCCCAAAGTGATTAAAGCAGTTTATTCTTAACTGCACGTTTTTAGGTTGTATGTAAGTAATTCAGAGCTCGGAGTAGCTAGTAAAAACAGGGCTATTGAAGACCACAACAGGTCATCTACTTCCCCAAGTCTTCTCATCCATGGGCAGGACCCATTACACCTGTGACTTTTCCCTACAAATAAGTGCTATCAATGATGATGTTCAGCCGGGGTACAGAAGACCGGTGCAAAGCAGCCTGTCCTGCACACCTCTGCTGTAACGGGGGGTGTGTGTGGGGGGTGTGACTGATGGGAGTGACTGCTTCTGCCCAGTGCTTGCCCTTTGAGGAGTTTTGCTCAGGTCAGGATGAGGTGACTGTATTTATAATTGTATGTCTCGAAATGCCGCAGAGCTTTGTGTCAACATTCAAAATTAGGAGGAGTTGAGTTGTGGTAGTCTATGAAACAGTAATCAGAAAAGCATGGCAGATTACTAAATATTTGTCTGGTCCACGTGGCAAAGGACTGGCAGCAGCACATTATGAAACTCTTGATCAGGTTGATGTTACAGATTCTAGCTCATGCCTCTTCCTATTCATTATATTGGAGAACAAAAATCTTATCTGAATTAAGGTGTTAAGGATTGAGAGATTAACGTGGAGATAAAACTTTCTATGTGTAACCAACCTTCTATTGTTGGTTGCGATGCCACCTGCAAAGAGAGAGACATACTGTAATGATGGCTCTCTGCAGCGTGCAGAGAAGTAACAGATGAAGAGGCAGGAGCTGACCTAAGTGCCGAGGAGCACTGAGCCGGGGCAGTGCCAGTTTTTATGGGGAAAAAGAACATGCATAAAGGGGTCAACAGCTAATGGAACATGGGCAAAGCCTGGGCCCAGCACATGGAAGCATTTTTGCCTGAAACTGCTAGTACATCTGCACTGCAAAATACTGTGCCACAGAGAGAACCAAGAAAGCTGACTGTGGCTGCAAGCAGTTCTGCATGGGATTGCTTTACTTCTTAGGAGCATTTAAAGCCTGCCCTATGCACCTAAACCAGCTAACATAAAGCTTCACCTTGCAGGCTCCCATCTGTTGTGGACATACCCTGATTCACAAAGTGTAGAGGTTGAGGCTGATGAAGGTTATGACAGCTGATAAATCTGAGCATTTGTTACAAGTAGTGGCTTTAGCATAATTTATGGCCGAGGCCCTGGCTTTTCACATCAAAGCAAATTGAGGGATTCAGAAGCTATTCATAATAGTAAAAAAAAAAGTATCTGATATTAAATGAGGTTATCTTAACAATGTATCATGGTACTAAAAATGTGCAATTATTTTAGCCATCTTGAACAGGTGTTAGATTTCAAATGTTTGAGAAGTGATGTGCTACAATAACTAGTCCAGGGGTTTTCAGTGAACCACAGTATACTCAGCTCTAGATGTGCAGTTACAGATTGATGACTGGGTGGAGATTTCTGGATTTGTTTTAATGGTTCAAGCAGCAAATGAGAGTGTAGGCGCTGCAGTTCCTGAGACAGGACTTTTTTTTGGAGACAGTTTTTGGGGTGGATTTTAGCAGCTAGTTCACCTGAGCAGTGAATGCCATCTCTAGTGCAGTCCTTGTGAATGTGCAAAACCAGGAGTTTGGACAGACAAACAGCAGCATTGTAGCCTACTTGCTGTTTTGGAAGTACAATTTTCTTCTCCAGTGCTGCCCACTGGACCTGGTCAAAGTGGGATTTCTCAGCTTTTTTGCAAGAAGAGAATAATCAAATCCTGAATTTAAGACTTAAATCCCTAGGAATGAATATCCCTAGAATTTAGTAAATGAACTACATATGAAGAAAAACACCTAAATGTTGAGAATTTTAATGACCAATGAAAGGATTTGAAAGGATTTTTTTGCTTTGTGTGGATATTGTGTACACACCACAGTGTCCTTGAGAACCTTCTGCTCTGGGGACAGAAGTAGTGCGACAGAGGTGTTGTACATTGTGCATCAGGGTTAGCCTGTCTGCTTTGCCCACTGATTCTGAGGGGACACTGGATGAAAGCTCATATTTAAACTCTGGGTCTTTCCAACACAACTGGTTGTTCTAGCTTTTTCATGAAGTTGCATGAGTTTCTCAGAGCTGTTAGACTAACCAGTAAGACAAAATTCACGTTAAGGAGCAATGCATGACACTGCTTAGAGGAGGCAGAAGATACCGTGTTTCGAGAATGACAGAAAAACTGTCTTGAAAGAAAACCTGCTGTGCTTCAACCTTACAGTAAGATGCTGCTTGGATAATATTGCAACAAGGCTGTACTTTTCAAAAGTATCTAAAAGATGTCTTTAAGTGTGAGCAATAGGAAACTGCACAGGTACCTGCTAATTGGGCCACTCTACTTGAGAGGCTTTTGACATGAGTCATAGGTGAAACCAAGTCATACATTTGTAACACTGTTTTATTCATAAATCTTAGCAGAGAGATGCAGAAGTGAATTATGCTTTTAGACATACAGGAGAAAAGATGAGCAATGGGGTGCACTTTTTAGAAACCTGAGAGTTGTGCTGAGAAGATGGAAAATGATTCCCAGCTCAGCAGAGCCTCACCTGCAGAGCTGCAGTCCGCAGAGGTCAGCTGTCCAAGGGAGACCACAGCCTTCCCCTCAGACAGGCAAGTGGGTAACCTTAGCGAGTCTGGACTCAGGCAAGTTGGGCTATAAGAGCAGCTGCTGCTCACACAAACAAAGTATGATACAAGGCAAGGATTTCCACCTGATGGTGAGTTCAGGACTCGGGCGAGGCTTGTAGGTCCTGATGCACAGTGGAAGAGAAATTGTGTGGTCTAAACCAGCAGCAGCTGCTGTATTACAGGCTTAGTGATTTCTCACACCTGTGACAGGCAGCTGTTTGGGATTTGGTGGGGTATGTAATGCTCTCCAGCACCACTGTGGTGCCTGCTGAGTTCCTGCAAGTGTTGTAAATGGAGATTTTTCTGCTCTGAATAGGCAATGGGACTCTTTCAAAACCAAGGAGGTGATCATGTATGCTGCTCTACCTTGGTGCTGTCCGGAGGTGCAGGGGAAGAGGCAGCTGGCTGGTTTTGGTCCTGCCTTGAAGTGCTGTCTTACGCAGTTCTCCGGGTGAGTAACCTGGGAGCTGCTCATGCTAGTGCTCTCTGTGGTGCAAAAAAACCTGGCTTACCCACAGGGCAGCAACAAATGCCTGGCTGAGGTGTGCAACAACCCAGTTGCCCCAGATAATCAACTGCCTCTCCACCGAGTTTGTGTAAAACGTGCTCCAGTACATTTTTGTAGCTTATTTGCAGAGATGTAAATGTTTATCCAGAGTGTAAAATCACGGTGAATCTGAATGTACATCTCAATCTCGGTTATTCTGTAGCTTCGTCCAGAAAAGGAGCAAGTCAGTCACTGTGCAGAGGTGCTGCATACCATCCCTTGAACACACTGGCCTTGTCTAATATTCACCTGAACTGAAACTGTGACTTAACTGCCTGCAGGTGTGGGGACTTTCTCCTTGAAAACAATGTAAACCTATGGAGATTTGATTCATAAAATATGTCTTGACTCTGTTTCACAGCTTTTATTGAAGTAGCTAACACTTAATGAGGCCTCGGAAACATTTGTATGATTTTTTACTTGAGGACCTAAACCAAGTCCTGACTATGTGATTCCAGTTTGATTCTGTTGCGGTCAGCTTATTAAGTTCTTTTCCTGGGAATAACCATCAGTTCCTTGTTTTTTCTGTTTTGTTTGTCTTTACAGTGCTCTATGAGAACATTGACCTCATGCACTGCTTTCCTTGGCAAGTGATGTCTTCAGCTCAAGTTGGAATGTGCAATTTGTATAAGGAAAGTAAAAATCATCTCACACCCTATTGAGAAATATTTGTTAGAAAATAGAGCAGTATAATACAGAGGGAGGCTGCAGAAGAAAACACATTTCTCACAAAAAAAGGTCATTAAAAGCAAAAGCAATATATACTTAAATTGCAAGAAAATACCCTCTAGAGGGCCGGGAAAGACAAATGCACAAACACTCTCAGATCAATATCAGGAAAAGCAAAAAAACCCAAGCAAATAACATAGCACGTCTCTTGCAGACACAGGGAGAACACAGATCTAAGGGGCACGATGTGGCTGGGGTGGGGGGCAAGGAGGGTTATATTCAGCCCTCAGGTGCAAAGAATAAAGCTTCCTCCTCTCCCGACAGGTGACCAGCTTTCCATAACCCAATGAGAACCTGTCTGCTCTAGCCCTGTCTAATAGTGACTTCATATTACCTACACCTGCTTCTCATGCTTAGCTGATTTGCATTTCTCTGCCTCTTTCAGTTTGAAAGCTGGATAATCCTGAGCTCTGTTAGTATGCTGAGGTCAAGTGCTGAAAAGACTACTAATCTGTTTCAACTTGGTCATGTAGCAAGTGGGCAGTATTTGAGGTATGGTCTTTCTTTACTATTTTTATGTTTTGCAGATAGCTACTGTGTGTATCAGTATATTCTTTTAATCAAAATTCCCTTTCTCTTGATCCTGTGAGTGCCTTGAGGTCCTCTTGTCTCCTGGGACAGGCAATTGTATGGTGACGTTACTGAAGTGTAAGGATCACTGTCTCTGAATTTTTGACTCTCTTCTAGAAGCTAAGAATTTGCTAATGTGTTGTGGCTGGTTTTGCATATCTTCTGTGATGCTTAATCCTGTTTTAAATGACTATCTTGCCGCTGCTCTGTATTAGAGGGCACATGGCCATTGAATTTCTCTTCTGGTAGACCTAGTGTGTCAGTCCTGGTGAACAGGTGTTTCCTGTGTCAAGTTGTATTGTTCTGGCCTTGCATTCGTCGATTTGTCTTCAAAGACAACCATTTCTAGCCTGGTCAAGGGGAAGTTCATTTTTTGGATGAAAAAGGTATATGTAAGAAATTGTGAGGAAACCAGAAATCCTGGCCCAGCTGGAAGTTGAATATTGCCTTCAGTGGGGCCTGAAAATGAACCTGAGACTTGCAGCCTAATTACTCCAAAAGGCAAAGCTTAGGGCTTCAAGTTCATTATCTCTTTGCTGTTCTTCTTTATTCCTCCTCCTGCCTCCTTTCTTCAAATTATTTCCTTAATATAGCAGTTCTGCCTGTATTTTTCTTCTTATTATACCTAACCCTAATTTTAGGCATAGGCAGAATGGAAGGTGGCTGCCTACTTGGCTTTATGCTCACATTAGACTTGGTGAAAGTGGCAGTGGCTGCTGCTGAGAGAGGCGTTGGTGTCGGTAGGGTGATAGCAACAGTTGACCAAGGGGGAAAAAAGGTAACAGAAAAAAAGCTTTTCTCAAATGTTTAATGCTGCTTTTCATCCCAGTTTTGTCCTACCTGCTGTGATAGCAAAAGTAACCTGTCCCTGTCTTCTCCTCCTCCAGTGGTACTTAATATTGCTAAAAATACTTAAGTCAGTTCTACTTACAGGCTGTTCTGCAGTAACAGTCAAGGCTAGTTTTACTGGAATTAAAGAAAGGCCCTTCCTCTTTTGACTTGAATGCTTGTTGGATCTGGGTTACAGCTTGTTAGAGACCTGTGTCTTGATTTAGACTCCCATCAAATAAGTTAATGCTAGTGGGAGTCCTCTCTGCAGGATTCTTCAGTGTCTAAAGACATTTTTGGTGGTTCCATGTCCTAGTAGCTTAATGCGTCTCAATTGTTTTACTGTTTGGTTTTCTTTCTTAGCTTAAAGCATTTTCCCCATTTGCCCCTATTAAGTGGTCTTTGAAGCCTACTTTTTGTTTAGATATTTAAAAAGCTGAAATGTTAATAAAAATGTTGCTGCTTGCCTTACTTTTATTAAATTCTAGGCTGTTCATATAAACTAAGGTTGCTCATGCCAAACCTGTAGGCTAATTGCTTCTGGGCCGTGCTCCAGGCTTGTCTATCATTGTGCGCCGTTATTCCTCTGGCCTTGTTGAACACGTTTTGCCTTTGGTTATACTCATTTCAGTTGGTGCAATAGTAAAAGGAATGAGTTGCTCTGAAGATGGTTGGCAAAGATTACCCAGATGTTTTTTTAAAGATTTATCAAGGGACAATAGGAAATGCATTTGTCTCCTGGTAAATTTATGAGGCCACAGCACCAGGTGGTTGCATTATATGAAGACTGTTCCTTGAACAGTCTGCTGTCTTCTGGGTAGTTTTATAAGTGATTTTTTTCTTCAAAGCTTCTGTGTGTTTGTGAACTGAAAAGTTCTGTAACAACATTTATGCAAGTTTGTTTTTTTCTCACAGCAAGTTGAATCAACTTCAGCTGTGCACTTACCAGCAACACAACACTTCACACGCAGAGTGCCCGCTGGGCAAAATTAGCTTCCAAAAGCAGTTGTGTTAGAAGTGGGAATATATTTTATCCAGAAGAACCTCAAGTATAAGAAAAACCCAAACGGCTTGCAGGTGGCCTAACAAATCACTGGCATAACCAGGACTTTTAATTTGTTGACACCCTTTTTCAAAGTTACGAGCCTGCCCACTGGCAGCTCGCTCTAGTTGATGTGACACCCTGAAAATCAGCCTAGGCTAAGGTTCTTAGCTTATAAATGCATCTCAGACACTAGGCTTATACAAATATGCATATGCTTCATTCAAAGTTGGTGTCAAGTTAGCTGCAGTCACCTTGTGCTGGTTCCCTAAGGATTTATTCTGTTTCTTATGTTACTTGTGCAGTCCATGTTGTTACAACTGCTTAGCTACCGCTGCCCAAATGAGTTAGCTTAAACCTGCATTGAGCTGCATTGTAGACAGCCTAAACATCTCTCAGCGGAAGAATGCTTACTCATGATTTTAAAAATGCAGTTTACTGGGGTAACGATCTGGCTGTGGGATGAGGAGGCTGTCTATCTGTGGTCCTGCTGTTGAGAGTGCTGGCCCCTGGGTTTATCAGTCCTTGTGATTTGTGTAGTTATAAAAAAAGCCCTGCTTACTAGTGTTTGCATTAGAGATGTCATCTTCATCTGTGTGTATAAATGTGTTGCTGTTTCTATTATTTCCACAAACTGTCGATTGTTCATCTGTCCTTTTCAGTGATCACACCCACTGAACTCCAGTGTGCAATAAATTACCTTCTGAACAAACTGGGTTCATTTGCCAAATGTTGCAGGGAAGCAGCCTGGCAGAAATTTATACTTAGCTGATAAGAAATGTCAGAGCTGAGTATTTATGTGTTAATTGCTGTAGCAACAATATGCTTACATCCATAATCTTGCCTACAGGATCACCACAGAATTACTTCAATTAAAGGCAGAAAAGATTGGTGTAGACAGATCATGTTAAACCATTCCCACAGTCTATTGCAGGATTCCCCTGTCTTTCCCGTAATGGCTTCTCGGGGCTTTTCCAACCTACTGTTAAAGGAATCAAGAGATGGAAGATTTCACTGTGTCCCTTGGGAGATATTTCTACTCTTGGAATGTGGGGTTTTTTTTCTAATGTTCATATTGCATTCTTGTTTACTTACTTTCATTCCTATTAATATTCTTCTATTATAAATTATAGCAATCATTGATGTGTAAAATCAGTGTAGAATCAGTGCCATATTTAAACAGTACAGTAAAATAAATGTAAACTTAACTGCGCTCTGTAGATTCTGATTCTTTTTAGGTTTTTTTTATAGTTGATATGCTATCAAATATAAACTGCCATAGTGGGACCTAACATGAGCCATTGTTACCATTAAAAGTGCATGGAGATTAAAAGACACTGACTTTTTTTTTTTTTACTGGTGTTTGGATGCTTGAATATTTCAGACAAAAGCAAAGGCAGTGTAACAAAATGACTGTATTTCAGTATAAAGTTATGTATTGAAGAGAGGTGTGCCAAAGAGTAATATGGTTATTATTGCTATTAATGTGGCCATCCAGATATTTCTGCCTAAGTCAAGACTTGTGAAATGCCACATGGATAATCTAGCAATGCTCAAGAGCTCAAATTGGTCCTTCACTACCACCTTTATGGCTAAACAGAGCCACATGATCTGCAAAACCAGCAGTTCCTTTACCACATACACAGAAACATTGGGATGTTTTGTGGATTTGTCCAGTAAATAGAACAAAATTGCTACTTTACATTTGTATCACTATTTATTGAGGGTTGAACTGAAGGAACCTGTGTGTATTTCTTCTGCATATGCTTTTCAGAGGTGTATATGTTACACATTGAAGTACAGCATTGTCAATTTGTGCAGTGGAATCACTGTCAATTCAGATCACCTTTCCAAACAGTTAGCTGTAAACTTAGTGGAAAAAATGAGTGCATGCAGTCTGAGCAGAGATAGGAATTATGCATCATCAAAGTGATGTGTGAACTGCTGTGACGTTATTAGATTTATTATTTTTTTTAAAGGCATGCACAGAATCTTTAGTTGTATTACATGTTATTGTAACAGCTGGACGAAACCTGCAAAAAGTTCTATTTAATGCTATTAAAAATGTCATTTAGGTGACAAGAATCTGAATACTCTTTACCTTTCCCTTTATTCAGACCTAATTGTCTTCTCAAATGCTTTTCCTCATGTAGCTTTTGCATTCTGCTGGAATAAAGCAAATGCAAACCTGTGTGTTGCCACAGTTGGATTTGAAAAAGCTGTGCTTGGTTTTGCTCTTCCTTTAATGGGTGTTTGAGTTTCACTTAAAGTTTGTGCTTATTTTGATCTAGAAAGTGTAAAGTGTGCATGGCTGCTGTGTGCCTGCTTACTGTGCTCTCTACTGGCTGGAGGTCTGTTGTTTGATTATAACATTAACACTGGTGCTGTGTGTTGGTGTGGCATGTGAAGGCACAGACTCAGGTTGTGGTGCAGCCAGAGACACTTTATTGTACAGAGAAGCTCATATTTATGTCTCTGAGCCTGGATACAAATTCCAGCTGTATGCACCACCAGGCTCAGGGCAGAAACCATTCATGCAGTTACATAGCTATATATCTCTACAAGCATGCAGACACCTTTTTGCTACTCAATATCCATGTTTATCTTTCTTTCTTTCCTTCACAATACCTAGCTGTTCTCTCATCTCCTGCCCGGTCAGACATTCTCCATCTTCTTCTCATATATATCTCTTCAGACATTCTCTGCCCTCCTCTCCTACATGTTGGAAAACCTTAGATTGCTGTGGTGGTTGGAGCCAGTGAAATACTTGGAACAAGAAGTCATGTAGGATCACCCTTAGGTGATGGCTAGAACAGGCTGCCCAGAGAGGTTGTGGAGTCTCCTTCCTGGAGATGTTCAAAACCTGCCAGGACACAACTCTGCAACCTGCTCTAGGAGAACCTGCTTTAGCAGGACTAGATGATCTCCAGAGGTCCCTTACAACCCCAGGCATTCTGTAATTTTGTGATGGTTACCCCTAAACTCAGTAGTTTACATTCATAGGCGCTTTTGAAATTGTGCAGTGCCTCCCTAGCTGTCAGCACCTCCTCTCTGTTGTGTTATAACCAGAGGGTATTACTGCCCTGTGTATGGTGACAGTCTGCATACCACAAGTTGGGAAAAGAGCACAGTGGCTGCTCTGGCCATTAAAAGCTATTGATTCTTGCTCTTAATGATTTGCAAATAACAATTCAAATACTTGATTAAAAACATGAATGTGCTGCTGTTTGGTGTTATTGCCTGTAATCCCCACCTCCGCCCAATTCCTACAGCGATAAAGGCTTGACCACTTGCATTTAAAGCTTGCTTTGTCTGGAGGGAGCAGTGCAATAGAGAACTAAATGTGTCATTCCCTGTTTAACTACTGTAGTGTGCGCTTCTAATAGGAAACTATGGACATTTCTAGTAGAGCCCATTTCTGACAACTGTGATGGTGTAGGTAGGAGTGCCTCTGTAAGGCTGCCTCTGGGGCAACAGCATGTCATGAGCTTGTTATTGCTGTGGATGTCAGTGCTTCTGTGCAGGTATTGCTGACAACTGGCTTCAGCATTTAACCCTCGGCCTATTTTCAGCTCTACCCAACTCCTGCTAGGGCTCTCCACTGTAGCTAACCCTTGATATCCTCCGTTCATGCACAACAACGCTCTCCTTGATCCTTCTTCCATTCTGTTTCTCTCCCTTGCTGCTTATCTTTGCTGGGCTTTGCAAAGAACCCTCCATAACTGAATGCTGGGTTAGATCACTTATCAGAAAAAAACTGTAGTCCCAGCTCTTCCTTTTTGTGTGTGTCAGGGGTGTAAATACTGTTATTTTCATTTGAATCTGGTTTCTGATGCACATGTTTCATCTCTCTGTCTTAAGCAAACTGCCTTCACAAAAATTGAGAAGTTTAGCCTTAACCCTTTCAGAAACGGTCCTCTTAAATCCTTCTGTGGAGAAGGAGAAGGAAGAGAAATCAAGAACTTTATGGGGACGGGGAGGAAATAACTGGATATAATCTTGCAAAATCCTATAAACAACTGGGCACTACCAAGACAATCCTCTTGGTATCATCTCAGTAAAGAACAGGCCATGAGAGAGCCAAATTACCCTTCAAGCAAATAATCCTGGAACTGGGAAGCAGATGATTTTCTCTGTTTTCCACCAGAGTGAGAAATTTTCAAGTCAGTCAGAGAAGAACAGGAACTGTAAACTGGCTGCATGGTAACAGTACCTCAAATGTGCAGCAACAGCCTGGTTAAATAATACTGCTAAGGTTGCATGGCCAGAACTGTCAGAAATATTTCCAGAATGAAGTGTGGCTGTGCAACCTTAATTCACCTGTAAACATGTATCTTTCACAGTGTAATCCTTAATTGCATTTATCATAACATTGTTCCCCCTGTACGGTATTGCATCAGCCTGTGCACAGCAGCTATCTAATGTAGGGATGAATTAGGGGTATAGTAAAGGAGCATTGCTGCAGCAGGCAAAGTGTGTATATATAGGGTCTGTATTGGGACCAGTACTGTTTAATATCTTCAACAGCAGCATAGATAGTGGGATCAAGTACACCCTCAGCAAGTTTGCAGATGACACCAAGCTGAGCGGTGCAGTTGACACGCTTGAGGGACAGGAGGCCATCCAGAGGGACCTGGACCAGCTCGAGAAGTGGGTCTGTGTGAGCCTCATGAGGTTCAACAAGGCCCAGTGCAAGGTCCTGCACCTGGGTCAGGGCATCCCCTGGTACCCATACAGGCTGGAGGATGAAGGGATTCTGAGAGCAGCCCTGCTGAGAAAGACCTGAGGGTACTGGTGGATGAAAAGCTGGATGTGAGCCGGCAACGTAGACTCACAGTCCAGAAAGCCAACTGTATCCTGGGCTGCATCCCAAGCAGCCTGCGCAGCCGGTCAGGGGAGGTGCTTCTGCCCCTCTGCTCTGGTGAGACCACACCTGCCAGACTGTGCTGTATTAAGGCACGGACTCGGGTTGTGGTGTAACCAGAGACACTTTATTGTGTAAAGAAGTTATATCTCTAAGCCTGGATACAAATTCCAGCTGTATGTTCCACCAGGTTCAGGGCGGAAGCTGTTCATGCAGTTGCATAGCTATATATGGTTATAAACGTGCAAACATCTTTTGGCCAGATAAACATTTTTTTTCTTTCTTACTTTCCTTCATAAGACCCAGCTGTTTTCTTACTTCCCATTGGTAACAATCAGACGGTCTCCATCCTCCTCTCCCATACAGGACTGTGTCCAGCTCTGGAGCCCTCAATTCAGGAAAGACATGGACGTGTTGGAGCGGGTCTGGAGGAGGGCCACAAAAATATGGAAGGGATGGAACACCTCTCCTATGAGGACAGGCTGAGAGAGCTGGGTTTGTTCACCCTGGAGAAGAGAAGGCTCCAGGGAGACCTTATTGCAGCCTTTCCAGACTTAGAGGGGGCTTGTGTGAAAGATGGGGACACTTTTTAGTGGGGCCTGTTACCAACAGAACAAGGGGTCATGGCCTTAAACTAAAAGAGCGTAGATTTAGACTAGATATAAGGAAGAAATTTTTTATTATGAGGGTGGTGAAACACTGCCACAGGTTGCCCAGAGAGGTGGCAGCTGCTCCATCCCTGGAAACATTTAAGGTCAGGCTGGACGGGGCTCTGAGCAATTTGATGTAGTAGAAGATGTCCCTGCTCATTGCAGGGGTGGGGTGGACTAGATGACCTTTAAAGGCCCCTTTAATCAAGTCTGATAAAGAATTATTTACTAGTTTTGTGTGTTTGGCACCTAGAAAATACTGAAGCCAGGGGTTTGACTTGCAGAATAACTGACTATGTGGAGATGTAGTTGGAATCTAGATCTGTAGACGGTTAAATAATCAATGATTATGTAGTTAGAAGAAAACAAGAGAGATGTCTTGCATCATATGGTGGTATCAACTATACCTTTACTAGTCTTAGACATGGTTGTCTAACTTGTTCTTAATATCCTTCATGGCAGATCTTCCAAGCAGCCTAAGCATGCTATCATAGCATTTAAAACAAAATAAAAATAAAATTGCCAAGTGTTTTGTCTCGATTATTCATCTGGCAATAATGGATAGGACAAGAAAAATAAACTGACATTGACAGCATATTATTGGGTTGGGGTTTTTGGGGGGTGGGGTGGCGGGCGCGTAGCACTGTTTCACATATATGACGATTTTTGGCTTCCCTCAGCCTTTTAAGGCTGTACAGTGCTTAGCTGTCTAACCTACTTCTTATAGGTGGCATATTTTAGCTTTCTATCATTTTCCTTTCTCTCTATCTGGATGTTCTTTGGCTCGATTTTATCATTCTTCCCTCAAATGGGTAGAAATATTTCTAATGAGACTTTACCAGTGCTCAGTGCAATAGAAAGGTAACCGCATGTGTCTTGAAGGCTCTTTTCAGCGTGATACAGGAAAGCAGGAATTTGTACTCCTATCTCATCTTGGATTTTAGTAGACACCAAACAGCTGTTCCACTGGTACTGTTTTCAGAAATGGGTGAAACAATGTGACTGAAAATTTCCAAAATAATTCAGCTCAAGGGGAACAAAAATGCTTCAAGCCAAGTAGTTGGAGTCTGGTGATTATAGACACCAGAAAGGCTCAGGTCATCTTGAAATCAGCTTGCCTCAACTCTACCTGTAATAAAGCTCTGTGTAGTCTAAGCATCTTTACAGGCCTTCAGGCAGAATTTCCTTACCTCCTCAGAGAAACCTTAAATGTGTTTATTGAATGAAGATGGTCAGAAAGTGAGCACAACAACATAAACTTCACCAGCCAGTAACTTCCATGGGAAACTCCTTTAGTGTTCAAAGAAAAACAGTTTGCATAGTGAATTGCCGTCCTTGTGTCTTGCACCATAGGGGTGTGTATGTGTTTTGGTTTTAGTGTTTTGTGATCTCCCATGTAAGCTGACTAAAAACTCATATTGGATTCAATGCTGATAAAGATGTAGTCTGTCATGTTACAGCTGCTTTCAACATAGCAAAGTTGTGTACCTCTTTCATATATGAATAGATTTCTTTTACTAGAAAATAAATCTTTAGTACTGATTGGTTGGTATAAGCACATCAAATATCATATCCAGTATCTGCTTCCCATACTCTGAAAAGCATTTGACTATTCGAGAAGGCCAACGTTTGACTCGGACGCTCAGTAGTTCTAATGAATGTTTCAAACAAAAGGCGATGCAACTGTCAGCCATCTCCAACAGGTTTCTGGCTTTGTGTTGACAGGCCATGCAGGAGAGTGCACTGTGGTTCTCAACCCCTCATCAAGAATTTACAAGAATTCTTGTAATACTTTATTCTGTGGTTAAAACCTTCTGCTGTTTAATACTTGCTGTCTGCTTCCGAGTGATTATTTACTCAAAGCTGGCATAAGAGATGTACTTATGTAAAATGTTAGCCACAAATTCTGGTGTCTAATTTGTATTAAACTCCATCAAGTGAAACAGTGTATTAGTTCAGGGTTCCAGATAGTTTGTGGTGGTGTTCGGGCATTGTTGAGTCTTGTCACTGTAAGACTCATTAACAAGATTGCTCTAAGCTGCTAGAGAAACTGTTGCATTAATGTTATGTCATCGTCAATGTCAAGAGAAATGAGATTTGAGCTTTGAGAACAGTGGCAGGGAAAAATGAAGGACATAGTCTTAAAGGTGTCTTGCTGCCTCAATTCAGAGCAGCAATTACCTTTCTCGGACCCAGATACCAAGACTTGACTGGATACAAATGCTACAAAGATTAAAATTTTCTCTAATAAATATGATAGATTTCTCAGTGATGCTTCTGATATCCAGAAACATGAATGTCATAGACTTAGATGCAATTCAAGAGGAAGGCTGAGGAGATCCCCTACTTACATAAACACTCCCAGTTGCTTCTCCAGGATGTGAGATCTGTGTTCAATAGTACTAAGTTTTGCAAACCTTTGGTAGAACACTTCTTACAGAACATAGCCTGAGTCTTGCTATGTATATGGAATGTTTGTATTCTTCATTTAATTATCTGTCATGCATTTTTAGTTGCTGTCATTGATGTGACTAGAGCAGAAACAATTTATCATGGTTCTTAATGATCCCTAATTAGTTAATAGTCAGTGAAGCTCTGAAATGCCTTCCCTCAGTATTGGGGCTATACTGAAGTTATGCTAAAGCTCTTATTTTTGTAAGTGAATTGCTGTTACCTATTCTTCTTTTCTATTCACTCACCTCCTTGGAGTCCCTCATGTCTTAAGGAGACCGCAAGCATGCACTTGGTTAGATGAAGGATGATTTCACTTCATGACAGATACTGGCATTTCTCTCTTACCTCTTCCTGGGAAACTGCTACCTCAGATTGTAGTTGGTCACCTACATACCCTGGTCGTGGCTCTGCCTGAAAACTCCTGAGGACAGCTGCTTAGATGTGGATCCCCTGCAGTATTCACAGCCAGTCCAGTTCAGCGTAGTGAGGAGCATCAGCATTTCTGTGGTGTCTGGATTGATTTGACAAAAGCATGTAATGCCTTCACTTGATATACTCTCTGAAAGTTGGAGTGAATTGGACTGTTCTGATAGTCCTTTGGCCCATTCTATTAATGATGAGAGAGATCCTGTGCAATAGGAAATCCTCCCTCAGTGGGGTTTCTCATAAAAAATGGAGCGGAGCAGGGTTGTATATCCATATCTATTCAACTTCTCTTTTCAGTACTGCAGATCTTGACCTTAGCCTGTGACATACTGAGGGTAATTTGCTCAGCCTTAGCAAAGTTATTCAAATCTGAGTTCTGTGAAACCAGCTGGCAGTAGATCTACAGGGTTTCACTGGCTGCTTTATGACCTCATCCAAACACTTTCATCTTGTGATTGGTATCCAAAAGGCGAGGCCATATTTCAGCTTGCCCAAAGCTAGCTCTGCAGCCCTCTATTTGTTGTAGTTGCAGACTCAAAAATGTACTGTTCTTGATACTTTACTCTCTCCTAATTGATGATAAATACCTCTGCATCTCTGGAAAACAAGTGTATCTTGAAAGATATATGCAAAATTTTCTTTTGCATGGAGGAGTACAGTGATCAGTACATATCACTGATGTAAATATTTGGCTGTATTCACTTGCCACAGGCTGGGCACAACATCAGGGTGCACATTCCAGAATGCCCAAGCAGGTCTTCTAAGTTAGCTTGTTTGTGGTGACAGACCACCTGAGTGACAGTGCAAGAGCAACCCAAAGTCCTCCCTTACAACATGCCACATCAATAATTCTGAGGGATAAGCTCTGAGACACCTGGAGACAAATCTTTCCTTGTGTGCATAGCTCTTGACATGAAACATGCAGCTAAGCTAGAGGTCAAGAGAGAAAAGACGTTTGGAGAAATTCTGTTGCCACATCTCAGTCATCTGAAAGTCTCATGTTCAGCTTGTAACCATGCATGTTATGTGTGGGATGATGAAACTAAATATGGCTACTTAGCACAGAAGAAATTGAAATTGTTGATTAATAGAAGGAGAGAGAACTAGAGGGAGTTAACCATTTTTCTTGGAAATGTTCCTTGATATTACAGTATGACCAATGCTGTGCTGCAGTCAGTGCCCTTCTGACTGAACTGAAATGAGTTGTTTCTGACGTTTTAAAACGATGAATGTGCTCTATTTCTTAGCATAATACATACCTGCAGTCTTAAACATAAACTATATTGCCTTGTGATGGCAGCTCAATGGTGTCTGTAAAATGGTTGGATGACTCGAGCCTAGCTAAGGCTGGACTGGAGCCTGTGTTGCAAAACCCCCCTTAAAAGCTGAAAATCTAAAGCCCAACACCTTGTGCTAAAGGACTGAACTGCCCGTAGAAACTTTTGTTCCCTTCTCCTCTCCTTTTGGCCTCTACAACAGCAGCACCAATGCACATGTGAGAAGCCCTGTGTGTGAGTGTTATGCAGTTGTGTAGTTTGGACTCTAAACAGAGGAGTTGAGTCTCTGGAGCCTTTGATCTTTCCTTAGAGCTAAATTCAGGATATATTTTATGTTTTCCAAATTGGAGTGTAAGCTAACGGGCTCAAGCAAAGCTGAAGGGAATAATATTAAGATAGAGAGGAGGCATTTGTAGAGGAGAGAATGAAAAACAGTCTAATCAGATTGAAAGACACTTTGTACCCAGTGCTGCATACATCCCTTGCTGTATTGGGACTTTGTTGTACTGTGCATGGGTCGTTATTGTATTAAAAGAAGAAAAAAAAAAAAGGCGGTGGGTGGGGGTGGAGGAGCAGGGGAGTGGAGAGGCAACAGACTGCTTTTTGAGAATATGTGATAGAGGTCGCCCACAGAGAGGGCAACAGATCTGGTGTAACAGCTTCTCCACTGTTTCTCAATTGTAGATTAAAGTGTTCTGTTGACGTGGTAAAGAAAAAAACCCCACAGTTTCCCGGGGCAGTGGTGCTCTCTGGTGCTGTAACAGTGCCTGGATGTGTGCTGACACTGGCTATGAGACCTTTATTCCAATTAAAGGATTATTAAGCAGTGCACAGTTCAGCTCAAGACCTTGAGAATGCAACATATCTTGAAGCTTCTTAGCTGTGGACAGATGAACTTCTTCCTGTTATTGGTGGTGCTGTCTGATTTTAATTTCAAGGGTTAATTGCTTGTAGATGTATATAGCAACTGGATTTCAGTCAAGAAGACAAACTTTAGAAGTTGAGAGGCTGTAATGTATTAATAGTATATATGGCAGTAACATGTTCTGGCAAGTGAGATCCTGTAGCTTCATCATTGTTCTTAAGTAGAACTATTTGTAAATTGACTTGCTCTTCTGGGGAGAGACTAGTTTTGTGATTTTATTTTTATTTTTTAACTCTTGGCCAAACTTGAAATGTAAATGTGAAATATCAAGGGGGTTTGTATTCAGCTGATTGAACTCCCTTAGGTCTAAAGGCTGGACTCAGTAGTTAGCCTCAGCTCCTGGGAAGTGCCCCATAACTATTGGCATCTCACTTCTGTCTTGTACTTGCTCAGGAGGGCAGAGGAGCAGGAGATGTGCAAGACGTCTGGGCAGCAGAGGAGAAACAGGACCCTAAGCTAAGGTCATCTGTCACTGAGGCAGCACACTCAAACAATGTAGATTAATGTTGAACTCATCCAAAACTGAATGGGTGATTCTACTTCCAAAAAAAAAATCAGTGGTTTTGTTTTGCAGCAGCTTGGCTCAGTTTTTTTTTTTTGTTTAGACTTTACTGAACAAAAGCTGTAGATCTGTGTACCTTCCAAAATTTTCCTCCAGAAAATTTCCCTGAAGAAACAGTCTTTTTTTGCTGAAGAGTGCTTCTTTGTCACTCAAGTCTACTACTTCTCAGGGCTCTGTAAAAATGTTCAAGTTGTGCATATCTCTGTCCTAAGATCTATACAGTCTATGTATATAAATAGATAAGGGGTAGGGGGTAAAAGGAAGCACAGTGAAATGAATCTGCTAGTTGTCTGTCACATCTTTGCCAGATAAACATATCACATTTATTTGAAGATTCACGTTATTTTGACAAACTTCTACACTTGGTACCAAAGCTTTTGGGCCTGAACCCAAACCCCAAACTCTCCAAAGCTTGCAATACCAAAGGAAAAGGCAGAGCAAGCCTGAGTGCCTCTGGTAGGAGAGTCTAGGGTAACAAACATTTTAGAGAGGTCTGTGCGTAAAGGTGGAGGTCAGGATGTCCCGTATAAGGGCTCGTTCTTAGTGCCTCAGACAGCTGTGCTTTGTGATAAACTAGGCATGCTGTATAGCTGATACAGCTGAGAGAAGGCTGAAGGGCAGTGTAGAGAAAAAAGCCAAATTGCTCTTCTTGTGCTGGGATGAACTGGCCTTACAGAGACCTGTGCTGTGAATGGTAATACTGCCTGGAAGGCTGAAACTGCAGCTATTTTATTTTGATGTGGCTGGGTAAAATAGGTTGTGGAAGACATCTGCTTTGGAAGTGTATTTGGCACGATAAATAACATTTACATGTCTCTTCCAGGAAATATCGCTGTGACATTTACTGTTGGGTTTTTTCCGGGTTTTTTGTTTGTTTTGTGGGGGTTTTTCCCTTGATTTTGTGTTTTTTTTAACCTGTATCCTTCCCTAACCTTTTTTGAGACTGACAGATCAGCTGCTTTAAAGAGATAGTTCATACTTTCCTTTTCTCCTCTGAGAAGTGGTTTTATTATTATCACAAGAGTGCTGCAGAGATGTATGGCATTTTACAGACACTTCCAGTTTATTACTCACAAGGATTTATAATTTGATCCCTAATCCTACACTGAGTTTTTCAAGAACCATCCACTGGGTCTTGCAGAGTCATAGCAAAGTGAATGAGGTACCCCAAGGTTTTAGGGTCTATGTATAGTACAGCAAGGGAAAACAAGAACAGCAAATACCACCCACACGTCAGCAGCTGCCAGAGGATCTGAGCAGATAAAACAGCAATGCGTGTGTATGCAATTCTTATTGTTACCTCTGAATCTTTATAGTCCTTCATTTAAACAGAACACATACAACACAAATTAATTTGTAGGCTAAAATCTAGAAATACTGGAATAAAGAGCCATGTGAAGATGAGTGGTAGAAATAAATTTCCAAGAAGAAAATACAGGAATGAGAAACTAAAGTTTTAATTTTTAGATTATATCTGTGTAGCATGAATAATAGAAAGTCACATCAATTTTAGCGTTACTTTTCACAATTTGTTGATTTAACTCTCACCAATCCTCCTCCTCCTTCCCCTCTGCCCCTTCACCCAAACCTACTCCTGGCAAATAGCTTTGTGGGGATTTTAAACTCTTCAGGGTTTTCTCTTCTTGTCCCCATTACCCTTTCCCTCTTCTTTCCACACCTTTTCTTTTTTCAGTAAAGGAATTATATCGGAATGAATAATGAAAGGTGGTAGAGTAGTATGGAGTGTTTGTGTTAGCATGAAATCATGCCAACAGAACATGTACTCATATTTCTAAAACTTGTAGTTTCAGGTCTGATGGTTAGTAGCCCTTCTATCATGGAGGAAATTAGGGGAAAGATAGAAGGAGAGATTCCTTTATTTGTAAGGTCTGCTTCAAACCTTCTTCAGGTTAGCAATGCAGAAAACCTGCCTGTATTGCTTTTAGGGATCCCATAGGGAAGAAAATGGTACTTTGTTCTTTTTGGACAGAAAAGGCTAGGATTATATTTGTCATGGGTGACATCACTCAGCTCTCTTAAAAGTGAGGCTAAGACTCAATGGACACGTGAAATGAAGCGTCCTTTATATCTTTGTGTCATTTTCTCTGCCTACAAGTTGCCCATGATTTTGCAAGTGTACCGTGAATAACCATGTTGAATCTCTTGCCATGACAAGTAAAAGATGGCAGGTCCTAGAACTGCCCACCTAGATTTTTTGGTAGTATTATTTTGAGAGGAGTATTCGGAGAGCAAGATGTTTTGTGAACAGTTTAGTCTGTAATCTGGTTCCTGCTTATTCCAAGTGGCATCAGCCACAACACTGAACAAATGCAGAGCAATGCTTTTCAGTTACTCTGCTTTGTTAGACTGGTTAGGTGTCTTACACAGTCATGAGGGCAGCGGTTGCTGCATTTGGAAAAAGCAGTGAGGGGAAGGCTGATGACATGTGGCAATGAAGCAGTATTTGTGGAAAAAGCTATGGCAGGTGACCTCTTGGATATCTCCCCTACGCATAAACAGGATTTTTAGACCGGTGATTGTGTTGTGATTAAAACTGGTTATTTCCCCTGCATCCTCCCCCACTTTCTCCTACCCCCTGCAGTTTCCTTGGAAAAATACTCCATTTATCACAACTAGAAATTTCTGGAAATGTATCAGTTCTGATCAAACTTACCAAGAATGTTCTCAAAAGCAGGAAAAATTGTGGGGAGGGTTTGAGAGGATTGACTGCAATAATTGCTTGAGTTTTGCATGCTTGTTGCATATGACCAACTTAACTATTTTAGAGCGCATTCCACTCCACCCCCAGCCCCCACCCCCACCCCCTTCTCTCCCTTTAAAGATCTAGTATCATTCTGGTACAGAATAGAAATATTTTAAGAATCTTAAAAAAATGGCATTGCAATACCAAGAACATTTCCCTCTCTGATCTGGTTGAGACTGGAAATTCCAAAATAAGGTGATAGAAGATGTAGACCACATAGTGCTCTCATGAGATGTGATGTTTTCAAGCTGCCTATGTTCTGTGTGCAGCTAATCCATTTCCATTGGCATCGTGGCTGCAGATTAGGCATGGTGCATCTTCACACAAGCATTACCTTTTATAGGGCAGAAATAGTCCTGTGGGGCTGACAGCCTTCTGGTTTGCTGCTCTGGCCCATACAGCTCTGAGTCACAATCCCACATGGGTCAATGTCAGTCATTTGAAAGGCCTAGCTCTTACAGAAGTTAATCTAATTCTTAGCTATATTTTTAAAACCCCATACTTTGTATTTCTTTAGTAGCGAAACATCCTATATGTTAGCTCCCAACCTGTATTAGTCCAATAAAGGCAATTAGTTTTTCCTATGGCAGAAAGCCTGCTCAGCGTTTGGCAGCTGCCCTTGGAGCATATCCTTGGAGCAGATGGCTGCTTGCCTGCCAGATGAGATACAAATTAGATTTCCAGATGATTGAAAGACGGTGGCAGGAAAGCAGCCATTCATCTTGACTCCTCCTCTATTACCAATCTGGTTAATCAGCAAGAACATAACCACTCACGGTTAGTGCATGTGCTCTGCACAGCCAAGATACCAGCGCATGGGCCCCATTGGGAGGAGGTGGGATAAGTTAAAAGGAAATGTTTTGTTCTTTGTAAGCATTTGGTTTATGATGAATACCAAATCTGCCTTCTATGTGAATGAATTGCTAAGCCTGATTTAGTCTGTAAGGAAAGCAAGAAATCTGTGTCAACAGTCCCAATACCCTGTCTCCATCAAAGTCCTGCACTGGCTCGTAACTAGGCTGGGCTCCCATGTAGCAGGAGGATAACTGTAGAGCTGTGTTGTGCAGCAGATTTATTTATGATCAGCTTTTAGATTCAAGCACCAACTTGACATTACCTGCATTTGTGTATCTGTGATCAAAGTATATGGGAGCACGCTCTGCTTGGCGCAGGAGGACAGGCAAGCAACCTAGTAACCTGTGCTCCTCTTTTGTGGTGTTTCTTTCTGAATTTTAAGTAAGATGCATCTTTATCTTTGAACATGTATTTTCAACACAGTCAAAGGTGAGCAGGTGATTGCTGACAGGTAAATTTAAGAGCTGGACAAAGGGCTTTAGTTCTGTTCCAGCACCCTTGGAAACAACCACAGACTTGCTGCGCGCTTGTGAAGTGGAGCCAGGTTCCTCATGTTCTAGCTAGATAACTGGGAAAAAAGCATTAAAAACAAAATAGCTTTGAAAACATAGTGGGGGAAAAATAGAAATATTTTTATTTCCGTAACAGGTGGAAGAATAAATACAGTAGGGCTACTATATGCTCAGTTGAACAAATGTGTTTCCAAATAAGTTAACAGAGTTATACTGATACAGTTGTGAAGGGAATTTGGCTGAGCACAGAAGTCAGGGACTAGATCTTCAGTTGATGCAAGCAGATGTGATTTCTGCTGAAGTCCGTGAGGTTACACTGATATGCAGAAATGGAAAGGAATAGCCCCAGGACAAGTACGGTTCTAGGGACAGCCTCTGTTGTTCCGTGTTCAAAATGCAGGTTTCTCTGTATCTTTATCATCTCTTCCTTTCATATAAACAGTGGGGAGAGAAAGATTTGTAAACCTGTCCTAATTTTATGAATCTCGTTTTTAATATTCTTTTCTTCCAGAGGATTATTCTTTCTAGTTAGTGTATCAATGTGTATATAGCTGTGAAAACATCTGTGTTAAAGTTACCGTGCAGAAAAAAACCCACCAAAAAAGCTTAGAAAGGTAGAGAAAAATATTGCAGCTATATCTACAAATGGTTTGTCAATTTTCTACCCTTGATTAAAAATGCATTACCTTCCAAAGCTGTTCTTCGACCCAAAGAGACGTAAAGCCAAAGAAATACATATTGTTACTTATGTTTTAAAGAAGAAATCTGGGAGGGCGAGGTCAGAGTCAGCACAAAGCTTTTCAGTAGGGTCAGCAACACTCAGGCTTGCTGTTCCAAGGGTACCTGGGGCGTTGGCTGCTGAGGCAGGGTGGAGGAGAGGCAGGGAGGGCTCGGCAGCATCCGAGGTAGATGCAGGGCCTGGGAAAGGGAAGGACAGCTGGATGACCACCAGAGCTCTGTGCAGGGGGCAGAGCTAGGAGATTACAGATTACGTCAGGATGTCAAGGATTAGCAATAGTGTTGATAGGTCAAAATGTTTAATAATGGCTAGTATGGAAGATTAGGAGTCTTCCCAGCAGGGTTTGGGGAAGGTATGGGGGGGGGGGGGGGGCGGGGCAGGCATGTCTCTCTTCTTTCCCCCACTTTTTTCTCCCCCACTGTTTCCTGCCTTCTGCAAGGAGGGATTGCATGATGAAGTGGCAGGGCCAAGGTGAAGTTCCACAGGAAGGTCCCAGAGTTTGTGTTGGGGATGGGGCTGCAAATGAAGGTGACAGTCGCTGTTGCTGTGTGGGGCTGCCTTAAACATCCCTCAGCAAAAGCAGAACTGTGCTGGCAAGAGGCCCACTGTGACAGTCACAGAAGAATCACATAGTAGCAAAGCAGGATGGTTTGCCACCCCAACCCAATATGTATTTTTTGTGTATAGGTTCTCTGGATGAGAATTGAAGTTTGGCTGTGCTCTGAAAAGAAACTAGAAGGGCTTTAAAGCTTCTGTGTCTATTATTTCTCAAAAAAAACCCACAACGGGTGTTCAGTTTAGAAGTAAAAGAAGGTTCCTTGTCCTGCTGTTTCTTTGAATGTTCAAGCTGAACTTTTTCTCTGGCTTTCACCTGTTACAAAGGCATACTGCCCTAGATTTAGACCTTCTAAAGCTGTATCTGCATTTGTTGAACAGATATGGTTTTTTCCTAGTTTCATCTAACGCGTTTGTGTTCAAATCTTAAAAGCAGACAAAGTGATTAGCAATTCAGGTGTATTTAGCTAGCTGAGAGAAATGCGTAGATTGTCCAGTGTCAAATTTTCATAGTTCTTCTGTATTTTATATATATATATATGTATTGCCATCAATGCACTAGAGATTTAGAAGGAACTAAATAAAACTTCTGCAAAGACTCTTTTTTTTTTCCTAGTAAAAGCAGCGCCAATGTCACTCCATTGCCTGAAAGCAACCAGCTCTATCGATTCAGGGTCAAAAAAGAGCTCACTTAGCTGTATTGGCTCTGCATTGGTATCACAATAAAAAGCCAGTGGTAGCCTAAAATGAATGAGGCTAAAGTCACTGCACTAAAATCAATAAGCCTAATAGTCACTACATAAAGAAAATGCATCTGAAGCTAAGCCTATGTCCTCATAGAATCTGTTCACCTTGGAAATATTAGTGGATTTATTTCTTGTTTTGCAAGGTTGATAAAAGGTTATTGGGTTTTGGTTTTAATTTCTTGATGAGGAAAGTGAGGCATAAACAGTACAAGACAGCTGTTGTAGTGCATTGTCTGTGGCACGGGTAGTATTTGAACTAAAACTTCTGCAATTTCTATTTTTACCTTCCTATAGCATCTCTAACATCCAAGGCCTAAAAAAGGCACTATCTTGGTATGTGCTGGCTGCATACACTCAGTATGCATATCTGCACGCTGCCAGTAAAATCTGTTTTGAGAGCAGCGTAGGGGCAATACGCAGACAGGGAAGAGAAATCTTTCAGCAAAAGTGCTTTTCAGAAATCATGTGGAACTTTTAACTTCCCATGAACTTTATTTATTTATTCATTCATTTTTCACTATTACATTTTAATCTTCCCTCCCTTATGAGGCAAGAACTTGTACAGCTAAATGACATATTTGGAAAGCCTGACATGGATCACCAGGGTGAATTGGTGCTACGTACAAAACTATATGAATACTTAGAGGTGGTGGATGGTCAGTGTAACAGAACAGAGCCTGGCTGCCCACTCTGTGGAAGAATCTAGCACCTAAAATAACTTGGGGGTGGTACATGTTTTATTTAATAATTTTGTCTTTCTCTGTTATGAGTCAGGTGAGTGCCAGTTACTAAATGGTCCTAGGATGTGTTGTGCTTCTTTAGGACCAAGGACTTGGTTATAGTTAGAGAAGATGCTGGAACTTACTCACAATTGTCTTCATGCTCATAAATCAAAGTTTCACTGTACACTTAATCCTTCAATTCCCTTCTCTCCCATAGCAGATTTTTCATGTCAGTGCTGAGCTTTCCTCCCAAGCTCCCTCTCTCCTCTTCCCTCATTTGTTAACCCTTATTAGAATGAATCTGCCCTGATGGACCTGTTCTGACCAATGTATCGTGCTTGCTTCAAGCAGTCTCAGATCTATTTTAATTACTCTCTTTTTCGTAATTACTGTCTCTGTCTTCATGCTTTTTTATTCTTCTTTCCCCACTTTGCTGATTCAAGCCTTTGAAAAGAGGTTTTGCGATTTCACAGCATCAGATAGAAGTCTGTTGATCAGCTAATATTGTTCCAACTCCTTGGTGAATTGCAGTTTCTCTCTTAAGCTGTTGAGGAAAGCAAGAAAAGTTCATATTCTGTATTACAGCAAAATTCTCCGACAGTTCACAGGAAGGAATATCCATCACTTCTACCTATTTACAAAAGTTAGGCTTCTGTCATTTTGATAGAGAACAATAAGAAAGGACAGATATCAAGGATATCTTGATAGAAGTTTATCCTCAAAATTAAAGTCTAACCAATATTGAAGTACATGTCTTACATTTTCACAGCCACTTTAATCCTAAAAAAAACCCAAGCTCACAAATAAACAAACCTCACCCAAGCCCACAAACAAACCTCAAAAAAAAAAAAAAAAAAAAGCCCCTCGCTTCCCCATTAAAGTTGCTTTACCATGGATGCATGAAAAAATTAGAAAATGTTAAGTTTCATTTAAGGTTGTCATTGTCTGTTCAGTTAAAATCTAAAAATAGTCTTACGAAAGGTGGATGTTTGATGTTTAGATCTAATTTGAATTAAAATTGAATCAAGCAAGACTAGAAGGAACAGATTCCATAAATAACCTTAACTGATGCTCTGCTGCCTATCCTTGTGTGGTGTGAATCATATATACATATTCTATTGTAATGTGCTTGTAAGAGTTAATGAAGTAGCCAGTATGATGTCTAGGCTGTGATGCTACTCAGGGCATTTTTACGGTTAAGAAGAGAGAAACTACAGTTTGTTGTGTGTAGATTGTGATTAAAATGGAGAAGTGTTTGCAGGTATGGCCCATATGCAATTCATGTGGAAGATACTGATGACATTTTCAGTTTCTTGCAGAACTAGTGCTTAGACAACTGTAATAATAAAGTGCTATAAATCATTTTCTTTAGAGCTTTGCATTTCCTTGATGGTACTCTCATCTATGACCTACTATTAGTATTTCTTACAGGAGACTAAAATTATCAGTTCAGGAAAAAAACCCCACCTTTTAGTTTATTGAGCTGGGCATTTTATTGCTGTATCTATAATGTGTTGTCATTAAAAAGGGTGTATTTGGGAGAAGTAGGGAGAAGGCAGTAGGCTTTGATTCATGCTTAAGTTTCCACTGCTCTCATTACTAATTGTTAACCGATGAGACGCTGTAACTGGTAGCTAGTCTAAACCTGTTCTTAAATATTGGGGAGTAGGCTGAGACTTGCATCAGTGACAGATAATCTTCTATCTGGTTACTAAGATTATTATTTATTTTTTTTAATCTTCCTTAAGCGTTCGGTGTTGCTGTCTTTCAGCTATAGAATGCTGAACTAGATAAACCAAAAGCTTGAATTGGGTACAGCAAATAACAACTAGTCAGTAACATGTGTTTGCTTGATCAGTACTGGTCCCTGCTTCACAGTACTCCATATAATAGCATCCATATCATGTTCTTTAGAACCTCTAAACAGAGTGGGGAGTTTGTGTTATTCTCAATGGTTTGCTTTTTTTTTTTAATTATTCAGCTATAAGTTCCTGATTAAATGTTTATCCTAAATGGTACTACTACCGGGTCTTTTTCCAGTTTGCACAGATTTTCACTGAGATTAGTAATTTTAATTCTGTACTTAGTGTGATGTAGATACTAGCAGCTGCTCTGATTGCACTATTCCACTTTTGTCTATGATACATCCTGTTTTAAAGACTGGCATTTTATCTGGATTATGCCATTCAGATTTCAGTACTGAACTATTTGTGCTGCCGTTTCATTTCTTCAGAAGCCTTTTTGTAGTCTTGCTTATTCCTGCTGTAATGCTATAATTTGTCAGTTGTCTCCAAAAGCTATTTTTTTCACCAAGGAATGAATGAAAAAATTGCACAGGTTATTTGCTCTTCCTTTGAATATCGAATGCTGTGTCTGTTTACAGATGCAGTGTCTGAAGAGGGCTAACAGCTGACCATGACTTGCTAAGGGAGTGGGGGTGACTTTGGTTTTGCCCGTGTAACTTGCAGGGGTTTGGATGTCAGCAAATGCCACAGTGAATGGTATTTTCTCTGGTATTTATTTGCTTGGAAACGTTTCTAGATTCTGATATTTCTTTCTACATTTTTTTGTGGAGAATTTGTGTGTGTGTGTGTGTGTGTGGTTCCTTCAGTAATGGAAGTTTTCCTGCAAATGCTCTGCTACAGTCATTCAGGTACCTGATGCAGTTTCTAGTGAAACACCTCTGGAAGTCACTATAATCCCAGTGGCATTCATAACAACTGCTGTCTGCTAAACAGGACTGCAAAGGAGAGCCACTGTTCATAAAACTCTACATGCCAAAATCCATTTAGTGTTTCCTTTTAAGGCCCCCAGCTGAGAAAACGCTGAGTTTTGTTAAACTTGACAAAGTAACATCTCACTCCCCAACCAAACGCAACTTGGTAGATCTGTTTTAACAACATCATCGGGAAGAGAATTTATATGTTTAACAGTAGCTAGTTTAAATGCACGTTTTCCTCTTAGTATGCAGAAACCTACGCTCTGCCCTACTGCCTGTATGTAACTGTCTGTACCTCTTGACCTCTACAGGGAAAAAGTGAGTTTCGTGCACTTAAAAAGAACCATGTTTGTGTATCTCATTCCCTTTGGGTTATCTGCTGGGCTGGCAGGAGTTAAGGTAGGAAATCACAAGGAAATGCATAACAAGGCCCTAGAAAACAACAGGAGAAGTATTGATTAGGAACAGCCTTTCTCTGCATTGTTTCTGTGCCAAACCTCAGGTTGGCAGGATCCTAGTGACTGAAAATCCTGACTGAAGCAAGAAGGTGAGCAAACAAGTTGTGAGCAAATTGAAGCTGAGAAAGAAATACAGAACAGTAAGTGCCTGTCTGATGGACTCAGCCCAAAGATGGGAGTCAGCTGATCTTACCCAAATTATTCATTAGAGACTGAGCTTTTGTGAGAAATTTTGTTTAAATGTCTTTTGTGTTAAGCTAGTATCCCGAATTTAAGGATCCTTTTGATCATTGAATAAACTGTCTTTAAATGAAGGCAGAATTTTGGCCTAGTTAACGTTATGGGTCCCCATAGAAAGTGGTCTAAAAAGTGGTGCATTATTACCGCCCTGGCCAGGTCTTAACATGGTTGACAAATGTAGCAGGACCATGTTGTTGTCAAGCAAGGGAGATGCAGAAGCTGTGGCTGTTACCTGAGACATGCTTGAGACAGACTGAAAGTGTACAAGGCACAGTTAGACCTGTAACACCCTCCCTGTTTCATTCCCCTTCTACTGCAGAATGTGGTTGCTGTAGTAGTGTTCACATTTCTTGCACTTTCATCCACAGGATTTTTCCTCCCTTTTCTTTTTGTAAAGCTTACTCATTGACCACAGTGCACTGGCCTGCTTACATGCTTTTCATGACACACTGGATGTTAATCCCAAGAACATTTATCAGTCTCATTATGCTCCTTCTGTTCAGCTGGATGTTTTGGTTTTGGGTTTTTTTAAATGCAGAATGGGCTTCGTAACATTTAGTGCGGGTAGACCGCATCACAGATTTGTCTCATCCATGAATAGTTAGAAATGTACAACTTATGGGGTTTTGCCAGTATTCATAAAACTGTGGTTGTATGTTATGTTTCCTGGCTCCTGATCCACTGATGCCAATTTATTCTTTTTTATTGTTTCCTTTATTTGGAATTGTAGTATTCATAAATTATTATGGTTGTCTCATCTGCACCTGTCTGTCCTGCCACTTCCCCCTATTATGAACACTTGGATGTACAATGATCTTACTTTTAACCAGAGCACAAAATATTGTTGCTTCACATTGCTTTTTCTTTTTTAACTTTGTTCATTCAATGTAGAAACAGAATTCTTCTCTTGTATTACTCATGGAAAATTTTATTGCTACTGCACCATAGTCATGATCAAGCCTATGTTTTCTATCGATTAACATTTCAAGATTTTGAGAAAAATATGTACTGCTCCCATCTGAGATTGGAGAACAGCCAATATATTGGAGAACAAAGAAGCTTGATTCCCGGTAAAGCTAAGTGCTTTGGGCAGACAGACCTCAGCAGGCTTCCCACCTCTGCAGAACATGGAGAGAATAAAGCACTTCCAGCGTCGCCACTCCGGACCCTAGAGCAGCTTTTCTTGAATTAGTATTTAGAACCACATGCGAGGATTCATTTACTCAGTAAATTAAATGCTTTTATGTGAGCCTGGGTATATTTGGAGCTTCATTAAGGGGCTCCCACAGTAGTTTGAGTACTTCCCCCCTCTCCATCCTATTCCTATTGTCACTAATATCTATAAATCTTAATTGAAATTACAGAGCTGAAAAAATGTGCTAGTCTGTAGTCTGCTGGGATAAGAAGTGACTCCCCGGTCCTGGGCCAGCAGAGGAATCCACACTGTTTAACCATTTCTGACTGCAGAGGATCAGTGCTTTAGGGTTTGAAATAAGATTGTCACACCTCAAAGTTAAATGCAAGTGAGGGGGATGTGGGAGCGACAGGAAAAGTCCACTGCTCAGGGCTATGTATGATCAGTGTGTGGCTCGGAATGCTAACCCAGTAGCAGGCAAGGCACTTTTTATTTAAATGCTTATTTCCTCTGACTGCATGTTACTTAAGAACTTATTTTCAGAATTAACTTTTGGAGAATGGTCTATCTAAAATGAGGATCTTTGTATTTAATCATAGGTTGAATGATTTTCAAGTAGATGCTAGGGAACTGCAGAAAATACTTGTTATCTAGTGAATTACTGTAATCTTCTGGTATAGAAATGATGCTATGTTTAATTTTTTTGTTGTCAAGCTTGGTGGCTGAGGTGCCATGGCCAAGGTAAGTTGTAAAATGAAGGATTAGGACTCTGTGCAGGAATTAAGCTGTCTTACCCCAACACCGAAGGAAAAGATCTGAATGACCCACATTAGAATTCTGACCTATTTAATGGATGTAATTTCAGTTGCGCCTGTGTAACACTTTCTCTCATGCATCCAAATTCCCATTACAATGAGTACATCCATCTGTCTACAGCAGGAGTGTGGGATATGACCCTGCTAATCTGGTTCTGAAACTTCCATCTATTTTTTCATTGCGTAATTCAGTTCTCTCTGCAGGTGTACTTGTGTGTGTGTGTGTCAGAGGGAGCAGTCCTTTGAGGAATTATTCTGCCCTGGTTTTTTGTTTTTAGCTAATGTTGTGGGTCAAGAATGCCTTTTGGACTAATTCTCATTTGTCTCCTAGAGCTCAATTTAACTTTTACAGCAAATACCACCTCTGCTGTGCTTCCTGCTCTGAGCTATTTGCAGCTGTTAATATCTGTAAGTCTCAGTGAAATGAAAAGGTTTGTTTCTTGTGTTACTCCCCTATTTGAATTCTTACTGGGACACTCCACAGGCTCCACTGACGTAAGGTGCCCTCCTTTAAAGCCCTTGGCTTTATCATGCACCAGGTATATTTAATCTGCCCCCCAGCCCACCCTCCCAATGTGATCTGAGGGCTTTAGCAAGCTGTTGCCATCTTCCTGCGGAGAAAGGGCTCTAGGGAGAGATGTGCTAGACTGATGGTGGAGGGAGAGAAGGCTTTTAGATGCTCTGTGTGCTACCTGTCTGAGAAGAAAAACACCAAAGTTAGAATAAGCAGGAAGAGTCTCCACAGACTTGACAGTTGAACTTCTGAATGAGCTGTAAAGTGCTTTTTAGCTCTTCTATGTGTTGGCATTTAAGATAGCCACTGCTTCTGAAGATGAGCCTTCTCTGCCTTCTGGTGACTTCTAGTGTTCATCCAGAACACTATGGAAGGTATGAGGAAAATGCAGTTCTTAGGCTTTGCTTCAGGAAATGAATTATTCGTCTCGGAGGCTGTCCTTCAAAGGATAATGCTCTTTATAAGCAATTAGACAAAAAAAAAAACTCTCAACCACTCTTCAATGGAGGATCATATAGATTTGAAACAGATTCCAGGATTTAAGTGATCATCTCAAGGCTCTTTGAAAAAGTCAGTGCATCTAGATTGTTCTGGTAGATGGTGACAAGTCCATTAGGTTCTGTGTGAAATGTTGCATGGTGTTCCCCTGTGAGCATCTCAGCATGGGTACAGAGGGGGGGCAAGTCAAAAGACAGTGTCAGGGGAGAGGTTATCAGAACATGAAAAAAAAAAAAAAAGGGAAGGTACATACAGTATCCAAATGGTAAGGCATTGACATTATTCCAGTCCCATTTAGTCACAGAATCTAACTGTGAAGGCATGAGCAGTGATTAACACCACAATACAGACAAATCTCGTTTGAGAGTTGCTGTGCATAGATGCATCTTCCTCAAATGAATGGGTTTTGGTTTAAGTAAAACACACAGTGTGCTTTTAAGTAAAATAAGTAATAATGAATAAATAATAATTTAAAATAATGACTAAATTTTAAGAGAGATTGTGTTATGCATTAATTGTGGATCTTAAGGCTCACAAGTTCAAAGGAAAGATTTTTCTTATGTATTGCTCTCTATACATCTGAGTATAAGACAAATACAGATGTAAGAAAAAATGATATATTGTATATGAGTACAAATTAAGCATTCTGCTTATATCCTTGTGTCATAACATGTGAAGCCATGCTAAAAAGGGGAAGGAAATAATGACCAACTCAAATATTAAATATTTTTTTATAATAAAAAATAATCCAGATTTACTTTTACCAGTAATCGCTTGGGGTGATAGTCTTATAATGCCATAGGATTAATTCTTTACTATTTCTTATTACAGTATGTGCTTAAATGTATCAGTGAACTGTGTGGAAAATGTAGGTTAAGAATGGTGGTGATATTCCTAAAGCTGTACGTTACTTACTGAGTCAGTCATGCTTCTTGAATTTTGATCTGGTGTCAGCTACAAGAGATGTATAGAAAACGGACTTGACTTGTACAGTCAGATGATTGGCTCTGCTCTTGTCCCAAATTCTTATTTGCCTAAAACAGTTTTTCTTGGAGACAGTAAGGCTTCTCAGTTGTTTTCCTCCTCCAAGTCTATGGTCTTACGGAGCCAGTTTCTCCTGTTCAGTGATGTTTTCCTGGGGAATGGAGTGGTTGTTCCTTGTTTCCATGTTCAGGAATCCTAACTATTTATTTGAAGCAGCCATTACCTTTCATCCTTGGTGTTTCCTAAAGGCTTTTAGGTATCTTTTTGTGACGTTTTTCCTCTGACTGCTTTCTGATGCTTAAAAAAACCAGAGCTCCTCTGTAGACTCCAAATCTACTATGCAACCACTCTGTGTGCCTTCTCTGTCACTTTAGTCAGGATCTTTTCCTTAGTTGTTCATCTTGCAATACACTCCATGCTTTATCTGGGCTTGACAGGCTTTCCTTTTTTACCTTTTTATTGGGAAATCAATATGTAATCCAGACCTAGATTTTGCTGTGTTGTAGTTTTGTCTAATGCTTTAAGGAGTTGATCTTCCACACACCAATCCTGAAAAATAAGTACAGGTATTATAAAAATGCACAAATTATTCTGTTAATCTACAAGGAAAAGAAAGAATTTTCGTAACTGTATTTACAGTTGCTCCTTTTTGTCATTCAGAAAGAACTCCAGAGTTCTGTTTCAGTTGGGAGCTTTGTAGTAATGGAAAAACATAATTCCTTATATGATCCAGCAACCAGTTCCTTTCAGTAGTAATATGAATGCAAATTAAGACCATGCACAGGGTTATTAAGACCAACCTAAGAATGTAAAATGCTATTATTTTTAACTCCTTTTTATTGCTAAGAGTGCTGTTATTCTCATACCTTGTTTAGCATCACAGCGGTACTCACTTTTTGATTCACTTTACCTGCTTACAAATAGAGCAAAACCAGTTTTCTTTTGAACACAGGTAGTGTTTTATACAGCACAGTATTGAGATATGGGGGTTTTGAATATGAAGTATGCCTAGAATTTTAATAGGGTTCAATTTTCATTAAATCTGTTCTAGATGAAATATAATGATGTATTCTTTCATGATTTTGCATCCTAAATCAAGAGTTAGTCATGTTGAAATCTGAAACTTTGAATCTTCTGTCAAATGTGACAGTATATAAATAGATTCAACTAGTAGTTTGGCAAATATTAGAAGTGCTTCTAGATTAAGAACTTTGAGGCTGAGAGTGGCAGTTGAATTAGCCAGATTCAATGAGGTTAAGGAAGCTGAAGGAACTTTCTTGTAAGTAATTTTGTAAAAAGAACTTTTTTCTCTGCCATTTATAACAGATCTATCAAGGGTAGCAAAGTTTAAACATTTATCAAAATTGCCACAGATCTGTGACCCATAGAAGAAGAGCTATCAGATCTTAATTGCAGTAGCTCTGTAATTTCAGAACTTCCCTTCCCTTGTTCACCTACTGTCTGACCTTTATGTTAGCTTCTAATTTCCTTCTGTAATTGACTCTTTCTAGTACAGGAAACTATGGCAGCAGACACATCTTCTTAATATGGTGGAAGACCCAAACAGTATCATCAAATGCCTAGCAAATTTACTTTTATCAATTTTGCAATCAAGCTTTTGGAAAAAAAGTAGTTTGAACAGTTTCAGATAGAAAAGGAATGAATTTCCCTAAATCTTGATGTTGTGGCTGTTTTGTTTTTAATACATAAACATCAATAAGGACTTAGAACACTATCTTCAAATTTGTGCTGAAGAAACTGTTTGGTTCAAGACTGGCTTATTTCAGTGACACATGCTAATGGAAGCAAAACCGAAGTTTATTCTGTTTTAAGGACAGCTGATCAATTGAGACAGGACCTAAAGAAAGGAGTTGGGTTAGCCTCTGATAGTACACTGAAAATGCTTGTGTATTCTCATCCAAAGTAAGGTTTCTATATCATACATGTTTCTGTAGCTTTTCTATATCACAATACCTCTCTATATTTTTTTTCTTGAAGAGATTTCTGTTTCAGCACTACCTTTCCCAGCTTTCCCTGCACACCACTGTGTTTATTGACCGGCACAGGACAAAGTGATTTGTGGACCTACTCATGAATGCCCTTACCTTACCTGGTGATCAACAACACTGACAGTCAGTAACTGGAAACACAAAAATATGTAGACTTTACTTCCAGCTGAAATAGCCTGGAAGTAATGTTTAAATAAACCAAAGTATCAGTTAATAAGATAATGTCGGCAATTAGAATAACTGGATTCCTAGAAATGACCTACTTTTACGTACCTGGTAGCCACAAACTTAAAAAAATCAAGATAGTTAATTCTTGTCAAACTATAATCAAACAGGCCTACCTACAGTTTTACAGGACAGAGAAGAAAGTACGCTAGCAGGAAAAAAAAATGTTGTAACTTTTCACGTCCTATTCATGCCTGGGTTTAGGGGAACAAACCGCTAATACACTGTATTTGCTTTAGATATTGTACTGTCTTGTAGTCCATAAACATTTTCTGCTGGCCATGTCTTTTGTCACTTGTAATTAAAATGTTTAGGCCACCAGAGTGTAGAGGGCCAAGACTAGGTCTTTACTTGGGTGTTTGAATCGCAAAATCTATGTGTCTGTATATTCTATTCAGAATTCAAGAACAAAACCAATACTATTTATCATTATGAACTATTTATCAATATTGCTATATTTTTAATATAACATTTTGCTATATAATATTGCAAATACTATTTATCAATAGGAACTGAGTAGTCTGTATGACAAAAATTAATAAACCCAACCCCAGTAAAAAGTTTTTAGGAACTCACTCCTCTACAGCCACAGAGAGCTCATGGTGCACAAGGGGAATGGCACCAAGAATGCATGTGTGTAGGGAAAAGGACAGTGTAGTCCTGTGGCACCCACTAAGCACAGGACTCCTTACCTTGCCTTAGTTCTCTCTGTTTTGTTTTTTAAAAAATTAACTTACGACAGCAGAAAGAGCAGCCCTTTGCCTTGAGGAAAGAATGGATTGTTCTTCAGAGTTTAGAAGGCAGATATGTACTCTTGTATCTCTATCCCCCTCTTAAAGATAATTATCTTTATCCATGCCAGAAATAGCATAGGCCTCCCCATTCTTGTCTTTATTATCTTTTGTGCTCATGCTATATTTCACCACTTTGGGCCTGGATGGGGATATGTATCCATCTAGGAAAAGTCTACTTACCCTTCCCTGTCTGTATGATTTCCTTTCCTTTCAAGGGGTTATTCAAGACATCAGCTCATACCATCGTTGTTGAAAATCAGCTGTGGTTTAAAGAGCAACCATCTCTGGAGATCAAGTATCCATCATCAGTTTCATTCTTATCAACTAGATCACTTCAAGGTGCTCCTTGAACTATTAAGGTAAGCAAAAAATATGCATGTTTATATTATTTTCTAAAATTTCATAAGTCAGTGAACATTTCACACTCTTCCATGCCTGGCAAGATAGATTGACTGTCTCTGAGTATTTTAAAGAAAGACCGCATCCAAACAGGATGGAAAGAACCGAAGTGCAATCCACAGAATGAAAACTTAGACATCACTCTTTACGCCTATCAAAGAGTACAGGAACTTGTTAGGATTTAAAAAAAAAAAAAGCTGTGAATACCTACTGGACTAAAGCTGTTATACATAAGAAACTGGCACACAGTCTTCACTTTCCTTGGATCAAAACATTCCAACACTCCAGGAACACTGTGTACTAATCAGACCGTAGTAAGAATTTGCCAGAAATCAGTAACAATATCTACGTTTTGTTCATTATTTTTGGGGTGTTGTTGTTGGTATATTTCTATATTTAACAGTGCTAGTCTTTGATACCAACTTAATACAGGTAACCATCTAGCATTCTTGGAGTGTGGTCTAGGTATGCCACTTAGCAAAAGTACAGTGTGTATTCTAAGACTATACAGAATTAATCAATAACCTTCCTGAAACAAGTATCTTAGCCCTGGAGGTATCTGCCTGTTTTCATGAATTCAAGCGAGGCTACAGGATATGGCATAGACACCACATCTAGATTAAAAAGATGAAGTTGTGCAAGATGATTTAAATAGTAAGAGTATCCTATGAGTTTTAAGAAAGCACTAGGAAGCACCAGAAGTCACTTCAGTGAAATGGAAATGTGCATTCACGTGCAAAACTGTGAGTCAAGTGAGGTACAGCTGAAGGAACAGATTTGGTAAAAGATTAGATGGAAGGGGAAGGGAAGAAGTAATACACACCGAAAACAGAAATAGGATGCATGTTTTGTCTGATGTAATAGTGCCTCTTCGGACTGAGTGAGAGGTAGAAATGGTAATTAGATGTGGCTTGAGACATGCTGGGTAACCTGAGCAATGGAAACTAGCAGAAGAGATTAGTTTCCCCAGGGAACACATAGTGTGCATTGGTCTAGCTAGACAGCCTTGCTTCTGCACCTTGCTTGTAGTGCAGCTGCTCCCAGCTGTCAAAGAAAACTTTTTATGATAATCTCTAGGTATATTGCTATTATTACTTTACATATATTGAGGAAAGTATGAACTGACAACTTACTCCTTGGTTAAGGTTTCTTAAGCAGACAAAAGTTTCCTATTCAGCCTAAAAAGTGGTTTTGCTACTGCAGCTGCTGTCCAGTCCAGAATTAGTATGTTGATAGAGATTTTAAATGGCATTTTCTCTGCATATAAAGAAAGTATTTGTCCCATCATATTATCTGAAGATAAGCACTGATCCAAATGTGGCGATATGTTTACCTTTTTCATAGTTATGCCCTGTAGCTTCATATACAGACTAAAAATTGAATCTATCCCTTTTGTAGGAATGAAAAGCCATTGACAGCTGAGGATTGGAGAGCAAATTGATCCAATACCCATGGAAGTTAGTGTTTTTAACCTTTTTATCTATAGTATGGAATGGTAATACAATACAATGCTATGGTTAAGGGGGAAAAGTAATATTAAACCACTAGTTTTAGTTAAATACTTAGCTAAAACAATGACAACTCATATCTAATTCCCTCAGTCATAGATCCTTTGTAAGGATTATTTTATTCTTGAAATCACCAGCATAATCGTCAGGGACTACTGTTACGATGGCAAACTGTGATAATTAAATTCCCATTCTATGAAGTCTAGAGAGGCCTTGCAGGAAACACACAGAGATGCTTGGTAGACAAAACAGCAAGAAAGGTCCTTGGCCAAGGGAGAACAGGTACAGAACTTCCAGTTCCATGACGGTCACTTCTTTTCTTCTACTGAGTGCTAAATTTCAGTGGAAGATTTTCTTAAACCCTCAACCTTTTGTTCTTCTCTTCATTAGCTCCTTAATAATTTTTAAGGCAAACTCCCTTAGGATTACAATGTCTGAACTCTTTTTAGATTAAGAGCTTTTGTTTAACTAAACTTTCCACTTTTCATTAAAACCACTTTGCTCATGTTAATTTAAACCAACCTTTGGAGTATAATAGTGATTACAACCTGATCTTCTGCTCTGCATACTGAACTGGGACACCTGCTCTAGTTCAGAGTGATATAAAGAACTTATACTTGATCAGTTTAAACATGATCTTAAGTCTTTTGAAAGGGGGAGAACTAAACATGCTGATTTGTAAGCACAACTTGCTAAACATTTTAGTCATTTCCATGAAATAACTGAGATATGCTCCAAAGAACTTGAATCAAATGTGAAACTGGTTGTAAAATCAGTGAGGTAGCACTGAAGGAAAATTTATTCTGTAAAAAAATGCAGTTGCCATACAAATATGTTAATTTCCTCTTTCAAGAAATTAACTGTTTTCTAGCTAATATTGTTTCCATGCAAAACAAAGCTGCGTAATCCTTGTGAAATATTTCTAGTCAGAAAAAAACATGTTTTATGTAACACACAGCTCAACTAATTATCTAGCTATACTAGAAAGTCCTCTTTCTAAACATGAAAAGAAGGTGAATGCCTTAAATACTGTAACTTGTGCTTTAACACAAAATCTTGCTCCTGTTTGTGTGCCAGCAAGTCTTATAATCCATGGCGAAGGGAGGTTGGGGGAAAAATCACACCAAAATTGTACCAGAGAAACCTATGATCAAGCCCTTATGCTGAACCAAATTACAGAATTGCCTTTTTTGTTTTAGCTGTGTGTTCAGACTCACCCTGGATATAATCAGACTCATCCCTAGTTGAGCTCTAGAGACTCTAAGTGGAAGAAAAATGTTCAGAGTGGAAGCTTGGTTTCATATACTTAATTTCAGAGCATGCAGAAAGACACTTGTCTTAGGGGTAAGCCTAGGACAGCAGGGTATTTCTTACTAGGACGGTATTCAAATAGCATACGTCATCAGCTGGTGGTGTAAGTCTAGTCAACGGAGCCACTGGCAATTCAGGTAAGTTAAGAATCCTGCCTACAATTCTGTATTTTTCTTTCCCCCCTGCCCTTCTGGAGGATCTGGAGCAATTACCTGCTTTGGAAATTAGAACAGGGAGGTGCAAGTCCCGTATCTTGCTGACAAACTGAACAGCCTTGAGCAAGCAGCCTGGAGAAGCCTCCAAAATGGGATGTACTGTGCTTGTCACTCTAATTAAATGCGAATGGTGTGGACACAAAGCACGAGGTTTCCAAGGCAGCAAAACTAGGAAAAACATGGCAAAATGAGCTGGGCTGCATTCTGCAAGTGGCAACATCAAGCCATTATATTTTGAGGTGAGGGAAATATTTCTGTGTTCTGCTCTGTATTCTTTGAAAGGAGTTTTTTTAAGGAAGAGATAGCAGAAGAAAACAAGATATTGACATAAAGGTCAGGAAGCAAAAGCAGTCTAAGGTGAATTGGCTACTTCCATTTCCCTCCAAGCTCTGTTTAAACAGTTAAGCAAGACCAAAAAAAACCCACCACCAAACAAACCTAGAATTCCCAAGCAGAAAAAAAAAAAACCCAAAACCTAAACACAAGCCCACCAAACAAGCAAAAAAAACCCCAAACCCACAACCCCCCACCCCCAAAAAAAACCCACAACCCCACACCTTATCTACCACCTAGTGACTGTGTTGCTTTGGCTTAGGAGTGTAGTGCTAGATGCTACTGTAATAGAGACAACCCTTGCACTGTACTCACATGTACAATAGATACCAAATGCTGTACAGGTGTCAGAACTGGTTTTGTTCAGCAATTTTCCAGCTGTCAAAGTTACTGAAGACTAGAAAGCCTGATCTACTTACTCTAGCAACTTAATACAGTTTCAAGTAACTTCCCCCTGCCATCCTCCCCCAGTTTATTGCAGTTGAATCATATACCTCAAAATCAGAACAGTTTAAGAATCATGATTTCTGAATGATGGGAACTGACCCTATTGCTACACCTCTTGCCCTGGGTTTGGAGCAAGCATCTTACTGGAATTCTTCTAACAGTGCAAAATGCCTCTTAGGGGAATCCCATGTGACCCATTTAAAATGCCTAAATAGCAATTTTCAATTAAAAATTCTCTCTACCTCCTATTTACTAGCTGCATCTTCAAAGATAGCTTTGTATGCAACTAAATAATTCATCGATTTTTAGTATACAATAGAACTTTTAAAAATACAGAAGTGGTAGTATACTTTCTACCTAGACATTCAGAGTCTTCACTGGGACTTACCAGAAAGTGCAAATATAGATTAATCTATCACAGTCTTAAGTTCTAGTTGTTTCTTTAAATGCTAATTTTACAAAGGCTTTAATTCCCCATATGGAGGCACTAAGCACCAGCCCATTTTGTTCCTGGCAAAACTGGAGGAAAGCTTACTTCAAATTTCTAATTAAAATTCTTTCTTGCTGCCTAAGGAGCCCTGATGAGATTCCTCAGGGTAGTTGGATGGGTTTGTGATTGAATTACAACTGGCCCGATTGCGTGAATATTTCATTTAAATGTTGTGAACTGAAAACATCAATTAATGACAACCTGAATAATAAAAAGCACTACTTTACCTTCAATCCTGTCTTCTCCCACAGTTGATTCAAATTAGATGCTTAGTCACTGGGAGAAAAAACAAAACACAAACCAACCCAGAAACAAAAAGCCAAGCAGGAGTCACTACGTGGGAAGAAGAGGTGACTGAAGTCAGAAACACTTTGCCTGGAGATGGTTGTGTATGCAACATCGTTGGAGAACTGCCCTCATGAAGTGTGGCCATGCTCCTGATCTGCCATTTATTCAATATCCTACATTACTTCTGTTTCTGTCCAATCTCACTTAAGGTAATTTCAGTCTATCTTCACATCTTTTATTTATCATTATCATTGCCTTTTTGGTTTTTTGTGGTGGTTTTTTGGTTGTTTGTTTTTTTTTTTTTTTTTTTTTTTTTTACTAGAGAACCACCTTGCCTGTAGGTTCATTGGGGAACATATGCTAATCTGGTTAAAAATTCTGAATCATCAGATTGGCCAAACTCTTCCAGTCCTAGGCATGAGCTTTTGGTGAATTGCCCACACTTACAAGTGAACGTTTTAGCTAGGGTGATTAGGAGCAATCCATCTGTGTCTGATTCCCTGGCTGGATTATAGGTGTCTCCTAAAATACACAGTCATATGAGCTGCTACTTGGAGTGAAAATACAAGAGTCTGGGAAGTCTTAAAGTAAAACTAAATGCTGAGGGTTGATAAACTGATAAAGATGCAGTTTCTTCTGATTGGTGCTGGAAATCCACAATTGATGACTTTGACAGGTTCTGTGTGCACCCTGCCTGCAGGGAGTCTGCTCCTTTTGGTTTTTGTAGCTTTGTCAAAGTAGTAAAATTAAAAGGCTCATGACAATTGGTCTAAATCTGGCCCAAGTTCTGCTGTTCCCAAACTGTTCTTAATAGTTGATGACTGATAGGACCTTGACAACTTGAAGAAAATAATTTTATTAATGATAACTTTATTGTTAATTATTAGTGATCCACAAGTTTAAATTGTCAACTTGATTGTCATAACAGCACAGTGACTAAATCAGGATAAGTTTTAGTAGGATTAAGGTGTTCCTATAATAGAGTTTTCAATGACTGTATCGATATCCCTAGATCAGAATAAAAACCTTCCTTGTGTTCCTACATCAGGAACAGGTCAAATGAAGCTAGCAGAGCTATACCGGGGAAACAAAAACAAAAACAGAAACCAGAGCCAGTGAAAAAGACAGGAAATAAACCCACAACTTAATTAGTCTTCTGCAGCAGCCATGGTGATTTCCTACGTAAAAATGCAGTCAGCACAAAGCACTGCGTGAGGATCAATATTACAAGCCTCACATGCAAGGATATAGGCTTATTCTGGCAGCTGCAAACTGTTCTGGTGCTGTCACCTGTCAGCCACGGAAGAACGCCTTTCACTTTGTCTTAGTAGTGTACCATCTCACGGGCTGATTCTTCCACAGAAACATGACCCCCCCCTACTTAATTTCAGTACTCCTCAAATTAATTTTCAGCTGGAAATACACCAAAATTGCACTTAATTATTTACTGATGCCATTCTGCTAGATTTTGGGGCTTCCTTCTTTGTGGCAAAATTCTGTAGATTACAGCAAATAGTCATAACATAATCTATATTTATATATAATTATAGTAATATAATTTAGCAAATACAATTTGAAACATATTCTGCATATGACTTCCTAAATTTAGTGTTTTTTTCTTTTTCTACAGGATAAACGTCACAATTAGAGTGTTTATAAAGCATTTCCTCCCTTGTACAGTTTTTCCTTTGTTTTTGAGCTACTATCCTCACACTAGGAGCAGTTTTCTCAAATCTATTCTGCCTGAATTTCTCATTCTATTTTTAGTTCCAAATAAATCCAAATCTGAAAGCAAAACTCAGCTGAAAAAACATATGATTTGGATTTAAGAAAATCTCTTCACAAGAAACCTTATGGTTTGATGATGTTTTGGTGCAAGTCTGTGAGCTGATCTCGGTACTGCTGGGAGTAAACCACAAATTTAGTCTTAGATGCTGGAAAAAAACCCAAACCTGAATTGATAACCTGGAAACTGTAATTCAGACCAAAATCTCACACAAGTTGCTTCTATGTGTCAGTGGCCTAAGCAACATATTTCTAATCACCCTTCAATGGTAACTCTGATCTCAAAATTCCACCAATACTGAAAACAATCAGACTGGATTTGGATTCTAGACTACAGTCATCTGCAGAACAACCTTTAGGAAATGTTTAGACATGGATCCATTTTTATTTCAAACTGTTTGCATTTCTAAGAATATATCTGAGAATCAGTTTGGTTCAAGCCAGGCTTTGGCTTCTAGGGAAATGAGGCGGAAATACAGGCAGGAGTTTAATTGTTTTTTAATAAGGAAAATACTTGGCTTTAAATTCCTTCAAAAGTGCATGGGCACAAATTTTATGTCAAACTTGGTATTTGAGCTGTCTGCGATAATTAGTGGCTCAGTCTGAGTGAAGATTCAGTGTCAGATCATTGCCTCTGCATGCACTGATGTCAGTCAAAGTACCATCTTGACTGTACATTCAGATTATGTAATTTTTTTTGGTAAATGGGGTGATTTTTGGGGGTGTGTGTGTGCTGGTTTTTTTTTTTTAACTTCCAAGAATTACTGACTTTGTAAGAAATATTTTAATGGGACTAAGAGAAACATTGTATTAAGTCTGCATCTTTTTAAATATAGTTGCCCTAGACAAGATAATAAATTCCTCAATAAGAAAAGTGCCTCTTAAGAAGAGTTGTTGCTTTATTGACAAAGAATTTTATCTCCATGCCTCAGTGGAGATCATGGAGTAACACTGGTCAGTGAAGTTACGTGGGTTACAAGGAGTGGAGTAGGCAAGGTGGAAAATCTAGAGATACTTACCTTCCATTCCTGGAAATCACCCTGCCATCAATACCAAACTAAATTTTGCTAGCCTGTAGATGGGCTCATATGCAAAGAGGCAAAATTATTTTTCTGCCTACATGATGAAAAGCCTGGAAAATGCACACTCAGAAATTATGAAACACTCCTCAAAGTGCACCATACATTTTAGTTGTACTGCAGAACTGTTTTACTGAGTCCAAATCCCCCACCTCCACATTACGTTTTTGTTCCCTGTGGGATTAGATATGACCTTAAAAAACATGCTGAACAGCAGTGTAAGACTAAAACCTTATTTCTAGAGAAACTGGCTTAAAGATTTGCCAACTTTGTTTTTCATATGGAAAACATTTTCGTGAATCTTTTTATTTAAGCTATTTCAAAGAAGTTTCATTTTGGAAACACAGGAGAAACATTAAAAGCATCCTGTTTGACATTGTTGAGAGTAGAACATTTTGATTTTGGTCCAAAATAACATGTCTAAAACTAATTTTAAAACTTCTAGAAAATTCATAAGGGGTCAAATTAGGGTGACATATTTTCATTTTAAACCAAAATAATTTTGTCACCCAAAACCTCAGCTTTCCTACATGAATTTCACTTTATAGGAAACCTAAATTCCTCCTTTTGTTTGAAAATTTAAGAAAATTTATTCTTTAAAAGTCACAAACCCCACTAAACAGAAAGCCTGTAGTTCATTCCCATTTCTTATATAACAAAAGCTGCCGCATTTATGGCATTAGATTACCGTTTCAAAAGCCTACAACAACCACAAATTTAATATAAATCATCATTTTAATGATTACTCATCAGCAAATTCTGTAAAAGATACATTTTTTTAAACCTTCAAACTTCTCACATCATTCTAGGTATTAAATATTCTGATTATTTTATAGCTGAATTTAGAATTCTCAGAACTGCCAAATATGCAGACCCAGGATTACTCTAGAAAGTGTCTCCAGTTTTACATGACTGCATCCCTTTATCTAGACAGTTTATTGCTGCCAGAAAAGAAAATTTGTTTGTCTGCATAGGCAGCCTGTAGGTTGCGGGTACAAAAAGAGTGCAAGATGTACAGCCTCCTCTGTCTTACATGCAGTGGGCTCACAGCTCATTAGAGTTTAGATTGTAGCATTTTTATTTGTAGAAATGAGTCAGAGCCAGCTGTATTTCCAGAGACTAGTTTGAAGTTCTAGTGCCAACTTAATCTGTCTTTTCACTGTAGAAATAGTAAAACTAGGCAAACTGAATGTAAAAATCACATAGTGATTATCATAACTTACAAAAGCAAGTTACACTAAGCTTTTGTTCACTTTTTATAAAGGGATACAAGAGTCGTCACTTAAGGAATGTGTGATGACTGACTTTTTTAAAATAAAAAACTAGTTAGTTTTTCATCCTATGTCAAATGCTGAGGTCTCAAGGCTGTAATGTAAACAAAGTTTCTATTTCATTATCACGTAGATTCACACAGGGACCCAACTATTTAAATACCCCTTTAAACACATAAACCCACAATTTAGATCCTCAACACCCCTGCTCAGCTTCCACCCTGGAGAGAACTGAACTTGTGTGGCACTTTGTGTTTTCCACTAGACAGGCACAGTACAGCACAGCCCGAGTCCTGGTGACGATCAAGGTGCCTGGTCATTTTCCACCCTAGGCATTTCTCTTCCTAACTTGAGAAATGATCCAATGATACGTTTGTGGTTCAAGTACTCCAGCTGCCTTTGACTTCCCAGGAAATACGTGCTGTCTGGAATGTTCACCTTTTCTCCAGTATCTCCATCACTGAGGTACTCGCTCATCTGCATGATTTGGTGAACAGAACTGGCCACCTTTCTTAAAAGAGAAGGTACTAATCATTAGCCTGCAGCTTTTCTTCCTCTGTGGCCCAGCAGCTATGAAAGTCAGCACGTTTCACCTGTGTCCCATTCTTAAGACAATTTCTATTCATAACCTCTCCCTTACTAGCCCCTCCTCAAGGCACGCAGGCCTGTGCCAGTGTGCAAGGTCAATCCTTACTCTGGAGGCACCTGGGACAGTACCTAAAGTGGGGTGTCAGCAAGGACTGGGTTTTGCAGCTGTGCCCTACATCTCTTCTGTGCCATGGTCTTTCAACAGCATAGCCGATTTACTTGTTTTATACACAGAACAGCTTTCGACAGGACAGAGACACTGGATGGGAAAAGGTGAGTCTTCTGCTCCTCAGTCACATGAAGGCCATCTGTAAAATATCTACTTCAAACCTCACTGACTTCAATTTGCCAGCTGCAAAACACTCCTGAACACTGTTGTAGAAGACTAAAAGCCACAAAACATTGTGTCATAACAACCCCCAGTTCCTAGCCACCTGCAAAAGGAGTGACAGCATCCAGATAGATCAAGGAACGTAGATTTGACCATTACCTGTTAGGATGCAAATCACTAAGCAAGCTTGGCAAAACTGCTGTTTGTCCCTATTCTCATGAAATACGGACATTGTTATATTCTATTTAATATGTCTCCTCAGACATACTGTAGCTGTAATGCATTTGACACAACCTATTAAATAAATCAACATTTGGAATTTCCCCAGGTAGGGATTCTTTTTCCTCATAATTACTATAGGAATCAGTTTTACAGGTTAAATTGTACTTACATGGATTTCATTGTTTAATAAAGGGACGCCTTTCAATTTCAGCTTCCATAATGGTACTTAATTTTATATATTCTTGCTTAGAAGTATAAGAGCCGAAAAGAAAACACATTTACGTGCTAGAGTGCCTTTCCTAAAACTACCAAATTGATGTTTTTAGACAAGAGTAGTGAAATCGTATCCTGAGGGCAAGCAAACTATGTTTCAGTGTTTTGTTGATTTTCAGAAGAGGCAGAAAACAGCAGATCACAATGCACAACACTTCCCGAATTACCTTAATGTTTAGATTATGTGGATTCTGTATGAAAGGCTGTCATGTACCTTACATGCTTCAAATTGACTGCTATGTGAACAGCTGAGTATTTCCGATGAGATATTTCAAAACCTGGAGTTCATTAAAAAACCCTCCGATCAACTCCCCTCCCACCCCAATCCTAATCAAAAAGACCCAAACCCACTGAAACCGCACTGACTCTGAAACAGTGACCTGCCCCTCTGACTATGAATAAATTGCTTTCTCAGTATGCTGTTCTGCAGTTTTCACTTTAAAAAAAAAAGACTGGAGCATTTCCAAACAGCTTTTCAATTATAACAGAATTCTTAGTCTGGCAACTTATAGACTGTAGGTTAAGAAACCACATTTATTACTGAAGACCTGAGAATGCAGCAATTAAGTGGCACAATGGAATCGTAACTAGATGAAATCTCAGATCAGGTTACATGCACACAACTGTGTTCCTGCTCCCATACACACAACACACACACCTGACATAGCCAAGTAAATTTGCTCCATGCCACAGCAGCTGTGAGCAAGAGTATTTCCAGGAAAACTGGGAAATCAATACCATAGCATACACTGATCACGGACACGGTTGTTTTCCACTTACAACATTCGTATCTTGCTGAGTCACCCATGAAGCACTGATGTAACTGGGAAACAAGTATGAACTTCTGACTAGTCCAGCAGTCTCAGGAATCCAGAACTCTGTTTGGTTTTTTATTATCATTAATTTTATTTATTATAGTAGCTGTGTCAGAGCTGACCAGAATCGGGGCACCCCTTTTTGCTGAGCACTTTAAGACAGCATAGCTGAGGCAATTTCTGTGTGGGGAAACTCAGGAAAGCACCAAACTGAATTTCCAGAGCTTTGCATTTAATACATACTGGACCCCGCTATAGACAATCACTTTGAAATAAGCTTATTTTCATTCCATTGACTCGGCTCAAGTGTAATATTGAAGTATCTGCCAGTATGTTATAGCCACAAATATTCTCATGAAAGTACAGCATATATAAATCAAGTTCCTTCCCAAATACAGCCTTTGGTTACAGCCTTGGGATTGTTACCACATTTCAAATGAAGTACAAGTCATAGGAATTTGTGGTTTGTTTGGTTGGTTTTTTTCCTTCTGCCCCTTCCCCCCTCCCCTGCCCCCCACCTCCCCATGAAAAACCAGCAGCACTAGGGTTTTGTTGCTGACACAGCTCTTGGGTACATACTATTTTGCCAGTTTTTAACCAACAAAACACCGTGCTAGCAACAGTTTGCAGTACAAATTGGGTCTGTCATTTAAAACACACAAACGTCCCTTTTTAAATACACTTAGAAAAAGAAGAGAACAAAAGGAAAGGCACAAAGGACTATGGTTGCAAATGGGGCAAGCTGTTACATTGGGTACCGCTACAATTTTCCTTTTCTCTGATACTATACGTCCCTGTGACATCCATTTTCATCCTTTTTGCTAGTGACCACACAGCATGACACAAACTGAAACCTGTCATCTTGCTGCTACAGTTCTGGCAGGAGCACACATTGTGTCACACTTCTCCGCAATGTTTGACATTCTCAGAACATATCTTTCCCTCACAGGCAGCATAGAAAATAAGATGTCCCACCTGAAACTTAGTATTGAAATAGAAATTTTCTTTCTCCATATAGGAACACAAGTTCAAACGTGCCCAATCCCAAGTGAATCCAGTTCTTCTTTCAATGTACCCCAAGTTTCAGGATATTCATTGGAATCTCAGCATCTCCTGTAGAAGTTCTTTCACTTGCCATAAAATACTGAAATGGGGACTGACAAACAACGGGGTCTTCCAAACAAGTCTTCCAACAACCACTCTAGAGAGTAATAGTCTTGACTTGCTGAATCTTGTGAAATCAAACTAGAGAGGCAGAGATTTAGCCAGTGACTACAAAACTTTTTGGGGCAGGATACTGTCTCCTGAGCAGTACAACTAACTTTGTATGGAGTTAAGCAAAAGGAAAAAAAATATATTTATTTTGGTGTCTCACCAACCATATGTGTGTTTTAAGTATTAGCTGTTAAGTGTAAGTGAGGCACTGGTGCCCATCTTTCCTTTAGAAGAGAGGTCAAAGCTATGAAGCTGAATGGGATATTTCCCTGAACCCTGAAGTTAGATGCTTGGGTCTGGAAAAAATAGTTCAAGAAACCATGCTTAGAAAGATTCCTGGTGAATTTTCTGATTTGTGTGAATTCCATCAGTATTCTGCCTTTCTATACGATAGCCTGAAAGTTACCCTGAGCTTTCAATAGGCTTATGTTAAAAAAAAATTAAGATCCCACAATCACTGTATATGACATATAGGTCACTAAGTATAATTCTAAAGACAGAGCTGTGCAAACAGTGTTTCCCAACATTTGCATTTACCGATGCAAACCATAGGTAAAGAAAGAAAGAAAAAAAACAATCAAAATCCTGATTTTGTTTTTCCACAGTGCAGAGCATGATTTCTTGCTATTTCATTTGGTTCAAGCTTGGTTGCTTTTGTTATTCAAAGGTGCTGGACAAGCTCAGCAGCCAAAGAACATGGGAAGAAGTTAGTTTTGCAATTCTTATTTGACCTGAAAAAGAACTGAACCTGATATCTGATGGAGAATATTTGTTTTAAAGACAATTTTTTTTAAAGCACAAAATCCTCACCAAGTGTAAGGCAGCATAGCCCCTCTGCAGTAATTGTGCATTTGTGCCATCTGAGACTACTGACTTTTGTGCTTTTTTTCTGGGCTTCACCCCTCCCCACCTTCTATCATGAAGGCTGCATTGCTACAAGTGTCAGTTAAGACCCCATGAGATACAGGATGTCTCATTACATTTAAAATCCAGTTTAATCTTAGAATATAGATGGAGGATGAACCCAAAGGTTTTTTTGCTTCTTTTAAATTCACTAGGGGACTGCATAATTCCACAAACATTTGAACAATGATGATCTATAAAAGGACAAGGAGGGGAACCCAACCTTTTTTTGCTTTAATTCCTCTACTTCCGAGCACTGTTTTGAGATATCGAGGCTTAAAGTGAGAAACATACATCAAGATTTATTTGCATTTAAACTGCACTGATTTTTCCATGTCAAATCTGACAAAGCTGAGGGCACGAGAAGAGCAATATTTCACACAAAATACTCATAGCTTCCCAAATTTACTAAAAGCTCTGAGGAATTCTAAATGACTGGGTCTTGTTTAGCCCATGGAGACACAAACTCATCAATTCTGCTGTCATACATGGTACATCATTTTCTTCAGCTTCTACAAACACACCTGCTTTAATCAGGATCCTTCCCTCTCAAACAGGAGATTTTTGTTATCTCTTGGATATGCAGCTAATACACACTCTGTGTCCCCCTCCCCCCTTAAAAGCAGTATTAGTTCTCTGTCTCAAAGAAATGGTTAAATCAAAACTGTCTATCCTAAGCAGCAAATAGAATAGCAGAAGCTCTTTGTTTTCAAACTAATTTGCACTAGTAAAGTCAACCATTCCTTTCTCTGGTGTCTTAATTAAAAGTCTTAATCCCTCTGATTTCACACTAGAAAAAGGAGGAATGTGGTAGTGGGACATGAGCATATTTATTTTACACAGGCACACATGATTTAGAAAGTCCATTTTACACACAGTATTAGTGTTAGTGGCATATGTTCTTGCTAATGATAATTCCAGCCTTTTGCTGGAATATTTAACCATACTCAAATATAGTTTTAGATCAAGGATCCAAAGTCCCCTGCCCAAACACATTGGCCTGGGTTATGATCTGGATCTGTAGCCTAATTTCATAGCTACAAACAGCCTGTTGATACCTTAACCACTTTAACAAATCCATAGATGACAGTACTGAGCTGCACATAGCACCTGCCACTGGTAGACTTCCATAATCATCACCCTTAAAGGGAAAACTTCTCAAAATGAGCCAGAAAAGAAATTTTGTAAGACACTTACTACATTTTAGCAGAGAGTAATGCTCCATATTTGCATCACACTGTACATTGTAATATGATTAATGTTCTTTTATATCCAGTGTCTGAACATAGTTTCATGTAACAAGGTTTCCTGAATGTTTTTCGTCTCATTACTACATATTTCAACCCCAGCTAGAGAAACATTTAGATAATGACCCTTAGTCAAAAGTCTTTGTATTCTTCTGCAGGATTACATCTATTAGACTCTGTTAATCTAAACCTGAATGTGTAATTACAGTTCTGTGGAGTAGGGAGCAGATGCTTCTGCCCCAGCAAAATCCTGCTCAACCTTTAGAACATGCTAATGTACACCAATTTATAGACAGATCAAAATGTGTTATGTGGGATCACCAGACAATTAGCTCGCAGCATGAAATAAATGTAGAGTTAAAAAGGTGTTTGAAAATGTTTTTTGCCCGTAAGTACATAAATCATGGTTATCTGAAATGAAAATGAGGGGGAGAAAGAAAGAAAGAAGTCTATAAATTCAAGAATATACACATAAAAAAATTAGAACACTATAAGAACCAGAGGACCTACCATCAAACCTACTTCAGTTGTAACCTTCTCCTGGTTTCTCCAGTCACTGCAATTACCAGGAAGAAAACTATGCTTAGTGTATACTTCTGCTTTATGGCACACAACACCCTCCTGAAGGCATTTTTTGGATTATGAGATGAGGCATGTGGCAGCACTGCTTCCAACAGCTTTTGGCAAGTTTAACATACTCCTTTCTAGAAAATGTGCTCATGACCACACTGTCATCTTTTAGGTATAATCCAGAGCATAGGGAGGCTGCCTTTATCACTTTGCTAAGGGTAGCCAGTGTTTACCAGGCATAGATCCATTTCCAGAATTTGCTCATTAAGGCCACTTCATGCCTGAATTCAAAGACTAAAAGCTACTCCACACTTATCAGAAGCTCTCCTTAAACTGATACAATTGAATGCTAGTCAAGGGCTTTCATAGATATACACTGTTAAAAAATCAAGAATAGTTAAATGAAGTGTAGAAGAGATACAAATTCAATTCATTCAGAAATGAAGTGCTGAAAAAGTACCTATTAAAGCAGCTAAGTAATGCAAATGCCTAGAGAGTATGTTAGCAGACACCCCAATCTGACTTTACTCTCACTGAATGTTCACTGTTGCAGAAGAATCATTTTCCTTTTGTCAAGTCAGAAGTTTCTGTATAAAATGTCATCTAAATTAAACACTGCAAAAGAAATGTCACCGACAGCTTTTAAAGACAAAATGCATGGGAATCCTCCGGGTTGATTCTTACGCTGAGAGGTGGGGAGAGAAAGAGACTGTGGCAGGGATCAAAGAGAGGTTTAATACAGCATTGTATGTCTTCAGTGGTTACTCAGTTTTAACTACACTTTTGCAAGATTCTGCAATATAAATTTAATTTCCCAAGAAAAGCCTGTTTTTCTAACTGGTTCATGATTACCAAAGGAAGAGGTGTCTAAGCCCACAAACAGATGTTGCTCAACTGCCTCAGCTTTTTGTTTGATACAGAAAAATAGAAGTGTGACTCAATAGTTATATCCTATGGAATTAATAAGAGGATTTTATATAGATGCTTTAAAACTACAAAACTGAAGAAAGCAGCAAAATACAGCACTCAGAAAGCTGAAGGTTTTTTTAAGTTGTCAATTAATAGGAAGAGCGGCTGGTGAGACCATTTTCAGCTTGTCTAGCAATATTTGCAACTATTTAGAAAGGAAAAGCAGGTGAAGAATGCATGGGGGAGAGGTTATAAAAGTTACAGCTGTATTAAAGTCCTTCATCCAATTAAGCATATAAACTGGTGTTGCAGGTTTTACCTGCAAAAGTTTGTTTAATATCAAGAGATCAAAAAGAATGTTATTGTGAAGTAACTCTCCCCACCACCACCCCAAAACATGACTATTTCTCTGCAAAACTGAGCAGTCTTGTACAATTTTCTTAGCTGTCATTTCAGCTCAGAAGGAATGAGTTTGCTCTCTCCCTTCTGACACTCTCCTAGTCTCAGCTATTCAAACTTCTGAAAAGCAACTAGATAAAATGAACAAAGTGCAAACAAAACATGGCACCCACTCCTCCTTCGTCCTACAAATTAGTACATGCCAGGATCCACCATCCCAAACACCTGCCCTACATATTTTTTCAGAAGCCGCTTAGTACTACCCGTCATCCAAAGCCACAGAGAAATCGCTCAAAAACTTGTTCTGCTTGACCTCCTTGAATCAGTTCCTCTCATATTATCTGCTGCCTCTTGCTAAATTATTTGACCTAAGCTTTTGAACCGGTCACTTAGCATTTTGTCCTTATGGTATTTTTGATAAGGATTTCCTCTCTGTCTTGAAAATGAATTAATAAAGTTGTGACCAAGTTTCATTCCTAATCTATTAAATCCTTCTTTCTTTTCTTCTAGGGGACTTGGATACAAGCAGAAACTAGTCCATCCTGAGCTTAAAACTTACATATACCCCCTGAGATAGATTCTTTTTTCCCCTTCCAGTTATTCAAAGCTGTATTCAAATCTTATATTTCCAGCTTCAGTTTTAATTTGGATTGACAATAACAATCTTTCCTGAGTTCTTTGACCTTTCCCCTCCAGGAACTTATCCTAGTTATCTCCCAGGGAATACAAGGGACAGGCCATTACAGAGCTGGGACAAAGTGCTCCATTAGAGTTCAGTGCCTGAATCAGCAGTATGCCAGCTTAACGAGCTGACACAAATTATTGTGCCTTTCTGGAAACAAGTGGACTTCTTGTCTCAGGAGACCAATATGAAGTGACATATTGAGGCAAGCACTGGCATTTCCATCATCACTGTTGCCAGGGCTTAAGCTTAAGGACAAGCCTACCGCTGATCTAAACAGCATGCAGCATCAGTACATAAAGCCATAAGAAAATTGCCAGGTCATAGCAGTGAGGCATCACTTTGACTCTCTGAGAGCCGTGGGTTAAAATGACTCAAGGAAGCTTTAAAAAGAAATTGCATTTGTTACATAAACCTTTATATGGGGCTCTGTGTCTTCTCCCAGCACAGGGCTGGCAGCAGGAATAAAGCCTGGGAAATGGATACCAGGAAACAAAAAAGGAAACCCAGTCATTTTCACCATTTTCATGCCTGCTTGCCTTCTTCCCACCCCCTCCACCACCTACTTCTGTACATATCTTGGTCCAAGTAGAGCTATGGTAACAGAGAAAGAAACATATATTTCTGGATTAATAACCCTGTCCCACCATTTCAATCCAGTGTCTAATACTAACCTACTAGACACTGAGAACCTGGTACAACATCCTATGGGTATCCCATTGAGCACAAGCTGTTGTATCAGGTCTAACATAAAAGGAAGTTCACTTCAGTGTGACAGCAATGGGAGATATCAATGTGCTGCAGGTATTCAGGTTACCTTAAGGGCTCTATGACCTCCTTGTGCCAAAATCTCCCTTTAAAGTAAAGCAGCTTTGTAGACAAATAGGCAGTTTGTATCAGTTTGACCCACTTTGGGTTTATGCCAGTGTGCCTCCACTAGTAGGACAGAACATAGAGAAATGGAAGGAAGAGATGGAAAACTTACCAAAACATGACCTAATTTATTTTTTTAACATTGACTCTGAAATGGTTTTAAGGTTATTCCTTTTTCCTCTACCCTTATTGTCCCACCTTACTTCACACAGAGAAACACACAACACCAGAACACAGAGGTTCTGCCTGACAGCTCACTGTGCACAGCCACACCAATAAATAAAAAAATCCCTGCAGCCCAACAAACAGCAGTCAACTAAGGTGACTGGAGTAGAGAAGCACTCTTACTGCAAAGAAATACATATTATTACTAGCTTTGAGTAATGCCTTTGTGGCTTGCAACAAGTGTGGTCCCCATTGTGCAACACTTTGCCCCCAGCAGCATCTTTGGTCTCCTACCTTCCTCATTTTTGGTCATTTGGCGAGACATGAGCAAGGAGGATGCTGATCCACTGAGCAATGGGGCAACTGAACAATTTTTACTCATCATCTCTGTCTTTGGCCATTTCAGTTCTCAATAGATGCTGCCAGCAGACAAGAAGGCAATTTGAGAAGTAAGCTACAGCCTGTCTTGGGTAAACACAGGAAAAGAACGCTACGTTTTAGGAGTCCAGTCTGAATTCAACTCAGAGCAAAAACGTATTTCACTGCAGTCTACTGCAGTTCATTCTGGTACCACAAACCCTCCTGGAACAGGCCACTGTCCTCCTGGTGTACTCCTGTTCATGCCTGCGTGGCTTTTGTTCTGTAGCTAGTGGGAAGTTAGTCTTTTGCTAAATAGCAAAATTATTCTGTGCTGTTCTCCTCGGTCCCTGCTGTCTCACTAGGTGGTGGCTCTCCAGCACTTCTCTCAAAGCATAAGACAGTAATTCCTCATTTTAAATTATGTTTGTCTCAGTTTTTTAAGTGTGGTTGTTACTGTACTGTGAGCATACATAATACTTCGCAGACTAGGGGAAAAGAATTGTCTGTCCTGTCTGGCATATATCAAAAAATTCAAAGTGTGCTAAACAGAATACCTGTTGAAACAAGGGAAGACAGAGCTGTACTTGATTTCAGTTCAGCTTTTCCTCATACCTGCAGCTGCACAATGCTGCAATTCAGCTGTATCCCACTGTGCAAAGAAAGGATTTACTGACACAGAACAACTGAGTATTCAATATCTGCACATCACCTGGTCTTAAATAACCCAGCTGGGGTATCAGAAGCAGCTTACATCTGTTAGCTCAGCACTCTACACAGACCATTGTACTCTGCTTAGCAGGCAGAGCACAGCACAGCACTAGCACAGCTATGCTGCTGGTACCAGCACAGGTAGCTCTGCTTGACCCCTCACTGTGCTATACCTAACATGCTTCAGTCACAAAGTTTGATGCATAATGGAATTAACCAGGCGTAAGTGAAGCTCAGATGGTTATACTGGTCCAGGACCGGCATCACAGGAGAAAGTGAGGATTGTTAAGATCTGATAACGCCCGTCAGAAAGTGTTTCTGTAATACACTTCATGGGAATTCACTGATTTGCAGAGGGTTTTTTTGGTGAGGAAGGCTGAGTTTCAACATTTTTAAAATTTACATCTTGAAAGCATTTCAAAGTCATCTAAACACTTTGTTTTGACATTTTTTAAAAATGAAGAATTGTCTTGCTTTGGTTCAGAATGATTGCTTTAAAATTGAAGCAGTTAAAGTCTAAATAAAATATTTGCCTTCAGCTGATACTTTGCTTATCAACATTTTTATTCAAAAAATTCAAATGGGTCTAAAGTTTGATACAGGAATATCTAATACAGTAATATCTCAAATCCCTGGCTTTCTCAACCTGTAATATCCAACCCAGTTCTGCTTGTCAGCAAAGAAATCAGATGCAGAAACTTTGCTGAATCACTTGTGCTCTGTGGAAGGATCCAGGCTCTCACATTCACACCGAAGCGAGAGCACAGCAAGCGTAAGAGAGGTTCCAACACCATTGTTACCCTGCTTCAATGGAGACAACTTGAAAGTTGAGGCTTAAAGTGTCATAAGGATTGAAAAGTCGTGGTAGGTGAAAGGATCAAAAGAAGCAATTATATATTGGAGTAAGGGTAGGTGAGAGGAGCACATGAAAGAAAGTTTAAGCTGAAGCTCTGTGTCATTGCCCAAGGTAAGAGCTGCTCCTGTCCATGTGCTGTTTGAGAAAGGAAGACCTTACACCACAGGATCATGCTTGACATGACGCAGGATTACAACATCTTCATTTAACGTATTTCCTAGTCTGAACAATATTCAAAAGGAGCACATCTCACAAGAAAGCATCCATAAATCCAAATACTATTCTTAGCAATTTCCTTCAACCTTCAGTAAATTTAGTGCTGGGTAAAAGGCAGCCAAACTGACAGCCCTGAGAAATGAAGCCTTTAGTTATCCCAGAAATGCCAGAGAAGGTGTAATCGCAGACTTCCTACATTGCTTTGGTCATCTCGATGGAGGATATCCAGGGCTGAAGAAGAAATTCCAGACCAAGGTCTCTGTCTGCAGCATCTGTCATCAAATGCCTAGCGAGCCTGCTTTTTGTTTTCATGGAGATTCTTCTCCACTAGAAACTGAACAGAATTATTTTAGCAAATCCTCCAGAGACCCATTAGACAGGAATAAGCTTAATTAAGTGCTAGTCAATCCAGATGCAAACTGGTAAGGGAATCTGCAAAGCGCAGATCATCAGACATATCACATTCAATGAACAGAAATCCTTCCTCTGTCTTCTTGCTCTATTTTCTGAGCCCTCAAGGGAGTTCTTGGTGACACCCATACTCACCAGTACTGAAGAAATTATATTAGATGCCTTTTTTGTTTTGAGGTAGAAACATGCCGGCATGACGTTGTATGCAATGAGACCAGCAAAGCTCTTACAGACCCTGTGGCAAGACAAGGGTCACTAATCAGACAGAATAGGTTTGTGCATGTCCCCTCTGCTTGTGAAAGATACACGTGGTTTCTGGATGAACAATTAATGCTGCACTGGGTGCTACTCACATCTAATAGTAACCCTTTTGAGAGTTTTCTTCTGTTTTCCACTCCTCAGTTTGAGCCAGTCTCTCTCACATTGGCAGCATTTTCATCATGAAACATTTATTCATTTAAAGTTCTTAGTCATCTAGATACACTTCCTTTTTCATTTGCATACATAGCTTCCAACTTGTTAGCTTCCATGTGTAACCTGACCTGTCATACATGGCAGAAATTGCAGAAATCGGGCCTGATTGTTACCAGGCCTTGTAGAGATCTCTCCCTGCAATGCCTTGTAGATACTTTGTGTTTCGAGAATCCTACCCTGGAAAGACATGCTAAAACCAGACTTCATCCAAAGAAATTCAGCTTTAATCTTGCTGTGCCTTGGGTCCCCAGATAAGCAGAGGAGCACTATCTCACTTTTACAGATAGGGTTTTATGGGAATAAATATCACATTACTTAAAAACTATCTTGATTCTGTAGCATTCAGAGAATGCTAAATGTACATAGCCTAAACCAAACCAATGCACACATACATCTAACTTCCTATTTTTTTCCTTGTCACTTCTTTACAAAAGTTTATTCTGGATTTATGATGGCAACATTGACATACCAATCCATCATGGCATGCTACCAAAGTCCAAGCACCTATAAGAAGTAGGAGTTTGAGCAGTAAATATCTTGCCAATACAGCTTTGATAGAAGTTCACACTCTCTCCCTCTACAAGCAGGTAAGTGACAGGCACTGGCTATGATGCAGAGAGCAAAGTTTGTGAAGAGCAACAAAGTAGCTTTTAGGTCCCAGATTCCTTCATCACTTGCATGACTTGTATTTTCTGTTTTCTAGAAGTGCCTTAAAAGAAAAGAAGCAGTGGATGGAAATTCATTTTGGAAGTTACCCGAGCTCTGAGATCCCGAGCTCATCAGTCAGCACAGCTCTATACAGGCAGAGAATCTCACACCAATGTTTCAACTATGACCGGCCATCCTGAACTGGTAACAAGGTTTAATGAAAGCTCATGCCCTCCTTCCCTGAAAAGACTTTCAGATTCTGCTTTTCAGATCATAAATTTCACATGCAGGCCATCAATGGACTAAATTTCTCCCCCTTTTTGGTTCACCTTGTAGGACAGAAGAAGATCTTGCAGCAGAACCAACAGTAGAACCACTGAAGTCACTCAGTGACCAAAGTTACATGTTAAACCATGTACTTCTCATCCTATTATAAACCTTTTATGCCCATGTCCCACCTCAAGTTCAGATCACACACTATGAAGTGAACTTAGTTCTTTGATTATTTGCTGTACCTGGGAGGAATTTTCCCTTCTCAGCCCAATTCCACCATCAAGAAGGGCCGAAACTTTACCTGCAGATCATACTGCAATTTTGTGAGGCTTTTATCTTCCTGGGTTTTTTTTGCCACAATGAGCTTAATCTCATGTTGGAGCACAAAACCTGTCTTTTCTGATGGAGAAAAACAATGGGAGGTTATGAAATGATTCTGTAATTGACTGACTGCACATGCACAGGGGAATTATAAGCAGTCGTTAAGATGCTAAAACAGGAAAAATGCATCATGAAGAATTCACACTAGTTTACCTGGATATTTTCACATAGGATTTTAAATAGATCTTATTGCTTATTCCCAGATAAGGTTACCACCATACTGCCACAGAATACCTTGTATTCCTGTGTGGACTTTCTACCATTTCTATAATTCTGTTACTTTTTTTTTTTTTTCTGTTAAGCCGCATCAGCTAAGGGCAGTGCCTTGATAAGAGGTCTTGGGGGTGATGGTCAGGAGACTAGGTACATAGCAATGACTGATCACAGCATGTTTTCTCTTTTCCGTAGTCCTGGAGCAACAACACTTAAAGAACTTACATTGTTAAAGACACATGTGATACACCTCATGATCTTGAACACTTGCAGTTTTCCACACAGAGGCGTTATAATCACCTGGTTTAGCAATTCTGTGCAGCATCTTTGCAGGATGTTTTAATCCTGATTTGTACCTAAACTTGTGTAATGTTTCTATAGACTATTATAAATTGGCTGTACTCTCTAACTGCTGTATTTCAGTGGCTACAGAAGCGATCTCTCTGGAGCTCTTGCAGGAGAAGTACTGTATTTATCATATTTAGCTAACTACCTGCCTTCCAAACTGTCATACTCAGATGCCTCTCTACCTTTGGCGCATTTTCCCCTTCATATTACTGTTTCGATTAAGGAGCTATTATTATGCAGGCATACAGATTGGGACCCAACATACAGAAAATAATTAATTACCTGTAGCCACACAGACAGGGAGCTTGAATCAACATTTTTAGTTTCCAGCAAAGCACCTCAAAATTCTTCAGCGATTCAGTAACAGTCAAGCAAAGATTTTATAACAATGTTGACAACTAAAACACTTGCATTCTGTTTCAACTGCAGGGAACCTGGAGATCTCTGTTGCATTTATTTCTGTGTGAAACAAAGCAGCACATCAAGTGTTCTGAAGAATTGTTACTTCTTTCCAAAATTGTCCAAGTTGCCTAGTGTTTGCAAATATGCCTGCAATTACTCTTGAGACTGGGCAGAAACAAGCAATAGTATTGTAAGCTCACTCAGAGAAGCTTAGAAACAGAATGGACAGGTAAATTTAGCATACTGTATTGTTTGCACTGGACTTGATGTCCAAATTTCAAAGAACAACAAGAAACAGCACACCTCCTGCTAGAAGGCCCTAACTCAGGTCGCTGATTATAAAGATATGAGAGAGCCAGAGAGTAGGCTGGCTGAGTTTTCTCCCACCTTTGGATATTAGATATCACTGAAGTGGAACCAAAAGAAAGAAAATAGAAGTTTGGCAGGGAAATAACTTGTGTTGAAAGTACCTGTGTTTCAGTATCCCACTGCATCTGACTTTGATCTGACAGTGTTTGAGATCTCTTTTGCGTGACTATGCAATGCAGTGGTCTGAATACCCCATTTTTTTGTCAGCAGCATTCAGACTGTAGTCTGCATCCATTGCTCACACAGCCTGTTTCTGCATCAGGTGTCCAAGTCTACCATCCCTAATTAGTATGTTTAGGCTAAGCCACACAGACTGAGTATTTGAGCATAAGGGTGCTGTGGCACACACTTTCCAATGAGGCTGGGTGGCCATAAACTAACCTCAAGACACAGCTGAGCCCAAGCTGTGCAGTGGAGCACAGCAGACTAGATTGGTTAGGCCAAGAGCGATGTACTGTCCCTTTGCCACGCTGCCTGTAAGTCCCTTGTCTTGAACATGCCTCTGTCTCCATCACAATGAAACAGAAATGAAATTAATGCATTGATCCTAAATTGGTTTATGTAATTTGTTTTAGACATAGTATGTCATCTCCATATGAAGGGAATCATGTAAAGAATACATCATCTGTTCTTCTTCCCCAGACAAAAGACAGAGCCAAACTAGAAAGATACAAAAGAAAGCGCAAAGTGGAGCATACATGCAAAACAGACTGTTATTTGATAGTCTCTTCATCGTTCTGAAAGCCAGCATCTAATGCAGGCTTCTGGCACAAGCTGGATACCTGCTAAGAGTGGGCATATTGAATTATTCATGCTTTTGGTTATAAATAATGCACTGCCGGCATATATCTAATTTAAATAGACCCACAAACCCCAGCGGATTAGTCCCTGCATGCTGCCTAAAAGTAACAGATCATCTAGCCAAAGTCTCTTGGCTATTGCCTGCCCTCAGCAAGGCTCTTCTGGAGGATAACATTTTAAAGAATTTTTCTCTGATGTTTTGTTGATACAGCGATAATATTTTGTATGTAAGAGCTTAAGAGACTTCAGTAGTAGCACTGCACTATACCAGGACACTGCCTGCTTGGAACTGTTCCTGCATAATTTTCCTGTATGATCATCCCGTAATGACAGCACTGTTCTCGCTAACAATGGGACTGCACATCCCATACTGCAGACAGAGTTAAAGAGTTGGTAACCCTACCAAGGAAGGAAGCTATACCTCAGGACAATGGTTCTTAGACATTATTTAAACAACAAAAACAAAGCATGCACTTAGACCTTAAGTACCATGTTTTAATAAAAAGGCTATATCCCTTGCTTCTCTGTACTTGAATTTTGTACATCAGTATCTACCTCCTGAATCTTTGCTGTGACCAGCAAACAATAGGGTAGTACTAGCTCAACAACCCTCCTGTCCTCAGCATAAATCTTAATGTAGGCTACAATCAAGGGAAGTTGGGGTAACATTCATTTTGCAGTATCTCACAGGGAATCCAAGGAGGATTTGTACTTCTGAGATAACAAAAACCTTGTAGACTGCAAATTTACCAGCTTCTCTAGAAAAGATTTTTAAATTCTGACTGACAAAAACAGTCCTGTCTCACCTGAGCTCCCTTTGTGAGATCCTGAGAAGTACTGTCTATCCGAGGTTATGAACGCCCAGTATAAGCTCAGTTCTGGGCCAGACAATTGTCTCAGAACTGCATATTGCCCCCTGCCCTCCCCCCAGATCCACACCTCCAGTTCTAACACAACAATGCTCAACTACTATGCATTTTCACAGAGCACCCAAAAATCAGGCCATTGTCACACCAACTTTTAAAAGGACGTAGCAAGTGCGTATCTCCTCAGCTAGTGAGCCAGGTCTTGATACTGATAAATCTGGCTCTTGGTTTCTAAATAATGAATACTGAAGATCTCACCTAGTGTTTTCCCTATCAATCTGAAGAGGAATATTCTGATGAAATCAAAGTTCTGGTTTTACTGAAATCCAGTATTTTTAGGTGTAAATCCCTAAGGCTTCCTCCCACAAATTATTATTTTTTCACTTTGGCTTAAAAAAAAAAGGAGGGGGGCAGCAAGGTGAGAGAAATAGCATTTTAGCTTCCTCTGTCAAAATTTTTCTTTACCCAATGATTTCAGCACAGAATAGGACATAAAACATTACAAAAGTCATGTCTTGTTAGGCATTACTGACACAGTGATTACACAGCAGCTTAAATATTCTCCCCTTAATTCATAAGGGGAAGTGCTATTCAGTGTTGAAAATCTTTTATATTTAACATTCAAGTATTCCCTTTTTATGAGATTAGAAATTAAATTTGTTCAGCTGCCACAGAGTGAGAAGACAGTATCCTGGGCTACATTAGGAAGAACATTGCCAGGGGGTTAAGGAAGGTGGTCCCCTCTCTGCTCAGTACAGGTGAAGCCTTATCAGGAGGAGTGCTGCCTCTAGTTCCGAGTGCTCCAACACAAGACATGGACTTCTTGGGCAAGGTCCAGCAAAGGGGCAACGAAGACGTTAAAGGGACTGGGGCAGCTCATACAAGGAAAAGCTGAGAGAACTGGGACTCTTCAGCTTTGAGAAGGTTTGGGGCAGGAGGGGGAAGTCTATAAATGCCTAATGGGAGGGCTTAAAAAAGATAGAGCTGGACTTGTCTCAGTGATGCCATGTGAGAAGACAGGAGGCAATGGGCACCAAAACTGAAGCACAGGTGATTCCACGTGAACACAGAACAATTTCTTTACTGCAGAGGTGGTCAAACACTGAAGCAGATTGCCCAGAGAGGTTGTAAAGTCTCCATCCTTGGAGATATTTATGACCTGACTGCACACTGTCCTGGGCAACCTGCTCCAGCTGATTCTGCTCGAGTGGGAGGTTGGAGTAGACAGTATTAAGAGCTTTGTTCAAACCTCAACTATTCTGTGAAAAGAGAGAATGGTTAATAAATACCCAAGGTGAGAAAATCTGGTCTTTGGCCATCAGAGATATGCCCATTAACACTGAATTGGGGATTTAGAAGTTTAAAGGAAAACCTCAGCTTTCAATTTAAAATGAACCAAAAAACAAGCAACCCCACAAACCCAGCAGTTCTTTGTAACCTTAACCTATAAAGTGGAAATTAAGGAAAGCCAATAGCCAGGTTGGTTTCCCGTTCTTCTTCTCATTGTAGTTAATGCCTATTGCAGGTTCCCAAGGCTGCTTCTGGGGACAGGCAGAAGCCTCTCTTGTCAGGAGGGCCCCAAATAGATTTGTTGCTAGAAGGAGAGGATCCACTGACTTTCCTCCATCAATATCAACTGAGTAAGTCTTGCTTCTGCAGCTGGCTTTTAGCCATGATTTCAGCTACGTTACAGGCTGCATAGCCTACCTCAAGAGACATGGAGACCTATTCCCAACACAAAGTTCAGCATTAATCTTTGAAACAGCTCCTGCATTTACCAAGAAGCAGCAATGCCCTCCTTGCTCTCGTAGCAAATTAGAGACATGGAACAGTCAATGTATGTACAACCGCTGTGTTCATTAGCATTGAATACTATGCATTCACAGCAATCTGATACTTTGCAATATAGTGGCATCAAGAACATCAGGGATCAATTTTTCCCTGAAGAAAAAGGATGAGGTAAACCTTATCAGCAGACAGTGGATTAATTTCTTATTGAATCACTATTAGCTGTGTCTGCTCCTTTTGTTACAGTCCTGAGAATTCTCAGCTGGCCTTTATCCGACTGGTCACACAGCACACCATGGGCCAGTGTTTAGGAGATGGAGGGGAGAAAAGCTGGTTTTGTGGGGCCTCTCCAAAGGCTAAGATCAGCCTTCAAAGGCAACACTGGCTAGAAAGTGGAATTATGCTGCAGAATTCTACTAAAGACATTTATGTCCTCAAAAAAACCCCAAAGTACACTCTAAAAGTAAAGCCATATAACTTGAAGAGGGGATTGGGGAGGAGTCAGTGCAGGCTTCAGGAATGAATCCTACAATAAGTTCAGAAACAGTCCTCTCCAAACAGAAAAATCAAAGCTTCATGATGAAAAGTAGGGGGGAAAAAAAAAAAGAAAAAAAAAGGCAAAAAAAACCCCCAACACCCACCACCACCACCACATTACTAATATCAAAGGCGTGAAGGTAGAAGGAAGTACTGAAAATCAGGGATGAATGGAATTATATTGTCAAGTTAGCCCTTCCAACTCCAATAACGTAGATAATACATTCAAACTTAACAAGAGATCAGGCATTGTAGAATAGCACAATGTACCAAAGGAAATTGCTCAAATAGAAAACAATGCGGCAAAGCAATAATTAGACAGTACAGCCTTATGTCTTCTGTGACAAGGGTTTCAAGCGAGAAAATCGTGCCAGTTGTTTGCTTCATAGTTGGACATTTGTTTGATATCGGTTGCCTATGGACACATGCTTCAAAACTGAACCAGTTAGAAACCAAGGAAAAGCATTCATCATGATCATGTAGTTGTTATCTCACTTGCCACCCTATTATTTTTTCTTGATAGCCTTTGGATGTAAGGTTCTCATCTTCCCCCCTTCCACATTCTCACAGACAAATCCTAAACCACCCCGGATGCTAACAGAAGTTGCAGTCTGCTGCTTGTTGCTTCTCAGCAATCCCAACATACATACTTCTGACTTTAATTTACTACTAACCTTTATTTGGTATGTTTTCCAACTCTCATCTACTAATAGGAATTTTGACATTTGCACATGCCCACTCAATCCGCTTTATTTAAAAAAAAAAATAAATTAATCACATAGAATTTAGAATTAAACACTAAGTTGGTAATTATGGATTCATTCCAGACACAGTGATCGACAAGATCTCCAAAGATTTGTATTGATTCTGCAAAACTTTGAGGGCTGTCTAGGGCAGCATGTCTGCCCTGCAAGAGATGTGCTTTTTTACAAGCAAACAGACACCAACACCACGCCCACCCCAGCCCAGTGCTTTCACTGGGAAAGAAACATAAACACTGGATAAGGGTATCCACTTGTTAGACTGGAGGACTGACCAGTGCACTCAGTCTCATTCACACATTCTAAAACATGCTGTTTTCTTGATGAAGTCGCGCAGACTTTTACTTAATCTGGTCAAGAACAAGGAGGCATCAGGAGGGAAAGCCATGCACTATTTAGAAGGTATTTCCAAGAAGAGATACACCACATGCACTGCAGATGTGTAGTATCCAGTCTGAAGGAGAGCAAGTGACACACTGAAAAAAGAGCTGAGGGTGAGTTTGAGTGGGAAGGAAAAGAAAAACTTGCCTGAGGAAAGATCATCATACCATCCTGCTGAAAACCTTGTATAGTCTCGAGAGCATTTTCCTCTGTATCCTAAGGGCAGCCACTTCACAGATGACACCGTTTGGGGAAATCTCCTTTATTAGAGATGAAAGACTCCTTCAGCACAAGTATGTGGGTAATTTGGAAGAAAAGGTTTCCTGCTGGGCTCCTTCCACAGCCCCTCTAGACTCCAGTATCTTTTATACATCACTATTATGTTTTTCCTTTCCCTATCATATTTAACAACAGTACATGTGCCTGCAAAATGTTTAGGCATAAACGTACACATCGATTCCCAGATCAACAAGTTCCTCTGGATCCAATTTATATAGATCAATAACATTTCATCATCTCAGCACTGTAAAGCTGGCTTTATTTTAGCTTAATTAAAAAAATATAATAAGCCAACAACAACCACCAAAAAAAAACCCAAAACACCAGAGAATTTGAAAGCTTTCAGATTTCCTTAGTGGAAACCTACCCTGTTAATCCCACCACTTGCTAGCATACACAATCTATGTTCTCATTTCCCCAGAGGATTTCAGCACAGCCTGCTTCCAGGGTGTGAAATGTCCTCTTACAAAATGGTTTCCTGTCGCCTTCAGTTTTTCCAAAAAAACATCTGAGTTCCTGCAAACCAGGGATTATCATCTCTATCAACAAGAACTTTGTGGGTGACCATTAGATAGAAGTCACCAGAAGCAGTAATAGGTGTCTTGCCTACTACTTCTACCCACCACCAATAACACTCTCTCAACAAAAACCCAGCTCAACACAAACAATGCACCACCTCCAAAAGAAACCTTGTTAAAAGAAGATACTCATCTTTCCCTCTCTTTTGTCTCAAGTTTTCTCCCCTTAGTAAAAATGGGGTTAGTTTACCCTACTCTTTATCCAGACTGCAAATATTAATAATACAGAATAAGATTCTCAATTGCCTGAAGCAATTTTATTTTCCACTAGCTGCCCACTAAATAGCAGTTAGGAGCTATTCCAGCAAATGGAGTGCTCCATGGCCTAGGGGAATGACGTGCCACATTCTCCTTCACAGTCACTGCTTTAGGTCCCCTACAGATTATCTAAATTATCCATAATACAGCCTTCTTCATTATAGCTATATGAACAGAGTAGGACTTCATGAAAGTTAGGCATCACTAGCCCCCATCATCAGCTCAATATATTCATTAATATTTTGAATATTCAGAAGCAGAAGTTGGATAAATCTGTTGATCCACCAGATTATTTTTTTTTGCGGGGGGGGGGGGGGGGTGTGGGGGGGTTGGGGGCGGAACAACATGCGTTTCCACAGATAAATCAACATAGAATTCAGAATATTTTTGTTCTGTGAGACTCTTTAGCAAAACATTAGACACAAAACCCAACTGCAAATGTTTTCAACTGTGAAAACTTTTCTCTTCCTAATGTTAGAGCAGAAGTAAATCTTTTGTGATTAAAATGTGTCTTTTTCCTAGGACATATCTATTTGATATAGATGGAGTGTGAAGCCAGTACAAATTTATCTGGAGCACGAAACTCAGAAAGGCTGTTTTCATCAATTTATAAAAATACCTAGGCACACATCGGGAAAAAGCTTACATGAGAGGGATGGACTCCGTCAGAATTATAATGGGACCAAGCTGCTAGTACTTTAAACAGAGACTGCGAGTGAACTCTGATGAGTGAGAAGAAGCTAAGCAAGTGCGGAACTCCACATACTTTGAAATAGCATTTCTTAGTATGCAAATATGAACATTCTTTACCTTATCTAAATGATAGATCAGAGGATGAAAATCAGATCAGAAGAAGAAAGCAGTTTCCACTAGGTGGAAAGGGTGGGCACCTACAAAAATACAACCTCCTTTAGACCTCTGTACCATACATGGATACAAGCACAGGCTCTGTAGAGGGAAACCTTGTCTTTCAAATTACTTGAAGTTTTTTAAGAAATCACCAAGAACAGAAAAACAGTTGATATAACCAAAAGGTTTGGTTTTTTTTACAAACTCACCACAGGCTTTTAAGAAAACTAAGCAGAAGTAGAGTAAGTGGGCATGTCCAGGAATGAGTAAGCAATTGGCTAAGACAGAAGGCAGAGGAGGTGGGATACAGATAATTGGTGAGTACCACCAAGTACAGTAGAGGGAAGCAATTAGTGAAAATTACTAGGTCTGTGCTATTCATTTTATTTATTCATAACCTTGAAAACGGTGTGAGTGGTAAGGCAAGGAAACATGCCAGTGATACAAGTACATTCAAAGGAGTAAGGATGAGATTGGGCTGTGAAACTTGAAGGACCTAACAAGACCATTCAATAAAGCAGCAGGTGAAACCCAATAGGAATAAGTGTAAAGCGATGCATACAAGGAAAAAGAATCCTAGCTTTATACTTTAAATGATGTCTCTGAGCTGGTCATTACCGGAGCAAGAATTGGAGGTCACAGTACTCGGTTGTACAAAAAAAAAAAACCCAACAAACAAGCCAGTATTCAATAGCAGTGTAAATACTAAGGAAACATTTGGAATTAGGAAAAGAATGAAGAACAGAAGAGGTCACCATGCCACTGTTTAAATCTACAGTTCACCTTACTGAACATTATATATATATATATATATGTATAGACATTGTGTGCATTGCTGAACACCTTGGCTTGAAAATCATCCATTATTAGAAAACCAGAAACATTCAGAAGAGGGCAACAGGGATAGTCAAAAGCATGAAACAGCTTCTGTATGAGGGCAAAAGGTAGAAAAAACATTGGCAGGGATTAAAGTGTGATATGACAGGTGTACAAAATAATGAATGACACGGAAAGACTGGATAGGGATAGACAGTCTTCTCAAGGAAGTCTGGCAAATTAAACTAGAGGGAGCCATGCTCAAAATAACCAGGAGGCCCCAGGGCAGCATGATCCTGGAATACCTTGCTGAAGGAAGTTTTGAATGCAAAAACATTTACATGGGCTCAAAGAAAGAAGGGACAGATACTTTGAGGTGAGATTCATTGGGCATTACCAGACAGACAAACCACAACAGAACTGGAAAATCCCCTGAACTGAAAAAAGGAGGAGATTTGGAGAGAATGCACACATGTATGTTAAACCTTGTACATACTTGCCCCATTTTTACTCTTCCTTATGTATTTGTTTATGAGCATGGTTAATTTTTGTTGATTTAGGGATTAACTGTTTCACTTCAGAAAACCTTTAAACACCCTGACACCAAAATAAACCCTTCCTCTCCCCCTGTCTTGTGCTACCTCCCCCAGGAGAAGTTAAAGCCTAATTTTCTACCCCATGCACTTCAGTATCTGTACTTTCAATCTAGACTTCCACTGAAACCAAAAGAGTTTCCATACTTTCAGTGTCATTTCCTTTAAGATGAACACCAGCCCTACATTAAATATAGCTCCCCATCCCCAAGACAAAGCAAAACTATTTTTGTAAGTATTATCACCTTTATATTACAAGTATGCACTCTCAGTGGGGGCTTTTTTCTTCTCTGCCTTCCCCCCACCCCTGAAGTATCAGGAGTTCTGCTCTCCAACACTATAATTGCATCGAGGTGAGTAGTTAAACTAGTATAAAATCAATGAAATGGAGAAGAAAGCTTAGCCCATACTATACACAAATTACTTCATGCACTACGTTTAATTTATAATGCAGCCCGGCAGTTTAATAGTGAAGAGGAGAACAACTACACAGTTTATAAAGAAGGAATTAGAAGCAGAACAATTGCTAAGCTGAAATTTGGCTGCAACTACTACAAATAAAGACCCTTGCTCTTGGGAAAACAGCAATAACGTTCTTCTCCTGTTTAAGACATTGACAATGCCGGGGAGCTCAGTCAATTGTGTTGGTTCACATTTTTTCTATACATATAAAAAAAGAATGTATATGTGTAAATATTATATATATATGAATATATAAAACCACTTTAAAAAAATATTTTCCTGTTACTTAACTACAGAAGTACAAGAGGAAAGGAGAAAAGTAAAAAGAAAGATTTCCAGGGACAAAAAGGATAACATAACCTTTGAAAATTTGCTAAGGCTTAAGATTTGTCTACTCAGACACTGCTTTATACCTCCATTTAATTAGATTTTAATTTTATTTTTACACCCTTTTCCTCTACAGATTCTGAGAAGCAATTATTTCAGTATCAATTGATTTGAAGGAACAGTCCCAAGTCAGAATTAAGCAGCTTATGGAAGTTTGTCTTGTTCCTGGTTAAACATTCCTGCTATGCAGCTGGGTAAGCTGCTTGCAGTAATAAAATCCAGCTGAAATAATGGAATTGTGCTTGTGAGCCCAGACTTGGCCTGGCTAAGGGGAACTTCTCAAATGGCTGTCATCAATGTCAGAGATTTAGAGAAAGCCTTCCCAAGTAATCAAGCAGAGGCACAGAAACAAAAGTACAAGCTCAATCTCTTCCCTCCAGTGTGCCTTTCATCAAAACAGTATCAAATTTTTACATGTTTCATACACAGCGTATAACATAAGCAGTTAATCTTCTGCTTATGTTGTAATAGGCAATCAGGTTCACAAACAAATATGGTCTTCACATTCTGTATACAAAATGCCAATCCGCTGTAAAGAGAACTTCAAATATACCTGAAAGTAAGAACTGTCTAAGTTCAGAGAACTTGGCAAACCAGAAATATATTTAAAATAATAATTTTTAAAAAACTAAACCCAAAATAGTGGATATTTTTGAGGGGTTTGTTGAAAATTATTTGCAAGACCCAGAAGGAGAGGGAGAACTTGGAAATTCTAGAAACTTAGCCTTATGCTTTGGCTTTTCATCTCTTTTATCCTTTTACTTACAGCTGACAAAAATAGTAGGAAAAAGAAAGCATAAGACCATAATTTTTAATAACATCAGTTACTAAATGAAGTGTAACTAGGGGCTGTTCGATAATAACTGTAACAAACCACAGAAAAACAATGCCTCAGTATCACTTGAGATCTCTTAAATGCTCCTGTGATTCCTGCCAGTCACTTTGCCCAAGAGCTGCAGCAGCAGGCTGCTATCAGCACCCCTTTTCTACAAAGTGGAAATCTCTGCTGAGATTAGAAAACGCATAGTATATCTCAGGATCTATAACTGTGGGCTTCTCAAGACATATTTTATAATCCATTCCTTAATATATATATATTAAATATGCCACAGAAAGCTACTTTTAAAGCATCTGCCTATTAGCAGAAATGCAAAAAGCCATTCTGTGCACCCATGCAGACAGGACATTTTCTTATTATCAGGAAGAACAAAAACTTTGCTTTATGGAGGTCAAAACTAGAAGGCAGCATTGCACAAACAAAACTCAGGAGCACTATTTCTACAGCCCTGGTGGGCACCCTACTGGAATGCTTCCCAGACTTCAGCAAGAATCTCCATTCTCTGGATATCTCGTGTTCATAAACTGCAAGAAGTAACCAGATTCCAATGGTATTTCACAATTAGCACTTCTAATCGTGCTCTTTGGGGTTCAGATGGTCTCACTTTTGCTCTTTCCTGAAAACGAGGACTACAGTCTGACAGCCCATGACCACCTAATATTGCAATTTTCCAGACCCTCTTCAAGAGCAACTGCACACTCCCCCAAATTCTGGATTCTCACCGATTAAAACTGATGTAACAGCTGAAGCGAGACTGGGAGAATATTTTCTGTGGGACTCCTTAAAATAAATTATGCTTCACACATGGACACCACACACAATATGATCAGAGCTACCAAAATAAACAGCCAGACATAACTGCCTTTCAACATGTTCAATTTAGTCAGTCCTTTCATTCCTTTAAATCCTCCCTCATTTTCCTGTGCAAGCCTCTTCATTTCTCCTAAATGCCTGTTACTGAAGTGGCCCCTCTGTAAAGTTTCAGCCCCACTTAGTGACCTTTTCTGCCACCCCCAGCACAAGTCAGTCAGTATTTTTGTTTGGCTGCAGCCCACCTAAATTCCTTACTGTTCTCTGTAGGCTGCAGCTATCCTGCTGGTCAAGAACAGGAAAGCAGACTCTGCATTTCAAGCTAGCATCATACAATCCAGCAGGAATAAATACCCAGACAGAATCCAGGATACAGCGTCATTTATAAATCAAATCAGCATTCACAACCACGAGTAGAGTTCACAGACTGATATATGGCCATATAGTGTTCCAGCCTAATTTCTTAACAACCACCTACCCAAGATGTACAAACTGACCTTAAACAATTCCAGAAATAGGACAGGATAAATCCCATATCTGTCACATTAAAAGCACTGTGCAAAGAAAATAATTTACAGCACATAAGAGGATATTTCCTTGATCTTTTGAAAATTGGAGAGCATCATATATTGCTCACTACTTCATCCTTTCTATCCACTTCTAAATATAGTTCAGAAGTTCTAAGCACAAACGCTGATCATTTTAAAAACTGTTCCTACTGTTGCCTCTACTAGACTTTCCTAGGCCTGGAACAGACTTGGGGGAAGGGTCCACGACAAGGTGTCAAAAATAACTGCCAGGAAAGCCACCACCATACTACATCTTTCAATGAGGTCCCTCCTTAGATAAATTGCTTTTCAACTTTATCTGTACATTCACCTTCCTGTGGAATCACAGTCTTTTGCTGTTGACCTCAAAACAGCTTCTGCTCAGAAGACCTTGAGTAACCAGGTCATCACCACTACTCACTGGGGACTTTATGTATTTGTTTTTAAATTATTCTATATTGGGGTAGATAAAAACAGCAAAATGAAAAATACAGTCTTTGGTGGACAACTGTGGTCTTGGAGTAACACATAAATTTATATAATTTAACTGATTAATAGATATGTATATATAAAAAGTCATCATCTTAGGTGGAGATGGTTGCAGGCATAGTTTTGTTTTTCGAAAGAGAGCTAATAATTTGTATTTGTACCTTGCATACCTGAGCAAATTCTTGCCCTCACCCCACTTTCTTTTTTATTTAAAACCATTCATTCTCTTATCACAGACCACAATTCTTTCAGGGAGGGTACATTCCTTATTTTAGAGCTGATCAGTGATTAGTGGAATAAATTTTATTGAAGCTTTTAGGTATTACTGCAATACAAGCACATAACAAGCACATTTAGACTCCCATTAGACTAGCTACACACCCCTTTTTTCAGAGGAAAAATGTGGACATTTTTAGCTAATGTCTAATCATTTCATATACAGTGCAACCACCAGGTATATCCTGTATTGAGGCAATCATGGTGTGTTTTGAATATGCTACAATTTATAACATCTGGTTGGAGATGTTATAACAATCCAGTTGGACAACATTTTATGAAACAGTTTTCTGATTGAATCTATACTATTTCAGAGCCATTGCCAGGACAACACAAGAGGCAACAAGCAAGTCTCAGTACAAACCCACTCTGAATTACCCACAGGCTGCATATGCTAAATTGGATTGCTGCTCAGTCATACTAGGTGAGCAAAAGAAGATAATGAAGAAATGACTCACAGTTTTAGGCTCCAGAACTGGCTCACATAGGCTTTCTTCATCTGCCGCTCAAAAAAGGGTGTGTGTGTGTGTATAACCAACCAAAAAAAAAAAAAAAAGACCTTAGCAATATTCTTTCCTTCTCTAAACTGAAAAGTTTACTTCTGTAAACACTCTAGAAGCTCAGAGTAAAACCTGTTTCTTCTTTGTGGCCAAAGCTGATTAGGTAGTACCTACACATGTGCCCATCTCTACTGCTGCAGTATCACCTGCCCCCTTGGCTGTTCCTAGGAGAGTCAGGCAACACCTGCTGGCCCACGAACTGAAAACCATTGCACTTTTAACCTCTGTATAGTTGACCACCGCACAATACTGTTCAACCGCACTGAGCTGGACCTAGGCTTCAGAACAACTGGGCTGTGACTGGTCTCAGCCCTGGGGGCTGAGACTGCTTGGATTTGCAGTCCAGTGTGTCACCATGAGGTACTCCTTTACAATTGTAAATACCTCACTGACAGGCTGATGAGGCAACGTGCTGCACCCCCAGATAGCAGCATATAGCCACAGATTAGATTTTTAGTCTTTTTTTTTTTTTCCCTTGTAAACAAAGGTTATATGATCCACCTGTGAGGGGCCTTCTTCCAATGACTTTGGAACCACCTGGCTGATTTCAACCAAATTCAAAAGAAGATTAGATGGCAAAAATGTAATTGGGATCCTAAAAATGTCATGAAAGCTTTAATGCTCTGGCTGACAGAAGAGCTGCAAAGTGACCTCTTGTTAAACACCAGGCAATCCGTGTAGGAGAGAAGCTTCATTAACAGCCCCAGTAGTGACTGCTCACAACCTCTTAGAGATCAAACTTAATTCACCACAGGGTATTAACCTATAGGAAATATAGATTTCTTAGTTCTGGGATGCCATGAACTAGATTTAAAAAAAAAAACAAAACCATACTAAAAACTTCTGGGCTTCGTAATAATAATGAATATACTTTTCTATATTTAACCAGTTAAGGCAAGAGTTTCTTAGGTAAATAACTGAAAAAACAAATAAACATATGAAAGAAGTCTTCTCTTAGCTTTTGACACTGCCAGGTAAACAGAAACAATTGCTTTCATTATCTCTTGTTAGCATAAACAGGACAAAAACCAAACGAATGGTTTACGGATTAGGTTAGCCCAAGGGGATATCAGTTAGTGGGCTATTTACAGATGCCTCCTGGAGAGGTATGTAAACTTGAGGCAAGTATGTAACTCTTAAATTCTTTTCTTGTTTTACATCTGCATGTAATAGGGTCAGTCCAACATGTGAACATGAAAAAGCTCAAGAGCACTCGTCTTGCTGGTGTTGTGATTGACAGTGGTGTTGTTCTGGGATGGAAGCTATTGGGTAATCCCCATTCCTAGCTGTGAGGAGGCATGAGCCGGCACTGAGGAAGCCAGTACTGCTATACCTCTGGGCCCTGCTGAGTGTCAAGTACCTTCCCCTATCTAAAAAGGGGTAGAATGGGCTTGGTTTTGTCAGGGAAGTTATGGTTAGGCTCCTCTTTCCCCTTGAGTTTTGGCTAAAGTGATAAATGGTTTGAGACGTTCTGGTGTGGAGAGACTTTTATGAGTTGGCTCAGAAGCTGAGAGATCTTGTTTAATCCAGGCAAGCAGAAATAAAAAGCCTGTCTACAGGTTCTGAGTGTAAGGTGGGAGTAGTAAGCAAAGTTCAAGCTTCAAATTAGAATTATTTGTATGTTTGCTGCATAGTATTTGATTTAAATTTGTGGCGTCTCTCACTCTACTGGATAGCTCTTGTGTTATATAGTGCTTTATCTATGATTGAGTACTTTATACAGTTAAATTATGGAAATAATAAAGCCAATACAGCTATGGAAATGTGGGTGGGAATCCTACTGAATAATTCTGTGAGTAACAAGGATGGGACAGGGAGAGGGTGGGTAGTAAAGTGCCTCAGTGATTCTTTTAATTTCCTAGGTCTTGTAAGAAAGTGAAAGGCTCTTTGAAGAGATATTTATCTAGTTCTCTCCTTTTCCTTGTAAATACTAATTCAGATAAAGATGAGTTACATTTATTTATTGATAGTTGATGCTTAAGATCACCATGCTAAAATGTTCACAGCGCTCTCATGGCTGAGCTCTCTGCACAAGATACATCAACTCACAATGACAGTGATATGAAGTGGTATACATAGTGTTTGTAACCAGCCTGTGCTAGCATACAAAGGTTACACACGGGGTGTTTGGGGAAAGAGTGACTGAAGTTACCAAACCATTGTAAAAGAAACAGCAGTAGTTAAATTTGGGATTAAATACCTTAAACTGTGCAAGAACTGGAAAATATCTTAGATATTCCACGTGAAATGCCACATTTCTCTGTCTTGTTCTAGCTCAAAAGAAAAGCCCTTTAGTTCAGTACAAGCTAAGAACATGGTTCACGCTAAAAACTGTTCTGCCCATGTTTTCTTTGACCCTGCTTTGGGTGTTCACTGAAAACAGGACAAGGACAGGCTATAACAGCACAAGTGATTATGTATGGATAAACACAAAATGAACAACTTGACCCTGAGTGCCATTTTCTCTGACCTCAGCCAAGGAGCAATGCATATAAACACTATTACAGGAGTTTTGCTGTAGTACCAGTCAATTTCTGCAGATGAAGACTGAACGTCAGTGCTAAAGAAACAACTAATGGTCCTAAGAGGTTCTGCCCTACTCGTCCTTCTCTGTCTCTGTGATTGACTTAAGAGAAGCAGGTCAATCTAACCCTTGCACTGTAAGGAAAACAGTCATAAAAACATAATACAATGCTAATAACACATTTGAGTGACAGGGCTGCTTGTTGGATAAAGCTATGGCAATCCTCTGATGCGCTATCAGAAAGCAGTGCCGGAATACTCACTGAAGATCACATGAGCAATTGAGATGGTTGTACCTTTATGAGCTCATAAACAGAAATTCACCTTGGATCACAAAGATTATAAATTACAAGACATCAACAGTTAAAAATAATATACATTTTAAAGAACCTTAAAATATTAGACATAAATTACAGATTTGGTACCAATTTGGATTAAAGTTTTACTAAAAAACTGCATTCTGATTCCTGTTTCTTTTAATAAATTAGACTTAAATTAATATTCTGTATGTCTTACAACAGAAACAGGGGCTTGGAAGGTGGATGCATTTAAAAAAATGCTGAAATAGAGTGTTCCCAACTTAAGATATCCTTTTTTTCTCATCCACATGGGTAAAATGATGGCTGGAGCCCCCCAGCCTCTATAGCTCTAAGCCAACCAACTCTCAGGCCATTGCTTGCCTGTTGGAAGGATTTTCACCCAGGACTTAGTTGGAATCGGACACCATATCTTTTTAACTCTGCACTCTGGATTTTGTTGATTGCTCATAAATTGGGTATCTTGGAATATTTCTGCCTCCAACTGGCTTGTATGCCCCGGAGCTGCAGACTCTGGAACATTCTTCCAACACTCCTTCAGGCTTCAAGTGTCATATCTTTGATGGGAATTTGGAAGCTGAGTCCCAGTGCATATGGTTTGTGTGCAACAGGATCTCAGCAGCCTGCTAGGAATCAGAGTGTGTTTCCATGCTAGAGACATTAGTCAAAATGTTTTATTTGAAACATTTTATATCCAATAAAGATTTCAACAAAATGCTGCTGAAGATTTGCCGATCAATTGTATTCTTGAACTCTCCTGTCAGGCCACTAAAATAAAAATTGAAGGAAGAATGGTCTGCCTAGATCTTGATTCTCATGCTGCCACCATAAAAATGTTTAAACACTGCATCTTCTGAGCACTTCTCTATAGTATGAAATATCCCATTCTGTGGATAAAATAGTTCAGATACAGAATAATTAAATTATTTTCCCAAGGTAATAGTATCTCTTCAGAAAACTGGGGGGGTGGGGTGGGGTGGGTAATGGGGAATATCATACACAGCTGGTCTATTATGCTATCACAGGAGAAAAAATCTTGGAGTAGAAAATTTGTCTGTCTCTTCAAAAATAAATTGGACTCAGAAAAGCTAGAATAAGCTTGTAGTTGCATTTTGTAACGTGCAATGAAGTCTAATGAACATAAACATATCATTAAGGGGGGAAAATGCTTTTAACTGATATGTTCCTAGATAGATCCATCCAAATTTGACAAAAACAATAACAGATTAATTCTTTTAGTGTGCACCTATCATCTGTAGGGTTTGACTTATAGATGACATCCTGAATGAGAAATCTGCACCACACTCATCAGAGATGATGTAACAGAAGGAAAAGTAGCTAGAAAGATCCACTCTGAAACTCACTGTACTATACTCCGGTATTATAATAAATTACTTTCAGACCTAAAATTCTTGCATAAAATACTGAAATTGCATCCCAGAGCTCCCTCTGGTAACTGAAGATTTATCACAGGAAAGTAGGTATTAGGTAGTGCTGCGTTATCTGAAATAACAGTAGGCTAAAAAGATATTCTATCTGAGCACGTGAGGTACCATTATACTGAAACTTTTTATTGGTTTCCAAAGGTACAAGTGATTGTCAAAATCAATAATAAAATCTTTGATTGGTAAGAAATACATCAACATGCTGATTACATTTCACAAACACCAAAGACGTGCACACATTTGTCTTTTTATCTGCAACGACGCTATTTTAGATTATACTGTTCATTTTTCATGAGTGCCAAATGCCTTACTCTCCTTGTAACCATTTTAAGAAGTCCCCAATTGCCTTCTTTACCCCTGTTACTTTGTGTACAGCAATTAATTGGTACTTGTATAAATGAGGAGGAGGACCTTCTATGGAGAAGGCAAGTAGTGGCTTTGGAGAGGAGAAGAGCAAAATGTAGGTGAGCAGGAAGGAAGCAGCAGTAGCTAACCAAATAGAAAATGTCGCTGTTGGGGCAGTGCCATGCTAGGAGACTCTGAGCTGTTTGTTCCCTCTTTCCTACCAAAGGTTTCTACCCCTTATACATCACACAACACAGAAAACACACTGATCAGCTTGTTGGTCAAACTAATAAAACCAGGACAGTGTGCTCAACTTTATGCAAATGTTCAAGATGAACGTAATGCTGAGAAACATCAATTCAGCCAAACTTGAGCAAATGAATGACCTTAATCATGTGAATGTTCCCATTGGGATCAATAAACTGGCCTGTGCTATTGCCACAAAGCGTACGAGAATAAATATCCTTACTGAAAAACAGAAGGTGATACTACAGAGAGCCCAACATAACTGAAGAAATTAATGATTAAGCTACAGACATGAAAATAAAAGAAGAAAAATGAAAAATAATAGCAATCTGTTAATAGAGACTCTCAACATTTTACAGACATTCAAAACAGTGCTTTTGAATAATGCAAGATGGCACAGATGTGAACATACTTGACAAGTCAGGGCAGACAGCACAGGGTACAGAGACTTGAGCATTAAAATTCCAGTAGCCTACACAATAGCCAGGACATATAATTCCTGTTCCTTTATTCTACGGCCATTGATTGATCTGAAAACAAAGTGTTCTTTTAATAAACAGGAAGGATGATAAGTTTATGCTTAGAACCTTTTCCTGTAAGTAGTTTGCACTCCAGATCAAGAGATGAGTTTAGGAGTTCTTTGGTAGTCTAGGTCCTTATGCCCAACCACCCTCTTGCAACTGGCAGAGAGAGCAGGTGACACAGCTGGGAAATACATCATGAGTTTGGGTTGTCACAATGGTCTGTGCCTCAGAACTGCCCATTTAAGAAGTGAACATGGTTGTTCTAATCTGGTTTTGGAATAACCAACTCAGAACAGGCTACCGCCAACATCAACAACCATCTCTCAGCTGCCCCAACCATTTCTCAGCTCTAACTGAGGATCAAGGCATCATTTCGAGCAACGTGAAAAATACCTTGCCAGTGCCCTTTTTAAAATGTCAGATTCTCACTTTGTTTTTCACATATTCTTAAGCACTTTAAACTAAGATCACCCTTGGTATCATTTTCAGAGGATCAGTCTCTCTGGGAACAGAGATTTTTCTTTTGACCTTTACATTTATCGCTAAAGAACATATTTTTATTCCTGACACTTGCTTGGAGAAGGTTTACAAAAATTGTCTCTTTCCATGGTTACACTGTACTTCCTTCTGTAGTGATGCTGGCAGCTGCTCCCGCCCCGGTGGGGTAAGCGCTGACACGCCGCTGACTTTTCCACTGGAAGTGCAGCTACAGCGTTGGCTCCGGACCGCACGGGGACAGCGGAACAAATGGGAACTGAGAATGCCATCTCATGGTGGAAATATAAACTGCAAATGCAGCCTGTGGAAGTACAAAAATGGCTGTTTCTCGGCTAGGTAAAGCAAGTACATCGAGTGCTTAAGGATGCAGCTGGGTGTGGGTGTATGAATAATTATTAATCTCTAGCCTTTCTTTAAGTGCTTAACAACAACTGGATTAATTTAGATGCCAAAGCTGAAGACTGTTTGTGATGACAAGTGAATAGAGAAGAGTACAAGGGAAAGGAAGAGAGAAATGCTCTTACATTCTTTACTCACTGACTTGCTTTCATTTTCTCTTCCAACTTTTTTAGCTCCCTTAGCATGGAAATAGAACCCACTGAACACGCATGACATGGTCAATATACCAACGTCCTCACCAACTTATCTTAAGCAGCAAACTCAGACCAACAGTTATATCATTGTTAGATACAAACTGGCCATTACAAACAAGACTAAAAGGAAGAAGTACAGGCTACTTCAGTGCTGGACTTCCTCACCATGCACAAAGCATCTCCACACATATGGGAAGCAGCACTTTGTTCTGGAACTTGGGGTATCCAGCAGTTAGGACGGGGGCTGTTAGATGCTCAGAGGTCCAGAAGATTTTACTGTCCAAAACAGCAGGGCACAAGGAGCACTAAATGCTATAAAATGAGTCCATATTGGAGAGAAAATCTGTGAATAGACCCTGCAAATTTCTATGGGAACGACATGGATTTTTATAATTGGACTGTCATTACACTGGAGTTATGACCATAATAACTAGTTCCTGAAACAGTCCTGGAGGGATACTGAGACAAAACAAAGGGAATTGTTACTAATCTAATAGAAACTTATTGGTTTTCAAACTGCAAGATATATAGCACAGGTGAGGTTGCTTTCCTCAGTGTGAAGGCAGCCTAGGGGCATGTATGTGAATGTGTGGCTAACAGAACGTGGGCTTAACCCTGGTACAACTGTGGTGTCAGTGCTCTTGGAGATAAGAAGTTGGAATTCCGACAAGAGCAGATCACGGGAGTCGTGGCAGCTGCCAGTGGGGAAGCATCCTTACACATGGTGGGCTGTGGTTTCACTATTGGTTTTTTTTTTTTAGTGTTGGTGTTGGGTTCTGTTCCTTCATGTCTGATTTTTTTCTTAAAATGCAGTGAAAGTTCCTACATTAAACCACCATCTTTAGAATTTCAGGCAAATCTTGTCATGTGACAGCAGAAGTATTGTGAATTTAACCTGTCCTCAGTGCATAATTGCTATGTGAACCCTGTTAAGTCTTCAGCTGGGAAAGTGTGGGAATGTGCTTTTTTGGAGGCAATGATATAATTTCTACTTTTTTTTTTTTTTTATAATTTTTATTTTCCTGTTGAGATATTTAACTCAAGCCATTGCTCTGAAGCAGAGAGAAAACTTGCCCAGGAGAACCGCACACATGCTGAATATTTATATAGGATGACAATGACATTTGACTTCAGATTTTCTTTGACAGAAACCAGTGCCATTCAGCTGTGACCCATACCTCCTTGTCTTGACAAGCTGAGGAAAACATAACACCTTGGACCAAAATTCAATGAGGCCTGAATTCCTCATTCTGTCCCCCAAAAATACTAACTTAAATTTGATACATCTTAGAGGATGAATGTGTTTTAAAGGGCAAATTTTAAAACATTATAAATGCTCTTATTCTGGCTTCTATTTGTCCATAGTACAATGTATGAAAAGCTGTTCAAACACATGCATAAATTTAGTCTTTTTTGTAATTATTATTATTTGAGGAGATTGAGAATAGAAAACAAATAGATCAAGGATAAGAAGGATGTGACAGAGAAGAAAAGTGGATAATATGATCATTATTCGCATTTTGCTAAAGCTACATTTAATAATAGTGCCTTCTTGAGACTAATAAAACTTGTCCTACTTTTCCAAAATATTCTAGCATATCTGTGAGTACTACAGCTCCACTAGAATCACACTCTATTAGGGTTTGGCCTGATCATTTATGTGATTAGGACAGCTCTCCCAGAAAACTGAGGTAATATGGAAAATAATATTGATGACCTGACACATCATGATTTCTAGAGTAAAATCTTAATGAGTTGCCCTGGAGGCAGCACCTGAAATAACCTCTTTGAAATGAAATGGAAAGCCATAGTTCTGATCACACACAAAAAAACCCCTACACTTTGTAAGTCTAGGAATATTAAATGGACACCAGTTCTGCTGTAGAACCCTCTAGTTTTGTTTGTGACTTCATAGCCTGATTTCTTTGTGTAACTAAAATATCACATTAAGACAATGCTGGTGCTGAATACTGAGGCACTCAAGAAGCCACAGGTGTCAAAATTGAAGTAGCTTGTTCAACTTTCACTCACCACTTTGTGAATAATCGGTTTATCACATACCAAATCTTACATTATAATATACTACTTGAAATTGATACATTAATATATAATAATTTTCCTAGCACAGTAAACACAAATATCATCATTTATTTATACATACTACTGTGTCAAAGATAAAATTCACAGAAATCGCTTTATGAAGCACCTGCAGTAAATATCTCAGCAAGAATGTCTTTCACCCTCTTGTTCACAAAAACATTCCTGTGTTTTCATTAAAGAGTCACTAGCTTTAAATTCCAAATCAAAGCCTCAGCCGCAGCTCAGAAATTTGAATCTGACCTTGCCTTGCTCCTGAGCAGTATACGCTACCCACTATGCCACACAGCTGTGCTACATTTTTCTTGCTCTCCTATGGTGATGAATCTAAGCAATCTGCGTGTTAGCTGCAAAGTCACAAGGGTCACATAAGTATCTGCAAGATAGGCAGACAATGACTCTTCTGGAATTTTTGAAAAATAAGGGGAAACAACAGAAAACAAACCAACCCATCTGGAATCTAAATCAAGGGTTGTTTTCTTTTTGGTGCACACACACAAACCTTGCAAGGAGAATATTCTATCATTCTGGCTCTTTGCGTAATACCTCTGGGCCCTTTTATAACATGTAACTATCAGAAGCCAAAAATCCCAACCCACACAGATTATTATTGCAGTGCTTGGAAAGTTATTCCAATGAATCAGACACACACACCCCCCTCCCCCCCCCCCCCCCAAAAAAAAAAAAAAAAGGGAGAGAGATACCCCCGTTCATTCAGAGGCTGTCCCACAGCTGCTTAAGTTTATAGGCCGATTCACTTGGCTTCTCTTGTTTTTTCACAGCTAGCAGAGACCTTGGATGCTCTGAGACTCTTGTATGCCAATCAAAACAAATTCTTAATAAACAAAGAAATCTTGCCTTTGAAATCCAGAGAGAATCATGCTGGAGAGCAGCAGCTATACAATATTTTCCTTTCTGACAAAGCAGCAGTAACCCTCTTAAAAGAATTCACGAAATGTCAGAAAATGTCCCTTCCTCATGCTCCAAACTAGATTTTTTTTGCCATTATCTTCACAGGATGAGCTGTTTGTGAATAGCAAAATTCTGTTTGATTTTTAGCAATGAGGAGTCAAGCAACTTTTTGCATCATGAATATTCCAGTACCTGCCTCAGCAGAACTTGTAGCAGGGCTTCAAAGAGCAATTGCTCCAGTTTTTTTTCCTTTTAAGGTCTGAAGACACTCCACTTCTGATCATAGTGTACCTTTAGAAATCTTGAGTAACAAAGACAGCAAGCTGAGAGTAAGAATAGGTTTAGTTTTCCTTTGGAAAATATAGCTTTACTACCAAGGCTCTTTAGAAACCATTAGAAAGCAAAACTGGTGATTTAGGGTCCTAGAGTGTGAGGGTACCCACAGTGTTTTCAAAAAATATTGATAGATGATGAACCCTGAGAGCCCAGACGCAGCGGGCATGAAGGAGTTATGGGGATGATTAATCTTATCTCATCTTACATTTCTCTATGTTTGCCTATTGCAGTAATGTGTGAAATTGCTGTCAATTCTTTCCACTGCAAAATCTCTAGAAGACACTATAAAATCTATTAATTTCAAATTTCCAGTAGCCCAGACCAGAAGTCTATATGATACCCAAAGAGCTATTGTGATTCCACAGTGTTAGGGATACAGATAGCTCAGCTAAGAAAGACAGTATGCTCAATTTACAGCTATTCATTGACTGAGATCAATACCAACGTCTGACAGACCTTGTTGCACATTGATTATAAGGAGTTCCAAGTGTCCTGAAAAAATCTGAACAGCAGCAAGAGGCTGGGATTTATGAAAAAGCACAGAAAATAAGGGGAGAGAACACACCATTATTCTGGGAATCCAAGAAGACAAGGAATTGTGCTCCTTTGGATAAGAATAAGGAAATCATGCTGAAGAAAACTCTAGACTGGCTGTAACAAAGGCGCCTGCAGAAAGAAATGCATTTGCAATAAAAGCTTTTGGAAAGTCAAGAGGCTCAGTGAGAGTACAAGCATCTTTTCTCTCCAAGGTGACCTCTCTCCAAGGAAAGCAGATATAAGCATTGGAGGGTAACACAGGAGAGAAGTACAGGGAGCAGAGAGTTAACTCCTCCACACATTAGCCATGATTTTGTGAATATCTGTTTTGATCATGGAGAAAGGAATTATCCAATGTTGAGGTGCTCATACCTCTATGGTACTTTGCTTTAAAGGCAACATGTTCTGACTCAACAAATGAGTCTTCTGGAACAAGTGGCCAAAAATGTCAGCTGTCTCTCATCCTTTGCTTTTATCTTGCCAATTTAATCACTGTCTTAAAGAACAAACAAACAAACAAAAAACCCAAAACAAAACAAAAACAAAAAAGAAAATAAAGCTTCAGATTATTTTTGCAGAGCATGTAATTCCAGATTCCACACATGTTTACAAAGACATTTCTGAAGTACTTCCAGCAGAAGTTAAAAAATACCAATTTTCTTAGTTACTTCTTTCCCTGGTTTGGCCCTCTGCTCAGGTACTGCCTTGGGGGGTTACCAACAAACCTGCCGAGGGATCTGTGAGGACTCTGCTGAGTTGTGAATCATAACTAGAGCTGCAAAGTGAAACATCACTTGGTTTTGCTGTGATGCTGACCAGAAAGATGAAAGTAAGAATATTTTGTACAATGTGTCCACATATGCACATTAACAATTAATATACTTAAAGAAGTCTTTAAGGAAAATAAGGACAAATTTATACAATGCTGCTCTGTGAAGTAAGTAGTAGAGTTTGTTCTGAAAACGTGTGGTTTACATGCTAGCACTTACTAACACATCGGTGAGACAGCCTTGAACACCTTTCCCTTCTATGCCTGTGCTGCGCACAGGGTAACAGAAGAGTCACAGAGAGGAACGCAGATGTGCTGACTCAGGAAGCATGCACCAGGAGTCCTTCCATTGTAAAAATGTATTCCAGAACTTGCCAATGATCAACTGCATTTAACCCAGAGCTCTGCTTTCACTCTGCTGCAGTTACCGAACCCCAAGGCCTGGATCTGAGCACTGTGCCGTATTATGAATTTACTGCTGAGAATGATGGCACAGAGAAATATGCATTTAACTTCTGGCATCTGCAACATGCTCACAGTTGTCCTTGGTCAGTAACAGAACCAGGTAAATGCTCATATGTGACTTCTGTGCGCTCATTTATTTCACTTAACTTCTAGCTTAGCGTGTAATATAAAATCTAAAGAACTATATTTCAGCATATGGGTATAGAAATGCTTGGCCCAGTGGATTCTCATGCACACAGAACTGTGCATTACGCACAGCTATGAGCACTGCGAGAGATGAACATTCACACTTGACCCTTAGCTGTCTCTTGTAAATTTGTAGTATAGGCATTGGAGTCAAAACAAATCATTCATTTCTTCCAGAGCTCCTCTGTCCCTCATGTGAAATTTCTATTTAAGTGGCTGGTGATCAGTGCTGCCTGCAGGATGCTTGCTGATTTAAATAGGTTTGTGTCAGTTTTCTATAGCCTTGTATTTGAGCCAAAGGGCATGATAACGTATGTGGGTGAAACCTGTCGGGAGAGCAGGAATAAGCAGATCTGAGTTTGAATGTCTGTAATTGCCGTTTCCCCTTTGAGCAAGCAGTCTGCCGAGTCCTCCAAATTGCGGTTTTCTTTTGTTGTCTGCACAGTTCCTATTCAAGGATAAAAAAGGGTCATGATCTGACAGTGAGACTCACACTTTTCAAATCTAGAAATTGGCCACAGGGAAGGTGAATAATGATGCTGTAGCCCCAAATCCCACTTTTTTGGTAGACAAAGTTTAGCGCCCATAGTGTGTGTGTGTGTATAAGGAAACTCCTTTAGGTTCACTTTCAGAAGAACAGCCTAACTGAAAATGTTTCTCTTCTGCATGACCTCTGATGTGCCACCTCCCTGCTTTTCTCTGTATGCTATAGCAACAGGGAGGATGGGGCCCAGTGGGAGACAGCCCAAGTAAGAGAGGGGAGAGAAAGACAGCATGAGAATAGATGAACGTGGACAGCAGTCAGACTGGTCTTGTGTTCCCCCACTCCCCCCCTTTTGTATTTTAATTACACAGTTTAAAATAATCTCCTCAACTTTGGGAGGAAATCTGCTTGTCAATGGGTATTTGATCTGGCATTGACTCTGTCTGTATCTGCAACCCCGTTACTACAGGGAGATCCTGGGGTTCCTTTGGAAGAGAAGAGGAGATGAAATGGGATGTAATATGCTGGCAAAAAGTGCTGAATAGAATTGGCTAATAGCCATATGGTTTCACTTCTAGCAGAAAGACATTAAATGAGACAGGCTACATTTAATTGAGCTGCTTTCTGATTAAAGAAATAGATAAAGAAACCTCTGTGTATATGCATGTACATTATATATTTTATATATATTTTACCATTCTAAAATACTTTCCTCATTCCCAGCCTACTGTAGACTGCTTTAAATCTTACAATAAGGTTGGGAATACCCAAAGAATGAAAGAGGAGAAGGTTCATGTTAGGATTATGTTTCTTTGCTTATTCCATGTTATCCAGGGCCAAACCCACCACCACGTTGCACATCAGGAATCAACCCGGCCCACTGCTTTTGCAGGTCTTACATAAACACTGCTTCAAAAAAAGCCAAGATGAAGAGAGGTCTAATCTTTCTTCTGTGGGTATTTTGCTGCATTTATTCATTGATCCTTCTTCTGGATGGCTCTCATAAATACAAGATTGGCTAATAAATTGGTCGAGGTAGAACAGAAGTGCTGTCTTGCATAGAGGTTGTCTAATACTCTCTACTGTGACCCTCTTTCTTCAGCTGCATATAACATAAGTAAATGTTAACTATTTGGGCTTGTGATTTCTGTGTTTTATCTCTTTCTGAAGTTGATTTATGTATGCATCAAAACCAAAGATGTCTCTGTGGTAGCTCACCCGCCTCAGACACATATGCTGTGGAATCAAGCAGTAGATTATTATTGAAACTAAATTTTGTACATGAGGAGGACAAAAAAAAAGTTTTCAATGTCAATGGCAAACTTCTCTGCAAGGCATAGAACACTCTGAACATCAAGATTATTCTGCCATTTTAGAGTGAAGTTTCAACTTTCGTTACTATCTATTTCTTTGCTAAAAATGCTGGTCATCCAGGGATGTGTTAGCACTTAATTAATTTACTAAGTAGAGTACCATGATAACCTTTGAAATCATCAACAGTTAAGGAAAGCCCTTGGCAAACAAAAGTTGATGAAATGGCTAGATCTCTAATTTACATTGCTTTCCCTAGAAGTCTAAATTCTGCACATATTTTAGTGAAATATCACTAGATTTTTGCTGCAGATGTCGAAGTCCAGCTACCTCTTTTCAGGTTCAAGATTTGGTGCTGTGTTTATTTTATTTGGTGCAATTTCTGTCCTTTTGTTTACCACCATCTTCTATGTATTTAAATTGGTATTCTCTGACTACATCCTCTGCTGACAAAATTCCTGTGGGGTCATTTCCATTTCTGAAAAATTCATGCAAAGAGGGCGTAAAAAGCTGTCAAGATAGAATAATGGCATTCACTTTGATTTTTCTCCAGTTAGAAGTGACTGTCTAAGCTGCAGAGCAGGGAAGAATCAAATCCTAAGGTTCTCAAGTCAGTATGTTCAAGTGACCCAAGACTGCACTGTACTCCATAGCACTGCACTGGCTTTTGGCACTAGAGTCATGTTTGCAGAACTCCTAATACTTTAATCCCACTGTATTCCCCAGAACTGATTTAACAAACGTCCACTGGCTACAGGGAGACTAACATCCACACTAATTTGCAGTGATATTTAACACTGTTCTGCAGATGTTAAAAATTCATATATATATATATATATATGTTGTGTGTGAATGTGTGTTTGTATTTTAAGTTAAAAATTCTACTGACTTCACTTGAAAGGATGGTATTTAGAAAAAATAGTAGTCTTCTAGTTTTATCCAATGGTCTGCTGTTGTAAAATGCTTGAGTTAAAAACCAGCAGGTTTTTAGGGATAAAAATAATACTAATAGCAGAGGTTTGCTGAGATCAGAAGTGAAATTTCTGACTGCACCTAGCTGGGCACAGTATCTAACTTCAAAGAGCTGAGGGAAATGGAGGTCATGAGGCATTAGGTTGATGAAAAGTAGAAGCTTAGGTCTGTAGGAGCAAATCAGATTAGCTGAGCTGATTTCAAAACAACTGAGAATCTACTTTAACATCTTTCATTCTCTTATCAAAGAACTGAGACTGAGTATACTTAAATGATTCATGATGGGGTATAACAATTTTAATTCCCTGATCATTCACATGCCTGTACATTTCTTTCAATTTAGGATTTACTCTTAGATGAGCTAAATATTCCCTGTGGAATATTTCCCTGAGGGAAGGAGAGATCTCCTGCCTAACGTATCTGGCACTAGCACTTGGGAAATCAAACTTCCCACTAAAGGCTAGCGAGTACTTGGCAGGGAAATAAAGGGCAGCATCCTTTTGGTAACAGACCTGCCTTTCCACAGTGTACAGTATGTTTGAGTGCTGTATCTACGGCCCTAACCTCTATCCTGTTGCGGACCACCTTACAGAAAGTGTTATTCCATGGAGTACTGTTCCATGGTCTGATCTGTCACCTGTATCGCTAGTGGCAGCAGTAGTCAGATCAAGAAAGACTAGGTGGTCAGTGCAAAGGAGAACATGAACCACTGTGTGTGGGATTTCACACAGAGCACATTGGAGCAGTTATGGTTTGTATGTGAGGTGGACAGACTGGAGTGGACTGCAGCCCAAAGAAGCATGTGTAACTGAGATGAAAAGGGCTGTTGACAGCAATACTGCTATGGTTTGCCCATGCTAATGTGTAACACGGATGCAACGGTTCCATCCCAACAGGTCAGGAGACTTCAACAGCAGGGATGGAAGCCTCAGCTGATCTCTTGGCTAGAAACTGTGGGATACTTGCCCACATTTATTATTCCTTGTTTATTCTTTCCTTTTCAAATAGCTCCACTTCAGTGAAGTATACTCCTACAAAATGGGAGCTTACCATGAGTAACATTGTTAGAACAATAAAAGGAAGTGACAAAGAATTATAACTCCACCAATGTATATTTTACCACCATTATGAGGTATTTCTTTTGAAGTACAGGTTTTTGTCATTATGTTTTTCCTAGATTATTTCCAGAGGGCTTTATTTTCCCATAAAATAACCATTTCACATTCTCCCTTGCTCAGTTACACGCTGTTACCATAAAAGCTAGAATCTTTTGGCTTTTCTTATGTAAATCCTTTGCACTTGAATCGTGCAAACATTTGTAGATGGTAGGTTATCCTACCTTCCTCCTTAAGATACGGGATTGGAAATGCTTGCCTCTGCATTTGTAATATCAGCAGCATTCCCACAAAGACCTGAATTTTAGTTTTGGGTCAAGTTTGACTATAGGATAAAGTGTTTTTTAAAAGAATTCTAAAATAGTTTTTCACATCTTAGCCTGGTTCAGTCATTTCATTTTGTACTTTTCCTGAAATGTCTGCACAAAACCTTTCAAATCTAGCTTTGCAATGTATGCTTAAAGCTGTTGACATTCTGTATGGCAAGGAATTGATTCTGAAATACTGTAATGTAGCCATACAGTAAGTTGGTATTGATCATCTCCACAGACACAATGGGTGAAATTACACAGGTATTAAATAGTTTAATTTTTATTTATGTATTTAATTCCTATTCTACTTTATACAAACACCAGATTATGTGAGTGGTTACTGGCTAAAATAGTTAAATTGCTGATATCCTACCAGTTAAAAACCCTTGCTTCTTCAAACTGTGAAACTAAAACTAAATGAGATAAATGTGGTATAGGCTAAAACTTGACAAGTTTCATCTGACAAAAAAATTAAGAAAATAAGGAAAGAATGGGTAGTAAAATACCCAGAAAAACTTTAATTTTCCATCTTTAATGCAAACTGACATCCTCAAATTACTATAGATTCTTGAAGCAGATAAATAACAACAGAGGGAGAGGCACAGGCAAGGAAAATAAGAAAAAATTGGTAGTGCCAGTGTACTCACAACAAAGCCACAAGAAGAGAGACTCGAGAAGAGACTCAAGAGCCACAGAAAGACCAACTATATTACTCTCCTTAAATCTTTAAATCCGTCAGCAGTCCTTAGACTATTTGTGAGAATATGGTGCAGATCTTATCACATCTCACTAACCAGAGCATCTGCGTTTCACCTAAATGGCATTTTTAATTGTATGGAATGAATTTCTTAGGTGTGGAGTGCTGTTCTTTGTAATGCTTCACAGCCTGTAGCCATTAAGAAAGGTGATTTGACTATTAAATCAGTTGGTCATAATGAACCAAAACGGGCTATTCTAGAGGTAACAGAGGAAAGCTTCAGAAGTTTCTGGTTTCTTTAGCCACGCAGAATGTGACTTTCTAAATTCAAGCATCAGTAATTGCCTATGCCCTTTTCAAACAAAACCGCTTACTTTTGATTTCAGCATTTACTGTGTCTTTCTCACACAGCTGTGCACCATGCTAATACTGTCGCTTTATCAGCTTCTCTCCAGCATGCTCACCTCACCAGAGAAGCATTGTTCTTTGCAGAACATCCCCTGATGCTTTGCCAAAGCCTAAATTTGAACAGCTCCAGCGAAGGGATTTCCAATGCTTCCCTTAAGAGGCTGATAACACTGTAATTAGTCTTTCTATTTGGCAAATAATTCTAGCTTTTCAGCCTTAGTTTCCCCTTTCTTTGTTTAATAGATACTTTCTTTCCTATGTTCACAAGCAATACTGTTCATCTCTTTAATATTTGCCTTCCAGCATTTACAGGCAGATTTCCCACTTTCTCTTCCTCAGTTTATAGTTATTTTATGCATACTTAATTCTTTTAACCTTTTCCTCATGAGCTTCCTTAGCTTTTCGTATGTCTTTAAAGTAGTTAAAAACACTAGCTTTTCAGACAGGATGTATGTGCATTGCTGATCGTGGTGACTTTATTAAGAATACATAAAGAGCATTCTGCTGAAGACGTATTTCGCTAAATAGTTAAATGTTGCTGGAAAAGCAGATCCTTTCAAAGAAATGTTCTGCAACATCACCAGGCAATTCTTTGTTTTCTCAGAATTCTCTGAGGGCACTTACAGGAGGAAAATTGCCTTGAGCTAGGGATTAGAAGCCCTGCAATGTCCTCATTATGAATTATAAGAGGATGAAGCAGTAACGTGACATTTCTGACACACAAGATTTTATGTAGACTTCTCTTGAAGTATAGAAGTGTTGAGTTACACAGAAAAAATAACGGAATAAAGCACCGTACGTATAGAGATCAAAGAAAAAAAACCCAACAGTTAAGACACATAGTATTATATTACTTAAAATATTTTTTGTTATTGAAATTTTTCATCTAGAAAACTACACAGATATTTCAAATGTCTATTGGAGAATTATTGTGCCATGTTTTGAGATGCAATTGTTTTTTACTCAATTTTCTGAAAATATGGAACAGAAGAATTTGAAACTTCTTTAAGCAGAAATCTCAGTACAGCCTTAACTATAAAGTTATTCTCACATTTTCATCTAAAAAAAAAATTACCATGTGATTTATTAGGTAGGTGAAATATTTAAATTTAATTTTCCTTTGGTACAGTTGTGTGTACACATGCCTTGACGTGAGCTGCTAACAACAAAAGATGTACTCACATCTTTGCTGTGTTAAAGTCTCCTGTACAAGATGTTCTAACTTTTTTATGAGTCATCAATACCCAAAGAATAGAAGTAACCAAAGCAAAGGAAGACAGACTTTATCTTTCAGACTAACATCTTTAAACTCCAAACAGACAGGACTACTTTGCAAGCCAGCAGCTTCACCCAGCTAATGATTGTCCACAAACTGTTAATAAGTATAGCCCCATTCGTCCACCTTAGCTAAATTCAAAGTTGTGTTTCGTGTCCTAAGGATAAGTTCCAGTCACCAAAAAAATGTTGATGCAGGTGATGGCATTGGAACAAAAGTGTTCAAAACCCATTTATTTTAGGAGCCTGTGGTACATGATTCCAAGTTTTAGGAGGTGGGTAAAAGTGCTCAAGAGACTCTGTTCTTCCTGAAGAAGAAAAGGATTAATTAAGTGGGCTATTCTACAGTGCCCCACAGACAGGGCATACTTCTATAGCATACCGTTACTCTCCACAGGGGCCTAGAGATGAAATATAAACACTTGTTATGATAGGAGGTGTTATGATGAGAGGTTACAGGAAACAGCAAGAGACATTGCTTTCAGAAGCAGCAGGGGTATCAGCAAGTGGAGAGGCACCTCATTAGCTCCTGTCTATAGACTGCAGACAGTTTGCTTTGCAACTTCTTGTTTCTCTTTGTGAGACTCCTTATAGTCAACTCCCAGCTTCCTAGGAAGAGATGAAACAAGAGAGAGGCTTCTCTCATTCCATTTGGTTATTTTCAGAGGAAAAAAGTGAAAGAAATCTTTCAACTCTGAATGGAGAATGAATGAACATCACCATCCTAATCACAGTGTCATGGATCAGTTTCCAAGTTTGTCCCTCTAACAGCTTCTGTGTTGTAATGAGTTCTGCCTCTCTTCTCCTACTCAAAAATTACACTCACAGCTACTTCTCCTGCTTGCCATCTTCCTTTTTTTCTCACTTCTTGTCCCAGCATACTAAGCAACCTCATCATCGTGTGATAGTAGAATCCCTGGCAAAGTTCCTTCACTTTTGACCGTATGTCCCTTGGTACTGTGCCAAAGCTTTTATTATTTACACTTGTCTCCCCCTAAAAAGAAGCTTGATTGCTTTTAATTGACATTAAAGCACTTAAAATCCATTTGTTTTACACAGATCTAAGACTGCCTGTGAATCAAAGCTCATCCTGATAGCAGCCATGAGAATCTGAGTATGCTATGTGACACGCCTAACCAGTCACAGCTAACCTAGCTCAGTTTCTTAGCAGTGACAGCACATTGATTGCAAACAGCCAAATAAACAAAGTGATAAAATATAACATTAAACTTTGCCCTAAAGTAAGGATAACTCTAGGAGTTGCAGATTCTAAATGCTATTCCACATGCACAGTTACTCTTCTAATTAATCCTTCCAGTGGGTTTTGTACCTTGGCTAACTTGTGTTGAAAATAAATACAATACAATTTTCAGGAAGAACAAAGTAACTCTATTAACACTGCTTTTGAGACCTTTCTCTTCTCATTTTTTTCATTATCACTGTGTAAAACTAATAACACATGATTATTGGGTATTTTTACTTGACTGAATAAAATCTATGACTTCAGTCTGAGGAGAAGTAAATGATGTATCAGGAAATAAGACAAAGCTAGCTTCTACGCAAAGCAACACAAATCTTACTCTGGAGAAGTCCAGTCTTTAATAGTGTGTTACAATGGCAATAGCCATTCTTCATAAACAGATGAATCACCTCTAACAAATGACTGAGATATTTATTCCATTCTGTCATTATTCATACAGGACCTCTAAGCTGAAATGTAAATGACTTATGCTATATCACTTAAAATATCACTTCCTTTATACCCACCTCATCTTGCCCTCCATTTGACAAAATGTCATTAATTGCTGGAATCGGTTTGCTTAAATATTGTTTGTTCTTACTCTGAACAAAAGAATGTCAAATTTTAGTGATGGAAAGAGAGAAATTCAAACCTAGCCCAAGGTGATGATTCCCTGTGAATATCATATGGTGTTTTTAACAAATATACAATTTACTTACAAATAATAAACAAAAATAAAGCCCTGAACAGACTCAGGCACTTTCCTTTTACTGGAATAACTAGTGTGTTTCAGAAGCCTTAGTGGTTAAAGAAGCACATACTCTGAACATCTAAAAATTATTGTGTAGCAAATATGAGTAAATACAAGTAATATATTCTTTGGCTCAGTGCTGCCAGCACTTTAGTGGCTGACAGTGAAAAAAAAAAAAAAAAGAAGTATGCTTATCAGACTTACACCATGACAGAAACCATGTTCACCATTGTGTTGGTTTTGGCTGGGATAGAGTTAATAATAAAGTAGCCAGTATGGGGCTGTATTTTGGATTTGTGCTGGAAACGGATGTTTTAGTTACTGCTGAGCAGTGCTTACACACTCAGGGCCTTTTCTGCTTCTCATGCCACCCCTCTGCCCGGGGGCTGGCTGGGCATTGGCTGGTTGGTGGTGAGAAATCATTTTCATTTGCACCACTTGTCTTTCCTGGGTTTTATTTTTCTCTCTCTTTGTTATTTTTTCTTTTCCTTACAATAATAATAATAATAATAACTACTACTCCTCCTATTAATTTATTATTAATACTTAAATTATCCATTTTTCTCTCAACCCATGCGTTTTCTCCCTTTTACACTTTTGATTCTCTCCCCCATCCCATTGGTGGGGAGAGTGAGTGGGTGGGTGGCAGTGTGGTGCTTAGTTGCCAGCTGGGGTTAAACCACAAGAGCCATAAAGGGCAGAAAGGCTTGGGCTGATGTTTATATCTGCCATTAAGCAACTCAGAAGTGAGAACTGGGCTCTGCCACATCCCAGACCCAACAAGAGTATGCAGGGCCAAGACTGAAGAGGACAGTATGTAGTCATTCCTGCAGGTGGATTACACAGTTTGTCCTAGTGCCAGGGCAGGACTACCTACTGCAAGTGCTCCCCACCAAAAACACCATCTCCTGCGCAGGGGCACTAGAGTCAATTCATTCCAACAGGAGCAGCCTGTGTTCAGGCACCATCATTTTTTAGTGTCCTGCAACTCTAGGACAAGCATTGCTAAGACTGAGCTGTGAGCCAAAGTAGTTTTTCTGATAGGGCATGGATTCCTGTTCCAACATGCCTAGGTGCCCAATTCATACTGATCATATATGAGCTTCTACGCATAGGTGATATTGGAACTTTCATCAAAGCTTGAAACAAAAGACTTCTCCCTTGCAGTCACTGCAGAGTTCACTAGACCATTTAGCAAGTGTAAAAGCAAATTTGGGAAGGGGAGAACAATTACTCTGTGTGGGTGTAAGAATGGGAAAAAGATGGAAGAAAGGGCAAGGGAAATTGTGCTAGGACACACACCCCCCACCACCACCCTTTTAAATTACCTATTTTGTTGAGAACAAGAACATGTACTTTGATCACAGGCTTCCTCTTCAATGTGTCCCACCGCAGGTTTTATACAATCATTGCAGACAAATCTGATGGGCTTTTTATTCTGCATCCTGTGTTTGGAACAGGTCCAGTTTCTGATTAAGTCAGTGGATATATACCCATTAACTTCCTAAATTTAGAGTCAAACTCGTTTGTAGGTATGCATTTTAGTGGTGGCATACATCAGGTTGCTTACAGCTTGTTACTGCACCTGTTTGGGAAATACAGTTCAAACTGACCTTGCAAGAATTCACAGCCTGCAGAGACAAACCCTTTCTAGCAGTAACCTTGCTTTGACTCAGCTATTAATTACTCTGCATATAGCATTGTCATTAATTAGTTTATCTATTAATTTTTCAGTTCAACATAGAGCATAAGCTAAATCAGTAGTATATAAAATAAAGACCAAACATCTCATCTAATACATATTTAATGTAAGAAAGTTGTGCTTTTCCAAAGTAAGAGTCATGTGTGGATCTCTATTCTCAAAGAAAAAGTTAAAGGACTAAAATTTAAAAATGTTTTTAAGTGTCCTTGTAAACCAGGAGCCTGAGTTCCGTTTTCCAATGTGTCTTGAAGCATTTTAGTTTTCCATGGTATCTGGGAATCTAAATGTCCAAATCTCATTTTAAAATAGAATTCAGATACTTTTTGAAATTTTACTTCTTGTCTAATAGTTTGTAGTCTGTTACATTCATGGTATTGTCAAGGTGGGAAATCTTCTGAGCCTGCTATATGTATGGGTGTTTCAGATTTCTTCTTCAGTTACTCTTTCATATCACAACCTCTAAGGGATGTCTGGAAATATTTTTTATCTTCCTTCAGATCTTTGCAAATCTGTTTTGAGAAGGCAGGGATTCAGGAGGCATTATTATGAACATTTTAGTTTTCCTTGTATGCCAAGTAACAAATGTGTAAAATAAAGGACTGCTATCAATAAGCAGATACTTTATACATTGAACACATGTCATGGATCAGAGTTCTAAGACAAATACCCAGCCTCATGACAAAACCAGAATCAAATTACCTCAGTGGTTTCTGATATACTACCAGCCAGAAGCCAGAGGGCATTATTTTTCACTGGTAGACAACATTTCAGTTCCAGTAAATATTCATTGACTGTTAATTTTCTGAGTAGCTGTGGTGCTGTTATAAATTTTGCCAGTTTGTGTAAGTCAGCAAAAAGCCACGAAAGCTAGCTCATAATATCACACATGGGCAGCTTAAGTCAGCACTGCAGTTACCACTACAGGAGACCAAAGTGACACAGAATAAGCTAAGCTAAATTTTTAAGGAAATTTAAGAACAAGAAAGAAAGGAAAAAAGTTTTTCATGAACTTGTGCGCTTGCTCTGTTATTTTATTATGCCTTGTTCTTTGGACTCTACAGCTCTTCTCCATCTGGCCTCAGGCATATAACTCTGATTTCAACAGAAGAGAGACACTAACTACTTTTGAGAATTGGGCCTGAAACTTTTTTGGATTAGGCACGGTCATTAAAAATAAAACAACAAACCAACCCAAACATCTTTTCCAATGTATAACTCATCTAGATGACCAAGGCGGCTAGACATTATTGTAATTTAAAATTTTAAATACATTGTTATAGTTGATGACAAGAAGACACAAATCAAGACAAAAGTAACAAAATGAAAAAAGGAATAGGAATAATTTTGTGCAGATGCTGTTGATATACTGGTTTAGAAGTACTCCACTTCATTGTGCACGCCCTCTCCAATTTGTCATTTCCTTCATCTGCCCTAGGCACTTATTTCTAACAAAGCATACTATGGAATACAGTATGAGCTGGGTATTAAGAATCATGAATATAATGTTTTAATAAGAATTGTCCCTCTGACTTCTTGAGTGAATTGGGTAAATCACTTCACTCTGTATACTCAGTCTGTCCGTTTGTAGAATGGATTATAACTATACCTGGAACAGAACTTCACCTGCTAACATCACTTTGAGAACTTGGTACCCATTTAACAAATACTTAAGAGCTGCAGGTGTGATTCTACTCTAGATTTTCTTCTGCCTCTTCCTGCTATTTCTAAAGATCTTGAGGAGGTGAAATACGTGGACCATAAATTCTGCAGTGAAGAGAAAGAGAACCATAATAAGCCAGTGTTCTGGGAATGACTGGGATTATAGTTGGCCATTGTGCTGCCTCTATAAAGAGAGGTGCTAACAGCAAGTTACCAAGCCACATTCATGAGAGCATTTGGTAGTCACCACCTGTTGCAATTTGGCGTCTTGTACAGTTTATTCTTTGGGATCATTTGGTGTCCACAGGGACACTATGACACAGGTCAGAAGATGAGAGATCAGATTGGATCAATGATTGATTCTGGTCTACTATTCCAATTTCTATTCAGCATATTACACTTACAGAATTTTCCATTCAGTGACCTCAATAATTTGAAGGCACTAATGAAGTAATTTCTCACAAGGGTACGATATTACTGTCACCACTTCTTAAGGAAGACAGAACTCATACTAACAGTCACCGCAGTTCAGCAATAGAGCAAGGTGAAATTTTTGGACCAAGTATTTTTTATACCCCAAACAAGTAGCTTTGGGTCAACTGACGTATTTAATAAATTAATGTCTATTTTGTGAAATAGTCTGAAATTAGACGAATGGGGAGATGTTTTAAAAAATGCTAATAATTGGAATTCCAAGCAATTGCAACATTATTTTTAAATTAATGTTTTACCTTGAAGTTAAGTTCAATTTAATTTTTAGAAAATAATTATAAATAATCATCTATTCAAAGTTGAACACAAATGAAATAACATTGTGATTTTTTAAAAAAAACAAAATTTGCATGGATATATTCTCAACTGTGTGAAAATGAAATCAGATCAAGGAATGCTCTTTTCTAGCTTGGACCTTCTCTGCTGTCAGTAACACAGCAAATAATTTGGAGCTGACGAAAACTGGAATTGCATTTATAATTAAAAAAAACCCAAACCCAAAGACAAATGAATGTCCACAGAAATGTTATGTTTCTTTCAGAAATTAACAAATGTGTAAACTGAGTACTTAGAAACAAGGTCTTTGAATTTTACTGGGTTGAATGTTAATTGGAAGATCAATGAAAAGGTGACAGACTTCAGCCATCACCATTACACTTTCTAGAGAGAAAATTCTTCGTTGACATCAGTCTACATCTATCTGGTGAACAAAACCCTGATCTTCTCCCACCTGGTTTTTGATTAATTATTGTCTTGGATTATCCTATGAAAGCATCCTCCAAGATCACCCAAGTACTAAACAAAAACAATAATAATCCAGTGACATTTATGTGAACAAGTTAAGCAGTCTGAGGCTGTGGAATACCAAAGTCTCAATGCACTTTCATAATAAGAAATCCTTGTTTCAGAGAATAGCTCAGTGCTGACTACCGAGTGAGAAGGGTAAGTGTGGATGAGCTTATATCACCTCTTAAACTTACATCACTTGTTAAAACCCTTTCAGTCAGCATGGCAGATATAGACTATATTTACCATTGATGAAAATACACATTTCAGTTTATGGTAGAATGGAACAGATTTTTTTTTTTTTTTAATTTTATTTCATTTTGGTAGTATGAAGCTCCTGCTTTGGTTTTACTGACTTTAGAACTCATTTACTGAATTTATAACTTAAAGAATTAAAAGTCACTAAGACTCTCAAAAAATATTTTCTTTTCCTTTAGGAGAAACACATACATTTTTATTTTTTTTTAAATGATCATAGATGTAGTCTAATCTTTTAGACGTAGTCTAATCTTTTAGACGTTGTCTGATCTTTTAGACAGGAACCTCAAAGCTTGTCTGTGAGAAACCTCACACAATCAAACACTGTCTTAGAAGGAAATCTCTAGGATGAGCAAAGTTTTACATCCATAATGCCATGAGAATTTCAGACATGATTCTATTGGTGATAAGAACAAAATTATATCTAAAAATAGAGAGAACACAAATTTAACTTTGAAAGGGTTAAAGTGGGATGACTGTTAATTCCAAATTTGGGTTGTCATTTTGAAAGAGACTCTTTACTTTGTCCAAAGGAACATCCCTATTAGTGAAATTGGTTCCTTTCTGATGTGAGGAACCCTACTGCATTCTGGTTTATCTGTTCCTTCTTCCCATTCTGAAGCAAGTCAAGAAAATAAATAACAATCATTGTATAATAGAAGCCAAATTAAATGATTTGCCACGTGGTGTCTGATAATTAACTAAATAAGACACCCTCAAACAAGCAAATCTAACTTGTTTTTATAGCTACATTAAAATGTGAATCTTAAGCAAAACAAGGACATAAATCTCACTAGAAGATGTTATAGCAAAATTCAAGCAGGATTCTGAGTAAAGAGAAGGCTTTATTGAAAGCCATAAAACTTCTTCAGATGCCAGTGGAAAAAATTATGATAATAAAATCAGCTCCAGTTTAATGGCTTGGTAAATGAAGAGAACATTATGCAGAGTCCTGCAGGGTGCTTACAGTCCACCCCATTATCATCTCCTCCCCACAGTCACAGCGTACTTTCTCTAAATGCCTCTCACTGTTTACTTTGGGGGCCACCCCTCCCTCCCCGCTGACAGAGGTTTTGCTGGCCAGTGCGTCCTTTCAAGGAAGTACAACTCTGGGGAGCTAAAACCTGGTGCAAAGGCTGCAGCCCTGACACGGGTGCATAGCCATTGCTCCAGGGAGAGGCCTCAGGAGAGTACATACAGGACGCTTAGTCTGTTAGCAAAACACACAGTAAGATGGTGGTTGGCACATGGAGGAAGGGCCCATTAACAGAACTATAATATCCTAAACTAGCATTAAATTCTGCTATCTCCAAGAGTTTCTTTTTTCCCTTAAGTTAAAAAGGATCAGCACAGAACCAACTACAGAGATCTTACCATGAAGAGATCTTACCATGAAGTTGGGGAAAGCCTCTGGCTAAAAATTAAAAAAGAAAATAACATGATGTCTTTTCTGACATACAGTCTGTCAGGGTGCTTCAAATTCTAGTCTTCCAGTCCTGAGCCTTACTTTGGAGAGAAAGTCCAAGAGAGAAGATTTTGGTCAACATGCAAACACATCATTAGGCCCTTACACGTGTGCAAATTCTAAATTAGGAAATTAGAATTTCTAAACCAAATGCAGTTATAGAAAAGCACACTGAAAACACTCTCATTCATCATATCATGGAAAGCTCTCTCCTACATGCTAGTCAGTTTACCATACCTTTTATTGGACATAATCTAAAATACAAAGGAGTTGTCAGAAGTTGGAATTAGTTGATTTTTTTCAATAAAAAGCTTTTTCCAATTTTAATTTCAATTCCAACTGTCCATTTAGTATTCCCAATTAAAACAGAAGATTTAAGCTTTCATGGATTTATTTTTTATTTTTTTTTAAGAAAACAATTAGATGTTTCACATATATCGTAAAATTAGGCAGGGCAGATGCTGAAAAAGACTTCTACAGAATTAAAGAACAATGCATGAAAAGGAGATAAAAGTTTCTAAGCCTAAACCTAGCTGTTCAGGACACAAAACCAGAACAAAATTAGAACGAACCATAAGACACATCTTGTTCAGTTTAAAACCACAGTTTTCTTTTGGCCTAGACTAGTAATTTCTCCTCTGAAATGTAACCTTCCAAATATGATCACAGAATCATGGAATAGTTTGGGTTGGAAGGGAACTTTTAAGGTTGTCTAGTCCACCCCTGCTGCAATGAGCAGGGACATCTACTACATCAGGTTGCTCAGAGCCCCGTCCAACCCGATCTTTAATGTTTCCAGGGATGGGACAGCTACCACCTCTCTGGGCAACCTATGCCAGTGTTTCACCACCTTCACTATAAACAATTTCTTCCTTATGTCTAATCTAAATCTACCTTCTTTCAGTTTAAAATCATTACCCCTTCTCCTATCCCTACAGACCCTGCTAAAAGGTCTGTCCCCATCTTTCTCACAAGCCCCCTTTAAGTATTGAAAGGCCACTGTAAGGTCTCCCCAGAACCTTTTCCAAGCTGAACAACCCCAACTCTTTCAGCCTGTTTTCATAGGAGAGGTGTTCCATCCCTCTGATCATTTTTGAGGCCCTCTCCTGGCCCCACTCCAACAGGTCCATGGCTTTCCTGTGTTGAGGGCTGCAGAGCTGGATGCAGTCCTGCATGTGGGGTCTCTCCAGAGCAGAGCAGAGGGGCAGAATCACCTCCCTTGACTTGAATCACAAGCCACACTGCTTATGATGCAGTCCAGGGTCTGGCTGGCTTTCTGGGCTGAAAATGCACATTGCTGACTCATGTCCATTGTTGACTCATGATGCGGGGGCAGGGGGGAGTTTCTTTTCCTATCATTCATGGTGTCTGCAAAAATTACATTTAAATCAAGGAATTTAAATGCAATTTGCACATCGCTATTCTCAGGTCACCTGTGAGCCTGTATCTGTAGGCTATGAAACTGGACGTTTTCTGTAGCTCTTCTTTATTTAAGCCAGCTGATAGGAGCGTGAAGCACATAGGCATGAATACGTTGCTAAAAAACAAAAGATTGATGAATATAGTCTAGAACCAACTAGACAGTGCAAGTCAACCCTATTAGAAATCTTACATATCTTTCTGTGGTCAAAGCTGTGGATCATGTGCATTTGAGGCACTGATGTATTAAACAAAGTGTTGCTGTTACACGTACCAGCACCATCCCTCTATATTGTGTGAATTCCACATGAACCAGGTGAATAGCTTTATGCCCACTATTTTCTTGTTGCTGTGTTTACACTATTTTCTTACAAAGAAATTAATGATGGTAGTGTTTATTCTGCAGCCCAGAATGAGAGCTATTCTGACAGCCTGTGTCACAACTACAGTTTGTAAAGAGAAGGAAAGGTCTAAAGGGTAAGCCTCAAATATTACAGGCTGAGAGAAAGAGAGGGATGAATATGGGTCGTTATGCACTGAAACAATGTGGGAAGTGGGGAGCTAAAAAATTTCTTGAGACAGGAGGAAAGAGCAGAGTCAAGTTCTGATTTTGCAGGGTTTTATGTGAAATACTGGGAAATGGCCATTCTTGCTATCTTCACCTTTCCCTACCATGCACGCTTATCCTTGCCAAACGCTGGGTTGTTCTACACACATATTATGTCCTCCACCTTGTGCTTGTTTAACGATTTGTTGCTATCTATTCAGTCTAGGTAGCCCAAAACTGAAGTCAGAATGAATAGTTAGAGAGTTATTCTATACTGTGATGTGCTAGCAATAGGGTTAAATATGTATGTACATTGAATCAGCAGAGGTAACTGGAATGAGAGGTCAGTAGTATGTGTTGGTTGTTGTGCAAGCTTGCAATGTCACTGATTACTGGCAGGTTACGCTAACTTAGGCTGACTGATTAAAAATGAGCGTATTACTAATGTTTGCATCAATTTGCGTATCTTCTGGGTGGAATAGGGTGTCCTGCCCATTCTTCTCTAGTTGGAAACAAGCAAATTGGAAACAGAATTCTTGACAGTACATCAAGTGTTGTTAGCCAGCATTGTCAGCAACTCTGCCTTTCAGAGTTCTTTGAACCTGCTGTTTCCAAATTGGAGCAGCAGAACAATTTTAGATAATCTTTATATTTCATTTTAGAGAAGGATGCATCTTATCCTGCCAGGTAAGCACCTACAGAAGTAAAAGCTGGGGCTGGGAATACTTTGAATATTAACAGCGCTTGAATTCACTAGAATTAAACGATAATCTGTGAATAAGTCAACCTCCACAATGTAATGGAATTGTACCAATATGAGAACTAGAGATGGACAGCAGCATATGACACGTGAAACAAACCTGAGATATATTTTTAGAAAGATATGTAGTTTTCAATTTGACCCGATTTATTCCAAAACAAAACTGATTTATCAGAAAGACTGAACAAGGTGAACATCAGATTAATCATAATATCTCATGGATGTAGCTGACATTGCCCTATAAATCAGAAAGAAGACATCTGAACTCAGCTTTTCTGCATCTTAAGGTTCACTAAAGCAGCATAACTACAAAATGTACTGTGATTTACACAAGTTCTCTGGATGTTATATTCATTCCAGTTGTAGTAGGCAAATAAGAACCTAAACAGGTACCTTTTATATGTATATATATATATATATATATATATAAAATTCCCCTTATTAATCAATATAAAGAATTGAAATAACATTTTTGGAAGTATTCGAATATTTTGTTTGATTTTTTTTCGGAATCTGGGGTTTTTTTACTTTTTTCCCTCCGCCTAAACTGTTCACTGTGTGTGACCTTTCTCTAGGGATATGTCAAATTTATGCTCTGGAAAAATTCCAGGCTTGTTAGTTAGTATGTCTGAATGAATAACTGGTTTACAAAGTATTACTTCATTTTGGCATCTTGTACCATAATAAGAGAATTGAGTGTGTTTCACGAAAAGGAAAAGGGAGTCTATTTAAAACCAGATACAGCAAATCACCATGAAGTTCAATTTCAGCCTGTAGCTCTCTGTACCACTTATAATCATATATTTAAATATCAGCCTAAGAAAATGTTACATTTCTACCTGTTAAGCACTAGAATTTGCATTCCACAACACAGCTGTTAAAGCCTAAGAGCACTAGCAGTTCAGAATAGCTACAAAGAAAAAAGTGCAGGTGAGTCTGGGAAGGGAGAGCACTTGTTAAGTCCTATACACCTTCTAATTTAATATATTATGAATATATTCACTTATTCTAGAAGAAAAATGAAATCGATGGTAGAGTATGGAGAATGACCAGCTATGAACATGCCCAGTTTATTCACTGTTTGGTGTAGTGATATTCATCAGGCATAAGCCGACTGCCACAGGTGCTGAGACCAAAATTCATCCCAAGTAACCTTTCTTCCACATATAGTGCCATAAATTAGGCAAGAATATTTTCAGTGGGGATTGACTGTCTGAAGCACCAGGACTCAGCCACTGCTAGAGCCAAGAATGGAGGTAAGACTGGACTGCAGCTTGATCCAACACAACTGTGCCTATACAAAATCAGCAGTGAGAGCACTCATCAGGTTACAGCACAGCACCGATGAGCAGGACGTTGTCAAAGTCCTTGGCAAGGTATAGGCAGTAAGGAAACTTGCCTGCAGTGAGAATTTAGGCTGTAGGAATTGAGAAGGAATGAACTGAGGAAAGGGAGGTTTCCAAATTGTCAGGCATGCCTCCAGACATATCATCTACAGCGTTGTACCACCAGGGAGCTGTTTCTGATGTCTGTTGAAACTGCTATTCAGTTGTGACTGGAAACATGTAAGTTGTTGGTCAGAGTATCTTTAATCAACTGTTTGCTTCATATAGTTCTAATTTTAAGATTTCTGCCTGTTCTACCACCACTATGAATATATTAGATAATGACATTTTATTCTAAATTTGAATCATCTTTAAAGTTAATCACAAATATTGAAAATGTTGATTTTCTTTTGTAGCTGCCTGGAAAGAATATACGAGGAAGTCTGAAAGTTGGCTTTGTAAGTTTTTAGTGAAATGTTCTTGTCTGAAAACATTAATTCATTAAAACAAAATTTCCAATTGTCCAAATGAGTTTTAATGAATCCTTCAATAAAGGCCTTTCAGCTCCAGTTTGGGATTTGGAGTCAGAGGCAGGCAGAGCTAGCCTGATTCTCTAAATTATTTCTTATGTACTTCAGAGTTCTCATCTCAGTAGTGAATGCCCTCATCAATCCATTCCTGGCTGTTTTGGAAAATGCACTTTGTTATGATTCAACCATCATTTATTTTTATTTTTATTTTTTTTGTGACTGTACAGAGAGAAAAAACTCTAGTTCTCCGTTTCACAGGAAGAGAGACAAGAACCTTTCACAGATCTACTCTATCAATAGTTTTGCTAAGTAGGAAATTTGAGGGCCTTGGGAAGGGGCAGGGAGGGCACTGAGACAGAGGTCACTCTCTCTCTATGATGGTGTTACCTTAAGTTTCACTCCAGAATAATTCCAAAAAAAATGAAATTCCTTTGGCCACTGAGTCCTAGAGATTTGTCTGTATAATTCTCATGAATTTTAGGCTGTGGTTATGCTTATATTTCAGTTATTATTTCATCAAATACAGGGCGTATAGACTATCACCAAAAGTTTTCCTCTGCCACACCATATAGGTACAAATGAAAATGTAATAATTACTGCACTACGGTACACTATTATAAAAAAAATACATTAAGACTAACAAAATACTTACAAAACCAGTGAAAGAACACATTGCTGGTTCATGTTCCAGCATACAGAAACTCTTGTCAGCTTTGCAGCATATCCAGCTGGCGCCCAGTCACAAGTGGTGTTCCCTGGGACTCAGTATTGAGGCCAGTTCTGTTTAATATCTTCATCAATTATTTGGATGAGGGGATTGAGTGCACTCTTAGTAAGCTTGCAGATGACACCAGATTGGGGGGGAGTGTTGATCTGCTGGAGGGCAGGAAGGCTCTGCAGAGGGATCTGGACAGGCTGGACAGACGGGCCAAGGCCAGTTGTATGAGGTTCCACAAGGCTCAGTGCCGGGTCCTGCCCTTGGGTCACACCAGCCCCACACAGCGCTACAGGCTGGGGGCAGAGCGGCTGGAAAGCTGCCTGGTGGGAAAGGGCCTGGGGGTGCTGGTTGGTGGGTGGCTGAACAGGTGGCCAACAGCATCCTGGCTTGTATCCAAAACACTGTGGCCAGCAGGACTAGGGGGGTGATTGTCCCCCTGTACTGGGCACTGGTGAGGCCACACCTGGAATATTGTGTTCAGTTTTAGTCTCCTCACTGCAAGATGGATGTAGAGGTGCTGGGGCATGTCCAGAGAAGAGCAACGAAGATAGTGAGGGGTCTAGAGAACAAGTCATACGAGGAGCAGCTGAGGGAACTGGCATTGCTTACTCCTGAGAAGGAGACTTGGGGGAATCTTATTGTTCTGTGTAACTACCTGAAAGGAGGCTGTAGGCAGGTGGAGGCAGGTCTCTTCTCCCAAATAACTGGTGACAGGACAAGAGGAAACAAGCTCAAGTTACACCAGGGAGGCTTAGACTGGATATTAGGGAAAAAAAATCACTGAAAGGGTGGTCAAGAATTGGTACAGGCTGCCTGGGGAGGTGGTGGAATCACCATCCCTGGAGGCATTTAGAAAACATGTAGATGTTTAGCAACGTGATGGACTCTGCAGTCCTGAGTTAACAGTTGGACTTGATGATCTTAAAGGTCTTTTTCAACCTAAATGATTCTCTGATTCTATGATATAACCTTTCCTAGAACAGGAGGCTTTAGATTTCAGTACTGATGTCTTGCTGGAGAGGTGTGCACAAACATGTCCTAGGAGATGTTCCATAGTTTTCATCTCTGTGGAAGCTTCATTGAGAGGGAACCAGAAGGAGCCATACCTTAATGCCTTCAGTAGCCATTTCCTCTGTCCCTCACACTGCAAGCCATTTCCATAACAGCTGAGCACTTTGTGACAGTTCATTAAGTTTGTAAGGTAATGTGTAACTGAGCAATGTGAGTACTCAAGGGAGACAGTGTTTCAGCTGCAAACCCTTCAAAAAGCCTTCCCTACCAGTATCTTACCCTGATTTGGTTTCTGCCAGCCCATTGGAACAAGTTAATCTCAGCCAGCCCCTTGCCCACTTTGGTCATACTAGTATGGTTACACATACCAAAGCAAGGGAGAACCATTTTCACCACTTGCTGCTGGATTCCAGGTGAATGTTATTTAGCTTTCAAAAACTGTTTCTGTACAAGTAACAAAACCAACTAGAGAGTAGCTGTCAATCACTTGTAATTCATTTTTTCTTCTCATGCCAAATGGAAATACATGTATGGTTTGAAGAAGAGTAGACACTGGAAAAAGGCCTTTCCTTTAGAACTGCACATGACCACCTAGACCAGACTAGAAGGGCTTTACATTGGATTTTAAACCAAATAATTAAATAACTGTCAGAAGGTGAGCAAATTCTGTTGAGCAAGTACCTAGACTAGATAAAACCCAACAATTTTGGAAGAAAAGTCTCTGCATCCCGTTGTCTGTTTCCTGAGCAATACAGACCCTAAAAAGATCTTCACTTCAATAATTAGTGTTGGTAAAACTTCAATGATTAAGCTTAGTTAATACACATAAGTTCATACAGCTTTTTTACTACCTCTAATGCTACTTTAAGAGACAAGTCTCTATGGAAAAAAAAAAAGTCATACTTCAATTTTTAAATGAAAACAGATATTGAAGACAACGTCAAATTCTGCTCTATTTTCTTTGTCCTGCATGTCAATGAATGACATAATAATGGCCATAATCTTACAGAAATGTAGGTATAAAATTGTTTTAAGAGTCTTAATTGAGGTGTCAATGAATACTTCATCTATATAATTAGTCTAGGATAAATTGCTTATAATTTCTTCAACACTTACAAGAGACCTTAAGTCCAAGGCACATAGGATTTTGAAGATATCTGTCTTTGTCTGTCATTTTGATTTTTAGTATTAGATTGAATTAGCTTTTAATGAAAATATTCAGTGAGATATTTCTTTCATGACACCCAGGGAAGGATGCCTTCTCAGACTGTGCTTTAACAATGAGGGGCAAAGTCTTATCTAACCTCTGGAAGCCAGTAGTAATTGTCTTTAATTGGCTGGCATTTACTCTGATGTTAAATGGGATAAATGTGACAGAAATCTGATTAAACTGGTTTAGGCAAAAAGCATTAATTACTGAGAAGGGAGACAAAGAGAAGCATAAGAAAAGGAGGCATAGTAGTTTCACTTGGGGACAGCATGGACCTCACCACCAAAATCTTATTAAAGTAATAGTTAAAAAATCTGGATAAACCAAACAAACCATGGAAAGAACACTAAGAGTGAATGGAATGAATTGGAAACTAGGCTGTGTAAACTAAGTGCTAGTTTCCTAAGAGACAACCAGAAAGTAAGAAAACAATTACACTAACATGATGCCCTGTATTCTGTGGTTAATAAAGCTTCAACTGAGCTACTTGTAGGGTAGAGAGACTTGCAACAGAAGCTGAAGTGTCTGCTTTCAGACTCTTTGACTGCAAAGAAAATTTGGTACATGATCCATGCTTTAAAGCAGTGACATTTTAGCAGAATAGTGGTGACAACTACAAAGTTACAAAGATATCCAGAGTGCTTCCAACACCTTTATGTTGGTTAGCCATATAGGGCAGCAGGACTATTTAGCTTTAATTAGAAATATTTTAAGTTCTGTGTCCGGAACTTCAGAAAATCGGACACAGTGGTATGAAGCTTTCTTCCTTTTGTCTGTTTGTTCTTTGGTCTTAGTGATGCAATTCAAAAGACTGTCATGTTTCCAGAAGAAACATGTACCATAAGGGATGCACTGGTTCCAAAGAATACTCAACAAGCCAGTAAGAGCTGACTCAAACAAAACAGACTAAGGGGATATAATAAGTTTTTTGTGTGTCCAAACCGCCTTTAAAGCACACTGTTGCATACGTAAATATTGAATAACACTCAGTACTATAGTCTGGCTAGAAATACATTTTGCGTCAAAATCTGAAATCCAAAGAGACCATTCCTTTGTATTAGAAGGAGACTATACAAAAATGGGACAAAAAGTCCATTACATATCAACACCAAAAACAAACATCCAGGACCTTTTTGGCTAAGTTACAAAACATGATTCCACTTTGAAAAAATCAAAATGCTTTATCTGAATAATTGGGAAACCTGTATTTCAACCATTTTAATACAACTAATTTCAAGAGTGCTTTTTGACAAATGTGTTCTTCTGCAAAACATTATTCTTTTAAAAGATTTCCTACCACATTTTCTGTATGGCAGTCTGTACACCTGTCTTGGACTTGCAGGGGTTTTCTGGGCAGATTTCATAACTAAGGCCAGAATATGAAAATCCAGTTGGAGGAAAGGAATGCCGTTCAGTTCCCTTTCTTTTGTGAAGAGCAACATTTGATTTCTATTGTAGAAGAGGATATAGTTAGATCTTGATCTGAAGAGCCCACTCATTTCTTGATTTTAACCAATATACTTTTGAATGTGAAAGAGTCACACCTAATGCCAATTTTGATACATACTTATAACTGATGAGCTTGTATTAATATCTCGTTAGAAACAGGTACTTGAACTGATGAAAATTTAGGTAAAACTTCTAATTGCATTTTTTTCTTGTATTTGAACAAGTAGGGTTCCAGTATTACGCACTTAGAAGACAGAAGATGCTGACATGATAAATAAAATTTGCTTATGTCCAGGAGGATCTTGAAGAGGATGATGAAGGATATAAATTAGTTAGATACATGATCAGCAGGTTTTTTTATTCCTGTGTGTTTACTTTGTCTTGTGCTTCACTGTGGCTTTGCGGCACTCACGGCAAGCCTGTGACTGGCAGCTCAGCCACACCAAGCTCAGGCAGAGCAAAAGCCTGTGTACTTTATTGGTAGTCAATCATTAGAAGGAAACTTGAAGGGCGTTCTGTTTGAGAATATGGTATGGGAATAGCATAAAACGTAATTAGTATTACTATCACTATATCTTCTTGTGTAAAAAGATGAATAGAAAACTCTCATTATTGAACGGTGCTTTAAATAACTAAGAAGAAAACTGCTCTCTGGGAAATACTTACAAAATTAAGTATCTCAAATTACATTATTTTGATTAAAAACAGATGAGTAATTATAGATTCCAGACTTCATTAACATTTAGTAGAGCCAGTAGTAATGCTCCTATTGTGTTTATCCCATTAGTCCAACTATTTCACTGTGATTACCTTTCATCACTAGTGCCTGCAGAGCACCAATTAGAATAGCTCCATACCAGCTTATTTCAGCACAAACACCACACCACAAGCTGTGTGTTGGCAGGTTCCTGTAAGATACTGGGTGACTTAAAAGGGAACTCTTAGGAGCAATGGGAGTATTAAAACTTATAAGATGTAGTATAGAAAACCTTATAGTCATCTCTAATTTTAGAGGAAGTAGTAGACAAAGCAGGGAGTAAAACACAGGGAATCCTGCCCAGTTAGGAATGTGACTCAGTCTGAATATTTTTGTGGTCAGAAAATACCTGGACCATGGAGAATGAAACAGAAATTGACAATAATTTATGCTGCAAAAGCCAGTGCAAGGATAAGTTAGTACTACACAGGCTACTAATTACTCAGTGCCTTGGTTGTCCTGAGCTGAAGCAAAACCTGAGCCCCCTGAGTACTCCAAGGGTCTAAAGCAGGGGTCCTCAAACTTTTTAAGCAGGGGGCCAGCACGGATGCAGTGGCAGGCAGCCATCTGCGGCTGCTTGGTTCCCCCCCAGCCCCCGGCGGGGGGTGTCTGTAAATACCGGGGGCCGGATTGAGGACCCTGGGGGGCTGTATCCAGCCCGTGGGCCATAGTTTGAGGACCCCTGGTCTAAAGATACCAACTGGTCTGTTGGGAGTTTCACCCCACTGAGATTTCCAGACACATCAGGTCCCACACATTTAGTTAAACTCAAAGACACAGTTAATGAGTCTTTACATAAACTAAATCACCACTGTCCTTTAGTTAAAAACAATGGCCAGATAATATAGAATATATTCAAAGAAGCTAAAAGTAAAACCCCTACATTCTCAGATTCCTACCTACATAATTTTTTGTCTGGTATTAAGCTACCAAAGTTTTTACTTGTAGGCATTTGCAGAGTCCTTGAAAAATTTTGAGAGTATTTGTTCCTTGATGTGTATCTCAGGGCAACAGTTCTTCCACCTGCATCTTCAAAAGGTTCCATTTCAGTATTTAAGTTTGTAAAATTATGCTAAAATTATTTTCTGGAGTTAATATTTAAATAAGGAGTTTTTCAACTTATATAAAGTTCATATTGTATAGTACAACTTAATACTTGTTACTTTTATAAAATCCAGTTGGAAAAAGCTTTTTGTGTTATTTTCTTTCATTAAGCAACAAACACCTCAGAACAGCATTATAGCTGACATGTTTGACACCTAAGGATTATTCAGTACTTGAATTGTATGTTCTATTTCTTGAATTTAGTAGTTCATATAAAAACTCTGGGCACTGAAAATTCACTTGTATATTACCTATTTTCTGACAACAACCTAGTGAACTTACTAAAAAATATGAAAAAGAAACACACTCTGTCCAGAAGTACAGAGGATTCCATTGAAAGGAGTTAGTCTTTCTTGCTTATATCCCTTCAGAATGTGTGGTGCTGTCTCATTCAGCTCTATAGGAAGCCTCAAGATACACAGTTTGTGGTGCGGAAGTGACCAGTGACACACTGAACTCAAAATATTTTCCACTGGATATTTATGGATAATTTTCCCCTTTAGGCAATTGTTAATTTATAGGCCAGGAATTATTCAGAAAACTCTAGGGCTTACACAGTAGTCAGGGTTATGAAATCATAACAGTGTTCTCAGTCTTCCCTTCAAAAGTATGATTCAAAGACAGAAAACCATGTTTATGGTGAATTACTTATGGAGCTCAAATTTACCTAGCTTAAAAAAAAAAAAAAAAAAAAGTGTTACAATGATGACCCAGAGCAGATGAACAAGAAATTTGGGCAAGGATTAGAACTCATCATAAAATTCTTTAATCAAGCAGATAAATACTTCATGGCTAAAAAACAGTAATTGGAAATGAAACTAGAAAAAGACAGGTTGGAAAGAAGGTAGCATTTTGTTTTAATGGTAACTGTGTACTGACACAGTTAATCTCAGGTTATGCCTATTTCCAGTAGCTGAATTTGATTGTATTTCCAACAGAGATTCACTAGCTCAAACCACAAGTTACAGAGGTTTAATTCAGGAATTAAACAGGATGATTTTATGGCTGAAAGACTACTTATACATAATGGTGCTTTGTTGCTTCAAAAATCAGACTCAGTTCCCTAGAAGTTGGATGGGTGCTGTTTCTATCCTATTTCATAGGTAAAGTTTCATTATCTTGATTAAAGAAAACCTAAACCAGTCCTTGAAATACCTTTGCTTGGTGCCCATAGAGTAGCACTAAGCAAACTTAGAAGTAATATAGTTGTCACCTTTTCTTCTGACCCTGCATCCAGGATCCCTGCCACCAATCTCAAAACCTTTTCTAATTGTAAAGTTCATTGGTGCATTCAGTATAAAATGAGTAAGTTAGGTTTTGAAGGTTTGCTTTTTAGCTGACAAGGGAACAACTACAGAGGTTTTTAAGATGATAAGGTGGTTTATCTTTCAAGTAAGTTTGGTTAAAGATCCAGTAGGAACTGCTGAAGGCATATAGATGATCACTTCATCAAGTAGAGAAAAGATAATAAACTGAAATTAATCTCATTTTCTATTTCAATATGTTTCAATTACATCAAGACATCTGACATTATTTGTTGCCTCAGATCAGAAACTCTTTAAAGATGAAAGCTACCCAGAGTGGTCAGAGAAACTCCTTATCTAATGTGTGCAAATATTTAGCAAGCCTGAGACATGCTTTTGCATAAAGCTGGAGCTGAGTTATAAATATCTTTTGCTGAATTTTAATGAAAACCATTTTGAACCCATTGTAGTCTAATGACTTCAACTTCAAACCAAAAAACACATATCAGTAGAAATAAAATTTCTTCAAAATTCACTGGGGTTGAGATGCTACTCCTTGTATTAGTTTCCACCTTAGTTTCCTGCTATGATAGTATTTACTGAGTGTTTTACCTACTTTGTTATGCATTTTTTCTTTAACATGAAGTCTACAAAACAAGAAGAAAGGAAAGGAGGGGAAGCAGGGGTGACTCTTATGCCGGTGTGATAGTTCCTTCCCATGAAAGAACCTGCTGTAACAGCACTATTAGGGTTGCAGGTGCCAGGCCATAAGAAAAAACAGTACGTGAATAAAAGCAGAGAACAAAAAGGGAAAATGTTTCCACAGAGGCTCTGGAAAACAGCACTATAGCAGTCTGGTGGCACGTTACAGAGCTGCAAAGAACAAGCCCTTAGTATTACTAATGCTAAAAAAACAGGGGAACTTTAAGGTATTGTGAAATGCAAGACAACTACATTGTGTGTGTTAGGATGGAATTTTCAGACGTATACCAGAAACATGCTTATTTTGAGCAGTCCTACTTCCCGCGTGGAAGCCTACTGTCCTCTCGGAATGATACTGATACTTCTACATCACCGTGACTGTTGAGAATACCTGGCTCAACCATATGTTTTCCTGTCAACATATTAAGCGCCAGCAGGGCTCATCAGTCCTTGATTAACATCCAATTGCAGATTCAAATCTCGAATGCTTAAGCAGGCTTTTTGCCTAAGGACATTTTCCCTGAGCCACCACTGTTGGTTAATCATGGCAAGTGGAATATATTCATACAAAAGTTTCACAACATCCAGAAATGAGGGTGTTTAAATGGGTTTCATTGTATTCCTTGTGATGCAGGATTTATGAATGCAAGGTCTTTTTCCTTCTAGCTTTAACAAATATGACAGTTGCACACATAAGCAGATGTGATTTACTCCTACAAAGAAACTAATAACACTTAGGTCAATGGAAGATGGGATAGAGGCTCTGCACACCAATCGTCAAGTGTATAGGCACATCTGTTTCAGTCCAAAGAGGGCAAATTGTTGTGTAAAGCACCATCAACTACATCCGAAAGACCATGTGCTACAGTGTTGAAGAAGAGAGATTCACAGTGCCTCTTCAATATGCGTTATAATGCTAGGTTTCCCCAAAAACAAATAGTTCAGATTTTCCTCAGTGAAAATGTCCCTGAGGCAAGAATACTGTTTTTATTTTACACCCGAAAATGAGATGACTCAAGGCAGCTGCTCCTTCTGTTTCTGTTATCTTCACTTACACTATAGACCTTCAAGTTGCTTTTAAGAATGAACGTGCTCTGCTCAGACTTTGTAATTTTATTACCCTTGGGATAGTTTTGAAGCATAGACGAAGAACAGACTCTTCTTGCTTATAATTTAGTCTTTGATTTGCATTTCCATTAATTAGTGAGAGGGAAGGAAGTTCATAGAAAAGAACTAGCTCTAAAATAGTTAATTGTGTTTGTGCAGACAAATATTGCATCCAATCAGTGAGCTACGTGTCTATGCTACAGTCTTCTAAATGTCTACATGGTGCGGAGGCCAAGAGAACACCAGTGAATCAGATCCACTGTACCTGAGATGCACTGTCTGAACTCTGTGCAGGGACATGCTGGTTACAGCACAAAACATCATTGGGCATCCATGATTTATGGACAACCAACAGCTTAGTCAAAGAAGGAGCAAAAACTTGAACTATATGGTGCATATACAGCAAATCTGCCTTTTCCAGAAAGTCTGTATCTTCCCTACACAATAGCTGCCTGTGCAGTACAGTTATTTCTGCATTTGCTGTCTTCTCAATTTGTCTTTGATGGAAAATAAAGAAACTCTAGCCAGCCTCTTGCTTTCTTCTCTCCATTCACATCCAGGCTGAGTAGCAGCTATTTCCCCAAAGACAGCAGGGACTGCAATTCTTAGGGGTCATTGCACAAGCGCGTACAAGGAGGGAGTAACAGCTCCTCTGCCTTGCCAGCTTTATATATCTATGTAAGGCCAGGCATAGGAGGAAGCACGAGATACAGGAATTAATAGCTATCTACAGAAGCTGGAAAGCACTGAGAAAGCACTTGGCCCTTCTAGCTTGTCCTGAACTTACCGCAGTAAGAATTCATTTTCATTTATTAAAAAACATCAAAGATTATTAAAGGGAATGACATCTATTTTCCCAAAGCTGTATGTGTCAGGTTATCTCCTCTTTACACACTTTGTGAGCACTTGTACTCTCCATCAGGTAAAACAGCATCACAAAGAAAAAGCAACTGATGCTCCCAGAGTCATAAGCTAGATCACCCATTTTATTATATTGTTTCTTCAGTAGGTATCTGTCCCATATATCCATACCAAAACTTCTACCTCAGGTTTGCTGATGCAGGTTCACACTGCAGGTTTTTAAACATAAATATATATTGTATCACAGTGCCTAACCAGAAACGGATAAGAAAATTTTAACTTTCATACAGCCCTGACTAGTTACAGCTAGACTTGCCACCACATGACAGAGAAAAGACTGGACTGAAAAAAGCCACAGAGGCTGGATTGATGAAATGGCTAAATTGAGGGCCAAGGACACAACATACTTCAATACACTGAGATGTTACCTTTAAGAAGTAGTGAAGACCCTGTAGCAGTTACTACCATGATAATAAATAAAATAATAAAAAAAAAGGGGGGGGGGGGGTGACTGAAACCCCACTTGTATTTCCAAGTCAGTTGATCTTGGTGGTTGTGGATGTCTCAAAGACAACTTCTGCTCAGAAAAGTGTTACAAGCTTGAAGTTAGACTTTGTATGCAATTCATGTGGTGGCTGTGGGCAGTGCTGCCATGCCTAAGTAATTTATGGCATCCTCATTTTGAAAGAACTTGTGCAGCAGAAACACACCATCCAGACAAGAGTTCCTCCAGAGAAACCAGGCTGGGGGGGTCTTGCAGCCACACTTCCGTTCTCCTTAGTTCATACCCTTATCTCTTCAGCAGCAGCTTGCAGGGAATTGTAACTTCTGACCCAGAGAGCCTATTACTGAAGCTAGGACTCTAATGTCTGGAGAATACCAAGACTGAAATAACAGTCTGCGTGTGGAACAGGCACAAGATGAATAGCACTCTACAGCTGGTTTTGCTCCCATATCACAGCCACACTAAAGCTCTGCAGAGCTGTCACAAGTGCTTGCAGAGATTGCTTTTTTTTTTCCTCAGTCACAACACAAGGCCATTTATTTGCAGATTTCCACTATTTACAAAGTAGGAACATCACTGGTTTTATTTCCAACTTCCATAGGATTATAGATAGATACCTCTGGCGATTATGTAACATAACTTAATTTTTTTGATTTGGCCTGTCTTCCTACGAAAGTATACTTCACATGCTTGCGCTATCTGTTCAAGTGACCATTCAGCTATTAGTTTCTTCATAATATATTTTTTCACTAATCGCCAGTTACAGCCAATTTTGCCAGAGTAACTGAATAAAGGAGAAAGACTCAAACTGTGTCCTGTAGTGGGAAGCAGAATTAAAGCTTTCTGCATCCCCAGGCAGCCGTCTAACAGCACATGTACAGTTTAAAGGCACCCACAGCACATGCTGCCACTCTCTCAGGCAAAAAGGCAGGGGATGCAGGGGCATTCAGGGAACACAAAAGGAATTGAATACCTTGTTATGGTGTCTTTAAGGAATGCAGCACACAGATCTGCAAGAAATCATCCTTCATTAGCTCTATGGATCATGGAACAACTTGCTACTCCATACTTCATTGTGGCTTAACCTTGCAGGTGAAAGTCTAAACCAACTCTCTTCTCACCTGACCTAGAGGGGTGGCTTTTCACCTAGAACTCTCTCCCTCCACCAGAATTTAGTTAGCCACCATTGCCAGCACCTTACTGTTCTGGAAAAGTGTTCAGAGAGCACAGCAAATGCATTCACCGATTTTCCAATAATTGCTGACATACAGGGCATTAATAATTGGCTTGAAGGAGCTGATGGCCTGAAGTACAGCTCCAGTAATCAATAATCCTTAGAACACCCTGTGCCAAGGCTATTTCTGCCCACAGGAATTAAGTAGGAGGCAGGGAGATAATCTATTTAGCCTATTCATAAAAGCATTTATTTAGAGGTGTCTGAGCACAAAGCAATAAAAACTAAATCATGATGTTAAAAACAAAGATAAGAAGATAGAACATTTAAAAATAAAAGCAAATCTTGCTAACAAGTACAGCCAGTTGTTGTCAGCTAATCTAATCCAAATAAAGAACTGGTAGAACAACAAAGAGCAGATAGACACACAATGAAAGAGCCTAAGTATTATGAATAAAATTCCTCTGCTCCTGAAACAACCTGCCATATACTCTAAAATCAGCCATTAACAGACAGTCATGAAACCGATTTTGGAAGTAATTTCACACCTGAAGGTTTTCAGCTAAGAAAGATGTTAGTCAGCCAAAGTAGATGAATATCAGGTATTCATAGTTAACCTCTAAAATCACAGGAGATCCAGCTCAGCCTAATCCAAAGTAGGACAGCTACTAGATACAAAATGTTGAAATACTACAAGTTATTCACTTAGCACTATTTGCTTCTTATGGTGTTGCAGGATACATGGAGAGGTGCAGCTACTTCAGTGTAATACTGGTACATCCTTCCCAGTGTTGTACATTTCTAAAAGGACGTGAATTGCAGCATGTTTTAAACTAGGAGATATTATTTATTTCCTGACCACCTAAGAGTTCAGAAAATTTTACATATTATGTATATAGGAGATAATTAAAGTCTGATGTCAGTACTTCCCACTATAGACATCAGCAATACCACAGCCACATGTTTGTTCTGTTTGATCTTTCAGTTTCTTCTGTATTGCCTTTGAATTTTATTTCTGCAGGGCCATTGTAAGGGTGCTGGAGACTCTGGACATTATGCATCCATGCATAGTGCTATGCATATGCACGTGCAGATCAAGACCACCGTAGAGTTGCTCCCACAGTGAACAACCAGGCTGAAGTGTCAAGAATCAGATCTGCTTGTTTTGGCTATAGGTCCCTTTTCAAACCGAGTCTGGGGCCTGAGGCTGCAACCTTTGTAAAAAAAGCATCTGTGTTACTGACTATGGAAGAAGATGTTCCACCAGAGCTGGCTACCAAGCGGGATGTGGTGTTGCAGAAATCCATTTGCAGTTCTTCTCAGAGGTTAAAAGATTTTCATCTCTTTTGGGTGAACCCAGAAAATGCATCCAACAACAGTTCTGCCTCCCTGCATGAGCTATGTGCCTCTTAGAAATTATTGGAGGTTTCTCACCTTCTTTTCTACTGTTCTGTCATTTTACTAGCCATCTTGTTCATGAACTCCCTCTACATTCTTTTATGGTCTGGAGGGTTTAAAGGAAGAGCCACAGAAATTAGATTGTGTTCCTGTGATTCTAGCAGTACCTTACCAATGTAACCTTTTCAAAAGGTTCACTCTCTCTGCAGGTCCCAAGCTCTGTGTCACAGCCACTGTCTAACAGCCCAAAGGACCACCTGTGCTTTTCCGGTTCCAGCTGACACAAAAGTAACACCACAGATAGCCACCCTAGCTCAAAAAGGTGTAGTAGTAATTAAATATATAGCAGTTCTGTGACAAAAAGCGGCAGCATAAAAATGCCACTGTAGGCTTCTGTGTTTATCATGCTTCTTTGACTCCAGATGTACTCACTTTGCAGCTAAAAGATTTTCTTAACCTGCCTGTTTGGCCAAGCCAATGTGAATCAGCGTCATTACAAGGTCCTTTCTTCATTCCCTGCATTACTACTAGCAACAGAGGGCATAACTGGCCAAAATGGCTCTTCAGCAACACAAATATCATCCTATCACGTCAAAATTTATATGTTCAGGTCTGTCCGACCAGCTCAAGCCCAGTGCTTCTAGAACTGTTTACCTCAGAAGGTTCTACTTACTATCACTGATCATGGCTCTGCAGAGATAATATGCAGGAGCACATGCTTAATGTTAACATCAGCATATGCAACTGATAGAGGAAAGAAGCAGCTTTGCTGGGCAAGAAGGTGCCATTTCAACACAGCCATTTTTCTGACTGGGGTAGCACTTTCTATGAGCTCAGGCTCTAGAGCAAACCACTTTATGATGATGGTAAGTGAGCTGAGAGCCAGTCTTCATCAGCAATAAAATGACAGGATCAGATTAAGAAAGAAGTGGTGATCTATCAAAAACATGGAGTATATTTGACAAAAGATGCGATGTGGAAGCCAGAGGCTAAAGAGAAGGAAGTAATGAGAATGAGAAACTGGAAAACCACTAGATAGACAAAGATAAGGGAATCTAAAAGGGTTGGGTTGAGGACAGCAAAAATAAGGACTAGAAAGCCAACTGCAAAAACATTTAATAGGAAGTTAATTAAAGAAACAGAAGACAGAGATCACTAGAAACTAAAAGAATGAAGGAGACAACAGTGATAAGATCACAGTGACAGAAGGCTAAGGGAAAACACTCAAGGGGAAAGAAACAGAATTTTAGGGAGGACAGTTTAGGAAAAAACATTTTGCATCACTCAGATGCGGAAGCCTCATGAAGTCTCTTTCTTCTCATCTAAGAAAAAAAGAAAGCAAAACAATGAAAAAAAATAGGCTATTCATTTATTTAAGGGGCAGGGTGGGTATTTTGCCTTAAGGTGCACTTCCAAGGCAGGAATAGTTTCATTTTAGGGCATCCTCAGGGCTCTTGTGCTGCATCATTTAGCAATGTTGTAAAAAGGGTAATCCCACTGGCTGTTCTCAAGGGCACTTGACAGTGGAAGTTTCAACAAAGCAGAGTCATGTGGAGTCACGGTTATTTTGACTTTGTTCTTTTCCTAGATGACTTTCCTAGGGCAGTATGTAATTTCTTCTTGACTGCCCACCATCCTTCTTGCACTAATCTAGCTATCTCAGAAAGACTGTCTACTAATGTTAATTTTATGCTGTGAAAATTCACTTCTTAGTTTGTTCTCTTCATATACTATCTTATGCTTTTTTGAAAAGAATATCTATGCAAGTGAAGATGGTATATGTTGGTCTTTGACGCTTATCTTTTCATCCCAAACAATAATTCTATTATTCTACTTCATGCTCATAATCCATCTTCCCACTTGTCTGAGCTCAGTCCTCCTCTGACTTTACACTTCAGTCATCTCATCTGAAAGAATTAAACAAAGCAAGGTCTGACCTTATATATGATCTCCCAAAGGTGTATTTGCATTGTATGAGGAAAGATTTAACTGTCTGGCTGCTGCTGTCACTACTGTCATTATATCATGGTGATAACTTCTGAAAGATCAGATGCAGGACATATTCTGCTCGGACTTACCTAGAAAATTTATGAGTTCCACTCTACCTGGAAACAGTTTCAATCAGCATGCATCTAAAGCTCCTCTAGGGCTGGTACATACTACTTCTAACTGCTGTCTGGGTTGCACTTGTAGGATTTCAGACAATGCACAAAGCTAAACTACAGTGTCATCTTCTGAAAGTTTCACAAGCAGGTGGACGTTGTTCACAAAAAAAATACCTAAATCGCTAACAGTAACAAATAGCAGATAATGGGTGTATATAGGGGAGTGCATAAATGTCTGAAAACGAACTTTAAAATTCTCAGGCTGAAGTGTGCCACTTACTTGCTGTCACTGCTATAGGCTGGTTGTAAATTTTACTAACAGCTGGACTAAAGAAATAGTGTGTCCTGAATCCTCAAATTAATAGTGACATGAAAGAACCACTACTTAGGAGGCTAATTACATGTTGTACTTCTGCACATAGACTATGTATGCATAGACACATGTAATACTACAGGCTTGGGGAAGGGTGGCTGGAAAGCTGCCTTGCAGAAAAGGACCTGGGGGTGCTGGTTGGTGGCCAGCTGAACATGAGCCAGCAGTGTGCCCAGGTGGCCAAGGAGGCCAACAGCATCTTGGTTGTATCTGAAACAGTGTGGCCAGCAGGACAAGGGCAGTGATTGTCCCCCTGTACTCAGCACTGGTGAGGCTGCACCTCAAATCCTGTGTTCAGTTCTGGGCCCCTCACTGCAGGAGGATGCAGAGGTGCTGGAGCGTGTCCAGAGAAGGGCAACGAGGCTTGTGAAGGGTCTGCAGCACAAGCCTTATGAGGAGCAGCTGAGGGAACTGGGGTTGTTTACTCTGGAGAAAAGGAGGCTGAGGGGAGACCTTATCGTTCCCTACAGCTCCCTGAAATGAGGTTGTAGTGAGGTGGTCATCGATCTCTTCTCCCAAGCAACAAACAACAGAACAAGAGGAAATGGTCTCAAGTTGCACCAGGGGAGGTTTAGATTGGATATTAGGAAAAGTTTCTTCACTGAAAGGGTGGGCGAGCATTGGAACAAGTTGCCCAGGGAGGTGGTGGAGTCACCATCCCTGGAGGTACATTAAAAAACATGCAGATGCTTAGCAACATGGCTTAGTGATGGACTCTGCAGTCCTGGGTTAATGGTTGGACTTGATGATCTTAAAGGTCTTTTTCAGCATAAATGATTCTATGATTCTGTCTCAACCGGGTTCCCAGAAAGAAGTGGTCTCAAAGAAGTGGGTCTGGAAAGAAGGCAAAGAGCCTGGCTAGAGGACAGATCCTAGCAGCAGGGAAAGACCCTGCAGATCAGGGAGTGCATGGAGGCAAATGCTGGGAGATGCTGAAGGGCCTTGGCTGATAATAACTAAGACTAGTAACTGTGAGCAGCTGCACAGCACAAACTGGCACAACTTTCTGCTCAGCCTTCCTGGATTGGCAGTGATCTCCCTGCTAGGAACAGGGAAATGAAGCCCCAGGGAAGGTAATACTGGGCTGGGAATGAGCGAGTGAGATAATCAGAGTAAAAGCTCAAACCTCACTTTTCTTAAACAAACACCAGTACCCAGATCCGCTACTGATTGTGGTTTACTTTGTCTTCCTTGTGACAGCGAATAAGAAAGATGCTTTTTATAGCATATTGCATTTTATCACTCTTCAAAACCATGATTTCCTGCTAAGGATTCTCAGAACTTTAACAAACTTCCTATGCAGTATTACTTTGTAATATACCATAAATTAGGCCTCCTGAACTCAGAAATAACATAATAGTTTAAATTCTACCTCATAGTAGAATTTATGATCCTCTAAATAGGGCACAAATGACCAGTGCAGAATAACTTTATTACAGGTTTAAGTACAGTTGCATCCCCTTGAACCATCCCCTTTGCTTAACGTTACATGCTGGTACACAAAAGGAAGTTCAGAAATTCTATTTAATAGCGGTTGTGTTCTTGTATATTTTACAAAAGAGATTTAACTGTCAGTAAATTAAATGTTACATGCAAAATTACCAACTTTGTCAATCTCCACGTCCTTATTCCTTTTTTTAAAAGATACTGTAGACCGTGATGCTTAAATAAGGAAATAGAATTCCTAAATAGAATATGGTAGAGTAGTAAAATGGAGTAACTCATTTAAATGCTCTTTTAAAACTCACGCTGAAAACAGACTATGCTGAATAATAATTGTTCTAATTGTAGCTAAAAATTTCAGTGGGAGGATCTCAGATGCACATGAAGTGGAAAAAAAGAGAATCACTCTTACACTATTAGATGAAAAGCCTTATAATGAATCTACAAAGGTCGTGAAGGAAGCACAGGAAGTGGGGATCTGAGATAATATAGTTGGAAAACTGTATTAATGGTGGAGGTATATAACATATTGACCTATGTAAATGGAGTGCATAGAAATATCTCCACTCCTTTAATAAACACAGAAATTATGAGTGTAAGGTGAATATAAGAAACAAATTTTGTACTGCAAAGAAAATTGCTAGAATGTTCTTCTGAGAACATATGTATCATATGATGCTGGGTTTGGACTGTGAGCTATGTTGTGATATATCTGGCTATTTAAACCCATTAATTTTGTACACGATCTCTTATTCCAAGTTAAGTCAGAAGTAATCAAGAAGGACATTATGCTTTATTGGCATAGTTGCAACATGGGATACAAAGCAGGCTGTGGTTCCTGAATTCTTAGTCCCAGTCAAATTATGACCAACCAGGTCAGAGGGTGGAGAGGAACACCACCATACAAAAAAAAAACAAACAAACAAAAAAAAAAACAAACCACCAAAAAACCATTGGAGGTTCTCCAGCCTCTGGAATAAGAAAAATACTTCTTCTGCCTAAAGAAAAATGTCACCTGGATTAGAGCAGAGAAAAGAAGGAGAAACTTCTTTCTACTACTGCCACCACTAGGAGAATTATCATATTTTAATAGTCAACACAGCTTTCACTGTAGACAGAATCTAACATCTGCAGAACATTTTAAGACAAATCTACTTTTGATTTGTTGAACAATAAATGAATTGGAAAAAGATAAGCTGGGAGACTGGAACAGATCGGATTGTAGATATAGGTTAGAGAAAAACATCTTCTATTCCATATTCCCTTCCCCAACTAAACATGTTTCTCCCCATCAGCATTTCTTAGGTTCTGCTGCACTGCTGTGTAATTGCATTTCTATATATCAAGCTCTCTTCTCTCGTTTCAGTTGTACCACAGAGCTCCGACACCCCTGTCCCAGTTTTCACACACTATCTTACATAATCTCATAAGAATTTCATCAGTGACATGAACATCTTCCCACAACAACGTCAGTCTCACAGATCGTTTGCCAGAAAAGGACATAAGGTCACCCTGAAGCAGTGTTTCAAGCACCAAATGAAAAAAAAATTCTCAGGTTACTGGAGGAAAAAAAGAACAACGAAAGAAAGCCAACACACATATTAAAGGAGGAAACAAAGAGGGGCAGGAAAAGAAACTGAACAAGTAGAGAGCGTGTGAAGCTGATATGAAATATTGATTTAAAAAGTTAAATATTTTAAAGACTTATCTGTCTGAACAGGTGCCCTCAGTACAGCAATGCCCCTTGATATCCTGGCAGGAATGGGCAAGACTATGTATCTTAGTCTCCCTTCTCTCCCAAGAATTTTTAGTAGATTTAATGCTAATGAAATCAGTAGTTACTCCCCTCCAGCCATTGTACATTTCCAAACTAAAAGGCAAAGCTGAGTGAGAGTGTCATGCAGTCTTTGAAGCAGGCTTAGGCAGTTTATACAAGGATAAGTACATCAGATTTGTTAATACACACTGCCCTTTTACAGTACCTCATCTCAATAAACTTGGTATGGTTTATGAAGATTCATTTCCACAAATGTCATAATCTAAGCAAATCAAATAAGAGGTAGATAATGACTATCTCCATTACATAGGTGGCAAAGAAAAAAATTAATAAGCTGCTGAAGGCTTTACAGTGAGTTAGAGAGATCAAGGAACAGGACTTGGCAGACTGACTTTCTTCCCTTTGGCATCAGGGAACCAGTAAACAGAGATTAAGAACCGTTCACCATTCAGATTTAAAATGCCATACAGGACCTATTACATTCCTGGTATTCTGCTGATATTCCACCTTTTATGGTAATGGGGAAGCTTTCAAAACTTTAGAAAATTCCTGAAATAGTTTTGATTTAATGATAATGCCCTCTGCTGAGGGTACAGCTGTGGCAGTATGTGTAAACTGATAATTTACCTTTAGGCTTTCTAATATCTTGTTGGGAATACATTTGAATCTTCTTTAAAATGTCCCATTTTTGCTGGGCTATTCACTCAGAAGGCTGCCTTTGGAAATCCTGCTATATATTATTCTACATTTTAGGATTTCTTGCATCATGTGGATAAATATGGCAAAATTACTTATAGTGAGATGCTCAGGGAACTAAGCGTGACAAACCAGCTCTAAGGCAAAGATGGGAAACTCCTTTTTAGCCACAGAGAGAAGGATCAGGAATAAAGTAATGAGCTCAGAAAATGCCTGGGTGCTAAGGAAGCCTTTCAGTTCCTGAATTCTTGTCTTTAAATTTTGTCTTAATTTTGGTTGCTGCATGATTTAAACTTATTTAACAATAACTGATAATTTACAGAAAACATGCAAAAATCAAATATAAGCCTTTAAGAAATATGAGGTGTTAATATTTAACATACTTTGTTTTTTTTCAAATGCAACGAAGAAGTATTTCCCTTCTCGGTCCTGTCGCTAAATCAGGGGAAAAAATAATGTGAGAAAAGTAACAGATCTAGTACTTCTACTTAAAGAAATACTCACCTGGTCTTTCTTTTGGAGAGCAAGACAGGAAAGCCGTGGGTTTTTTTCCATTTAGAAATACAAAGTAGACTGGCCACAGTTAAGGTGTTTAAATACTTGCAGGGATAAACCCCATTCAGAATTGTTGATACTGTGTAAGGAGTTCCTGTTCTTTGGTCATATTATGTGATATTTCACTAGGATATGACTTCACAAACCTGGACAAAATAACCCAGAGGCCAAGGATTGAGCAGCCTTTAATATGTCCTTCATCCTCATCATGACCAGAAGTGACCTCCTCCTCCTCCTCTCATCGAGACAGAGGCATATTGGCAAGGGCTAAAACTGTCAAGCTGTCAAGCCAAGTAATACCCATTCAGGAGATAAACAGAGAGCTTCTGTATCCAAGGCTGGCAGCGTAGCACCAAATTCATTTTCAAATACAAGATTAAAAATAATAAAAAAAAAAACCCTTCACAGACATGTTTTGACTGTAAAATTCAGGATTCCCCCACTATTTACAATCCAATACAAACTGCATTTCATCTCATTCCAAGATCTACACGTGGGATAGTTAATATCTTTTGCCTCAGCTAATATACGAGTGAACTTAGATCTAATTAAAGAGGTTTCAGAAATAGCACAGGCATAAAAGTCATTCTAGAACTGATTATTCCTAATTGACAAATTATTCTGCCACCTCTGCAGAGTAGGTAACATATCCATTTCCTGTAATTGCACAACTTTAAATAAAGCGTCCAGAAACCATCTTGCTCAGGGGCAAGATCAATAATTCTGTATTAGGAAAAGACAATAATAAATAGTAGAATGACTTATACTATGTATCACTTCCTACTCTAATTAAGACCAAACTGGCCACTACCATTCACAGCCATGTTGTAGGTGTGAGGAGTAACAAAACAGATTTAAGTAACAAAACAGGTTGGTTGGGTCTTCATTTCTGTGCAGGAGTGGTCTTGACTTTGGTGAAAGACACTGACTGCACTATAGCCTTGCTAGAGTACTCTCTTAGCTCCACTCTCTAAGGCTATCCAGTTGGTACTTCCCAGCGATAAACTTTTCTTCAGAATTTAGCTAAGGTTGATTTGCTGTTTGGATGAAGCCAGCTGCATGTACTTTGCACAAATACCTCCACTTTGCCAACTGTCTTTACTCCCATGACAAGTTTGAGGGGATCTTATCAATGCCTATAAATATCTTAAGGGCAGGTGTCAAGAGGATGGGGCCAGGCTCTTTTCAGTTGTGGCCAGTGACAGAACAAGAGGCAACAGGCACAAACTGCAACACAAGAAGTTCCATCTAAGGAAAAACTTCTTTACTGTGAGGGTGCCAGAGCACTGGGACAGGCTGCCCAGAGAGTGTGCAGAGTCTCTTTCTCTGGAGGCGTTCAAAACCCGCTGGGACGCGACTCAGAGCAAGTGCTACAAAGAGAACCTGCTTTAGCAGGGGCTTGGACTAAATGATCTCCAGAGGCCCCTTCCAACCCCAACAATTCTGTGATTCTGTGATGAAGACAAGATATCACCCCTGTTTTCACCAAGGATGAATGAGATTTCTATGCACTTTGCAGTCAGTTCTCCTGAGTTTCTACAGTCCAATTACTAGAACCTTTTCATCACCACAAAAACCCCCATGTAAATAGAAAGCACCTACAATATTTTCAATAACACACACACAGAATCCTTTGCTGTGTAAATTGGAAGTACCTATTGACATCTATTTTTCTACTAGCTCTACTTTCAAGCCTCACAATGACTGGAGGTCCTGCCCAGTCTAACGGCAGTGCATCTGGAGAAGCTGAAGGCATTGCTTGCTGTCTCATCACACTGTACCATTTCACACTTTAGGATGAGATCAGGAAGCCTTATTCTGTATATCTTTGGAAATTGCCTCTGTAGAGGTGTCTTCTCCACAGTTACTAAGGTGGCATTCCAGCATCTTGCACCCTGCGTATTCCTGTTGTCCTCTTCCAATTAAGCATGGACAAAGGATGAAGGCAACACCAGTATTCTCTGCCACTTTACTGCCACCAGGAATAACCTGCAGGCCAAGGCACTATAGGTCTTTACTCTGGACCTGAAATGGCAAAGCGTTGTTTAGCTTAACCCAGCTGCAAACAACTGGATTCTCCTGTGCTCCAAAACTAGGTTGCATCATCCAACTTCTGATGAGGAATGTCCCTTATCCTGTTTTAGCTCTGATACGATGTCCACACTTGATTTGGGCAAGCACTAGTCAGTGTGGAGTGGCAATACCAAAATGTTAATACTAACCTAGCAACAGTTTAAGTGTGTGAATGGTAACAAGGCAATGCCCAAACCTAGGCTCTCTGGTGCCTAGGTAGTAACATAAGTGTAGTCTTAGGTATGAAAGCATGAGCATGGGTCCTTCTGAGCTGACCTAAGTGGGCACAGTCTGCTGGTTGGGCAGTACAAGATATATCGTTCAAGAATCAGTCATAAAATTGCTTGCTTTGTTATTGGGTTGCTGTATTTCCTCTCTTTCCCCAACTGATGTTAATTCTGAGGGTCATAACTGGGCTGCAATAACACAGAAACAAAATCATTTGATAGGACTGGTGAAAGAAAAGATGGTCATTTAATTTCCAAATAGGAAGACTTGTAACCCCCTTGGTGAGAGCCAAGGACTGTGTGACTGTGAAATTCATCACACCATTACTGTAGTAATGATGAAGAAAGGGCAGTTATATAATGCCATTAATCCAATGGTCCCAAAGTAAAGGGCAAACAATTAGTGATGTGCCCTGGGGATGCTTCCAGTGGAAGACCGCAAAAAGAAGGACAAATCAATGAAAATTGCTTATGGCTGTTAATTCACAGCTGCTGTGTTTCATCCTCCATCCCTACTGTGCAGGCGAGAGCCAAAGCAATAAAAGGCTGAGGATAGGATCTGAAAAATAGCCAAAAGCAAAGGCTCTCTGGGAAGTTCTGTGTCCTGCTCTAGCCTAAGGAATGTTTTCTTTTCTTGTATGGTATTCTTGAAGTAAAACCTCCTTTCTAGGTCTGACAAGACAGCTGGCTTCATGGCCATTAGGTTGAGTCCTTTAATAGCATCCACAAAATTTAATGTTTGCTTAGCTAAGAGCTATCAGTGAAAACATGTTGTCTAGGGAGGGTGCTGTTTCCCTATCCTTCCCTGTGTGCAAAACGAACTACATTTGCCTAGTTATCTTTCCATCTGCCTACTTCTTTGGCTTGTGACTACAGCTTACAACCTCTGAATGTTTTTATGTCTTTCCTTTAAAGCTGTCACGTACAGATCAAGTACTGTTAAGTAGCTGGGCAGGGTAGTGCTTTTTAAAGCTTGCTGACAAAGATATAACATCCAGTATCTGGAAACTGGAGTCAGATAAATTCTTGAAATAAGATACAGATTTTTAGCAATGAGAGTATTAAAAACTGGAATGATTTCTCAAGGGATGGGGATTTGGAGCTGCATGGAATGTTTAAGGTCAGATTCAGTACTTTTCTGAAAAAACTGGCTTTATTTGGAAAAGTTCTACAGATTGTATATCCTGAAGATTTGGCTAGGGAAAAAAATAACATATTCCCTTCTTATAAGGACTCCTGGGCAGCTCAGATTGGAACCCTCATTTTAAAACTCCATGGAAAATAGCATCCACAACAAAATACATTTATGTGCTCGTTTATTGTCTCAGTGTCACCTAAGAAATAAATCAGTCATGAGTAGAATTTTTATTGTCATTATTGTATGTTACAAATGAGACCTTTGAAGTTTTCAGACTTTAAAGTCCTGCAATATTTAGTAAATTAAAATATTCACTTTGGAGTTTTTGATGGGTTGGGTTTTTTTTTTTGTTTTTTGAGATCCAAAGATTTTCAAACATTTCTTTACAAGGCTAGAAACATACTTTTAGAAAAATGAAGACTAACATTCTGGCTGGAATTACAGGATATCAGAAACTGTGAATTTATAATAAACAAAAGTACTGCAAGTCTCCAATACTGCTTGTGATAGGCCACAGAAACTTTTTGGATTCTTCCCTTACTAATGCTATATAGACTTCATAAGGCAGTTTCAGTTCCAGTTGCTGTGTTGATATTTTTCTTTAACCAAGCTTACTCAAAACACATTGGCAGAAAGATAACTTTAAAATATTTTCAGTTCAATATTGTCAAACAATTGGTCTTTTAGTGTGGGGCTTACTTGTTTTCTTTATTTTGGTTAACCCTTCAGTTCAAATCACACAATAAGAACTTTTGACAATAAAAGTTGAGTTATATTTGTGTAGTAAAATAACTCTTCAGCAAGGCTGTTCATGTTTTCAAGTCTGGTTATTTTGGTATTCTAGAAAGTACAGGAAGGCAATAAGATGTTCCCCTTAGTCAAATATCCTTAAGAGTAATATATTTCTCATACTATGCAGGAAAATAATTTGTTTTAATGGTATACTCCTATAGCAGAACTATGGTGATGAGAAACTCAGAAGCTGATAAAGGGAGGATCACACTGATCATTGAAATGTTTTACATATTTCCCTGCTATAAAGATTGCAGGCCTCAAGTGGCAAAGAAAAATGGTTACAGTTTTAGGCTGTCAAATTTCTCTCTTATCTGAAAGGTATTTGGTGCATATACTTTGAAATCTTCTGCAGGCAGGAGTTGGTGCATCCTCTAAGAAACCTATTCTTACAGATAAGAAACCAAGTGCACATCAGAAATGATTAACGAGAAATGTATAATCTCTTCTAGTGATGCAGGGGGCAGGTGGAGGGCAGTGCAGCAAAAGTGTATGGAAAAATAGCCATGGCAACCCTGTGCATGGTATCCTGCACACACTAGTGCCACATCCAGCATTGCTGCAATGCCTGTCACTGCTTACACCCTCCATGAAATGGCTTCTGCCATTACCATGCTAGTGTAGTCATCATTCCAGCTCGCTCAATCTAGTACCCGTGCAATCAGCATACATTGAATTTGAAAACCCCTTCAGAGCTTCCTTGTTTCTCACCATATATCCATTCTCAAACAGCATCCTTGTGCAATCTATTCTACTGCATAGGCAAACTATATTGCTGTTGTAACTGTAACCAAAAGTAATTATTATTACTGCAAACCATTAACAGCAACACTGCCATGACCATCCTGGCAAGTACTGTTGTTATTAATACCACTTACCTTCGCATCCACCAACACTTACAGACTTTAGAGCTGCATCACTCATTCTATAGAGCTATTACCTTCTGTGATCTATTACTTTCAACTGTAATTCTTTTTACTGCATTTGCACTGGACTACAGTCTAACCATATGAGACAGACTTATGCATGGCTTAATTTATTGAGTTCTGACGTGCTGCACATTTTGTTTCCAATATCTAGGCTAGCTCATTAAAGACAGAATTGGTTATCTTTGTACTACAGTGCAGCATGCAGTATAGACAGCAAAAAAAAAAAAAAAAATCAAGCACTACAATATGGAGTAAACACACACCTGCCGAATTTCCTACAGCACTACTAAAAATTATAGTATTAAGTACATGAAACAACCACTAAAAAAATCCTAACTATAAAATTTTATTTCATACTTGGAGGTTAAAAATTAAGTCATCGATATCAGTGTCAAGGGGTTATGTTCTGTGACTCTAAAAATTACATTCCACAGGCATATAAGATATACCAAGCAGTATTTGCATTTAAGAACATGTTCTGTCCAGCAGCTATCAAATGACATTGAAAAAGCTGAAGAGTAAAAGAAAATCAACATTTTCCTTAAAAATGTTAAGCTTGCAACTGGTTAGCAAGTTCTATAAATTTTTGGTACCCTAGCTGACAACATAAAGTAACTTCACTTTCAAAAGGCTGGTGTGGAAAACAACAAAAACAATCTCCAAAAAACTCAGACAAGTCAATTCCCATCCACTTTAGATGACTTAGATTATTATTTTCTAGGTTTGTATTGTTTTCTATGCTCTCTAAAAGTATAGTCTGAGAAATTATCAAATATCTTTGAAAAATTGTTTGGGTTTTTTATTCCTTCAGGAATTTTTTTTTAACTAGCTGGAATTTTTCTGAGAAAAAAAAAAAAAGAAACTTTGTTTTTTAAAGCCACTCTTTTCCAAAGCCAGCAATCAAATTGAAAAATGCAACTAATATTTTTTGCCAGAAAAATATGGGCAGTTTAATTTATTTCCATCAGGGTATGATGAGGAAACAGCAAAAAACAAAATCAACAATTCTTTCAAGTTAATATATTTACAAAAAACGTGCTTCAGGTGTAGAATCTGTTTCACCTTAGAAATTATGTTGAAAATTTCCAGTAATTAATAACATGTTTCCATAGTTTGAATAGTCTTCCACTTGTCTTAATTTCTGCTCTCTCTACCCTCCTGTTAGGAAATATATCAGAGAACTCCTACAATAATTTATTTAGCAGCAACACCTGGAGTACTGCATTCATCTCTGGAGCTTCCAACATAAGAAGGACATGGACCATGGATGGAGAGGGTCCAGAGGAAGGCCACAGAGATGGTCAGAGGGCTGGAGCCCCTCTCCTGTGAAGACAGGCTGAGGCAGTCAGGGTTGTTCAACCTGCAGAAGAGAAGGCTCTGGGGAGACTTTACAGAGCCTTCCAGTACCTAAAGGGGCCAACAAGAAGGCTGGAGAGGGTTACAAGGGTATGTAGTGATGGGCAAGGAGGACTGCCTTTAGACTGAAAGAGGGTAGATTTAGATTAGATATTAGGAAGAAAATTTTTATTGTGAGGGTAGTGAGGCACTGGAACAGGTTGCCCAGAGAAGCTGCGGATGCCCCATTCCTGGAATACTTCAAGGCCAGGCTGGATGGGGCTTATAAGCAACTTGGTCTAGTGAAAGGTGCCCCTGACCATGGCAGGAGGATTGGAACTAGATGATCTTTGGGTCCCTTCCAACCCAAACCATTCTATGATTCTATGAACACCTGGTCCCAATTGTCTGCAAGGTTACACATGTATGGAAGGAAACACCTCTCCATCACATATCTTCCCCTACATACATACATCAACTTGAAAACCATGCTTCTCCTTACATCATTCTCCTACCACACACCCCTTTATTCTTGGCCTCGAACTCTATATTCCTACGCACTTCCACACTCCTAAGTGTCCAAAGTATAGGCATACTTGTCTTCTGCAGGACAGGGCTATAATTACTTACAGGATTAGTATAAACCTTAAACCACTAATATTATGATGGAGTTCTTCCTAGTACATGTAAAATTTAGCTTGCAGAAGAATGTTATTGCTAAGCTCATCTTGTCATAAGACCAAAGTTCACCTTGAAAATTTCAAATGTGCAATTCTTTTCATTCTAAAAGTACATATTTGTATCAGGAAGCTGCTCCTGTAGTGCCTGCTCACACAGGCATTACAGCACACACCTTCCACAGAAAGTCTTAGGTTCTTCAACATCTGCCATTGTGTTGGGTCTGACTTCAGGATAGCGAGAGTCAAACCAGATAGAAGTTGCAGCAAAGTATCTTACTGACTCACGAGAGGGGAAAAAAAAAGAACAAAACCAATAACACTCATGCAAATTTTTCACAGTGTTTTTTTCTGCCCTGCTACCCAAGTTTCAAAAGAACACACAAGTCTTTGCTGTCCCAGCTCTCCAATCCCAAGTGGGTTTTTGCAAGTTGTTGCTCATCAAACTAGATTACATGATACAATTGCCTTCTCATCACTTTGACCAACCTGACATTTCTCTGCTTATTCTAATACTTCATTTAAAATTTTGGGAATCACTCTGTGGGCATTCCCTTTTTCTTGATTAAAGAAATCACAGGTTTAATGTTAAAGGTATAAAATCTAGGCATGATCAAATATCTCCTTCTCTAAAAGGAGCTTGAGCACAAGGCTGGAGCCTCAAGTAATTTAGGAATGAAAATAGTGTCATGCTGCTTGGTGCATTCTTATAGTGTATTTGTATCATGTAATGGATGTTTCCTAGCATGTTGTTCATGCACAATAAAAATGGGACAAATTGACTATGCAGCTCTAAGTAAATTGGGTATTGTCTGTGATCTAGAACCAAGGCTCATATAATGACAGTACAAGAATTTCTCTAAGGATATTCTTCTGCAGGCAATGAAAAAAGTCCTAGTTGATCATTGTCATTGTGAAATTTCTTCTAAGTCTGAAGATGGAAAAAAACTGCAATGTGCATATCTTGACAATGCTAGTTACACAGCTTGGCAGAGTACTTTCCTTTACCCTTCTATTTCACCAGGTCTTTTTTTAAAGGAGATAAAACCAAGTACGAATGCTGGAAGACTTTTTTAATTCCACAGTCCAAGCATCTATAGCTATAATTTTAGTTTCAAACCTATACCCAGAGTTAAAGCAGACAGCTCCTAATTTCCATATTATACATGGAATATACATGTATATATCTATTATATATACACGCATATATCTACATTATACAATACAGTATCTATTCTCAGCATTAGCATTGATTTCTATGGGATCCTGAGGAGGTCACTTCACTTTGCATATTTTGTCTCATTTCAAAATATAATTATACAGCTAAATTAAAAACTAGTATTGACCTCAATATTAGAGGTATTGACCATAATATACCAACCTGTCAGTAAAGACCCCAAATATGGTTCTTGTTTCCAGGACTCCTCAGAGGAAGAAAATTCAACAGGATTTATCTTAGACTGCTAAATCCCCCACTGCCTTTGGAAGGAATCAGATTCCTGTTCTGAAAGCAGCTTGTGTGATCCCAAAGCACCATTTCTTTCCTACTTTTAATTATCTAATTATGTTTTTTGAAGGACTTTAACAGATGTTTTTGTACTGGAGTAGCATTTCCACAGAGCAGCATTTCATCTGTTATACTGTCAGTGATAAGCTTTCCAACTCTTTATTTTTTAATTCATATAACATTCTTATTTTCATGCTCCCTCCTCTAACTTCCACATTGCCATCAGGGCCAGAATTGCTCTAATAATTCACACTGACATTACAGATACCATTAAGTCTACATACTTCAATGAAATTGCCTTTTTGCTGTCTCCTTTATGGCTTATAAAGATTCCTCATGGCTCACAAAATCTTATTTTGTTGTGGAATCTGTTGCATTGTCCTCCACAAACCATATCCAAGGCTAAAGTGATTTTTTTCAATTAATCTTCATGCTGATACCCAATAAAAGTTACTCAGAACAATGAATGCTTTTTACTTCCTAAATTTTGGCCTCTCATGCAATTCACTCCTAGATATCAATGTAATTTGGTACTGATTCTCAGCAGTGAGAGTAAATACAAGTAAACAGTAATTGTGCAATGTGACCATATGGAAATATTCATGAACAACTGATTCTGCAAGAATGAACATTCACAGCCATCTGTATGAGTTCTTTGACATACAGAAGCACTCTGCACAGAAATAAAAGGAAGTGCAGCTTCTTCAGCATTCATCAAGACCATGTATTTTTTTCCTCCATTCTTTAACCCCTCCTGCAAGATCAGGATGACCTTGTAAAGTAGCCACCTGAAATGAGAAACAATCAGTCTGGGATAGTTCTGATCTCCTTAGCCACTAGTGCAAAGCAGATGGGAAAGAAGGAACAGCAGATGCCCTTTCCCTGAGTGCAGCACAAGGTGACTGCATATTCCACTAACGTAAGGACTTTCCTACTCTGCTGCTAAATAAGATAGAGGTCACTTCAGAAATATTAGTCAAAGGAGACTCAGAACAGTAATTCCCAGAGAACTGGAGTCAGGTCTGCCCTGGACACCTCGGTACCTGGAAACTATACTGTTGACATGAATTTGGGAGTGTGATGTAACCAATAGGGAAAGAGAAATTCAAGCATTAAGGAAATTTGTCTTTTGGATAGTCACAAAAGCAGGAGAAACAGATCACTGCCATGCATTTTGATAAGGGGTATATTTTATTCACCACTTAAGATTAGCTTTACTTTTTTGTCAATGGTAGTTACAGTAAATAATCATTTCATTCATGCTCTGTTTGTAAGGGAAGTTGGGGGTGTTTTTTTGTGTTTTTTGTTTGGTTTTTCTTTTCTTAGTTTTATTGTTTTGTGGTTGTTTCTTTTTAATGTTGCTATAACAACTTTAAAAAAAATTACTTCTTAAATCACCTGATAGGCTAATCACAACCTTATTTTCCATTCACAGTGCCAAAAAGACCTAGTAATGCTGACTGTTCAAATCTGCTTGTATACCAAGTTTTACAACAAGACTCATATTTGGAGGCATACTCACTATATGCCCCAATCCTTACTTGAATTTCAATCATTAAATACCTTAAGGTGCCATAAAGGAAATATTTTTTTCTTTTACATTAGAAAGTTTAAATTTAAACAGTTTTTAAAATCCTATTTACACAGTCTCTTGTTCTCAATATGAAATAGAGGAGAATGCTGTTATCTGAAAACCAGAGAGTGGAAGGATAGATTAGATTTCTGAGATGCATTCCATTTTAATAGTCCCATATTTTTTAGTAACATAGGTACGCATTTCTTATGATGTCATTTTTATCTTAAAAATTCTCCTTTAATCTATTCAGTTCTGTCTCTTTAGCCCTGGCCTTTTTCCTCCCACTCTGAGGTTTCATAATGCTTTTTCAACCATTATCTTTTCACCTAAATAATCCCTCATTTTCTGATTCTCAGAAGCAGTGTCTCAGCTGAAAGTGTAATCCTGGCTACTGGCTATAATAGCTCCCCAGGATAAGTAATCATCTGAGCTATTTGACATCCACTTATGTTGACTTTAGTGGGGCAGTGGAAGGAAAGCATTTTGCACCTCCTAACTTTCTTTACCAGCAGTATCTTGCTACACAAAATCCTTTGGACATGTACAGTATAGGTAGCACTGGTTCCCAGAAATCAGATCACTATCTGTAAAGGACTCTTTGGGTTCCTAAACCAAAAATATCATTAAACAGGGAAGAATTATTCACCGTTGCCTTCCCACTCAGGACACATGAACTCTGCCTGGGCATTTTATTAATCAATATACATTATCATTCCACTAGTGTGTGATCAGGCATGGCACCTACTTCAGCCTCCGCTCAAGTAGCGCCCATTCAGAACAGGCTGGCAAAGTTCCAATATCCTTTTATCCTTTAATGCTGAACTACACACTAGTGGTTCAGTAACAACAATAACTAACTTTTAACAAGTGAAACTTATCCTCCCCAAAATCCTTCAACAATTTTCTTCTCCACTGCCCTTTCTGGGTATCTTCCAGAAATGACATTTTCTCAAGTGTTTTCCCTGCAGAAACCCCAGAGTTTCCAACACTCCATCTATAGCCTCTGCAGCTGCTGTTTCTTACACCCCTGACAACCATCCCATGATTACTTGTAGCCACAGCACCAGCCCTGCAATTCTATGTACTGCACTCCAGAACAGCTCTGCTCTGAAGCAAAGTGGGGAGCAAAAACTTGTTGTGTCTGGTTCTATGTATAACATCAGAGCTACAGTTCCCTTACGCTCCAAAATATGATGACGAAAGTTTATTATTCACATGATTCTTCGGTGAATGTCTGTTTGCAGAAGGGCAAGGGGTTTACCCATTCAAAAACATGGGTATTCATTCTATCTATTAATTATTTTAATCCTCTCCCTTTTCCTGCTTATGAAGCTTCAGCTTTCTAATAAGGCCTTCTTTAAAAATGAAAGAGACAACACCCCAGGTGGCTTAAGTGATCTGTTGTTTCAGCTGCTAATGATGTACAAGTACTCTGAAGACATTTGTCAGAAGCACAGACTGTGCAGACTGCTAGACACACCTATCCGAAAACTTAAAAATTCTAGTGAAATCAGGACCTTCTACTGAGCAGCCATGACTGGGAGAAAAGGAACACATCAATAAATATAAAAGATTATATAATTCTGTCAACACCTACAACATGAAATATATTGTAAAAAGAAATCTACATGATGTACCAGATAGCTATATATAAGAACATTTCTGTTTAGCTGAAGAGTTGAAGTTGTTCATTGGTATTTACTAACATTCTTTCGATAGTCAAAGGCACCAGTTAAAATCTGGACCTTGTTAATCTGAGTTGATTTTATATGCCAAATATAAAAGAACCAAATCTTGCAAAACTATTTCAAGAGGCAGTCATGACACCAAGACTTAGAGATACTCATTTTCTCCCAGGACCAGACGCCAATCAGTCGTAGAGAAGCAGAAATACCAAGAGTAAAAAGAAAGGGAAAGCAAAGTAGTGAAGAAGGGGAAATATCTGGAAAAGTAAAGAAGAAATAACGACTGAGAAAGACATGTTGAAGGAAGATCAGTAAATGCAAGACACAGTAAAAGAGTAAGTCCCAGTTAAGTAGAGAGAAAGGGCTGGTTATGTGTAAACAAATCAACTAGGGATAATATATCAGTTTAGCAAACACGGCAATGTGAAGTATTATCAGATCTAGAAACCGTGAAGAATAGTTTACAGTAAAATAAAATCAAGAGTTTAGGCTTCTAATGGTTGAGTAATACAGTGCCTTGCATTGCTGTGCCTGAATTCCAGGACTGAACCTAAACCAGTATGTTAGAGCCCTCGCTCCCCTGACTGTGTTTGGGAAATAGCAGGTGCCTAGCAATGAGGAGCCAAAGCAGCCAGAAAACCAAGCAGGCAGCTGCTAAAACTGAGTAAACTCCTCAGACGTTTACCCCTACATTACAACTATATCACCCTGAGGAAATGAGACTTGGGGCCCAGAGAGAAAACACACATGCTAGAAGAAAGAACATTATTATGGACCAATCACTAAGATATCAGCTTTAGTAGAGAGATCAATATACAGCCTGTTTCCAGAAGTTCATTTACTTCAAACCATAGACACACAAGCAACAAATAACCCAAAACAAACCCCTTGCTATTGCCTGCCATTCGATTTCTGGGTAAAACTCTAGGTTTGCTAGTTTTTCAAATTAGATAAATTTAATCTGGAGTGATTTTAGTACTGGGGAGGTTAAGTTCCTCCAGAGTGAGGTGGCGACTTGGGCAAGTCTAAGTGTAGGTGCACACATTATGCTGTAAGTGCCTACAATATCACGTACTCAATCCTGCCAGTAGTAAGTTAGTTGGGCAGTTAGACTGTGCAATGCTCGGTAACTGCAGCTGAACTCATAGTTCAAGAGCCCTGACCCTGATGCTGAGCCTGCTGTAACTTGATGATGCTGTCAGCTGTCAGAAGAGGTTTGTATGACAGTGAAGGATCACCAGGGCAGAGCAGTGGAGCTCTTCTATACCTACTTTCTAACATTCAAGTCACCTTTGCTTTGTAAAGATAGCAGAGATGCCTACTTAATTGTCTTTTCCCTCTTTTGATTTATTACATTTAATAAATGGATGGGCTATACGCTTTTCTCAGTGAACATTATGTCACTTTTGACATGTTATGTATTTTACGAGATAATATCTGTCTTTAATGAGTATATTGAGTTTGGTTCTGGCTTGATCTGATTTACCCAGGTGATTTATGTGGTGATGATCCAACATCTGAATGATGGATTTGACAGGAAATCTGTCCCACTGGGACAAACATGGTCTGATAGACACGGGTGAAAATCTGGATTATTGCCAGGCAGTGAAGCACTCAAAACTCTCTGATTTGTTAGTATCCTTTAGCTCAGACCAATACACCTACAGTAAAGCACTGAGCAGAATGGATATTTTTCCATAACCTTAGTTATAACAGAACTGCAAGTCAACAGCAATGTGAGAGTTACTTCCTAACAAATTAATATAACCCAATGCTCAGGATGCCCTAAGCCTACAAAATAAGGCTTGAAGTCTCCCGTAAATAATCCTCTCAAGTACTTCCACTCTCACAGTCTACTCAAGGTGACAGTTAAAGCAATACACCTTCCTCAGCTTTTTCAACCATCCACTGTGACGACATCAACAATTAATAAAAATGCTTTGCATGTACCACATGACACGAAACTACTTTCAGCCAAAGAGAAAACATTTTCTTTAACAGCACCTTTACTGCTTCCTCATTATCAGAATCTTCCCGAAATGCAAAATTCAGGGTTTTAATTATGGAGTCCTGCGCATAAGGGATAGGTTTCAAAAATCTTCGTTTTAAGATTATTTTTAAACAGTTCCTCATCTTTTTAAACAGAGGTGTCTCTTCATCTAATACTTTCTTTTAGGGTTTGCAAACCAATTTGGATTCATTTATCTCTAACACCCATTAAGTTAGAAAATTAAACAGCTTGCAACTAGCTTTTAGATTTCATAATTCATTCAGTAGGGAAAAGGCTGCATACTAGAATGTATAAAGAAATCATACATGATCCATTTTTCTCCCGCTGGCCATCACATCTGCAGCAGCATTCCACTTTTCTTTATCTTCATCTTTACATGACACTGTGTAATTTTGTTATGTCACAAATTCTAGTCAGATTACTAGTTACTAGTGATTTGTGGGAAATACTCTGTCCTAGGATAGAAAGTAAGTGGGATCTGCTGAGAATGAAAAGAGACTTTTTTAGTTTCTTCACTTTCATTTCATACCTTTTATTTCTGAAGGTATGCCAGCGACCAATAGTTGCTGAATACTGTCCCATGTCAGGACATTCAGGTTGGAAGAAATCTCTGGGGGCCATCTGGTACAAACTTCCACTCAACACAAGGTCAGTGATATTTAAAACTCTCCAAGAACAGAGAATGTGTTCTTTTGGGACAGAATCTGACAGGAAAATCTTTTCCACTGTAGAAAACGTCCTAAACTTAGTGGTAAGACACCATTCAGACAAAATTAAACAGCTATTTGAGAATTCCTTTGTGCTTTTCCCATTATAGTCTCCCTATTACTTTTTCTTCTCAGCCTTCTACTTTCATCAAGGCCAACCTGAGGGAAGTGTTCTGGGGAAAGAGATTAGGCAGTACCAAGCCACACAGGGTCTGCTGCACAGGTTTCTGCAGGCAAAAGGCCTAATTGTTTATACATTTTTAAACTGAAATTAATAAGCTTAAGAGTAAACTCCTTATCCCTCCCCATGCTCCAGCTTTAGACTGACAGTTCAGGTTCACTGATTTATCTGATTTAGTTTATCCAAAATAACTAATAGCTTTTTTGCAACAAGGCAAAATGTGAAAATATTAAGTGAAAATGTAGAATCATAGAATTCATTTAGGTTGGAAGGTACCTTCAAAGATCATATAATCCAACCCCCCTGCCAAGGGCAGGGGTATCTTTCACTAGATCAAGGCCCCATCCAAACTGGCCTTGAAGTATTCAAGGGATGGGGCAACCACAACTTCTCTGGGCAACCTGTTCCAGTGCCTCACCACCCTCACTGTAAAAAAATTTCTTCCTTATGTCCAATCTAAATATACCCTCTTTCAGTTTAAAACTGTTACCTCTTGTCTTGTCACTACAAGCCTTGGTAAAAAGGCTCTGTCTTTCCTATAAGCCCCCTTTATGTATTGAATGGTGGTAACAAAGCCTCCTTGGAGCCTTTGCCTCTCCAAACTTAACACAATTATTTAGCACAATTTTTAAAGACAACTGTAAGCAGTAGGATCCAAACAGAATAAGAAATTCAAGCTAAATTTCAAGAATACAGGTTTGAAATTATCTACGCTGCATCAAAACTTCACAGTGCAAGTTCTGTCTGTGAATACACTTTAAAAAAGACTGGACAGAATTACTTCCTAAAGACATTAAAGAGAATGTAAACACTCTAGCAAGGGTTAGTCTAACACGTTGTTCTTCTCCCCTGTCCTCTCAGCACCCTCAACACTGTCCAAATTGTGTAAATTAAAGAAGGTGTGTTGTTTAAGGAAATGGAAACTGTTCTAAACCAGCTACTCAAGGAACAGACTAGAATAAAAAAAAAAATTGTGTATTATTCAAAAAACACATGAAAACCCAACTTTGAAAGTAAATCCTTAAACAAAGCGATGATCCAAAATACAGTAGGAACATTATTTCATACCATAAAGAAAAAGCAGTTTAGAATCTAAAATACAGGTCTGAATTCAATGGAGAATTGCCATGCTAAGTATTGTCCCTGCTTCTTTATTTTAAGTCATAGGCACTCAGTTTTCCACACCCATCAGCAAACACCGTACACACAAGCAAGTGATTTGAAACAGAGACTGCCACAGCATATGGGTTCTATACCGCTGATATGAAATCATTGCCTTTCATTGAAATAGGTTTCAGCAGCAAACAGCTTTTTGTTTCAAAAATGCAGAAGCCAGGAAATAAGTCTTGTAAAAAAAGGGAAGGGGAAGCTCTGAAAGTTTTGACTTGGAATGTCTTGTCTTTTAATTTCAGCAACAAGCCTGCACAGACAGAAAGGCTGGCTCCTGCCAGTTCATTATGTTTTTAGGAGAGGAGAAGAAAATCTACAGTGCAACAGCGCCCACAGGATCACTCTAGCAGATAGAGATAAGGAATTCCCAAACTCCCAGCTTATTTGGAGAATTGGCCCTAGAAATAAACATTGTTTCTACTGGACTGGCCAATCAGGGACCGATGCAACGGACAGAAGAATACAGAAAGTCAATGAAAACTCACCTGAGTAAATGGGAATTCCTAAATTTTTTATCAAGATTTTTTTTTAAAATCGATACCAAAAATCAGACTGCCTAATCTTCATATACCTAAGCAGCTAGATGATGTTTCAATAGTACTGAGAAAGCAGAGATTTCCCACTGGAGAAAACATGCCGTTCAGTTTGATGCTTCAATACAGAGGCTAAGTTTCCCTGCATATTTTTCAAAATTATCTGTAAGTGACTGAAGAAAGTAACTTTGCTAATTAAAGAGCAATGGTAAATTCAGTGAAACTGAAGTGCCGCAAGTACCAAATAAAATTAACTTAATAAAACATTTTAGCTTTTATCACACTGCATAGTTAAGCTACAGAAATCACTGCCACAAGAAACTGCTGATGCCAAAAGCTTAGGACTCTAAGTAGGACTTCACACTCATATGAAAAACTAAGACATTCACAGTTATATCAGGTAAAAAAGCTATAGTAAGGAAAGAAAAAAACTTTAAAGGTTTATAAGCCTTCATGCATCAGGAAACAAGCAACTCTGTATTGAGAATTAGGAAGAAACCTTCCATGGGGGCAAGTTATTCCATAATTGCCCACCTTGGAGTTTCTTGCACTTCTCTCTGAAGCATCTGGCACTGGCTCTTAACCAAGGCAGATAGATGATGAGCTTGACTCTTAACAGTAATTCCCACTCTAAAATGCAGTGTCATCTTTTTTACTTCGTGTAGAACATTACAAACAAAGGATACAGAAAACTGTATCACGGGTGTTTTACCTGTAAAAATGAAGTGCTATTAGTTAATCTCAGTCCTCCAGTATTAGTTATGCATATAATAGCTATCCCTTCAGTCAGGGTTAAGTACCTTACCAGTAGTGTCCAGTAATATCAATCTCAGCAATCAGTGTTAATTTCTAGCCATGCATTATGATTTTGTCATTGCTAATATCAGGTTTTGGAAGTTTACAGAGGCCTCAGGACTATAGCTTGTTAGGCTTGCTTTGCCTGAACTCTTTCTGACCTGCCTGTAGCTTTGCTTTGGTTCAGCTGTAATGGCAACAGGCTTGGCACTGGAGACCACATGGCTATAAACAACACAGCAGTGTTTAAATTTGGTAAAGAAACGCAGACTTGGAAATGGACAAAACTGGTGTCAGGGCTAACAAAGAGAAGAAGTAGGAACTAAAATACATAAGATGTAGCATATATAGTAAATTCAGATATATTGTGGAGATACAGAACAATGCAGAGTGAGCAAAAGTGTAGAAGTGTATTAGCAAACAAAAATGACCCCTACCAGATCCTGGGCAGAGGAAGAAGAAAACAACATGAACATCATCTGTCTCCCAGTAAGGGACTCCACACACTAGTAAATCACCACAGCATTATCCATTACACATCAGAATGAAATCACTGATATTAGGACTCAAAGGAGCAGGGGAAGGGTGAGCATAACAGCAGGAAAAAGGGGTAGAAAAATAAGTGTGCATATAACAATTTTAACTGTATTATTCTGCCTAGTCTTCTTTTCTCTGTAATAATGAACTCACAATTATTCTTTGATTAGATGGTCAACATTTCCTTCATTAAGTTTGTAGTTTTATGTATACATCAATAACTTATTGTGCAATATAATCACACAACATAATTATGAATATATACTTTTTTTTTTTAATATGAAATATGTCATGGCCTACATGAGTCTTCCCTTTGCTCATGAAAGAAGATATTGACCATGACATGGGGTCTTTATACCTTCTGTATAAGTCCTGAAAAGTATTTTTTAAAGCTGTCATAAGGGAGGGAGAGGAAGGAAAAAGAAAAAAAGAAGGGGCGAGTTGAGGAAGACAGGGAGCAAGAAAATGGCTGTTAACCCATCACATAGTTTCCCCAATCTCCTTAAGCTGTCATTTTCTTTCTCATATTTTCCAAATATTAATGCTATTAGAAGGAGAGCTAATATGCATTTATCTGAGGTTGTAACATGAAACATTTACGGATTTTTATTCTTTCTGTTCTCTGGAGGCATAAAAAACCTCCTCCCCGTAACATTTCCCCAATGTTAATAAGAGCTGAACTGACAAGCCATTGATGTAATTCACAAGTCTTATTTTAGGTGTCTCTATCACCTAGCGGTGTTTTCTTTTACTTCAGAATTCAAAAACTGGGATTATGAGCAAAGTTTTCCACTGAGTATTATTTGTATTGTTTTATCTTTAAAATGTTAGTCTCCTACTCTACCACTGACATTAACAAATCTTAGTTCACTTTATTTACTCAGAGTTTCAAATATAGTTAAAGTCACATTTTGCAGAACGTGATGAGTCCTGAAACGAAGGGCCCTTGCTGAAAAGCAGGAATGCTTAATGAATGAGAGGAGCATCGGAAGGAAAAAACATAGATAAGTAAAAGTTCAATTTTAAAAAATGAGATTGCAGGAAGAGAACTGTTTCAAGTTTAGGCCAAGTGAATATTTTCCTAGAAATGCAGGATCTTCCCCATCTCTGATACAGAATGCTTGGGCACTATCAGACAAGTCACTCGAACTGAGCCTTTCACAGCTGGGCACTTGCTACATATTCTATCCCTCATTTTTTTGAGGGCCTGCCTTGTGATTCTGGGTCTGCTTAGTACCATAGCTGAGCACTTGCAGTTGGAATTGAATTGTGCTTTGAACACGTAATAGGCTATATAATGCAGAGAGCTCTTAAAAACTAGATCACAGACGCATCACAAGTGGTGGACACCTACAAGTATGTGGCACTCTTAACCTTAATCTCTGTGAATAGGCTCTCCATCAGTCAACTAGAAGTAATAATGGAAACTCTTCACATTACGATATTAAATGCATTACCATTTACGATGCATTTAGATAGGTTTGTAACGATTACAAGGGGAGGGAGGGGAGAAATTTGTAACTGTCTTTACAGCAGGGGGTTGAATAGTATGCAGTATAGTATATAGGGCCTGTAGCACACACTGAATAACAGAATAAAAAACAAATATCGAGTATTTGTTCACTAAGTAAGCACAATCCTTACTGTAGACTAACAGACATGGAGATATTACAGCAAGGTAGTTAGGTAACCAAGTCAAAGCAGTAACACAGTATATATTTCATAAAGGGAAAATTAAGTTTTTATTGTAAACTGCAACTTCTTAAATTCTGGAGTATCTTTAGTGTCTTGCATTAAAATAGAAATAAAATAAAAAATAGAAAATGCTGTCTGTAACAGCAGCTGACATCTCTGGAGTCAGACTTGTCAGAGCCACAGAAACCTCAAAAACTTGTGCTTGTGGAATAAGTAAAAGAGCATGGGAAGCTGCTGCTATCCAGGCCTGCAAATTCCTTCTTGTCAGGGGCTTCACAGATATTTTACAGGACTCTGCTGCCTTTTTTTTTTTTTATTAATAAGATCAATCAACAACAAACCACCAAACAACTCTTATGCTTTTCGTTAACATCCTACCTCAGCCAGACTAGGTTCTCCTCTCATAGCTCTTGGCTTGTCTCCTCCTATCAGCTGGTTTCTTACCAACCACAAATTCCTACTCTGTCTCCTCATCCTATCAATTTGTTCATGTTACTTCATTCAGGTTCCCCTCCCCACTTTCCTCGCCCAGCCAATACTGATTATATGAAGAGACCTTCAGCTTCTTCCCTATCATAATGAGGTTGTAGCATCATTTTTCCCAACTAGACATTTTTCCCCATCACAATTCTCTTAAGAATGCTAACACACAGCTTTCCCACTCCCAGCCAGGCACGGCCTCCCTCCTGTATGCACCTATTCCATCTGCTAAATTCCAGTATCTTTACTTGTTTTCCTTTAGTTTTAGAGGTTCTTTTCCCAGGTGGTGGAGGAACAACACCAAAAAAGCCCCCCAAACTAGCAGATTTTTTTCCTCATTTTCAGTGCTTCACTGTACTTCAATCTAAGCAGAAAGTGACTGCATGATTCTGCATGCATACTCCAGTCCAGTAACAGAGATGTCATGGAATGAGTCATACACATTCCTTCAGTTTAGTAATAAACATTTGGTTCGTACACCAGTAGGAGCTATAAAAGGATTAAGCATGCTGAAGATCACAGCTGTAAAACTCTTAGAAGTTTATATTCTGGAATTTGGCCAAATCTGAGCTCTTTTTAATATGAATTTCACACAGATATATCCTTTATACAGAGTACCCTTCTTCCAAATTTTGCATCTTTACCCAAAGCATGGATGCAATACAGCCTCTGAAAGAAAGGTGCTTTTGAATTATCTAACATTGAACAATAACTTACTTTTCCCAAACTTACTTCTAGAAATCAACAAAACATTTTAATAAACTCAACCTCCGAGTCCAGAGTCACCTAATGAGTATTGCATCTTGTCATAATATTTAATACTTAAAATATGCTTATCAGAAAAATAATAAAATTATCAAGAGCTGGGTTACCAGAAATCTTAGGTGTTAAGCCTTAAATCCATATTTTTCAATCTCAACTCATTTGAGGAGTATTTCGGTGCACAAGGAAAGCAATTGCACATGCATTATGTCATATGACTATGTGAATATATGACTCTCAGGTAGAGGGTTAAAAGCCAAAGTATGCACACACTCATCTTTAATGGCATGAAAGAGCTTTTCAGTTGACATTTACATAATTTTTCTGCCAGAGTTACTAGTATGTATTTACATATACAGTTTTCATTTAATATATATCACATACTTATCCCATTGTAGAGACACATGATAAGCTAGAGTTATCTAAATTGATGTGAAGCAAAACTGACACAATGCCAACCAAATTCCCAGAATGACATTTCAGTCTGTCATTGAATTGCCCCTCAGGCAAAGACCTGAGTAAGAAAGATATTGCCATGTCCCTTGAAGGTCAGTAAGCACAGGTTCAGCTGGACATCAGGAAGAGAAGAAAATGCAAGGAATATTCCTCAGTAACTGTTGAGCTCTGGGGCTGTCCATGGAAATTTTTACTTGAACTTGAGACTCGGTTCTTGTTCAAATGGGTAAATGTTCAAGTCTTAAAGCTTTGTTTGAGAGTGCATCTGAAAGACCTATGCTTTTTCAGACATATTAGTGAGTGCTGTAGATAAATGTTGAAATATCCTTTCATAAATTTCTAAGCACATTGCCTTAGAATGGGAAAAAATTGGGATATACTTCAGAAGTGTTTTTAAGCCACTCATCGTTATCACCTTTTGCCTCATCTGTGTACTAACTCTAGCTGATAAGCCATACTTATGGAGGGCAGTCCACACAAAAGAATCAGTTACCTGGTGTTTGAGGCTAATATTCTTGGATATCAAGGGTATGGGGCTTTAGATGTTCCTCACCTTGTCATATTACACGAAGACCCAGGACATGGCTAGAATGAGTAGTAGCAGAGCATCTCATTGGTACCTTCTTCACCTGTCTTTACCAGCACTGTTGGGCCCCAGGCCTCGGGATCATAAATCCAGGTTGATGCAGACACAGACCCACCATCAGGGAAGGAAGAGTTGTTATGTGAACTGTTACAGGAGCTCAATGCCTACAGATTGATGGGTACTGATATTATCTACCCAAGGGTGTTAAGAGAGCTGGCTGATGCTGTGAGGCTGCTCTGTACAATCTTTGAGAAGTTGTGGAGATCAGGGGTGTCCCAGAAGACTGGAAGAAGGCTAATGTCAGCCCCAAATACAAGAAGGTCTTAAAGGAAGAACCAGGAAATTTTAGGCCCGTTGGTCTTACTTCAGTCCCTGGGAAAGTTATGGAACCAGTTCTCCTGGGGGCTATCACAAGGCAAATGAAGCACATTATTAGGAAAAGCCAGCATGGATTCACTAAGGGAAAATCATGCCTGACAAACCTGATTGCCTTCTATGACAAAGTAACCTGCTTAGTTGAGGTGAGGTGAGCAGTGGGCATTGTCTACATGGATTTCTCCAAGACTTTCGATATGGTTTCCCTCAGCCCCTTCCTAGAGGAACTGATGTGTTATAGTCTAGTCCCTGCAGTGGGTGGGGAACTGGCTGACAGGCTGCACCCAGAGGGTGGTGGTAAATAGCTCCTTTTCAAACTGGCAACCTGTCACAAAGTGGGGTCCCCCAGCAATCAATATTGGGGCCAATGCTGTTTATTATCTTTGTGATTAGGATGATAGGATCAAGCGTACCCTCATGAAGTTTGCCGATGATACCAAACTGACTGGGGAAGTGGGCACTTCTTCATAAGAGAGCCACCCTGCAGGAAGACTTGGACAGGCTGGAAGAGTGGGCTAACAAAAACGTTATGAAGTTCAACAAGGACAAATGTAAGGTGTTGCACCTGGGAAAACATAATCCAGGAGTGCAGCACAGGCTGGCATCTACCTGGCTGGGGAGCAGATCTATGGAAAGGGACCTGGGTGGACAAGCAGCTCAATATGAGTGAATGGTGTGCTGCTGCAGCAGCAAAGAAAGCCAACAGGATGCTGGTTTACATCAACAAGGGCATCACCAGCAGAAAGTCAGTTACTATCCCACTCTACTCAGCACTTGTCAGGCTACACCTAGAATACTGTGTTCAGTTTTGGTCCCCACTGTGCAAAGCAGATGTGAACAGCTGAAGACAATCCAGGGAAGGACCACAAAGATGATCAAAGGACTGGGAAGCCTGCCGTATGAGGAAAGGCTAAGAGAGTTGGGTTTGTTCAGCCTTCAGAAAAGAAGGCTTAGGGGAGACCTTGTTCCAGTATTTAAAGGGTGGCTACAAAGAAGATGGAGACTCCCTTTTTTTCAAAGAGTCACATGGAAAAGACAAGGGGTAATGAGTATAAGTTACTCCTGTGGAGATTCTGACTGGACACCAGAGAAAAATTTTTCACAATGAGAACAATCAGCTATTGGAATAATCTTTCCAGGGAAGTGGTGGATTCCCAACACTGGACACTTATAAGATTTGGCTGGACAGGGTGCTGGGCCATCTTGTCTAGACCATGCTTCTGCCAAGAAATATTGGACCAGATCATCCTTGTGGTCCTTTCCAACCTGGTATTCTATGATTCTTTGGATGCAGCACAGTTCTACTATTTCACACTTAACCTCAGGTCCCTGGCCCTCAACAAGGTTGACTAATTCAAAACAGAGACTGCAGCACTAAGCTGTAAGTACACAGGAGACTAATACTATGCCTGAGGTGCAAGATAGTGACTAAAAGAGCAGGTTGCACTAACTCTGAAGGTGGAGGTCTGCCTGAGTTCCCTGCATGTTCCACATTCCCTGTACCTCAAGCATAAGTGTGTACATAAATACTGATTGTTACCAATGTCTGGTTTTTTATGTCCCAACCTTGAGAAAAACTATTAGAATTTCAGTGGTTTTGAGAGTATTTGCAAGACTTAAGAGGAAGAGAGATGAAGGGTGCTATTATGCTTAAGAGTTGTTTATGGCTACAGTCAACCATTACTTCAGTCTGCTGACAATTATAGAACTTCTAAATAGTGATGGCCCTATAAACTGGAAGTCTATGCACTCTATCCTTTTTCTACTTTTGATTTTCACCAGAAAGTTTGCTAAAATGCCAAGATACAGTTTATCATGTTACTTCTTCACAGACACATTAGAAAAGCTATCACTCAGCCCATCATAAGATGCCACGGACTACCAGTAGCTGAAACCTGAAGAGCCTATTGAGAATAATAGATTGGAGAAAGACACATGCAGGTTGTCAGGAAGAAATTGTTTGATCTTTGCTACTGGAAGCCTGGTTCAAATCCAGTCTTGGATCATATGGGTGTAATGATGTGCAAATGGCTGAAAGCTTTTTACTTTTTTTTCTTTTTTTTTAAATCTTTTAAGAAAAGGGATATGAATACAGCCACAGAAGGGAGCAATAATAATAAAAGATAAAGTGCTCTGGGTGAGTAGTCACTAATTACTTGGAGATGGTGGCTTCCAGCACCAGGTATGACAGAGCAATACAGAGCACTAGAGTAGATAAGTCAGCCAGTTATAAGGGACTTCAAGTGGGAGGTGAAAACCGTAGACCACTGCAGTAGGGCTTCCCTTTTGTCTAACACCTCAGAGCTCTGTGACAATGGACAGCCAGAACAGATGAAAATTTCTTCCAAGAGAAAGCTATCTGTTTAAAGAGACAGTGTGCCAATTTCATATAAATACCCTTGAAGCAGATTCATTACACTGCAGAAATAAGACAGAAAGCATGTTTTTACAAATTGCTAATAAGACATACAGTATTATCAAACAATAATACATTGCAATAGAGCTTTAAATGGGACAACTACTGTAAAAACCTTCAGACAGTTAAAATAAAATATAATTGAATTTAAATTACAGAAATCAGTGATATAAAAACATCACTAAACCACAAAGATATCCATTCATGAAGCACATTAACACAAAGAGAAAGAAAAAAAACAACCTCTGTTTTGAGATTAAAATTTGAAATAAGGGAAAGACTCAAAGTTAAGAGCTTTAAGAAGTGGGATGGAATATCAGGTGCTGCTCAGCTGCATAACAGCTGGATTACACAAATATGAATCACCAGAGAAAAAGCAGGCACTAGAAAGGGACAAGGAAAGAAAAAACTACTGTGAGATCATCTACAGCAATTCTATGAAGACCTGTCCTGGATTAAATCTTGACATGAGTAATAAACTATTCAAAGTATTTAGGGAAGGGGTAGGGAGGTTGAGTCTTCTGGTAACTATAAAAAGACTGATTCTGTATATCCTGAAGTTAAAAGTACTAGAGACTGACAAAATCTGGGAGTTCACTGAATGGTGTGATAGACACTAGATAAAATTGAAGGAGGACTTCTGTGAAGAGGAAATCTAACAGGGTACACTGTTCTCTTGAGCAGGTTGTATGATGGGTTTATAGCGTAAAGACAACTGGCATCCAGTATTTAAGACAACACTGGTAACAGGCAAAAAGTTCAGGCAATGAATTTGCATTCCAAGTCAAAGTGAAATAAAAATGTGTTTTACTTGCAAGGTGGGGACAGATATTTTAGTTTGAGACTTCCAAGGGACAAATAATGATAGAAAGCTGCATGAGAGAGTGGACAGCTAAGAATATGAAAGCCTATCAAAAATTACATTCAGCTGAGTGAAGTACCAGAATTATGGAAATTAAATTAGATTATGAGTTTCAATATCATCAACTCCATGTTCTGGTGTGGCAGCAGAACACCCCATGTAAAGCATGCTGAGTACATAAATCAAATGATTTATTTGGTTTTGGTGAATACATTTAGTCTAATTACTTGAGTTTAACTTAAACACAAAATTGTACTACATTGGGCTAACATAGTCACAGTGGAAAAGGAATAAAATTTGCTTCATACTTCTGAAAACATCAGATTTTAGCAGCTGGTCCTAGGGTTTGCCGTCCTATATATGGGAGAGTAGGCAGCCAGCATGGAGTTACCCAACAGCATTTTCCCTAAATTTTTAAGCCTCAGTGAACAAGAGCACAGTCCTTTCCTAGCCATTCAATATGCCCCTGATTCTGGGGAATATAAACACAGAGAAGCAGTATGCGAAGCCAATACCAAGTCAGCAGAGTATTTTGCTGGGAAAAGCACTAATTGATACTCTCTCTGTAGGCAATTTTTCTGCTGCAATAGGATTCTTCTGTTAAACCTTCTTGATGTTGCATCAGCATTTACAGGATTGGGGTTTGTTTGGTTTTTGTTTGTAGTTTTGGGGTGGGAGGTGTTGGGTTTCTTTTGGGGGGGGGATATGCATATATGTGTTTTTTTTCCCCTCTCTTCTGACTTTTCAAAAGCTTGGACCTAGACCTCTAGCTGTTTAAGTAGTTTAATTTAATTTTGTCATAGCCATACACACCATCTCTAGAGTAAGCAGGGAGTTTTGGCAATTGCTCGCTGGACGCATATACTTTTATATATATGTGACAGGAAAGAGGGTAAAAAGGTAGAAAAGGCATACGCTGCCATGTTAAAAAAAAAATACCTGCTCCTAGATAATGAAGCTGGGAACGATGAAGCAACCTTGAGACACACAGCTTACCTTTTAACTGAGTAATTGTTACAGAATTTCTTGCACCTGTTTCTGATTCACTTCATATTGGTCACAGTCAAATATTAGGACACCAGATTCTGGGCTGCCGCTATGTCAGTTCCAGCATAAACACCCCTAACAAGTGACAGACACACAGCAGCACGGAACAGTTACACTTCTTCCTGGCACATCTGATGAGACAGTTTGGTGCTATTTTAAAGGGTCCAAGAACTTTCCACTTACTTAGCACTAAGACACCATGGACCTTAATACCATCTGCTGTACACAGAAGAGCAAACTCATTAACTGCACAAACCATACATCTGCTGTCTTTTCTAATATGTTGACCAGTATCCTAGAGCTGCAGGTGAAGGAGGACAGTGTGACACATTTTGATAAATCTTGAATTAGCTATATGAAAAACCTTTGCCAAGTAACTGTCCTCCTATAGTCTAGTCATCAATGTCTGGCCTTATAGCAAGTTTTTCTCTGTTCTATGCAGCCTAAGAGTTCTCATCTGCAACGGAAGGGTTTTTCTCTGCAATCCTAGTTCCCCAGCAAGAAGTCCTTCAATTTAGCCTGAGGAGGTTACTACAATCAAGAAGCCAGACAGGCAAATTGCATTTATACCCCATGCTGGAACAGGAAATTGTCTCTTCTTTTTTCCAAATGGGATTGTTCTCCAACTGTTCCATGATTACTGAGAACACAATAAGGGCAGTGGGATACTTGAAATAATGGGAAAAAAAAATATTTCCTCTCTTCTTGATACACTAAAAACATGATTCAAATTCCTAATAAAAGTTTATCCTCCTTACATTAAAAAAAAAAAAAAAGAGGAATGTGACTTGACTGTTGTATCTAATAAAAAAAAATAATATCCTGTGTATCTGAATGCCTACAAACTCTTACGTTACTGGGATAGACTTCAAATATCTGTGCTCTCTTCTCCTTCTTGAATGGATACATGTATTACAAGGTAGAATAATATTATTCATCCCTTTTCCTATACCCTGAAGATAAACAGAGAGAGGTAGCAGATCTGCAGTCCTTTATAGAGAACACATGAAAGAATTATGTTTCTCAGACAGTCACAGCTGGTAAGGAAATATAGGGAGGCAGACATTAAGGCAAGTGACAGATCTATAAAAATTTTAGAATGGAGAGAAGGCTTAGAAACAAAGCCATATTTGTGTATGTTTTAAAATTAAAGAGGAGTAGGGTAAGGTGAAGTAATTGAAGAAAACAAAGTGGCAAGAAGTGAATAACATCACAGTGGAACAAGTGCGAGACTGGAGAAGGGCTGGATGGGGCCAGTGCAGAGGATTTTTCTGGAAGGCAGAAATATTGTTCTCCTACAAACTGCTTTTTGTTAAACAATACCTTCATTTTAAAAATTCTTAAGAGGAATAGAAGAAAAAGAAGTTTTGTCCCCTACCAGCCTCCTCACTTCAGCAAAATGCTTCCTTCCAGCAAAAGCTGCCCTTTATTTCACTTCAAAATGTAGTAATTTTCCAGACAGAAGGACTAGGTGTCAGTTATTACTCACTGCATTATCATTTGTGTTCCTGTCTTGCAAGGAGCAAAATTGCTGTTTCCACTCATGTTTAAGAAACACACTGTTAAGTGTAGTTAAATGAATAAGACATTAAACTCAAAATAAGAATCAGCGACTATGGAAAAATACCTGATGGCCACAGTCTAGAACCCAGCAGACAGACCACACCAAGTACAGTTATTATCTAATGTTTCCACTAAGACAAGGTTTCAGTCCTGAGTCAGGCTGCCACCATATACAAGACTGCTTACTCTAAGTACAGCATATTTACCACTGGTAGGCACTAACCAACCTCTTCTAGAGTAGGGTCTGTTTGACCCTTTTAAAGAGGGTCAGATAGATGTCATTACCATGTCCCACCTCTTTAAATAAAAGGAAGTCCATCCAGGCCCGTCTGTAACAGAGTTACCCAGCAGTGACATGACAAAGGTTCCTTAAAACCTAACAGACTTGAAAAAAACAACATATGAACCAAAAAAGTCACTTTAATATGATAAGTAGTCTATGACAACAGTGGGGCAACCATTACCAGCAACACCAAGGGGAGTAGCTAGCAGGAAAGAAAACTGATTCTGTTACTCTAATAATGGACACTGTCATATTAGAAGGTTACATGTTCAGGTGCTCAGGGTTGACACAGTGGAAGAACAGCCACAGCAAGGAAGTTACCCGAGTTCCCCAAAAGCAAAAAAAAAAAAAAAAAAAAAAAAAAACCAAGAAATCAACCCAAAGGAGGCTGTTTCCTGCTGAGGGTAGATTTAATATTCAGCAGGAAGCCACAGGACTTAGCCTGTCTACAAAGGATTGTATAGGGCTGGAGTATAGACTTTAGTACTTAACACAGTGACTACTGCATTTAATGGACCAAGCTAACAAACACAAGTACATAGACCTGTCAGCTCTGGCACTATTGATCAACAGAAAACTGCTTTTGGTAGTAATTATGTTTTGAGTCATCATCTGAGTTTCTGGTGTTACTTCCCAACAAATGGTCACCACACACATGAAAAGCAAATAGGTTTTGTACATGAAGTCAGACCAACACACTGTCTGTGTAGAAGATTCAGAGGGAGCTTTATACAGCATTGAGCTGTAAGCTCAATGCAACCAGGACATGCTGAGGATACGCAGATCTGTTGTAGCTGGTCTGACGCAGGTTACATTGAATTGATGGATTTTGGGATTTGCCTCTATTGGCAGATCTAAACACAGTTCCTTTGCATCAGAAACCCTGTTAAAGAGGGATAAGATAGACTTCTAACATAGCCAAACCCATGGAAACCCTTGTTATAGAAGAAAAAAATTTAAATTAAAATTTTAGTGTAGTTTGGTATCAGGGCTGTGACCATATGCACTCAGCGTATCAGTTCCCTACATGGTTCTGGAACTCCACAGTTAGTCCTTTGCATAAATGGCCTGACACAAAACAACAGACTGACGACTCCCAGCAATGGTTGCACCAAAGCCTTTTTTTTATTATTACTGGAGCTCTTAAGGTTTAGGCAGCACCTGCTATGCATAGCCCGGCTCTATTTGTGTGCTAATATCTGTTGACTAACATACAAGGTGGAAATTCTAGTAGTCACAGTAACTCTCCTAGGCAAGACTTGCTGTAGAGCTAACCAAACTGTACATGAAGATACTTGTAAATGTCAGTAGAAACTGTTCCTACAGATGCAGAACTGTCTTTTGTATGTAACCAAGATAGGTAAATTCTGTACCTAATTTAAAATAATAATGGCAATGAATGACATATGCATCGGAGTGTCTACACAGGACCATGTACCAGCTGGATGTAACAATATACTGAAAGAGCAGTACAGAGAGTCTCATCCAAACCAGATGAAGATACTACTGCAAGAGACCCTTCCAATAGAAAATCCGATTGCCCTTTGGACAATGACTGATCATCCTGTTCACAGGTTTCAATTCCCCACAAAAGCTTTACCCTATAGGAAAGAATCTAATAAGGATTTTTCGATGTTTTTTTAACAAACATTCTGACTGTGAGTGCCTGTGTAACACTATGAGCTGGTTTCTAAATAGGAAAATTCCATTAATCTGCAATACTTGCTGAAATGTAAACCAAGAAAGAAATTATCTGAATAGTCTCTTTATTACCTTTTTTTTTTAAAGTTTTTCCCCAGTAACTATACGCAGCACATTCGCCATCTAAAAGGCTATCAAGGCAAAGGAGTAGAACACAAAGCATACCTCATATGCAGTAGCACTTTAGCTTGCAAGGCTGACAATCTTTTGAAGAATATCAGCTCTTATTTTTGGCTTGAATCCTTGGTAGAAAACTGACATAGTATTCTGGGATGATTGGATCAGGCAGAGGTGTCCCCAGACACCTGCACCTCCAGAGTTACTGCACACAAACCACAAATCTCTTGTTAGAAAGTTTATCCAGTAAAATCTTACTTAAAATCAGGGAAGAATTCAGATTCAAGAGACATTTGGATACCACAAGTCCTCTTGTTTATAAGAGCAGATTAACAGACAACCAGCTACAAGGTATAGGATAATTTTAATTTGAATTTTGCTTTTCCATTCAAATGCTCCCTCCTTACATTCAAACTCATTTCTGCAATACACAAATGTGGAGCACTGCCAGTATGTTTTTTCAGTTAACAATGGGATAGTAGAGGGGAGGGAGCGGGAACTTGAACATTAAAATACATCTGTGTTTTATGCCAATCTTTAGCCGATTCAAATATGCTCCTTCACAAAAACATTCTAGAGAAGAGGCACTTGAGCCTTTCAGCACCCGTGAAATAGGGCAGCAACAGTTTCCTATACCTTGTACAGAGACAAAGAAATTGTTGTGTGAATAGAGCATATTATGTATTTTTGTATTATTTTGTATTAAAAATGAGCATGTGGTTTAAAATTATTTCTACTGTGATGTAGATATACAAGGCTTTTATTACTTAAAGGGTGTCTTTGGTTCTGCTGCTCACTTTTCTGCTTTCTTAGACAGTAATACAAGAAGATGGACACTTGCCTTCCAGGATTTGAATTCAGAAATACTAACAGTATGTACACAGTACCTCTTCAGTAGCACTAACTTATTCCTCTGTGCTTCCCCTCCCCATTTTGTTGAATGATGGCAAAGTCACATGTTAGAAATGTACTACAGTAACTCCACAGCTTAAATTATGCTAAGATTTTTTAAGTAAGCATTATTTATTGATAACAGTTCATAACATTCTAAAACACATAGTGCTTACTCTTATTTAAAAATATTTTTTTAAAAAAATCCACTGCTTAGAACACGAGTTGGAAATAGTTAAAATTATGTCTAGAAGTGAGGAGGAGCTACATTTTTTATTGAATTGCTCTAGTTAAAAAAATATCGAGCATTGGTTCAGTGGTAGATTTTTTACCTTATCCTATGACCTACAGTATTTTTATGAGTACATTAGAAGATTAAATTTTCTCCTTTATTTTCTATCTTAAGCAAGCCAATTTCCCTGCCTAAATTTGTTTGCCTTTAAAAATGGAACAATGAGGACAACCTCTTAGAAAACCTGTAAAGACCCGTTCACTGCAGTAAGGCAGTATACTGGAAACATACCCTATTTATTATTTCAAAGACTGCCAGGTAAATTGATTATTCATCAAGAAAGCATAACATCTAATGTCTTAGTTTGTCATCAATTCCATCTGAGTTTAAATCTGTCTACTTCTGCTAGTCCTGTTGCAGTCAGTGGGGCCACTGACTGTATATAAAGCTAAGCATTTGTTCTCCTAAAATACTAGTGTCCAAAATTCAGTTTTGCTGTAACAGAATGTATGATCTAACAGTTTACCTCGAGTGCAGGGGGATGTAACAATCCTAGGTCACACCTACACTGCTCTGTTAGCTTGTTTCTAAGCGTGACCACATTGAGATCACTCCATGATACGTGCTGGCCACATCCATGGGGTATGGAGCATCCTTAGCCAATACATTTGGCCAATAAATCTTTGATGCATTGCTGGCACCTTGAGACTCCACCTGCACACCACTGGGAAGACTCTTAAGTTCCAAGTGCTCTCCTGCCTGCTGGGACAAAGGCAGTATGGGCGATTAGGAAATACTTCCTTTACAGATACTGTGTGACAGGACCAGGGCAGGAAGGGGTGGGGTTAGAGCGCAGCATGCTATGACAGAATAATTACAGACCAGCAGCCACTTAAACACAAACTTTCCAGGCTGAATTCCTCAAATCTCAGTCTTGCTTTTACAGAAAAATCTGTCCCATTATTTTGTGATCAACCTGCTCAGGTTAGGGTAAATGATAGAAAGGATTTTGAATAAATGAATAAATAACATCATTAGCACTTGTTGTATATTCTATAAGCAGAATTCCAGGCTGATGTCAAGAATAGTATTTAACAAGAGCTCCAGTGAGAGCCAGAGAATAATTGACAGTAGTGGATGACTCTGGAGGTCACCTACACCAGCCTACCACTTAAAGCAGGGTATACTAGAACAGGCTGCTCAGGACCTTGTCCAGCTGGGTTTTGAATATCTTCAAAGGTGGAAATACATAAATTTATACCAGAAATAATGAGTGTTATTCAAGCTGGTAATTAAAATGAGAAATTATTAAATTGATTTAACTAGAAGTAATTCTTCCTAATATTCACTCAAAGCATAAAATAAGATACTATATTCTCTGCAGATCTTCAAAAAAATGGGAAGCTTTGAAAATAAGTTCTCAATGGTGTACTCTTTCTAGGCAGCCTCAAAGGCCAAAAATTCCCAAAGCATATAAGACCATCTGACCTCCCATTGTTACTTGCCAACTAAGAGTTCAGACTTGGCCTGTAATTCTCACACTGAATAGTTACACTGTGGTCAGAACCCATTTAAAAGTGAAAAAAGAAATAGTGGAAAAATAGCCTTTCACATGAAGTTTCTACACCAATTTATGACTGGGTTATGGAGTGTTGAACTCTGAAAAGCGTTTCAGATTTTAAAAAGGTATTCAACCCTCCTCTCTCCTGCCTCCCCTTGCCCCGTCCCCCTTCAGCATATGTATTTGATACTGTAAATCCTAGCAGAGAAAAATATGCAAGACTGCTGTGTCTTACATAAGAACTGTTCTTTCTGTTCTTTGCCTCCAGTTCCACTCAGAACCTGAAGGTACAGAAGCAGCTGCAAAAAAATAATGAAAACAGAGTTAATATAAAAAAAATACTCAAAGAACATTTGGAGCCTAATTTTGCTGTTCATTAATTTGATTGCCCAGATTAAAATAAGGACACATTGTAGTGCTTAACTCAAATTCATTCCATAGTGTATTTTCTGTTCTGCACATCAGTTAGGGGATATTTTTCATATATGAGAGAAGGAGAAAGAAAGGGACTAGGTCTTCTTAAATCCACACTACTTCCCTCTGTTCCTATCTGTTGATAACTAGACTAAAGAAGTTCAATAGCTTTCCTTATGAAAAAATCCAGATTGTTGTTTGTACAAACATCCAATTAATGCACACAGTCTTTTACAGGTAGCTAGTGACCGTTCATTAGACATACTCCTTGGCTAACACAAACTCCACGTATTACTGCTACAGGATTCCACTGTGATGTTGTAATTGCTCACTTAAAGGGAGGATTAAGGCAGCAACTGAAGAGGGACATAATTATAATTTTCTAAACTCTATTCAGTTTGGATTTAGACAGAAAGAGCACAAACTTCAGGGGATTTCTTCGGGTCTACAACCAATTATATGAAGCTTTCTCCATTACACAACACTAATCTACATAAAGAACATAATCCCTTATAGAAATAAGCCTGTATACAGTTCCTTTAACTCCATCAGGTCAGCAAAAGACTTCTATATGTAGAACACCTATATAGGATGTGATGATTCCACCAAGGGACTGCAAACCAAGATTTCAAAGCTCTGTTCCTGGCTGTACCACTAATTCTTACAGAAGTTAACTAAAAGTATGTATAAAAAGTTATCCAAGAGGATTGAGAATGAAAACACTTGTTTTTACTAAGAATGTTAAGGCCAATATGGTAACCATTGAATAGAAGTGACTGTTCAGTAAGCTTCGTTGCTTTCTTGAACAGTACTTCCATGGTAGAACAGGTGCTTATCATCAGAGTTCCAGGTGAATTTTATGGACATTCACCATGTCAGTCACGAGGCTTCCTAACAACCAAAACACAAGTTTTCTCTCATTAAAGTATGACCATTTTGATGAGCCTAATTTTAAATGCTTTCCACTATGACATTCCCATTATTTTCCATAAAGGATCTTTTTATTAGGGAATCTTAGTATTATATAAGGTAGCCTTTAGTCTTCTTATCCCACTTGCCCCGATTATTACAGGGAGAAAAGATTAATTTCCAGAAGCTTTTCCTGGGGAAGGTCAAGTTCCTGGAGCTGCAGAGCTTATTGAGGATTACTGAAATGGAGACAAGCCTGGACTGAAGATTATGTCTTGTGACTTCTTTCCTTTTGGAGGAATGGGAGGGTGTGTGAAGGAAGGAAGGGAAAGGGAAGACAGCTGCTTTGGTCTGCATATGATAAAATGTGTTCCTATCTGGCTGCATTTTTTCTGGTTCTTTAACATGTTCCTGATGCATCAGATGGCTTATTTCCATTAAAAAAAAATAAAGTCTTAAGCATTTACAACTAGATTATGAAAAGCTCTACAAAACAAGCTAAATATCACTATCTTTTCTTTATAGGAACTAAAGCAAAGAAGAGTGATTTGGATCTTATCAGTCAGCTAATGACCTGCTGGAACAGCATCCAAACTTTTTACTCCCAGTTGTGTGTCCTTTTTACCTCTCCTGCTGCTATGCCTTTGCTTCTGTATTTTTTCCTCTGCTCATTGTGCCTGTCTCTATTGCTGGTATCCTTCTCCTAGAACAGCTGTTTCTTGTTTATAAACAAATAACACCCATGGCTGATATCTCACCATTATGAATTTTCTTCCTGATGATACTCAGGGAAACAAAATGAAATGATTGGTTTAGGAAAGCACTAACAAAACTGCAGGGAATCTCTGAAGCAAGACAGAATTTTAAGGATCTTCTGTTAATCAGAGCTGGAGAGCTGACATCTGCTGCCCATTTGCAGAATTTATTAGAATAGATTTGTCCAGGAGAGGCTCTGTGAGGAACCCCAGTTCATGTGTAACAGCCCCCCCTTGTGTAAATGTTTTGCAATGTAGCGGGTAATTAGATCATGTTGCTATTGAAATTAAGAAGTGCGGACAGAGAAAACCCAGTCACATTAAAATGTTCCTTTCATTTTCAAGGTTGTGGCATATAATTTATAATCACTTTTCATTGGATGTCTCCCTTTGAGCCAAATTACCCTAATGAAACTAAGTGGCAAATGTTCTTCCTTCAATTGAACACTACTTGCATTTTTTTTACTTTAAGAGGAGAGAGACAATTGCATCTATCTGAAGTAAAAAACCAGAAATGCTCAAGTTTGAGAAGCATCTTATTCCAAGCTGCAGCACCTTAATATGAAAGTTCCTGAACAGAAAGATTTAAATGGACACAGAACAAGACAAGCAGGTATCAATTATATGCAGGTTAAATGCAGGCAGTAGAAATTCTGCTTTAGTGCATAGCCCTGATGTCAGAGGTCCCTGCAATGTCTGCACGCTGTAACATACAGCCACTTAACCCGCTGAAGTGTTCATCAGTTACAGCGCACATTATTTCTCTGCGTTCAGCATTCCAGAATCAGTAGATTAAAGCAACATTCTTCTTGTCCCCATTTGTAAGCCACAAATGCAGTGCCCAGTCATTTGCCTACTGTTGGAATAGAGCTCAGTAATTAGCCACACCTCTGCTTAGCTTTTAAAAAGCTGTGAAACCCATTATATACTTCAATTGTAAGACTTAACTTACAGATTTGAGGTGCTTATGCTCAAAAACCCACTAGTGAAAACTGCTAATCAGCTGTCACTCAAACTTAGAGCCACCTAAAATCCCTGATGCCTGTGGCTTCAGATGTGTGGGTGGTTGCTCCTTAACCTAATTCTGGTGAAGGAGGCCATAGTAAGCCTTTCTTATTAGAAGTGCACAAATTAATCAAGGTCATTTTCACAGAACTAGGTTGAGTAAATAATTGCCATGAGCAAAAGGAGCGGGCAGTGATGAGTACAGATAATGGCAATCTCTCTGTCTGGCTCAGTTTTAGCCTTGCTGGTATTTTGCGCACAGAACTGATCAGCTTGCTGTCTAGTACACAGCTATGGCCAATTAAGAAAAAGGAAACTAGGTGTTTCTCTGCCTAATTACAGTAAATGTTCCCAGTACAGCTGTTGTACATTGATAAGATCAGACTCATGGCAACTACATTTTGTAACCATGGCTTGCTAACTTCTAAAATCTATCAAATGCAGGAGGAGATGGCAGCTGCACTCCATGTAGTAGCCTGGCACTAAGCAGTTGTCAGGTGCAGATTTTTTTTTTCTTTTGAGAAGGTTAAAATACACACGTGGAAGTTAAAATCCACATACGACAATTGATCAGCAGACTCTTAGCTACTCATGATGGTAAAGCCTGCACTCTCCTTTGGGAAGCTGTCACAAAATGTAACAGAATTCAATTACTGTATCAGGAAGTCAATGATGGAAACCAGTACCTGGGGTACATTCCAGGGAGGCGAGAGTTCAGGTTCACTGCCCAAGCACTATTTACATATTTATGCACTGACTAATAACAAAATAGAGAAATAAACTTGACAATAAGAGCCCAACACTCCTACCCATCTAGATGAGTGTGCATGCTAGCTACTAGGCTCAGCACACGCCCTCTCACGCTCTCCTTCTGCTCCCCATAATCTCAAGATGAAGCCCTACACCAAAGGCATGACTTTAGGGGGAGAGTACAGGCTGCCTTCAGCCCCATGAAGAGTCTAGTACATAAGGCAGGGCACCTTCTGAAGTCATGGAGTTTAGGCTCCCTGAGGCTGAGGGAGTAGGTCACAGCTGTTGTAATGGGTTCACTGCAGATACATTCAGTTTCTTTTTCCAGTTCTCAGCACAATTTAAAAAAAGAAAAAAGGTGCTCAGACTGTGGACCATCTTAGCATGCACAGAAGCACACCTCAAGTCCTTAGAGAGCTTTCGGTCTTAATAGGAAGGCTGCTAAAGAACTGTAGGTTTCACAGGGTTAATCAACAACTAAACAAAGATTTCTGGATAAAAAAATAGATTTAGGAACAGATCAAAAAATTATTGAAATTATCTTCAGATACCTAAGATTCAGTCTTTAACTTTTTTCTCTACATTGATTTATCAAATACATTAGAGCTGATAAATTTTTAGGCTGGACTATAATTAGGACCTACCACTTGAAACAGACTGCAAAACACTGGTGAATCCTTTAAAGAATGCTGTAACATGTGAAATTTCCCCACTTTAATAGGGGACAGTGTTATTAAATTATTTTTAATTGACCTTCTCAAATGGAGTAATTACCTTGGTGGTGGTAATTAATGCAAATGCCGATATGTCTCCTGGAATGTACATGAGAGGAAGTGTGGCAAGATCTGCTTTAATTATTTTATTTTTTAAAAAATACTTATTTATTCTTAGAGTAACTTCTGACATTTTCTGTCTTGGGAAAGTCCAAAGTAAAATTTAAAACCTCCCCAATTCTATTAAAACAAACTAGCAATGCCTCACAGTCCTATTTTAAAGAATCTCCTCTTGGCTTTCAGTGATTGAATACTATCTTTATCCTTTTCCATGTCAACTAGCCATAGGAAGTGTTTCCCAACACTCTGTTGTTAACTCAACTCTAGTTTCAGGAAAAATATAATTTTGCTGGCTTTACAATGCAGGTGTGTTTCTAGCGTAGGAAGTAATATTCTGCTAGAAAGTAATTCTGATTCTTACTAGTGCCAGAACAGGACATTTTGCTCTGGAGGTCTGAAGAGACCACTTTTTGAAGATTCAGTAGGCTGTTATCCTCATGTTATCATGAGCCAACCATGAAGATGGACAGCAAAACAGTGCGTGAATACGCAGTCTTGGAGAAAGCACAGGAAACCAGACAAACTTAGGCAAACCTTTCTGAAAGCCATTCCCTCAAGTAAACTTGTTCTTCAGAAAAATCTCTTTTAATAATGAATTGCAGTGTTCCCCATTCAAACTTTATAAAACACATCAGTCTGAGATAGACTAAAATGAAAGCTTTCAGTCTGAGCTACAGTGATCATTAATTAAAATCAAGCATTTTGGTGGAAAATGTTCAACAATATTAACCCTGGTGGTACAGCAGTCTCATCAGATAAAGACATATTTGTATTTTTTCCCCTGAGATTGCGTATATTCATCCCAACAGCAAAATGTCACCATTGAAATACAACACAGGAGCACATGCAAGAGAAGGACAGCCTCAGGCTGACTAAGTGCATGCACACAGTAACCCACCTGGAATGAGCATTGACCTCTACATGTTCTCATCATACATACTGCGTGTGAGATTCCAGCGCACCTATTTCTAACTTTGGGTTTTGATGTCCAAGCTACTGTTGCAGATTTTTAAATCAGATACTCCAATCTCTTTTCTTTCCTAGGTACTATGATTTCCCACTCCCTGTCCTCTGCAGAACATAGAATTAAGACGTGTTCTATCCACTGCTTATATATTACTTTAAGATTTGTAAGAAGTGTGATACAAGTATAACAGAGGGCTTATTTCTTATGCCCAAACATAACTTAATTCCATAGTAATCGTACTGATGTCATTAAGACAGGCAGACTTATTCACTTTATATGATACTTTACTCTTCATGTAGTCCCAACAGAGGTATGTATCAGAGTCAGAAGTCCAGAATCTCAGATCTAGACAAGCCTCTAATTACATGGTAGTCTGAACAATCCACCTTGAGAAATGCCTCAAACAGCACAGTCCCAGTTCAGTCCAATCTGTTCCACAAGACTTCACCATAGCTGCATAACATGTCCAGCAATTCCCACACGTGTCACTGTATGAGCCACAAATAAGTCAACCAGATCAGCATGCCAGCAGAGCCGTAGCACCCATGCTTTCCCTGGAACACATTAGCTTACATCCAACACCATTTACTCCTTAGGCAAGCAGTGATTGCACTGTCTGCACATTTGACTCCCCTCTTCCACCAGCTGGGAGAGGTTACCAGCCAGCTGCATGTTTTTGAACAGACATCAGAAGATCTGCACAGACACACAGGTGAAAAAAAACCCCATACAAGCCACAGGTCTTTGGCTAGAAATAATTTCTTTTGGCACACAGCTGTTCCTCCATAGTGCTCAATCCCATCCATTCTCTACACACCAGCTTCTCCCTCTGTGCTCTCACCTCATGAGATCTGCAAGATCAGCACCTTGCTGAGTGATAAAATGGAGTATGGACTCAGAGGAAATTCTGCATTTAAGCCAGAGTCTGGTACATGCACAAATACAAACCAGAACAGGTGAATCACCCAAGGCTGGCACAGTAATATTTCAGAAGCAAAACCTGCCCTAGCTTCTGCCTGTGATTCAGCTAGCCAGCTAGGCCAGTCTTTCATAGGAAAGGAGGGCTTTTTTGACCAGGACCTGAAGCACATCTAGAAAGCTGGATGAGCCAGAAATAGGCTGCCTTGGAATATCTCAGGAACGCACCTCTATCCACATCCTGCCCTGACTGAGATGCTCGCCCTGAGAGTGTTCACATCTTGATTTCCAGGCCAGTCCAGAAGGATGTAGAGTTACTTCTGTTCTGATGAGGTTGGATATAGTTTTACAGCCGAATGCTATTGGGATGTTTGCATGGTTAAACCGCGGGCTTCTCTAGAGGTGACTGGAGCGGCCCCTCTGAATGTATATTTCTTCCTTTGTATAGGGCCCTGCTAGTGAATGACTGGGTCCTCTCTCTGTTGTTTCAGAGTATTTCACAATGGACAAAAACACAGAATGAATTCTCCTGCCATGTGCCCTGTACGGCTAGAAGTGCTCTCTGGAAACTGCAAGGACCTGTTCATTGCCTATAGACGACGTGAATCTGAGACTGAGGAAAGGTATTTTCACAACAGCAGCAGGTTTGAGCTCTTTCCATGATCAAGCTTTGTAATATATTTTGTTTCCTGACTAAATTTTATTCCACCTACACACACACACAAAATCCTAACTGGTGGCCTGTTCCATATCTTTCAATGATTATGATCTCTCAAAGGAAATAGATTCTGGACATTCAGTCAGCTGTGGAGAAGTGATGGCAAAAAGCATGTCAGTGCACTCAAGCCTTAACATTTGCAAAGCAGAAGAGCCATCCTGCAACATGAAGGCATTCAAGCAGGCCAAAGTCTGTCAGGACGGATACTGGCAACTGATCTTTGTGGGATACAGGCCCAGACAGAGCCTGAGGGAGCAGCACAGAAGGCTTCCACTAGTGCAGTCTTTGGTAACAATCTGATAGAGCAGAACAGACACTGTAGTCTAGATAATACAGCTAGTAATGGAATAAAGTAGCACCTGCTGATTGCTTTGCAAACAGGACTGGTCCTACAGAAAGTCAGGCAATACTACAGACACAACATGAGTTGGGGAGAAATCACTGGAAATAATGTGGGAAGACATAATGGAAAAAGTATTAAACAGGGACCTGAAGTAGGGTTTGTGTAGCAGCAGAGCTTACGTAATGTTGTTCACTGTCTGAAAGAGGTTATGGAAAAAACTAAAAAGTTAAGAATGGAGGAGAGGCGCTATGGAAGCACAAGAGAAAGAAAAAAGATGTATGCTATCATGGGAGAAAAAGAATGTGTAGGTGGAAATGTGATCAGTGTTATACACAGGGGTAGAGAAATGTTTAAATAAAACAAGTCCAGCTGGTTTATTCTGCTACTGTTCTTATTAAGTGAAGTGAAACCATTGAGACAGAAGCCTTGTTCTGTGTATTTAATAATTTCACAGAGGCTGGGGCATTTGAAGCTTTGGGAAAATACATCAGAAGGAGATGCAAAAAAGGATTCAAGGAAACAGCAAGGGACTGAAACAGATTTTAAACATTTTTCATGGCAATAGGAGGCTGAGTATTTGGAGTGTGCAGTTGTCTTTGGAGATGGATGTCTCTTTAGTATGCTGTTACTGAGCTACATCTTTCAAGCTTGATTAATACTTAATGTGATTGTCTTTAAAATCTGTCAGCACTTGGCATAGATCAGATAAGTGGCTGTGACAGAAGTGCAAATATTTGTACTGGTGTTTTATAGTCTGCTGTGGTTATGATTAATATTTTTGCTTATGCACCTCCAGAGATTGTTTTGTAAGTTATCCTGCTTGGTTTATATTAAATCAAAATGCTCAAAAATATTTTCCTATGGGTTTACTATTTAAAATAAATAGGTAGCAAAATTGCTCAGAGGATATAGCTGGCATATTTTAAGATACTTTAAAATCACGCAAAAATTGAACAAATACTAAACTGATAAGAAAGGGACCCAGTGACAGGAAATACATTTAAAACAATCCTTAACACTGAGAATTTTCAGGGGGAAAAAAAAAGGTGAAATCCTTTTCAATTAAGATAATGATAAATTTCAGATGCTGCAAAATTGACACAAATCAAGCTGTAAAAATTAATTATTTGGAGGTAGAAAACAAGGAAGAAAAAGATGTTAACTACTAAATGGCAATGATGCATCAGAAATGTTTTGTGTCATCACTTTATCCGAGGGATACAAAACAATGGGGTCTTCTTAATAGAGGTACACTATTCAAACACTAAAAACACTAAGTTCAAAGGGGGCGGGGGAAGCAAAGGGCGGGGATTGCCCATGTTCCTCTGAACACAGGCAGTCTTCTGTTACTACCATAGGCATGTAATGGATCTTGGTTACATAAATAAAGACCTAGTCATCAATTGTACTAGGTAGAAAAGAAGCCAGGACTTGCTCTTAAATCATAGCTACAATTAAGCCAGAGAGACTGAGGAGAATAGCTGGGGAAGATGGTTGGTAAAAGAGGAAAATAGAGTATATAATAAATATCAACAGGTAATTAGATGCTAAAGCATTAAGGCAGCTGAAGGGTCAGAGAAAGAAAGAGTCCCCACTGCCTTTTAGTAGTATGACACTGATTTTATGGGATTCAGTCTGTGGAGAGAGATAATTACAAACTCTTCAAAAGAGATTATATTTGATCCAATGGAATTCTGAAACTACTCAGGCAAACGAGACAGAGCAGGTAATGCTGATGTCCTTGCCTGGTTTTCAGTCCAACTGTTACACTTCCAAAGCTGAGAATGAGCTGCTTCCTTTCCTTTCCTGCACAGGGTTTCACATTTTTCACCCCTCTGTTCTTCAATCCTGCAGAGGACCCATTTGCTATAATAATTTGTATATGAATCACACTCTTTGGAACTTACTTTTCCACTCATGTTTTCCATCCATAAAGTCTCTTAACCAGTTTTTTCCATGTGCAATTCAGATTGAGTAAAAGGCATAGGCACAGTGTGAAACTGATTGTTAGGATGAAAATGGCAAAATGAGATGAGACACTTGGCAGTGATAAGGATGGTCACAATATATGTTCTAAATCTGAAAATAAAGCCCTTATTGAAATAAAGAATATTAAATTATTCCTAAATTACTGTCTATCTCTGCTTAGCAATGTAACTTCAGCCTGCAAGCTTCTCAACTCCCACATCAGGCCTCATATCAACTGTAGTTAGACTAACAGTTTTACATAAATAGTTTTGATACAATTCCTATCCACATCTGATTTTCTCCTGTAAGTCCAGAGAATTTGTCCAGGGAAGATTATGATATCCGCCAAACAAATGTAGTTACTAGCTCAGAACACCTCAAGGGATAGTCCTCCTTTACCAAACAAGTAGCACAACCATTTTGACAGACCTAGTTATGCGGCAGTTCAGATTTTCTTGGACCCTGCAAAGAAGTTATGTTGTTTCTTTGAACAGAGAACCACAAATGTCTGCATGCAAATACAACTTTGGCATGTAGCTACATTCTTCTGTATGCACTGGTTGCAAAGAGATGCTTGAAACTACCTCAAAAGTTCTGAATTTATAAATTGCAAACTACAGACTCCCACTACTGATTATTTCTCCCCAAACAGAATGACAGAAAAGTTACTGTCTACCTTTTAGTGATCTGAACACTAATGGATTCACTGAGAAGCAAAATATCTATAGAAGCTAGCCCCATTCTGTTCTTCCAAGTCTGTAGGCAACAGACTGTGGGCTGTGAATAATCAAATCTTTGACTTGGTTCTGTGACTGAATACTTACAAGCGCAGCATTCATCTTCTGATTCTGCTACTGTGTGTAGGTTTCATCACACATTCTACTAAGAAGTGTTGAAATAATGCACTTAGAACCCTGTGAGGGCTTCCCTCCCCCCAGAAGGTAGCTCATCAGGATAACACGTTCTCAATTGCAAATTGAAAATAAGATTCCTGAGGCACCATGTCCATTTTTTAAACATCGAACTATTTGAAAAAGCAACTTTACTGGTGAAAACTGAGAAATCAACAAGCTCTCAGGCACTTAAGGTGTTAGGCAATGCCTGTGGATTCAGGCTCTTTGACTTAGACACCTAAATCCTATTTTGAGTTCAACACTGATACATTGTGCCCCATTTAAGAAGTGACAAAGTATATCTTCTTTGCTGATCCTATTTTCAACTCTTCCTGGATTTCAGCCAAAGTCATCCCAATATTCAAATTTGAAAGTACTTTAATCTCTAGATGGCTTGTCAGATAGGCACAGGGATTAGAGAGCAGGTCTTTGTTGTTTATTTTTAACTTTAGCTATTATCTACCTGCTCTAGAGTAGAGGAGCATGCAAAATACCCTTGAAATTCTGATATACATTCAGTACCTTTCCGAATATTTTCCCCACTGACAGGCAAGTTCACAACAGCTAGGAGAAAAAAAAACAACCAGCAAACCTCTCAAAAAATCTCAAAGAACTATGGGGCATGCACTCAGGTAAATAAGGACAGAAAGAGTAGTTTGAATACTACCCTGTCCTCAGATGCCGGGCAGTCAAATGTACTTCGGCTGTTCAGACAGAGATAATAAGCAGTCACAATGAAAAGATAACCTTAACGCCTAAAACTTACTTTCTTTCATAGTGTCTTAGGCATATTAGCTTTTATAACAGTAAGGGTCATCTATTTGCAGTTCTGTAGCTTACCTTTCTTTCACTTGCAGGTCTGAAGCCTTTCACCTCAGCTGCTGTAGCAGAGTTTTTCCAGAGCCTCTGTAGCAGCACTCCTCCTGTTGTTCTCATACTGCAGTTCTCTTACTGCTGCTCTCAGAACCTCACACCTGCAAGCCCAGATATTGCTGGCAGTGAGGTTTCATTTGAAACCTTATGCCACTGACAACCCACCCACTTCCTGCCCCTTCATCGTTGCTTTTGGTTCATATTAGGGGACCCAATAATATGCAGGCACAAAGCTTTAACAACCAGTCAACAACCAGCACCTGTCCCCAATCAGAACATTCTCCAAGCAGTACTAATAGTCTAAGCAAGAAGAACCAAGAGCTGGTTCCAAAGTCCTTCATTAAATCTACCCCCAAAATTTTTGTGATCTCTTCCCAAAAATCTAAGATTGGGCAGATCAACTCCAGCAGAAAAACAATCAGTGATTGCATCATTATTAGTTAACCCTACTGATTACTTTTAATTAAGTGGAGGCATATGGAGGACAAGCACGGCTTCACCAAGGGCAAGTCAAGCCTGACCAACCTAGTGGTCTTCTATGATGCAGTGACTACATCAGTGGACAAGGGAAGAGCTATGGATGTCATCTATTTGGACTTCCGTGAGGCCTTTGACTCCACGACATCCTTCTCTCTAAATTGGAGAGATATGAACTTGGTGGATGTACTGTTCATTGGATAATTGGCTGGATAGTCATATCCAGAGACTAGAGGTCAATGGCTCAAAATCTGGATGGAGATCAGTCATGCATGGTATCCCTCAGGGGTCTATACTGGGTCCAGTACTGTTCAATGTCTTCATCAGCGACACAGATGGTGGGATTGGTTGCACCCTCAGCAAGTTTGCAGATGACACCAAGCTGAGTGGCATAGTTGACACACCTGAGGGATAAGATGCCATCCAGAGGAACCTTGACTAACTCCAGCAGTAGGCCCATGTCATTCTAATTAGGTTCAACAAGCAAAGATCTTGCACCGGGTTTGGGGCAACACCTGGTATCAATACAGGCAGGGGGGATGAAGGGATTGAGAGCAGCTCTGTCAAGAAGGACTTGGGGGTACTGGTAGGTGAAAAGCTGGATGTGAGCCAGCAATGTGGACTCACAGCTCAAAAAGCCAACCATATCCTGGGCTGCACCCCAGGCAGTGTGACCAGCAGAGGGAAGTGATTCTGTCCCTCTTTTCCACTCTGGTGAGATCCCACCTGCAGGACTGCATCCAGCTTTGGAGCCCTCAATACAGGAAAGACATGGACCTGTTGGAGCAGGTCCAGAGGAGGGCCACAAAGATGGTCAAGGGGCTGGAGCACCTCTCCTATGAAGACAGACTCATAGAGTTGGGGTTGTTCAGCCTGGAGAAGGGAAGGACCCAGAGAGATGTTATAGTGGCCTTTCAGTACTTAAAGAGGGCTTATAAGAAAGATGGGGCCAGACTTTATAGTAGGGCCTGTAGGGATGGGATAAGAGGTAATGGTTTTAAACCAAAAGAGGATAGATTCAGACTAGTTATAAGGAAGGAATAGATTGCCCAGAGAAGCTGTGGATGCCCCATCCTTGAAAGTGTTCAAGGTCAGGTTGGGTGGGGCTCTGAGCAACCTGACCTAGTTGAAGGTGTCCCTGCTCATTGCAGGGGTGTTGGACTAGATGACCTTTAAAGGCTCCCTCCCAACCCAAACTATTCTATGATATTATACCATGCAGATTCAGCTCAAGACTTCTTAGTAGCACAGGAAAATATGAAGTCTGCACCTTGAAATGAGCACATGAAAAGGGCAAAGGAAAGAGGCAGAAACTGACTCTCAGCAAGAGGAGACTCACTGCCAAGAGAAAATAGGATGTTTAGGGTGAGGGATTTTTGTTGGGGTTTTTTGTTTTATTTTTGAGGAAGATGCTTCCCTTCCACTCTCCCAGCAGTTAATGCCTCCCCATCCATCCTGACTCCTGCTCCTAATGTCATCAGCAGGAAGCCTGGCATTGCTTGACAGAGACCTCTACAAAGTAGACAGGTAGGCCATGGCTGCTTTTCTGCCCTTTTGTGGTTTGGTCTTCTACCCAGCTGTTTACTTATGCTTATTAGCTGGTATTTTGCACGGCCTAGTTATGTAAATCAACAACAATCACTGGCAATGGTACAATGACATTCACTGGCAATCAGTGACAGCCATCTATCACTGAAACACTCCCAAAATGCTCCCACAAACTGATCATTTATGAATCAGTTTCAAGCAATTACTGGCCACAGTCCAGCAATGTCATGGATGAATCACCATTTATTGCCACCAGAAGTTATTTGCTGTCTTTTATTCATTATTAATTACTGACACCAATTGTCCATAAGCCACTACTAGTCATCAGCAATCACTGTACATAGCACTAAAGATCATTTATTTTGCCACTGTATTTAATTGCAGAAGTTGTGATGTTTTATATAGATAAGTTCAAGTTTAACACATCACACCTGTTACTTATTCCCAATAAGTAGAGATAGAGTACTGCTATAGCCAAAGGATGTTCAAAGGCACTCTATGCTTTTCTACTCAATCCAGAATTCCAGATCCTTCAGTTTCTTCAGAATGGCACTTGCAGCATGCACATTTGAAACCCATTTCCAAGTATAAGTTGCAAACAAACAGGAAAAGCATTAAATATCAGGAGAGTTCTATCAAGCACCTGAGTTTCAGAACAATATTCACTATTTGATCTTCAGGCCTTTATGTGTTTATAAACATGTAAATAAATCATCGGTGTGCAAGATAGCAACCAAAGGCTTTGGAAATAGTCAATGTATGTGACACCATTCTAAACATTAATGTGAGTGCTGTGTAAACACTGGAGAAATTTAGCAGGACAAATTTAAAAAAGAATTGGTATGGGAAAATGAATGACAGAAATATTGCATGGGATTGTTGAGCTACAGCAGAATGCCACCTTCTAGTTCACAGTAAATCAGATTCTTTAAAGCATGTGAGGAATATCTAAACTGTTGGATGGATGGGCATAATGATTCCTCACCTAAATATTCTTGCGATATCATTCACCCTCCTCAGTAAAGAAAATCTGTCAGAAAATTAATAACCTACCATGTTACATCTGACATTTATTGATGTAATCGATACCATTCTTCTCTGTATAGGGTCACCATTGCCTCCAATTAAAGAGAAAAATTATTCCTCTTTTTGAAATGTACATCCTATTCCTATTACGTCCTGCTTGACATAATCTCTTCTGACGATTGACTCACACTATGCATATTTGTATTAGAACACCACTCCTTGATTATTACATATTTTTTCTTACAGGTTTAGTGCAAGAATAACTATGCAGGATACTGACAACAATCAGATTGTTATCCCCATGAAGACATCACCCTGAAGCTTAACAAAATGCAAAATTAAGAAAAATGGCCATGAGATGTAACAGAGACTCCTTTCTCCCTACCCTCCTCTTTAACTCATTGGTTAACTTCCTTTCATCTCTGTTAAGAGTCTGTCTACATGTGGATGTAGAAACTGATCTGGAAGTTTACTTCCAATAAGAAGGGTGAAGCATACTCATGCCAAATGGCCCTCAGAAGGAATGCATCACCCAGAAGAGGGCATCTCTTATCTCTAAATCAACCCCAATTTTTTGCCCCCAGAGATTCTCAAAAAATTCTTTCACATGGTAAGGGGCAAAGAACTAAAGTCACAGTTGCAAGTCCTGCAGTACTTCATGACTGCAGGCTTATTATGGTCAGTAACTAAAAATTAAATTCATGTGGTTTTAATCCTATACTGTAGTACACCTCAGTTTTACATGATATTCTGTTTAGGTTTCTCAAAATGTAAGAAGTATTGGCAGCACCATAATGACAATGCAAAGAGATCAGGGTTCCTGAGTACTGATTCATTGTGGCCACATGATGTGCAATGTCAAAATCATAGGAGGCAAGATTTTTTGACATCACAAACTTCTATCTAGTTCTAACTTTGTCACACACTAGACTATAATCAGAACTGGAGCATACGATTGCAGAAAAGTTAAAAGAAAATTTCTGATCAGTATTTCTTAATTAAAACTCTGCAAAGTAGTAAACATTACCTTTGTTTTTGTTTAAATCACACCACCAAAACTGGTTGTGCAGCGCATGACGTGTCATCCTGTGGTTTAGGAAAATAAGTAGTAAAATATCACAGCAGCATTTTCAACTGTCTGCAGCAGAATCACTCATACTTCATTGTACAGGGCTATCTGAAGCAGCTCTGTAGACATGGCATACAGTTAACTTCATCTGCTTCAAAATGAAAGTGTGCATTTTTTATGCCAGATTCCTAGTTGGTACATCAGGCATTTTGAGATCTGTGGAAACATTTATATGAGGCACTGCATGAATTATGTTCTTTATACCAAATGCTAAAACATGTTTCATTCATCTCAACAATGATTGAAGCAGAACCTCAGCAGCTGGGCAGAGTGCGATAGAGCTGCGGGAACAAAATAAAATATGCCCAATAACAGCAGCAAAGCTAACAGCTTCCAATTCCTTCTGTTTCTTTTTCTTCCAACAGAGCACAGTTAAATCCTTTGTAAGCTTTACCTTTAATATCTTTGACTAATTAAGCCATTTCATCCATGTGCTGTTTCTGTACTGCAAACAGTACTTTGGAAGGCCAATATGGTTTGCAGCACCACAACGACTCAGTTGTACATGCAAAGGGGAAAATATGATAAACCATCAATTCATCGTACTTCCTACAATTTATTATTGAGTACTGAACTACATCTGCACAAGGAAAGGTACAAAAAGTAGATGAAAATTGAAAACAAACAAGTAGTTTCCTTAAAGGTTAGTCCAATTAACAAATGAGAAGGAATTGAGCTACTAGTTTGAATTGCTTTTCTCTAGATTAAAAGTGTTTGCAAAAATTTCTGCTTTAAAGGTAAAAAAACCCCTGACATTAAATATCCAAAGAATACTTCCCAACAGTGAAAGCTTCTGGAAGTGAAATAATGTCCCCAGAGAAAAGATGTCAGCTAACTACTAGGATTATTTAAGAAATTTCTAGATGATATATTGAGTAATATGAGTAATGTTTAAAATAATTTTCCCAGTTTTATTCCTGTAATATTCTGGTTTACTAGATGGCATATGCAAGATTGGTATAACAGAATAACCATAAGAAAACAATATGCATGAGGGATTTACTTTTGTAATGCTACTAATGATTTCTCTGATTATTTTTTCCAGCTAAATTACACTACAACAAGAAACACAAATTAGTGATAATCTAAGATAACTGTTGGAGTACTTGAAGAACCTTGAGTTAATTATTTAATAATTTAAAACATTCCCAGTTGTGGAATTATTTAACTGAAGTATTTTCAAACTTTGTTTTGCCTTCATATTGCTGCACCTCACATTCAATACATGTCCCAAGTCCCTTTGCCCTTAGAAGCAGAGTTTCACAACCAGAGCAGAGGGTCTCAAATCACTGTGCTACTCTAACTTCATATGAATCACATGTAAAAATTCCTACAAAAGGCCTTCCCAGGTCATAGCATTGGCTATTGGATGAATAAAATTGTTAAGAACATTTCATGTTTACTGAGAGGTTCTTTAGAATCAATTAACAGCAAATCCCTTACTACTTGTTTCCAATCAACTCATCCAAAAAATATTCCCTTATTAATAATTCAACATTCCCTTGTTGTTATTTGAACTCATATATAAATCACATTAGATAAGGAATTGACTGGATGGTCTCACTCAAAGAGTTGTGGTCAATAGCTCAATGTCCAACTGGGGACTGGTAACAAGTGGTATTCCTCAGGGGTCCATACTGGGACCAGTGCTGTTCAACATATTTATCAGTGACATGGACAGTGGGATTGAGTGCACCCTCAGCAAGTTTTCCAACACCACCAAGCTGAGTGGTGTGGTTGATACGCTGAAGGGAAGGGATGCCAGCCAGAGGGACTTTGAACAGGCTTGAAAGGTAGGCTCATGCAAACCTCATAAGGTTCGGCAAGGCCAAGTGCAAGGTCCTGCACCTGGGTCAGGGCAACTCCCAGTACAAATACAGGCTGGGTCACGAATGGATCGAAGGCAGCCCTGAGTAGAAGGGCTTGGGGGTGTTAATTAACAAGGACCTCAACATGAGAGACCCTATCTGGAGTACTACGTTCGGCTCTGGGCTCCCCAACATAAGGAGGACACGGAGCTGTTGGAGCAAGTCCAGAGGAGGGCCACAAAGACAGTCAGAGGGCTGGAGCACCTCTCCTATGAAGACAGACTAAGGCAGTTGGAGTTGTTCAGCCTGGAGAAGGGAAGGCCAGGGAGACATTATAGCGGCCTTTCAGTACTTAAGGGGGCTTATAAGAAAGATGGAGACAGACTTTTTAGTAGAGCATGTAGCAATAGGACAAGGGAGGATGTTTTTAAACTAGAAGAGGATAGATTTAGATTAGATATAAGGAAGAAATTCTTTACTGTGAGGGTGGTGAGGCACTGGCACAGGCTGCCCAGAGCAGCTGTGGGTGCCCCATCCCTGGCGGTGTTCAAGGCCAGGCTGGATGGGGATTTGAGCAACCTGGTCTAGTGGAAGGTGTCTCTGCCCATGGCAGGAACTAGATGGTCTTTAAAGTCCCTTCCAACCCAAACCATTCTATGTACTTTGGCCCTTTAGATAAAACACAATATTAATTGTCTAGCTGATCATTTTCCAATTTTATACTCCAAATAGTTTCTTTTCTAACAGGTACTCTATATTTTGTCTGAATATGAAAAATATCTGTCTTAGGATATGTGACTATATTTGCATAGCCAAGATACAATACAGAGATTTCAGTTCAAAAAAAGACATGGCTGATAATTAAGAGTACCATCATGAGCATAAATTAATCATTCTTAAACCACATCCTATAAGAAGCTAGAGAATCTTCATTCACATAGCTAGGTAGGAAAAGTATCTAATCAGAAGGTTATATCAAAAGATTAAAAGAGGAAGAACAAGCCATGACAAAAATCATAGCTCCTAATCAACCTTAGCCATCAGTATCTTTAAATTTATGTTTGCTATCAAAGTGTGGTATAGGATAACAACATGCGCTCAGCCCTGTCAAAAAGCTTTTGCAATAGTTCAGGTGAGCCCTGTACTTTCAGTTGAGAGACTTTCATGCAATTCCTTCAATATGTGCAGAGCAACAGAAAGAGAATGAACACATGCAGCCTAAAAGGAAAGCAAAGGGAAGAAACAGAAACAAAAAGCTATGAATTAAAAAGCCACATCCTGAAGTCTGGTAGCAGAGTAACGTAGATGGTTAGCACACTATAATTTGATTATGAAACGTCATGAGACCAATACTGCAGTGTAATGCCAACCTGTCACACAGTAATAAATCCGTATTGCTTCATCTATTGAAAAAGCGTCATTCAGCTTGTCAAGGTTTAGCCTTGACAGCTTATACTAAACAGTCTATGCAAGGTCAGAATTTATAGTCATAACATGTTACCTTGTTTTGTGAGTCCATGCAGTGAAAAACAGTGGCACTGTGTTCTGCATCATCATAAAAATATTTCAAGTAAATTGTGAAATAAAGTCTTTTTAAACTTTGAGACCTTTTTGGAAAAGAAAAAAAAAAAGAAAAGTGAAAGGAAAAAAACCACCAACACAAACCAAAACACCGCCCCCCCCCCCAAAAAAAAAAAAAGGCATTAGGTCTTTAGCAAAGCCTTCCTGGATGCAAAATACTGCTAATGTTAAAATAACTTCAAACAAACACAAACAACAAAAAAAACCCCAAACCAAAATCAAAATGCCCAACCATATAGCGATAAACAAATCTTCTCTTTAAACTTTTGTTTTCATGATGTCAAGTGTTAAAAAGGATAAGGTGGTTGGACAGTAGATTGTAAATGTAGCAGTATTCATAACCAAAGACATAAGTAGTATGTATGCACTAATGATGTTATGCCACACATAGTCAAATCCAAATCTGCTGGTGCTCAAACACCACAACAGATCATGGTTTCAGCCTACTAATAGTAGCGGAATTTTTCTGGACTCAAATTATGGCGCTCTAGCCTCCTGCCTCCACCCCTCTCCAACCCTCAAGCATAAACTCCTCCCATGCCTATCTTATTACCTGCCTATACGGAACAAACAGTAGAAGTAAAAACCCAACAAATAATGTCAAAATTTCAAGGTGAGCTGGGTCTTCTCATTAGTGCTGGTAGAGGATCAATCAAGGTAAACATGTTTCAAACATACCTCGGTTCCCCAAAAACTATTTAACTAACTTCATAGCAACTACTGAAATGCTTTCATAGGAAGGCTGAACTAGAGGGCTGTTGCTACCTAATTGCTCTTGCTCTGTCAGCATAACACAGACCCAGCTCCTCTGTTATTGCTACTGTATTTTCTGAACCTTCCTTAGCCCCACCGTATAACATCTTGTCCATTACCACAGGAGGTAGGAAATGGAATAGAAAGGGGCAGAAAACTGGACGTCAGGATAACGTAAGATTTGCTAGTCTTCAGACAGGAAGTAACCAGTCTACTTCTAGTCTAGGATTAATTTAAGTTGATACAAATATATTGCCTGAATAACAGAGTTAATGAGAAAATTCAAAGTAAACTGTTCAACTTTCTGGCATAGGTAGGACTTTAATTGCATTTTCATCTTTCTAATTTTACTCTTAGCAGGAAAGCTGTAATAATTGAAGGACAATCACCCTTGAGGCTTTTTCCTTTCTGCTGCTGCTCATTAGTTTGTTCAGGTTAATGAGGCGTGCCTCTTCTAACCTTGATTGTAACAGGAGGTAGGGAACTAACCCAACATATACACACCAAGAAGAATCCCTTGTCACATTCCGGTGATGCTTTAGGAATCCCCTAATAATTTCTTTATGCTCTTGATCAACAGATTTTTTTTAACACTAAAATGTGTCTTCTGTTAAGATAGTTTTCTACTGCACATGAACACACTGCTGTACGGAAGTTTGCAAGTCCTGAAGAACTGTTTAGCTTCATCTGGGTACAGCAGTTTCCTTTGCTGCCTGCCCAAAACAGTTCTTATTTCCCACTCCAGAGAAGACTGCATTTTAGTTTGTTGAAGCAGCTAATGAACAGAAAATACTCTTTGACCCCTAGGGAAGAAAAAAACTTGCAAAGTTTGATAGATTTAAGATGCACTGCATTGAAGACGACTGTATGAATAAACATGCCATGTACTAGTTCTGTAGTGTTCCTGTTACAACTGATTACAGCCTTCTTCCTACTTGGCTCTGCTGTTTTAGGTTGCAGAGAAAATCAGCACATTTTGAATGTCTAGACAATCTGTCACTTCATCTTTAGTTTCTGCACATGAAAGAGAACAAAACCTGACATATATCTATGAAGACACTGTTTACCCTGAAGTGCATGTTTGCTCAATGGCTTCATCTGAGCCACTGGAGAACTTTGCATGTTGAGGAAGGCATTCCTCTCACTTCATTGAGCCACAGCCACAAAACAAGAAAAGCCTCAGAGCAGAGAGAAAGGCATTTGCCAATGCAATTGCAATCAACCATTCCTTTACTGCCCTTAGGAAACTAAAATGCAGCGTCTGTCTAAAGTAGAACAAAGGCTGCTATCTCTTGCAGGATTCATATTCAGTACTAACAGCATCTAAGCAAGTTACAATAAGGAGCTGGAAGTACCTCTGCAGACTTCAAGAATCTGAGCATTTAGGTAGTGCACAATGATAAAACTGGGATTAAGCAGCTGGAATTTAGGCTGGAGATGAGCAAGTCATTTGAAGTGGTGGAATTTATACAACAGAATGGCCTCCCAAAGATTAGCTCATGTAAAACTGTAAAAACTGAACCTGACATACAATAATGCTGTCAGACAAGAATTCATTTGGCCCTGCATAGACAGACTGTTAAATAAGAGGATCTTCAGTCTATACTTTCTACAAGTAACAGCCTTACTCTTTGTCAGCATGTAGTGACACTTTTGTATATAAAGACACAAAGTGGAAAAAATAAAAAAACGTCACTTTTGTTTCATGTTATATTGGTTACTGCTACAGGGATCTGCATGGTGTTTGGGATTGCCGTTTTAAATGTTCGTTGTGAGCTGCTGCACAACATGTTTGCCGCTGATTAAGCTTGGCTCTTTCATGAGTGTCTTTCTTGGGCCATCTGTCCAAATCTTACTTGCAGTTGACCATAATATTGACAGTATTAACATTAATTAACATTGAAGTGTCAATCTATAAAAAAGCCTAGTAACTAACAAAGTTCAGACAGTACTTTGAATGTTGCATTGTATATTAATCTGCAGAGTTCTAAAATGGTGGCTACAGTCAGACGATAGCAAAGCCATCTATTTTAGCAGAGGCATGTCCTGCAGCTCAGCCATCTTGTGGCAATCTTTTGTGCATATTGATATTTTGACACCATCTTCCATCAAATCATTGGACTGAAGATCGTACAGATTAGCAGTAATATGTTTATACATGTATCCAATTGCAGAATGCTTAACTTCACTGCCAAACAAATTATCAACCAATTGTAAAACATTATTGCTTGAGGTGTATCACCTCTGGAGAAACTGGATATGCATAATCACCTGTTTAACTGCAACACATTCCGCAAAAGATACCTCACAGAAATTAAAATACCCTTTAGAACCTGTTCTGCTTCAAGGACCATATTTTTCTTATGCTATATCTATGGAAATTTTGCTGTACTCCACTTTTGGTTTGGAGGTGACAATGCTACAAAGCTTCCTAAGTGTTGCTGTTCTTCCACTCACTTTTTGGTCCTCAGATGATCTTTGTGTAACTTTTTCAATGATTTGGTGTAACATTTTAATGATCACATCCTAGTCCTGAAAAATTCCCCCTAAACAAGTAAAGGCCCAGAATGTTTGCTAAATCTCACACTGCTAATAAATCCAGTTACATCTATTAGGCTCTCCAATCTCAGCATTAGTATTGTGTTTGTCCTAGACAGAATGGTGTTCTTCAAAGGGAAGAACAAACTAGGTTGGAACTTTGCTCTTCTCACCTTCTGTATGTCAGCTACAATACCCCATGATGTTCTGTTTAGAGAACATACACATGTGTTTAAAACTAACCTCTTTTGTCAGCAGGCCTCTCTGTCAATGACAATAAAGTGGTTTATGGACAGCTTCAGCTAATATGGACCTCTGTGAATAGACACAAGTCTTCTCATACTCATGGACTATGAGATTCTCAACGATATAATACTAGTCTCCACTTCTGACCATACTGCTATGGTGTCATAACTAGCTTAGTCTTATTCTTCCTAAGGACATCAAATTTAGAGCTTCTTTAATACCTTAATTTCATTAAGTTCTGTTCACATTTGCATGCTGTGAACATACTTCTGCCAGAGTACTCAAAGGCCTCTGAGCACCTACAACAGGTACCAATTTCCATACATTGTTCATGACCTTGTCTAGGAGCCATAAATAAAAAAAAAATCATAGGGATCATATTTTTTCTGTAAGGACAATAATTCTGGTAGAAGTCTTATCCTTATCTGCTGAACACCTTGCTTCTAGGAATGTTATTTCTAATACATATAATTTATATTTTGTTTATGTTTTGCCAGCTTCTCAAAGCTATATGAATCCTCCAGTCATGCTCTTCTACACAATTCCACAAATTAAAATTTTATCTGTGAAGACTTACTCTCTATGCTATCAAAGGTATGGGGTTTTTTCCAGTGAAAGTTGTCAGGTGCCAAACAAAGCCCGGAATTCAGTCTGTAGAAACAGCATTTCCTAATGAGACATTATGCTCTATTTTTAAGGTTACTGGCCAAAATCTGCTGATACCAAATATTTTTCCATGGTTGTTGCCTCCACCATAAAAGACATTTAAGAATGTTTTTGATGCATTAAACTAGGACATTCACATCTATATATATTTAGGTTGTTATTTGGAGTGAATAGAGAGGGAGGAAGTACCCATTTATTTGTCTGCAGTGACTGATACATAACGTCATCTCTCTTGGTTCCCTTGCTTGCTCTGTGATTCTGGGGGAAGTGGCCTTGCTCCATTCTTTCTTTTGCCTTTGTTTTTGAGATACTAGAATTTTCCAGGGGTCTTGGAAATAAGCTTTTCTGTTTCTATTCTGTTCTCTTTAGAAAGCTTCCCTGTATCCTGGAACACATTTCTGATATATATTTCTGTTGTTTGAGTTTCCTGCTTTCCAAAAAGTTACGTGTGTTAATGAATTATACATTTGATTCTATGTAGTCTTAGGAGCTGCAACTTCAAACATTTGTTATTTAACCACGCATTTATTTTATATGCTTCCTCAGTGAGGCTAACTATAGTAAGCCTGAATGTAAGCAAAATCTTTGGTTTTGCCCACTTACCTGACATTATGTGTTTCACCTGCAGTGCTAATATTTTATGGGATCATGTTGACTTGAGAACTGATTTCCAACTTTGTCTGAAACCGTACATTACTCCCTTGAGTTTCCTTATTTGCAGTGATACTGTTGTCATTCTTTGTTCTTGCTGTGGGCATAAATTATCAATATTTACTGTGAGATGTTATTGCATTTGCCTCACTTTTCCAGGTATGAGGCAGCTCTTTGGCTTGTGGCATTTGTCACAAGAAGTACAGTTCGCTGTGCTGATTTCTGTCTTCGGCTTTTCTTTGTCTATTTATGTTAGGGTCTTGCAACTCCTTATCTGATCTGTGCCTCAGTTAGCTCCCTAAAATGACCAGAAGGTCTCATCAGCTCTAAGTTTGCATAATTGTGTATGTTTTAAACTTCTTTTTATATTCTTCCATACACATCACTCATACAACTTTATATAGCGTGCAGTACCTTGTGCATTTCAATAATATAGTCTCATAAATGAATATTTTACCAGAACTAATAGAAAACTAATGGAAAAACAAAGCACTTCCCAAACAACGGTTATCAAAACTATTTTCAGACTGCTCAATAATAACACTTTTTTTTCCAGTTATTCTCCATGGGTTTGCAGGTTTTAGGTGTGATGGTGATTATAGCTACTCTATTCTTTTGTGTAGGGGCTTTTCTTAATCAGCGACCACCAAAGAGATAAGAGTTTGATAACATCCACTTCATTCATTGTCTATGTTGTATCAATGCGTTTGCATTGCTTAAGACAAACATCTACACAACCCATTCAAATGACTCATGCAAGAGCATCTTTCCATTAAGTTACAATTTCCATGGTTCCTGCACCACTCTGTACTATCATCACCTCAGACACACTAATTTCTTTAAACAAAAGGAACTTAAAAAATTTCATTGATGGCTGCCCTTATCACAACAGCAAGATCATTTGACTCACAGATTTGTTCCCCTTTTAGCTAGCAGCAGACCAGATCAGTCACCTTCCACAAAATAAACTGAGCTTGCTCAGATCACCAGAAACCTCCCTTCCTCATACAGTTGTTCTGCAAGCACCATTAATTCAATTTAGCCCAACCCCACAAAACAGGTTGTACCTATTTGTTTGTACTCAGAGTTGTAGACCAAAAATGCATGCACAACTACATGTATTTCATCTGCAGGTATCACCTTGAGATTAAATCCTAGTCTGCAAGCAGCAGCAGAAGTCTGAGTGACTCAGGCAGAGCCTAAGTCCCACATTCAGGTGTATGATAACAATACACGTTTTTTTCTGAAACTTCCTCATCCTAGGCCTTGCACAGGCAGTGTTCCACATTAAAGAATTTTTAATTGGTCTGCAATTACTTGTTCATCTTGTATTATCTTCTTGAAGCTCAGGTATGTTAGAAGAACAATTGGAAAATTACAATGATGCTTGAAGTATAAAATTTGATAAAAGCTTATAAGAGTTTGTCATAGCCAGTAATTACATCAAATCCAGATGTGCTCTCGTTGGGTGAGCATTGAGAAAACTTCTCTGGTTTGTTAGTTAAATTTCTAAACTCATTTCCTTCATACTAACAATGAAGAGCATCCCAAACGTATGGAAAGACAGATTCTCATCAATGGACAAACACTGCACTTCGTTGTCATTCACAAAGGTAACGAGGTAGGAAACACCATGCAGCTGAGGATTTACAACCTTAAGAAGACCGGTAAATAAAAGCAACAGATTAGCCCAATATTATTGAATCCTGCCATTTAAAGTCTCTTCTGATGGACTTAATAGGCAATATATATCAGTTTTAGAAGAGGTGTTAAAATAGAGAACATCTAAATCAGGAGCACACATAGTTGAGTAGGCTGACAGAAATCTATCTTTTAACTTGATGACAGTAATGCCTGCAGAATTTGGAGAGATTTATACCAGGACTCAAGGAATATTATATTCCTCTTGAATTAACTAATTTTTGCAATCAATGTACTGTGAGTGATACACTGCTGCCAGGAGAGATTTGTGGCCTGCCTGAAGTACCAATTACCTTCCATTTTCTACAGTAAAAGTGTCTGGTAATGTGAGTGATAGCAATTTTTACACATAACTAATGATGGAAATGAATGTTCTTTCCATCATGTCTAGAAACAAATTTCGTAAATAACATAAGATAAAATACAGAAAGGGATTCATTGGGATTTGTGCAAGAAAAATTCATTTAGTATTTTTACCTTTTTTTTTTTCTTCCAATGATACCTTCCATTACAAATGATTTTTCAATCTTAGGTCACACTAGAAAAAGAGTATTATTTGGAGAGGCTAATTCTGTTCAAATAAAGGGTGAGCCAAGATAACACAATCTAAAAACAACACGGTGTGAACTAAAAACTCTATCTATACCAATGCCTCAGAGCTAATCAGATCTTACTCTTGGCGTATACCATGGAAAATCTTTTTAATTTCCTAGGATCAGTCTTATGTTCTAGACTCTTGTCATGTCCCCGTTGTTGACTGTGGGACTCTCCCATGTGAGCTTATCTCATACACTCTAATCACAGTGCTGGAAAATCATGACATTCCCAAACAATCAATGGCTTCCCTCCTGCTTGGTTCAACTGATCAAACTGTTTAAATAACTCTGTCTAAACCACCAATTTCATAAGTAATTTAGAAATATTTGTTTCCAAAGAAGCAAAAGATTGCAGGTATTTAAGTGAAAAGACAGTAAATAAAACCACAATTTTTCCCTTAAAAAAAAAAAATCTGTGTTGAATAAAAGGAGGCTGAACCCAAAATGTAGGTTAGACCTGCAAAATGACATAGAAATAATCATCACCGAGGCACAGGGAATGAACTCAAGAGCTCAGCTTACTCTCAGTATTTGAGAAGCTGTGAGCATTTGAAAATTATCTCTGGAACACACCTGTCACAGCACTCTCCAAAGCTATGAAGCTGCAAAGTCTTTTACCATCTCATACCAGCATACTGTTCATGTCATTCCCTCTGCTGCCTTCTCCTCATCTCATCCAGGATGTGTGTTCCTTCTCCTCTTGCTTCTTCCTCAGCTGGTCTCCCTTCATTGGCTCTCAACCACTTAACGTAACCAGCCACAGCTGCTCCTTATTTACATTGGCCAACCCGCCAGCCCTGAAGCCAGCCCACAGCTGTATATTATCAATGCTAATTAACCCAGCTTCATTCCTCTACACTTACCCAAAACAGAAGTTTAGTAAGGTCTTTAAATACACTTCTGAGAATCCATGGGACATAGGGGAATGCATCAGAAGTGCCTATTAGTCCCAAGAAGACATTTTCAAGGGCCAACACACACAAACAATCAGTATTTGGGAGCTTATTTTAGAAGTGAGTGGTTCTACAAATTGATTTGGGGGGGTGGGAGGGTGATGGTTCTAGCTTTGACTGTGACAAATAGAATTGTTATGTACATAGGAGATACGGGTTTTTTGTCAAAACTGCAAATGTAGTCTCTGTTGGGATTTAGCCTGCTTAATGTCATCAAGTATCAAAGATGTTTGTGTGCATGCTGAAATAATATAGTCCACTACACAGCTCACTGCACTACGTGAATCTTATTTTGTCATTTTCAATATTTCTGTCTTTTGTAGACATCTCCTGGCTCAGCTGCTTATAAATTACCACAAGGTGTCCCAAGCCAGACATGAAGCTGTATGTGAGCATCTGGGGTGAGAAAAGAGTAGAACCACAGCTGTGATATCTCATTCATGGGCAATATCCTCATGCACACCATTGAGGTACACTAGCCAACTTATAGCTGCACAGATAATATTTTTTCTCAGTTTTAAATATAAATTTTTACCATTGTGCAGCAATACAACTTTTATCTTGACAATTGCCCTGTACCCTCCTACTAGGCTCATGCAAATAGATTCCATGGTTCAACAGTCAAAGGAGTCCTTTGCTCAGAGGAGAACTTACAATAGGCAGAGATACATAGTGGGAATCACAAGGGGATCCTGCCTCACATCTCACTTCCAGGCCACTTTAGCTGTCCTTGGAGGTTACTGAGGCACAGAGGCAGGTTGAGCAGCTTAAAGGGAGAAGCTGGTATCTGACTGTTCTGACTGAGGTGAGAGCTCCTGTCACTGGAATACGTAAGTTTCATAAGCGAGTTTTACAAAAGAAACAATGATCAGAAAATCCACACATTAGATCTAGGATCCAATTACTGTAGGAAGAGGTGAAAACAGAAGGGAAACCTACATCCTGTTTTTAACTGGATATGCTGTCTGACTGTCATAAGCCGGGGAGAATGGAATGGAATTGATAGCCTTTTCAAAAGGGAAAGATTTGAAGAGCCAGGGCTTAGTGTAATGAGACCCTAACCTCAGCCCCAGATAAACCTTCCTTAAAGAAAAGAGAATATGAATGTCTCAGAAAAGATTTTAGATGCCTTTGCAGTCCTAATGACACTACTTACAGGCCAAAAATCACAGAACCAAATGATAAGCATAGTAAAATATCTTTCTCAGCTGCTCAGTGGGTGGCTGTGCCTGTTGAGATCAACTAAAATGACAGTGTGGAGCCAACTGACACCCTGCAACCATGCTAGAAAACAGTTAATGGTTTATTAAGTAGTTATCTTGTTGTAGCTGTTACCCGATTTAACCTTCCTCAAATACTAAAAAAAGAAAAAAAGGGCAAAAAAACACCTTTTCAGCAAGGTGTTACAAAAGCTTTATTCGTTGTGACAACCTGACACTATTGAGACTGTGAGGAGTGAAAATGTGGCAGAAAGCATGGCCTGGGCCATCACATGCTTTAAGCAGTGCAGGGAAAACCCTGTAATTGACAACATCAAACATTTACAGAAAGATCATGAAGAATTAAAGTTGATGGAATGCCCAGTTCCATCCAGGAGAGAAGGTCAGTAAAAACACTCATGAAAATCAGTGTCTGGAAGAGATTTAACATGTTGGGCAGGGAGACAATCTTTTCCACTGTATTGGTACAATCAAGTTCTTTGTGCTGATATTGTTGCAAGACAAAAGATTAGATCTTCCACTCCTCTGAATGTTCTGAGGTCACTTATGACCGAGATGATTCTCTAGCAATTTATAGCTACTTTGAACTAATATGAGTTACAGGCAGTGAAGAACCACAAACAGAAACTATACACACCCCAATTAGAGATTACAGTGAACTCTGTTCTGACCCACCTTCAAAATTTCTTGTTATTCTCTACATCCAGGTCACAGCCAGCCTGGGGAGATAAAGTAACATCATGAAGAGTCTAGTAACACCTCTCTCTTTTCTGATGTCCCTGAAAGTGTGAACTCAGGTGTTGGACCTTGTGGTTTTACATGTCTCAAGGCAGAATTTTGCAACTCAAGATATGTTCTTGCTCATTCGGTAGGACTGAGTTCAGGCACCTCTAGTGCTGCCCTGTGTTTAATCTGTTATTTAAGAATGCTCAGAATGGATCAGACCAAAATTGCACCTGGCCTAGTACTCTCTCTCCTGTGAAGTAGTAGATATATATATTTGAGTGCTCTGCGTGTTGCATAGGCAGGGTGTGACCATTTTTTTTCCACAGTACTGCCAAGATGTTCTGCTTCTGGGTTTTTATTAATCCAAGCTTGCCTTTTGAGAGGATTTTATTCACCTCAGGCCTGAATTATGGATGTCAAAATCATGTTGCTGCAAGTATACAACTACTACAAGAAATGCAGCCAACATGTAAGAGCTTTATGGCACAGTAGAGTCCCCGAGCACACACAGTTCTGCAGACAAGTCAAGCCAGGAATAGAACCGATGTTGCAAAGAGATGAATCACAGAAAAGGAGAATAAGGAAGTTGTAGGAGCCTACAGAACACATAGGAAGAAAACAGGAAAATAAGAAAACACGGACACTGTAGTCCACAAGGCCTTGTATGTCAAGTTTTGCTTATTCTTGCCTTTGTTATCTTGCATTAAACCTGAACATCATTTAAAGGCTTTAAGTTGGAAGATGATGACATATTTTCTGTGGAACAAGGAAGGCTGGAGGGGGTTACATACTGTAAAGCTGTGGTGATTTAATGACAAGTCTCCTGGGGACTAGGACTTTCTCACTCCTGTAGTGATCAGTACAAGTGTGTCTATGTGTGTTTAATTCAATCATAATTTCACAATCTTGCACTCTTCTGTAGTCATATTAGCAAAAATAATCTGGAAATGCAGGTTACCTTGAATACCGAATTCTAGTTGATGGTACAAATAGTTAGCATGTTCTTGATCTAAAAATTATTTTTGCCTTGAGAAACACTTTCTCATTTCATACAGCATTTGTACATAAAGATACAGGATGCTCCTGGGCAGAAAAATGTTTTTTACAAGAGTTGATTCCATGCTTCAGAACATTGATGTTATTCCAAATTGTATTGCAAGACAATGGCCTGGTGACTCATGGATCAGGTATGTGATAATCTTGTATAAATGTCACGTCATTGTTTCACATCTTTAGCCACACTGGCAACCAAATGGTCTTTTCCAAGGAACTAGTTGATTGATTTTCACTTCTCTGTAATGATAAACAGCACTCAGACACTTTGAGAATTCCATAGCCTACGTGGAGGAATTTATGGACTGAATGAGCTTTTGGAGCAAAACAACTAAACTATCTCAAAAGGTTGGGTTCTCTGAAGAAAGTCAGTGAAAATAAAGTTCTTACCCTCTTCACAAGTAAAGAGAATAAAAGTATTATCATTCAATGCCTGTCATTAGCTAATATGGAATGCTTCTGAAATTCAGACTTACCAAGCAAAAAGAAAATTAGATACAGAAAACAAGAAAAGAAAGTTGCAAGTAATTTCAAGTATCATTTACTGGAACTTTTCACTGACAGTTTTTAAACATTTCCCTATCAGAAACAGAGGGGGCTATTCACTCAAACTGCAGGGAAGTATCACAATGAAGTACTTTGATTGGTTTTAGATGATGACAATCCATGAACAGAGCCTGCCAGGGAAGTGTTAGCTTTGTTCCTGCCCTCACTGTCCAGACAACATAATCTGGCTACAGTCTTTTACTTGTCCTGACAGTAATTTTGTTTCGCCTATTTTCTTGACAAAGGGAGAAAAGGACAAAAAGGTGGAAATAACATTGTCCCTATTATGAAGAAAGCATATATTCCAGCTTCTGTTTTTGCTAAAGATCAAGTGCACGATTTAGCTCCTTTACAGTTATATTTGGTTATGAGAAGATAACTGGTTATGTGGCTGGTTTGTTTGTTTATTTCTTTGTTTGTTTGTTTGTTTTGTGGTTTGGTTTGGTTGTTTGTGGTTTGTTTTTTTTGTTTTTTTTTTAAATAGGGATTCAATAACTGTGAAGGTAAAAATCATGTTATTGCAAAAAAAAAAAAAAAGCCAACCAGAATTTCTTTCTTCTGACCTCTGGCCTTTCAAATGATGTGCAGATAATAACCAAATCTTTGTTCACACAGTATTTTAAATGAGTCATCATTGCACAAAGATCTGAAAACTGAATCAAATCTGCATCCAAATGTGGTCACAGTAGTCTGTAGAAAATTTGATCTCAGATGGGTTATCACTTTTCCTTCTCCAACTTAATTTACAGCCACACATTAAATGCTATAATGCATAAAACCTTTTTGGTATAGATTATAATAACCAAGTGAACTGTTTTATTTCTGATTGTCAGTACCGACAAATGAGATCTGCTCCAGTACCCACAGTGCACAGACTCATGTAGGCTGTATTTCTTCTGGGCATTTAAGACCTTGAGTAGTTGAAGGCACATTTCAGCCTCATGTCTGACTGTAATTAAAGACTTCAGGTCAAGTGAAATGCCAGAGCCTTTACTATTTGCCACCACTGGAAACCTTGAAAAGGAGAAACAAACTTCAGCTTTCCAAGCAGAGCAGAGGACACCCATTCACCAGTGTCAAATGCAGCCACTAAGAAGCCCAAATTTCAAACATTTTAATTATTTTCTGCTGGCTCTGGTACAAAATTAGGACAACAGACATCAACAGGCTACCCAAAGGTAGATTACGCTCCTTCATGCAGAACTGTGTAATTTAATTTTGTTTCTAATGTTTAACTGTGAAAGTTCATTTGATTTCTAATGCCCTAAGTGCTTTATTACAACATTCAGGATCATACCGAATATGAGATGATCTTTAGGACCAGTAACAGTTCTATGCTTTCCTCTTCCACTCTTCCCTTCTTCCTGACTGTTGATGCTATTTACCCTTTTCATTTTCCTCCCTGCAGCAATTTCCTGTCTGGGTTTCATACACAATATTTTTCCCCTGTTCATCTCTTTAACAATGAGCCATTAAATGTTCATGTTTAAATTTTAATTAGCATTACTTCCAAAAGAGACAAACAGTGAAGTAGTGCATTTATGTTTCAGAACTGTTGTTCAGATCGAATGTTTATTGCATATACCACAATAATATCAAAAGTCTGCTTCAGCTCCTTTTAGTAAAGCTATTTTTTGATCTAGATGAACTAAAAACCACTGAAAAGTGGGGAAGAGGGGAGAATAGCAACAAAACCTTTGATACAGCAAGATCCAGACCTCTGTCAGGGCACCTGATGCAGCTGTTTTGGACTTCATTAGACACCTTTAAAGTAAACAGACCCACTGACATTATTGGAGTGTTCTGACCTTTCACTTTTAGATTTATTAGATTTTTTTTCCTTAGAATTGTTTTATTTATACTTCTGAAAGAAGAACCAACGTCATCATCTGGAGATCCCTAATGATCTTTCAAAATTCAAAATTAAATAAAAAAAATCCTTCCCAATTTCTTATTGTGCCAAACCTGTGTTTCAGCTCACTTAATACCTTTCCTTTTCTAATGCTTTCCCAAGGAAGTATTTATGAAGAGTAAACAATTCTTTTTGCAGTGCCTGGTAGGCTAAGCAAGCCAAGTTCTTTTCAATTCTAAACTAAGCAACAGGGCTAGCCTGAAGCAGGGCAGTGCATTCACCTGGCTCAGCTCAACCATACTTTCTTAGTTCGGCATATTTGAATAAGCATGGCAGTGTTCCCATGCTAATTAGTGCTGCCACTCAGAACAGCTAACGTAGCTGCAACAAAATGCTGACACCATTGTACTGCTTTCAAATGTAGAACTAGCCTTACAATAACTGCTCGGGTCTCTGTACAGTGCTGCACTGCACAGTGTACACGTACTCTTAACATCCTTCTGTAGATCATGTTATCTTCCCCTGACCATCCAACTAGTCCTTCTTTGCACTTCTTCCAGTTTGGATTACCTCTCTTCAACATGGGTGACCATGGCTGTACTATATAGAGGAGTTCTCAGCAAAGCCTTGTACAATGGCATTATTTCTTTCCTAACTCTGCTGGAAATACCATACCTAATACATACGAAAAATCTAATCTGCCTCCTCCCTAGTTGCCTAGTAGCCATCTTTCAGTAATATGAGCAGTATTCCTGAAACCTGAGGCTGTCAGGATGGAAGAAAGAAGAGGAAAAATCCATCCATTACCATCTCTTACTCCTTCCTTCCCCTCCCACCTCCTATGTAAGCTGTCTCCTTTCCAGCAGTCATGTGAATAGCACAGCCTTCAGACTGAACCACTGGGGACAAAAGAACAGAAAACAAGTGGGATTAAAAATGTCAGTCCAGCCATGGACACAGGCAGCAATTATCTGACTGGTTAGGTGTGGGGTCTTTTCCCCATTCCTGTTTCCCCTCACTTTCTAGGATGACAAGACAAGGTGCAAATGGATGATATGGCTATATCAACACCATACCAAGACTAGAATCATCTTCATAGGAAACAAGGTACACTTGCTAGTGATGGAAAAGCTATCAGGGGGGCGGGCTGCAGGCAAAGAGGCAACTCAGCCCCAGCTAAGAGCAAGGAAGAAGGATTTGGGGATAGGATTAAACCTGGTAAGATTATTGTTGAGTTTACTACAGCTTAGGGTGCAAGGACTTCGGGATACAGAGACCTAGGCTGTACAAATTCTCATAGAGCATGTAGAAAGTATGAAAAGACTAAACTAATATCTTTCTCCTCCTGTCATTCTCCAAGCTATAGTTAACTGTAGTAAATCTTGTCACTGGTCCCTGAACACGTCATTATACTTCGTTTAAGCACATTCATTAAATTTCTGTTATTCCAGTTTCACAAAAATATCTCAGATAGAAAAACTTCCCTATTTATTCCACTGAGCACAGAATACATATCTATGACAATCCAAAGTCAGAAACTGGTACTCCAAAACTAGAAGGTAAGTGTTCAGAATAATTTCCTCTTCACAGGAGAAATCACTACCAGTAAAATGAACTAGAAAAACAATTTCAGTCACCAGAAGCTGGCAGAAAAACAAGGTTTCAGAAAATCTGGTAGTTACGGCACCTGAATGGAATAGAAGTTGCAGCAATTGCTACAAAAGATTTGAACCTCTGGCCTTCATCTTCCATCTAATTAACCCAGCCACTGATTTCTAGCAACAGGCTATTAAAGTACCCTGAGCTAAAGAATATTTAAATGTGTATATAAACCACATGAGTTCTAAGAGAAGGACTTGGTAAAAGGAAATTGACTTTTTTAACAAACTTTATTCTCCAGTTGTAAAAAAAATCACGCACACAAAAAGCCCCACCTGATAAGCTTTAACTGCCATTTGCACTCCAGACAAATAAAGGAATCCTAAGACCAAGCTCTGGGCATTTTTTAGAGCACAGTTACTCACCCCTGATCTCTTCCAAACTAAATATGGTCAGTAACAACAGCTTCGTTTAGCATTAACAAGAATTATTATGCATATGTGGCATAAGAAGTTCTAGCATACCATGGCATTTGGTTGAAAGCCTGATGATATTTTTCATATTTATGGTGCAGTATGTGAACATTATAAATTTTTTTTCTCTCTTTCACACTCTTGATTATTCAAGTTTTATTTCTTGGCCCTAGACAATAATACTATCCTGGGCTGCCGTCCAAGGACTTCTTAAAGGACTAACAGGTTTGGATTAACTCTGTAAGATATGAAGTCACTTGATTATTCCAGAAAAAGAAATAAAACTGTATTCAACCACTTTAATTTCTTGATAAACATTCCTGCTGGTGTAAGTGCCTGGTGGTGAGCCCAGGAGAACTGAACTCTCACAGCAAATGCATCACAGCACCTAGAGCTGCATATGCCTGCCTTATATTGGCTTTTTTCACGAGGAGTAGGAAGTGCAAGAGGCCCAAAGAAACCTCTCCTCGTTCTACTACCCTATTCTTTTTGATCCATTCTGACACTTAGCTACAGCTGCTACCACCACAAGCTTATGATTTCTGTGCTAAATATAGGAATAAAAGCAAAGGCAGGAGGTGTGGGCATGAGAGATTTTATGGGTAACATTTGTTAACATTGGAAGCTGTAGCAGTTCTTAGAAACTGTGATGAGATAAACTACAAAAATCAAAGAAATTAAACCTCCGTCATGTTTTTGTAGATTTTGTCTTTTTTAGTGCACTTGGAGAAGAATCCCAGATCTAAATGTCACTGTAATATTACTTTGTGTTGTTAGGCATCTTTTTCATCTGCTTGTTCTAGAGCAGCTCATTTCAGCATCAAGTGAAACTATTTCTGCCTGCAGCAAGTAGGATCACGTGTTATGATGCTTCTGAGTATAACTGATCTCTACTGATATGTACCAGCTGGGGTTCTGGGGCTAGCTCCAACTAAGGATTTAGGTGCCTGTGGCAAGACTTCAATAGAAGTGAGGCTTCTAAATCCAAAGCTACAATTCAAAATAACCACAGATAGGTGCTGTCCAAGCTTGGAGGCATCTAAACTAGCTTTCTATCTCCTTGTTTAACCTTAAAGTTTCTTAAACACTTAGAATTCTGCTTTGATGTGTGTCCTGGAGTACCCCAGCAAGAGCAGCTAGTCAAGCCTACATTATTCCTCCATCCTTGAGTATCTTACCATGGTAGTAGTTCCAGAGCATGCCAACATACTGGAACTCTTCCCTTCACAAAACACAAAGTAACTTCTTTTTAAAATACAGATTAAAGAGGTCATGCCTGCCTTTTATGGAACATCCAGGTAGTTGAAGTACTCACCCAGGTAGTGAGAGATTTTGATTCATTTCTCAATGGGTAGGAGAGTTTGCCAGCTGCCATGCTGGGCAAGAGCCCTCTCTGCTACTCCTGTCAAAGTTGTGATACAATAAATAGTAATTCAAGGTTCATACAGTCAAAAAAAAAAAAAAAAAAAAAGTACAAGTTTGAGCATTATGCTTTATCCTAATGGTACAGATGTATGTTTTGCAAGAGACATGTCTTTCATAACATGTCTTTCCTTGGATCAAGCCACTGTCTGACATCTACTAACATGAAAAAGGATCCTTTGGGACAAAAGTGCTACGCAAATGTAAGTACCCTTTCATTATTGATGGAACATGAGTTGCAATCTAAAAATAGAAAGCAGATTAGGTCCCACATTGGTAATCATCAAAAAACTCTCTGGACCCTGTTAAGATAACTATTCAGAAAGGCAACAACACTGCTGAACAAGAATAAAGCCTTTGAATTAAAAACACAGGGTGCAAAATGTGGGGCTTCCATGCTGAGAAAAGCAGAAATGACAGAAAAAGCTCTGCACAGAGTAAACCAAGCCAGATCCAAAAAAGTGACAGACCCAGCTTTACGGACAAGACATAACCAGATACAGTCAGCAGCAGCAAATTACATCTTTGTCTCCCCCAGTGATGTGCTCAATTACTGAGACAAGAGTTTCATGTAAAGTGAATAGCACAGTATGCAATTAATTGTAGTGCAGATACTTTGAACTCTGAGAGCAGTGTTATGCTCCGGTTGCCACCACTTGTTCTGCAAAAACTGGAAGATTTCACATATCAACTTTTGTTGAACACAGAGTTCTTTTCTATTTTCTAAATGAAACTCAGACAGAATCAAGATGTGCTACAAATCTCAGATGGGCTTTACTCAGGACTTTTACACCAGCTTTATAGATGTATTAGACAACTCTGTATAAACGTCAGTTTATTAATCAAACTGGGTTGCTATGGCAGCTGTTTCTAGGCTGTTTGGCAGGGATAGATAGCATAAAGTCTTGGTGGATGGGGCTGGTGTCACACATGGGAGAAGGTTTCCAAAGCAAAGCAGAATAGCAGTGCTTGACAAGAACTTGCTGGGAGTCAGACATGCTTTTCTGAATGCAGTTAAACTGTGTTTAGAGGCTACCAGCTTCAACCACTCATCACTACCTTCCTGCCAGAGCCTCCTGTGGTTCCTTCAGATCCATTGACAGTCTACACTTGTTGCTCCTAGCTTAGTCTAGTAGGTAAGAGTGATTCGGACTAAAGAGCAACACTAACCTGACAGACACACACTGTCATGAGTACATTGCACTGATCTGGATCATTCGATGGACTGAATTAGATTCTAACTGTTAGAACTTGCAGATCTGATAGAAATAATGGTTTCTAGTGTGAAGAAGGGGACAGCAATAGGTATACTGAGCTCCTGGAAGTAAATGCTCTCTCGGAAACGGTTCAGGCAATGTATTAAAGCACAGCTTTAATGGTGGGAGCAGCTAGGTATTTTGAATGGAAGTGAGATGGAAACTGCAGCTAAAAGAAAGAGCTGAAAGTCTGCTGTAGGAAGAACTAGGATGGATGTATGGTGCATGGTGAAGCAACTACAAGGCTTGGAAGCCAAAAGGGATTTGGGTCACATTAGTTGTCATCAGGTCCACACAGAACAGCCAAGAGGAACTAAGGTGCTTGGTAGAGTCTTGCTGGGATTCAGGCTGTGGGTTTAAGCATACTGTCAGAACATTCAACATACAAGAAAAGTAGGATCATTTCTGGCAGGACTGCAGGATGCGAGTGCAAATCTTGAAACACAGGTGCCATATGCCTTCTTTGGATGGCTGTGCTGGGCAGTGAGTTAGCCTCCAAGTGAATAGTGAAGCTTTCTAACAGAAGTCGAGTGTGGAAGTGACAAAAGCTTTGGTTCTTGCTGTGCATCTAGCCAGATGCAGATGAAAAGCACATTCCTAGTTGGAGTTGTATTTGGTATTATCTGTGAAGTAAGGGCACTGGCATGAAAAGGGGGCAAACTGTCTCTGTTGTACAGATCATAAGTAGCTTGACCTTTATCTCTGCCTGTTTTCCTAAACTGTTATCTCAGGTAGCAATTAGCTGAGTGTAGCTGTTTAGCTACACATCAGTATAATGTCGTTGCACACTTTCCATGTACCTGCTATATAAGCAAACAAAGAATATTAGGAGTAACAAACTGAATTATTCTAGTAGTCCTGTCTAAAAACTCAGAACAGGTAACTAAAAGGCCAGCTAACAGAAATAAAACACAGCTGTCTGTCCCAGCTGGAGGGCACAATTCTTTTTATGGATTATAGCTTGTTGTTCTGAGTTCAAAGCTAAAGATGGAGAGAAAATTCTTCATTATATATTTTTGGCTTCTTGTTTTCAAGAAAACAAACAAAAAGTATGAAAGTCTAGAAAATTGGAAAACTCATTTTCTAAATGGAAATTTTTCCTTTTTCAGTTCAGAATAACTTTAAAATACTCTTATCTTTGTGGTTTTCTACAGAGCACTTTAGTCAATCTGAAAGGATGTGTATTTCTTTATTCTTGGTTGGATATAATTTTTTCTTTAGGATGATATTTGAAACAAGTAGGATGTCTGTTAATACAACTGTAATTGTATTGGCAGTCAACATGTTTATAGCTTTTCAGAGTACAGCATGCATTCCTCTGATGTTTTAATGGAAAATCAGTCTGTATTTTTTATCCTCCTTAAAACTCTTTATTGATACGTAAAACTTAACTGGGTTTCAAAGCAAAAGATGCATTAATAAATAAAACTATCCAAAACCTCACTATAATAAATGTCATTATCAAATAAACCAGAAATTAAAATTTTAGGCTAATGCCAGCCTAATTTTGAAAATAAACTCTGCTTCATGGCTTTCATATTTACAAAAGATGATCCTAATACAAGGTTCATATTCTTTCGTGAGTTATGAAGGGTTTTTATAGTCTTTCAAACCAGTACATTAAGTGAACTGATAACAAAATTTCTTTCAAGTCTTCTCTAAACGAACAAGCACCTTGTAGGTTGTATGCAATTCTAGACTTTGCAGCCTGTATTTCCATTTAGATTTATGCTCAAGCCCTATTTAAATCATTATATTAATTATTGTTATCACTTTTCATGTGAGCTGCTCTCTGGAATTTGGACTTTTGCATGCAGGTCTGAGAGGAATAGGTGATCAAGGCAAGATGCAACTCTATTTACATGTAAGAATATACAACGTCTTGTACACAGTAGAGATTAAAAATCAACAAATATGTTACCAAAGTTCTTGTTGACAGCTTCAGACTCCCTTTTGAACTGCACTTAAAAATTCTGTCCTTAGACTTGCCTCTGGAATGTATATGTCCTGTCCAGCTTCCATATTTGTCTCTGTGGTTTTTCCCTTTTTCTATAAATACACTCCTTCTTTTTCAGCAGTACCTAAAAATTTTCTGCCATGGCACTGCGGTTTTAAGCAGGCTTTCACTTGTCTTTGTTTAGAGCAAAAAGATGTATATAACTGTCTTCTACAATTACCTGAAGTCATAAAATTATTAATCTGAAGTTATAGAATAATTCAAGTTGGAAGGGAATTCAGGAGGTGAATGGTGTTTCACTAAGACATCCTGTGTAGGATATCTACAAGAAGAAAATGGCAACAATTCCACAACTGTATTTTGAAATTATTTTAATCAGTTTCTCTCAAAACTAGTCCAAACAGGAGCCCAGTTTCTGGTATGATCCAAATTTAAATTGATAATTCCAAATCAGTTCAAATAAGAAAAATATCTATCTTTTGACAAGATTAGTTCTATTTCAAAGTAATTCAAAACTTCATTTGTTTTGACAAAGTTGTAGGTACTCAGCAGTTTTCTCTTGGTATCCAGAAAAAAAGGAAAGGTCTTAGTGTAATTTGTTGAATAGTTATGGAGCATAGGGATAAATTGCTTTTGTTGAACTACCTAAATACCAGAAAACAGGATTATTAGATCACCCTTTATGCATGCAGGAGAAAGTGGGATTTATCAGCCCTACTTTCTACCCTCTCTCTCCCCAATGTTTGTATTGCCCTGTGCAGCATGGAAGTCCTAGATCACATCCTCGTAGCGATTGTCCATCAAAATGTTTTTTATCCACATTAGAAGCACGGTATTGTTGTACAGCACTGTTGAAGGACTCTCCCAAAATGTCAAAAAAAAAGTATATTGATATGTCAGCTTCCCCTATTGTTAAAAATAACAAGATTTTTGGTAAATAGCCATGGTTAGAAGTAAGCTCTTTGTGGTATCTTAACTATAAAAATCTTTATTTTCATTTCTTTTTTGGTAGCTAATGTTCCAACACTGGTTTTCTGTAGTAACAGGTCCACTTACAACTTTATATATCAATTATAAAAGATCTTTGTCCAGATAGATAACTGTGCTTTTCTATCCTAGTAGTGTAAAGTGTTAGAAATAAAGAGCATGGGCTTTTATCCTGCAACACAACAACAAAAACTAATCACTAGAGTTAGGAGTAAGATACTGGTTGTAAAACAATTAAACATCTGGAGTGTACTTTTTCACACTCTGAAAGGACTTTGTTCTTTGTGTGGTTGAAAAGGGTAGCAGATTGTAGCTATTCAAAGAATACAACAGGTACAGGTATTAGCATTCTCAAATATAACAGATGAAGATTCACATATTTGGTAGATGTTAAAACTGAGAATAGAAGGAAGCAGGACAAACTTAGTGCTTGTCCAAACCTAGTGCTTGTCCAAATCCAACATCCAAGTCCAAAAGCTTGTCTAAAATTCCTGGCTCTGTAACAAATGAATACAATGTTGCCTGAAAGTACAACAGTCTTTCGTCTTATGTGCCACTAGGCTTTTACAGTGTATCTGGGCCATGCTGATACTGACCTCGACTAAGTTTCCAAGTCTTCCTTGACTTCCTCTCTCATCCAAGTACAGATTTACTAGAACACCTACAGACACTAGACTCTCGGCCAGTACTAACTAGTGCAACATAGGTGCTGTGATTGTGTAGGAGCTGTATTACGCCCTGCTGTGCTTCCCTATCCCCCTACAGCAGAGATGCTCATGGAATCATTTAAGACAATGCTGCCTTATGAACAATGTTGAAGGGCAACTTAGGAAACTACATCAATTTTTATGGTGGAGTCAGCCGTGTAGTCCCAGCTGCTATCTTTTCCATCTGCTTTCTCTGCATCCTCCTGTGTAGAAGAAGAAGAAGAATTTTGCATGGTAACTCCAATACTCCTTGTAGTACTGGCCTTGCTACTTGTCATGAACTCTCCATTTTTTGTACATATTTTAAAAAAAGCATTCATGTAATGAATACCATATAAGACTGGTATTTCTGGGTAGCACCAGGTGTTCTATAGACTTGCTGTAGGCAAGCAGTCCTTTTCTACACACAGAGTGTATGTTAAAGCAGTTAGACAGCTGTGACCTGAATTGTCCTGTTTTCTTTCTTCCCTGGAAAGGCCTTAATTTTCCCCAGGCAAGAGGCCTCTTCCTCATCTCATAGGCAGGGTTTGGCTGCCTGTACCCACAGCCGGCTCTGACTGCACAGCTGGAACCTGAGATCAGGTTGCTGTGTAACAAGCTATGTGAGAAAGCTGTGAGAAGTCTCATCGAGGGCCTCTTGACCCACTTTGCTAGGGAGCCATTTTTAAGCTGAGGTCCTTGTCCTTCATCCTTGTCTGAGCTACATGTCAGCTACATCTTTGCCTGACCACGTATCTTGCAGATTTGGATTTCTGATCTGCTGCCTTGAGTTCCTTTGCTGTGGTGTCTGTGTCCTGTGTCATTACCACAGTCTTGTCTGGCAACCACCGGGCTGAGGCTGGCCCTGGTTATTGTTACTGGATGTGCTCTGTTCCTCTTGCTCACATACAGGACTGGTCCCTTGTCAATGCACCGCATCCTGCGGTCATCCTCTGCTCCAAGTTCACCTTCCCTTGCAGAGCAGCCCTCCCTTGATGCTCCCTGTCATTTGCCTCCAACAGGAAACATACATTTATGAAGTAATAATGGCAAAATATGCATTCTTTATCATAATTCCACTCCTGCTTTTCACCTTCCTTTTACTCTTTCTTACCTTGTGATATTTTTTTTTAAATATTTCCTCCTGTGCATACCCCTGTGTCTTTCCTCTCATGTTTTTTCATGAGGTTTTTCTTTTCTCCTCTTAAACAGTGATTCCTTACCTTTCTTTCTCTTCTTTCTTCACCTGCTGGTTTACTGAGTCTTTTTACATAGTACTCACCTTTCTTGCAATATTCTTTCAGTCTTTCCAACTTTCTTTGTCAGAAGCTCTTAATTTTCTCCATTCTATAGAATGGTTGTAGTCTTTCCCTTGTTTTCAGGCCTCATTTTCTGTTCATAATACCTGCATGTCCATGTGTACCTGCCCTTTCCTGTCCATAATACCTGCATGTCCATGTGTACCTGCCCTTTCCTGTCCATTTGCTCTCTCAGTATTGACAACTGTACCGGGTCTGGCTGCGATGGAGTTAACTTTCTTTGCAGCAGCCCATATGTGTTGTGGTTTTGATCTGGACTAAAACAGTGTTGATAAAACAGCAATGCTTTAGCTATCGCTGAACGGTGCTTGCACTGTGTCAAGGCTTTCCCTGTTTCCCACTCAACCTACTGCAGTGAGTAGGCTGGGGCAGGCAAGAAGCTGGGAGGGGACGCAGCCAGGGCAGCTGACCCAAACTGACCAAAGAAACTTTCCATGACATATAACATTATGCCCAGCGATAAAAACTGATACGAGGTGGGGGTGTTGGTAGTTTCTGAGACTGACTGGGCATCAGTCCACTTGTGGAAGGTGCTGAGTGATTGACGTTGTATCACTTGTTTTGTTTTTCTTCTTCTTTCCTTCACTTTTTAAACTCCTCTATCTCGATGTGTGAGTTTTCTCACTTTTACTCTTTCTATTCTTTTTTCTTCTTCTTCTTGCTCCCCTGCCCTGCTGTGTGGAAGGAGTAAGCAAGCAGCTGTTTGGTGCTTTGCTGCTGGATGGGTCAACCCACCATAACAACTCCACATATCTGATTTTGTATACCTTACTCAGAGTCCTAGCTTCTGAAGGTAAATCATTATTTTAGATTCTCAACTTTCATATTGAAAGAACAAGGAAAGAAGAGATAAGCTTCTGCCCATGATGTTGCAGAAAAAATATTAAAAATTTCTTGGTTTTAAGAACTAATGAATGAAGGTCTACTTATGATATTTTGATGTTGGGAGTTAACAGTGTTACCCACTTCATCTGAATCTCTGTGCCCATATGCAGTTCTCCCTGTTCTGTACCTGAAACATATCTGTAAGTCCCACACATGCTGACATATGTTTATACTGTAACTAATGGAAGAATCTGTTCTGCCTGCAACGTACGAGTCCACTTCTGCAGATCCCTGGTAACTTTACAAAGGCAGCACTGGAGGCAGCTAGAAGCAATTTTGATCCTTTTCATTGTACTGCTGCTGTTGTTAATGGCATCTGGCTGCTACTGTAAAGAATTGTGCCTCCTTCAGGGGATTCTTCAAGATGTATCAGGCATACTCTGGAGTCTCGTGGGAAGGTGGGTAGATCAGAAAGGGGAAATAGGCCTCTGACTTTTCTAATTACAGCATACAGTTGTTCCTGAGGTAGCCCGTATAGCTGCTCTGCTCCTTGCCTGTCTGTAACAGATAATGAATACAGGAAAGCTGATCTGCTGGAAGTTTCTGTTTAATTTCTGTCACACACATGAGAAAAGAATGAAATCTGAAGCCTATTTTAAGGATCAGTCCATGAGCGGAGTACATTGCTGCCTGGTCTCTGGCAAATGAGTTCAAATCATACTGTTCCGGACATACACAAGGAAATGGCAGAAGATGAGTCTAAGTCACTTTTGCCTGGTTGCATCCTGTGCTGGTTTTGGCTGGGATAGAGTTAATTTTATTCATAGTAGCCACGGACTGTGTTTTGGATTTGTGCTGGGAACAGTGATGATAACACAGGGATGTTTTCATTACTGCTGAACACTGTGTACACAGAGTCAAGACCTCTTCTGCTCCTCACCCGACCCTGTCAGTGAGCAGGCTGGGGGTGCACAAGGAGCTGGGAAGGGACACAGCCAGGACAGCTGACCCCAACTGACCAAAGGGATATTCTATGCCATATGACATCATGCTGAGCATATAAAGCCGAGAAAGAAGGAGAAAGCAGGGGATGTTCAGAGTGATGTTGGGAGTTTGTCTTCCCAAGTCACCATTATGTGTGAACCCTGGGGATGGCTGAACACCTGCCTGCCGATGGGAAATGGTGAATGAATTCCTTGTTTTGCTTTGTTCATGCATGCAGCTTTTGTTTTACCTATTAAACTGTCTTTATTTCAACCCACAGATTTTCTCACTTTTACCCTTCTGATTCTCTCCCCCATCCTGCTGTGGGGTGAATGAGTGAACAGCTGTGTGAGGCTTAGTTGCCAGCTGGAGTTAAACCATGACATGTTCCTAAATTATGTGGTCCAGACTGGTCAGGTTTGGGATTCCAAAGAACAAAAATGTTTCAAGAAATTGCACTTGTCTTTACAGAGCCATTGTCCAACCACGGTCTTCTAGCAGGTCTTCTACCTCTAGCAGAGGAATTCTCTGCTGGAAGTACTGTACCCGGCATGTAGAAAGAGTTTCTGACTTCTCATAGTAATCAAAAATCAGCAACGGCATCATGTCAGCTTCAGTACCTTCCTATTCTTCTCCACAAACCAGGAATACCTTTCTGTGATTTCAACTGTTTACCCTACTATGTACGCTATTTTTTAGTAAGAGCTGCAATGTAGAGGTACTGTCTTACCAATCTTTCCCAGTTTTTTACAAATGCAGTTAACTTTAATTATGAATACAGGGATATCTGCAATTTCATGCAGTTCCAAAACTCTTTAGATTCCTTTAGGATGAAATTTAAAGGGTGAAAGTGCTGTTTGTTAACAATCACAAATTGCATAGATCCCACAGAAAAAGAGGAGATATTTTACAGTATTTTGTAAGCTCACACTCTCCCAATTTTTCACCTAATTACATAGTTATTCTTTTCATTGATATAAGCTTTGCACAAAGAGTACAAAGCGGGACTACAGAAAGATGATACCAATTAATTACTAACAATAATTGTCATTTCATACTCATGCTAAAATTTAATTCGCTGCTGCCAGCTTGTTAAAGTGCCAATTACACATCTCTCTTTTTCATATATCAAGGAAAAAAATAATCACGCATTTACTGCTTTTATAGTACCAAAGTTAATTCTGCAGCAGCTTGAGGTATGTCTTCAGTACTCTGCCACCATGCTGAGCTCTTTGAATAGTCCAGTGAACGGAAAATTAACATAGCCAGAATGGCCTCATTAGAACCAAATAAAATGCTCACTTGGAACATTTTAATCTCAACCATTTAGAAATATTCAGTGAAAGATATTGAGTGACACCACAGCTTCAGAGCACACACCAGTAATCAACATGATGTGATGTTTTTGCTATATATTTTCTCATTGTGGAAGGAGAAAGGAGAGAGACAGCTTTTTACAAGGAGGCCGTTCTTCCTATTTGGTTGTGACGTGAAGGCTCCTCTGTCATCACTAAACTGAGGATGACAGTGCCAGAAGAGGGACATGGAGACAACTGTAAGTTTGCATAGTGTAATTTCATCTTGCAAAGTTCCAGGTAGAAGAGCTTACCCTGAACACATCACCTCATATGGGAAACATTATAAGAAATAAAGTGACGCCAGTCCAAGTTCCCATACTTTTGAACTATAGTATTATGCAAAGTTCTGTTATGGTTTAAGTCCTCAGAAAGTAAGAGTCCTCCGACCATTCCATTGTTTCTCATGGTGGTTGCACACTGTAAAGTTATTACATACCAACACACGCAAACATGTTTGGTTGTTGGCTAGATTAAGCCCCATGTCTCTCAGCAGTTTCCAAGTCAGAGGGATATAGCTTTTTCTTAAAAAAGGTAAAGGTAAAGGAGAAAGGAAAAGATAAAGATTTCCTTTCAGTCTTTCTAGACTCCAGAAGACAGCCAGAACAGCCAGAAGCTTTTGGTTTCAATACAATATAGTAAAAAGTAAGTCATTGGCAAATCTTGAAAATAATATAAGAGAGTAGCTAAGGGTTAGAGAAGGGAGGAAAGAGGCTCAAATGAAATTTTTCCTATGAAGAAAACCAAACAACATTGCATGAAAAACATGTTGGGGGAAAAACCAGTGATATACTTAGCAATTGTGACATAGCTGCAAGTTTTTCTGAGCTCTTCATCATATCCTCTTTTTTTTAATACAGTGCATAAAAAACTGATACTCTGAGACAATCTGAAGCTTGGCAAATTACTTCTGTTGTTTCCACCTTATGTTCAATTTCTCTTCTATTTTCTCCCATATTCTGCTGTTTTGTAAATTCTATTGTTCTTTTTTTACACAGTCCTAACTAGCAAGTTCTAACAAAACTAGCCAAAAGAAACATATTTCTGTATATTTAAATTTGTCTCTATTTACCTCCATTTTTTTGCATTTCTATTACCATCCTTTTTCTTTTTTGAAGTATTTCATGCAGGTAAAACCAAAGTAATGAAGAGGTTGTTTAGGGTTAAACAAAGGTAAGAGAGAACTAAGATTAATGGAAAAGGTTAAGGAAGAAAATTTAGCTTGAATATCAAGAAAAATTATTGGCAGTTAAATTTACTGGATTGTGAAATACTGTCCCACAGACAGTGTCAGAACCTTCACTATAACTGTTCTTATAATACTCTAGGGAACAAGGCAGCACTAGCCTTCAGAAGGCAAGTTTACAATATCCTTGGTCGTCTTTGTTCACTGTCCAGACAGAACACCATCAGATCTTGCCTTCTTTTGGCATTTTGGTACATTCAGTACTTCCGTGTTTTGGAATTACAGAACTAACCACAGAAATAAAACTTAGAATACGTTTCCTAGAATTTTTCTGAATTTGAAGAATTTTCATGGTTTTCATTCTGGATTGAGTAGGCAAAAATATACACATCAGTTCTATTTAGTCTAAGAAAATTCATTCATTCCAATAAAAATTATTTTCCTTATATGAAAATATTACAGAACTACAGTAATTTCCAAGGTAGTTTTTTATCTCAGTAACTGAAGTTACTAGTGACTACTGACTGATATCATTGGTGCTGTTTACCAATGTACTGTTGACAGTATTTGCACAAAATAAAGCAGTATTTAATTGAATTTAATTATCAAAAAACAAGATGGAATTTTTAAGACCTATATCCCAAAGACTACTTTGTAAAGCAGGCCTACAATTAACAAAAAAATAATCACAATTAAAATTACTGCTTTCTGTGCACATTTTTAAGCAAACTTCAGTTTCAGGAATCTTCAGTATTATCCATTCCATTTGCTTTGGAAAGTTTAGAGACACAAGGTCATTTACTTTAAGAGTGTATCACTATTATTGTTCTGCTGTTAGTACTACAAAGAAGATAATATTCAGATCATATAAAGACTTCATGAAGATCCACCAATTATTTATTCACTATGTGCGACAACATTCTACCTGGTTCCTTGGACTCCTCATGGAGAATGCTCATCACAGGTCCTGTCTTGCTCATTTCCATCACTGAAAATTTTCTGACTCCATGACAGAAAATATAGCCAATTATTTCTCTGTTACAATAGTCTTCAACATTTTGCTGGGGTTTTCTACTAAGAGCAATTTCCTCAATAGTGAAGTTTTCTGTAGTCTATGAAATACTGTAATAATCACTAAGAATCATTATTACCATGGTGTTCAGAGGCTGCACACAACCTCTGTGAGTGGTGCGCCATTCATGTTTACTGTACAAGGCTAATCATCTATGGATTACTGTACAGTCATAACTCCTAAGATCAAATGCAGCAAACCCTCAAGAACAGCAGCATTAACAATAACATTCTCAACTGAACTTGCAATAGAGAATATGCTTCTGAAGACATGGGGTCTTTTTAAAGTAGAAATCTGTCTTAGATAAAAGGATCTGGGTGTGCCACAGTTCCACTTATGTGCTCTCCAAGATTTTCAGATGTCAAAGTAATTTGAAAGAGCAGATCATTTATTCATCAGAGTCTATCAGGAGGAGATACCACATATCAATACATAACAATGTCATTCAGCAGAAACTATGCTGAATCTCTGCAAATCGCAGTTTCTGATGGTAATTTTCCAAGGCTTCCATGTGCATAAGTGCAATGGAGCTATTGAAGGTAGTCACTAGGTGACAGATTTTCATGTACTGAAGAAAGCAGATTTTGAGAGGTAAATTCAGTGCTAGCAAGGCTCTTATTTCTTGCGATAACAAGTGGACTTTTCAATGATATCTATCCACTTCAATAATATTCAAAGAAAATATAATATGAAGAGAGACAAAACCACTTACAAAGCTGATTCTTTTCCATGTCCTTAACTTTGGAAAAATAGTTTTCTAATAGTTTGTCATGTTTGATTGTTTTATGATTTACACTCTGCTTAAATCATTTTCCTTTGTTCAGGTTGCATGATCTACTCAGTAGCTTTTTTCAATATAACAGGAAATACCTTGGGTGGTGTGAGTAGGGCTCATGTCATCATAATATTGAGTCCAGGATAAGAAAACAAGCAGACCAGGATAAACAGAACAATAAGATCTTAGAGAACACTTACCTTCAGTCACTGCTGCACTAAAGTGAAGATATTCTCCACTTAAGTAACTTGGCTGGAGCACTAGTAACAGTCTAGTTCTGATAACATACACTTAAGAGGGACTATAAAAACTGCAAAAGATGCTTGGAAAATAATTGAGCAGTTAGAACCACTCGGAATGCTATGTTGCCATAAGCACTCTGGCATCAGAGCTGCAGCTACTAAGACTGCCCACACTTACATAGCAGCTATAGTAGATGCAGCTTTAGAAGAGTGCACATGCACAATTAAACACATTCAGTGTTGCTAACGTGGTCACAGTTGGTCCCTTCAGATATTTTAGATTATGTGGGCTACTAAAATTATTTTGAAAAAGATATATTTCATCATCACTGAGTAGCAATAAAAATATATTGGGTAAAATCTTGCCAGGTTTTCAAGCCAGCCAGCACTTCAATTAATGTACAGTAGGCTTGTCCAATATAAAATTTGAATGAAATAAGCAATTAGATATGTACTATAACTGTTGGTTATTGTGTCTTGAGACACTCTAATCCAGTTCTATGAAACAAAATATTTAGGTTTTTATTTTATGGTGGCACCTCTTTGATTAGGATAAATTATAACAGCTTTGCTTCTCCCGAGCTTCTAGCACCCAGTGCTTTTGTGCTATTCCTTTTGTCAAAGGCAGGTTGTTTGGCTTAATCTGTTGGAAGAGCTGTTATTATTTTGATAATAATAAGCATATTATACTATGTAGTTGCCTTGCCACAGCAATACAGAAGGTGGGGTTTGGGCCTTTAATAAAAATACCACTATTGTTGACATCAATAGGAGTTAAAATTTTGCAAAGAACAACATATACTCTAATATGCAGAAGTAAAATTGGGGCAGCTAATCAGTGTATTTATAATTAAAATAAGAATAATGGTGGCCAGAGGGATTCTTTTCTGTCTCCTTTTAGATGGGGTACTATGCCTTCAAAGCCCTAGGGGCTTGTTACTACAGCTGATCAGAGGTACATAGTTAACTAGTTCTTGATAGTGCTCTCTTCTGAATTCCTCTCTTTCTCAGAGCAGGTATTTAATCCAGTGAGTAATGTTTGTTCTACCTGACATTAATTAGGGAAGTTGCAATTTGCAGCAGTAAATTGCTATGTTCTTCTATCTCACTCAGAACCAAGGAGAAATAAGACTTAAATTAACTTTGCTATATTAATAAACCTTTCCAGTAGTTTTTAACATATTGCTCTTCGGCATTATTCAGTAGAAAAACAAGTTACGTTTAGTATCAGCTCTATTTTTCTGTTTCTTTTCCATCTGCGTTTTTCTTTGTGCTCCTCCTTCTACCATCAAGCCTCAGTCCTTTTATCTGCCCCTCAATTTTTTCTGCTTTTTATTTCCCTTATTTTCTGTCACCTAAATGAGACAATCTCATGGTGGCGGGGGGAGGAATTGCATGATTTTGTCACTAAAATCTGTGCTTGACAGTATACATTATGACCTCTATATCATAATGTATAGGCATGCATTTTAAATCCAGCTTTCATATAGAATGTGAACTGTCAAGTTTCCTAACACTTGAGGAATTAATTCTGAAACTATAAGTTATTTCAACATTATTTTTTTTAAATCAGTAGTGAAGAGTCAGTAAGATAGAAATATATAAAAATATAGACAGATATAACCTATTCATCAAAATAAGGAACAAGAGATTCATAGTTTTCTATCACTATCAGTTTGCAGATTTGGAAAGAGAGCACTGTGCTACTTCACGATGTGTTTACACCCAAAACGATACTGTTTCAATGACCAGAACTAAAGATTTCTTTTAGTGAACAGACCCATTCTCAATATGCCATGTGGGCGATGTAGACACTTCAAGTGCACAATATCCAGACTATGAACCCAAGCATTTGATATCTCTAATTCAGATAATAAATTCTGGGAGCATGCACGAATATCTAAAATGGTGTAATTCTGCTCTTAACTGAGGTTTCTTTGAGCTATTGCTCTATAAACATTTAAAAACAAACAGGAACTTATTATCTGTGCAATCTGTCCTATATCCTTCCTTGTATTGTGCTTAGTTCTTTAGGAAAATTCTTGCCATGAATGCTCACCTGACTACTAAATCTGAAAAACAGCATTTCAGATTCTCTCCCCTCTATATAACTCTCTTCAAAGACAGAGCCTAGGAACTGCTGCTCTGGATGATTCTTTCATTGCTTACACAAAGACATTTCAGGTTTCTCAGCCAGCATTCAGAATGATAACTTAGAAAGAAGCTTTTGCTTTGCTATGATCCAAGTCATCATATACTTAGATGAAAGAAAGCTGTCAAAAGCCAATTCCCCTTCTAACACTCAATACTTGAAATAGGGTCAGTGACTTAGAAACACAAGACATGAATCCAGGAAATAAAAGTGCACCTTCCTTGCCAGTCAGTCTCTCTTGAGAGTTTTAGTGTTTAGTCCAACAGTTTCTTACCTCTTTCTACCTCCTTTGCAAGTAAATTGCAAAGTAAAATCCCAAAAGTTTCAGACTTTGGGATAGTTATGCTACATATAGTTTACTCCAAAGATGCAGTCATAGTCCTCAGTCTTTATACAGTTTCATTGCAAAAGGTTTCTGATAACACAGTGATGACATGGTAATCCCTACTTTAAATCTTTTAAGGTCCATTCTAATGCATTATTATCTCAAAGTTAGTGTTAGATCCCCAATTAGAGTAGTAGATATAATACCTTACAGAGACACAGCAAGAAAAAAACTAGCTCAAAACATCTTACTTGGTAAAATAAACCAGTTAAAAGTGTAATATTTCTATGAGTTCTTAGAGGATTTCCTGGATGGTTTCAAATGATGTAAGACAGGAGTGTAATTACCCAAGGGAGAATTGCTGAAATAGTGTGATACAATGTTCTTTTTCAGATACGTGGCAATACAGTAATCATTATTCCAAGGACTGAAGTTGTATCAGATAGTAGTATCTATAAAACCTAGAACCTAGTAGATTCCCATGTTTCCTACTCAGCATACAACTCATATGAAAGGATTAGTAAAACTGGCAGAATACGATAGTATGTGAGCTCAGTAGTGTAAACAGCATCAGCAGAAGACAAAAGTGGTTAAATCCTCACTCTTTCCCTTAAGTCCAGCCAACAGGGAATTAATCAATTTAAAAAGGAATCAATTTTTCTAAACTAATTACTACACCATAGCATATTTCATTTAACACTACTAAAGAGCAGCTACCTCTAAGCCAGCTGGTGTTCACACCAGTATTCCAAACAGTTGGCAAAGAGGTTTCTGGCTACAAACTTCAAAATTCCACTGTGATTACCAAGGGATACACAGTATGCTTCAAGTTAAGTTTTCAAAGAGCTGCAACACTTTAGCAAAGAAAAGTCCTTGGTTATTAAAACCGTAACAATAAAAATTAACACAGTACATTGTACAGTATTATTTCTTTTTTAACATCTTTGAATCATAAATGAGTTCAGACTATACATTAAAAGTATCATATGCAAGTCGATTTTTTCATTCCACACCAAATACTTTATCAACAAATAGCTGCTGTGTAGTGGATGCTGTATATGCACCCACATGCTCATCTCAGAATACACAGATGGCTTTTAAAAAAATCCAGAGAATCTGATAAAATACAGGCAATTAGCAACCCATCTCTTTCTCACATCTCAGAACTGAAGTACATGCCTACAGAGATCTCTGCTATTTTGTGTTTACACAGGCTGTAACCTAGACCAGAGAACACTGTATGTGAAAAACAGTCAAAAGTAGGGGAAAAAAATTAACTAAAAATAATGATCATAGATAAGCTGTTGAAAAGGCGTGAATCATGAAAAACATCAGGTTCATAGTTCTCTGATTTTCTGGATAAGGAACTGGTTTGGAACATGTTCCTTTCAAGCCTCCACAGAAACCACAATGCAGATAGGACTGATGCATGGCTCTCTCAAGGCCCTGACTACACTACAGACTCTAACGGCCCTAACCAGCCACATCAGAGGCTCTTACCCATGCATACTCCACCCATTGGCTTGGGAGCTGAATTAAAGCTCTGGCTTTGGCCCATGTCTGAGCAATATTGCAGGCATGCTGTGCTTTGTGTTGTAGCTTCTTGCCTTGACACTGTAGACTGGAGATCACTGGTCTGTTAGCTGACCAGATCTGCTCTTCTTCCTTTGGTGTGGTAGGCAGGTGGTCTGCCTCCCTTGCTGTCACCCTGGGCTTCTGGCTTGCCTTGCCTTTCCCTTCTGGCTTGCCTGTTCCTGCTGCTCACTACCAAGCTGAGTCTCACACCAAAGTGAACATACACTGCAGCTGTGATAGGAAGAAATACTAGCTTTTTCCCTTTTGGTGCTTGGTCTCTTTGCTGAAAATATGCTTGTTCCATGCTAATACCCGAATATAAATGGATGAATTTAACATTGCAAAAAGAGCAAAAATGGGCATTTAGGGCTCAGTGCTTCTTAAGAGCACGTAAGGAAGGAAGTTGCATAAGACAGAACACAATGACATGCTTAGTAGCATTTCCAAACCAAAATGAACCGGAAAAAACATCTGTGCCTGTAGAAAGTGAGGATTACTTAATGGTGTCTGGGAGCAAGGAGCATTTAATGGTGTCTGGAAGCTACCACGTATGTTCTATTTGTTGTACACAGAAAACAGAGTGCATGTCAATCATTTTGCAATTATACACCTAACAATGTAATCACTCTTAAGTCACAAAAAGCATTACTGTTGTAAACCATAATGAAATCATGGAAGTGATATGTAAAGGTTTATCTTACCATGCACCTGATTAAAGAGTTAAAAGCCTCTAATTTTTTTTTTATTATTATTTTTTATGAACCATTCAGTAGCTTTCAGATTATGATGGTATCTGCTTATGCCAATACTAGAAAAAAGAATTTCCTTTAATTAAACCTACTCACTAGAATCTACACTTTCAACTTTTGCTAAGTAGTTTGTATCCTATTTCTTGTTCTTCCACTGATACTGCGAGCATTTCTAATTTTCTAACAATGCTTGGATAATTCAAGAGTAGGAAGCATCACATATTCATTGAAATGAATGTCCAAAGCTAAATTTCAGGAAGAGTTTTTCTGATATGTAGCATGAAAAATTATGTAAAATTTTCAGTCCTAAGAATTCACTTTTAAAATACTGAATATAGTACTCAACAGGCTTCTGTCAGATGCTATTGAATTCTAATGCAATGGCCTTTCTCCATTTGTGCATGTATCTTCATTGCATGAAGTTAAATAGCAACAAGAAAAGAGATTTCTGTTTCAATTTTACTTTGTCAGGAGTTTACTCCTGTGTTTTTCACTTTTAAGACACAAGTTGTCTTCTGTTGTAACAAAAAGCACATGCTCTTCACAAAAAAAGATCTGAATCTTCTGCCAAAACTGAATGAATCTACATTAAGAGTTATTTTCCTTAGTAAATTTCCTTTACTGGTGTAATGTGACACATACCTAACATATTGCTGAAATAAGTAAAAAATAAAAAAAAAAATCAACAAACCATGTACTCATTTTCAGATAACATTCTCTAGCACTAAAATACCTTTTATACAACCTTGCATAACTCACCCTCTATTAGAAGCCAGACTGCAAGGAAGGCAGGTCTTTTCTTGGTTGAAAGTTAAAGCAAGTATTGTGTGAACACCAATTCAATCAGGACATTTAGTTCTGTTTCAGGCACAAGTGTCAATAACTCATCTGTCTTATGTGCATGCATCACGGAAAATGGAATCCATGTAACTGTGTCATTCAAAAATCTTCACACAAGCATGGATATTCTGCGGCTCTGTAGTTAAAATCCCCCAAGAAGTGCTGTAACTTTCCAGGCCAGAAGACTCTTGCAATAATCTTACTAGACTTTGCTTAGCATGGACTACTGAATTTTATACATTGATTCCTTAATAAAACCTGTATCCTCCGGCAGAGCTGGATGTATCTGCTACAAACAGATCTTGTCTTTATTTAAAGACTTCAAGGAGATGCCTTTAGCATATTCATGAAGAAGTTGTTCCAGCAGTTAATGAACCTCTTTAGTAAAAAATTGAGTCTAGTTTCTGTCTTCAGTATAGCTTTGTCTAGTAGATTGAAGAGGCTTCTTATCCTAAGATCATACATATACTGCCCAGGCAAGGCATCCCTAATGCATTCATTTTCTTTTGTCACTTTTTGTGATGCTAACAACACCCAGTGGATATTTCACTGTAGACAAATTACACAATGGATTTTTGCCTCCTTTGGGTTACACTGCATAATCCTGAATCATGTCATCCACTGCTTTCCAATACAGTGCTTCTCATTCTAGCAGTCTGTCCTGCATTCTTCATCCAAGAGTTACCATCTCCTATTCTGCTGTATTAAATTCTGAGCTCAAGAGGACCCTGTTTATCAGGACATTCAGAAAACTGTAGAATTCCCCTGTCTCTGTAACTTAACACCTCACAATATTTTTCTGTCACCCATAACCTTCTGCAACAGTGACTTGTATTTGTACCTTTATCCTAGGACCTCCATAGATAAGATGCAAAGAATCTATCCATTTAAATAATAAAAGTAGAGATAAATTAGTCTTATTAAATAAATCTTCCTCTGCCACAACTTAAGGCACCGTGATTTAATACAGTGATTTCTTCAGTTCCTATTCCTTCTTATTCTTTTGCAACACTTCCTTTTCTACATGACATCCAATTGGGTCTCAGTTAAAAGTTAATACTACACTTTTCCACATATATTCTTGTTTAGATTGCCATCCTTTAAGAACCGCCAGTATTACTGCTTTCCTGACCTACTTCCGTTACAGCTATCCAGGCTAGCATAAACATGTTTAACATCAGATTGCTCAAATTCAGCTAGTTTAGGGTGCAAATGACCATGTGGCTTTGAAGGGATAGAAGGCTCCTGCAGCATGAGGAAAGGGAGCTGCAGGCAACAGCAGGCTGCAGCAGCCTCAGCTGTAAGTACCTCAACTTACGACTCTCACCTTGGTTCACTGCAGCTAGGTTACTCCATCTCATTCTGCTGGTTTAGATTTAGTTGTATTTATAGGGAGGACTTTATTCCAGTAAGTGCATGCCAGATCAGGTCATATAGCTCTCTAAAGATAAAGTCATCATAAGACATAGAGCTGGCACAAGCACTGTTGTGTTCTCTGGCCAAAGAAGGTCAAATGTAGACTGCTAGATAGCTCAGCAGTTGTGTACAGATCAAGCATTAATGAACGCCTTCAGATTTTATGCTGCCACAGAAATGTTATTTCCACATTTTTGTAATTCAATGGCAAAAAAAGATGCTAGCATCCCTTCTGTGCCAAAGCCTGAGCAAGGTGTAGGTTACCTGTATTACAGTTCATCCTTTACATGGCAGTAGGAAGGTCTCGTACTCAACTGTGAATATTCTGGCTTTACATTTAGTTTCTACAGAACTAATTTATATTGCTGACTGAACTTTTTGCAGCACCATGTAAAAATAATAAACACGCTAAGTGAAGCTGTATTGTATTTATCATCCACATAAATGTAGGGATTACTGAATTTATCAATTACTCGAATTCTCTTGGTGTAAGTGTACAGTTCTGTCCTTTTACTTGAGCTGTGTTGAGAAGCAGGTGAATCTATAGAAATCAGCAATGAATTCTGCAGTTATGTCTTATGTTCTAGAATTGGTGTCTAATATTTCTGACTACTGAGAGGTGTTGAGATAAAATCAAGAGCAGGAAAATTTAGGTTTACTGTTGGAGAAACATCTTCATGTTTTAATTAATGAAAATGGAATATTCCTTTAGAATTAGAGGGGAATTTTGGAATCATTCAAAATTTACAATGAGACAAAAAAGTGGTGGAAATTATGGTAAGGAATCCTTTATTATCAGGGGAAAAACTGGTTGATCAGCTAGGTTTCACTTTTGCCCGGTTTCCATGATAAATACTGCATTTTGTACTGAACTTCGAGGATATCCTGGGAACAGAATATCTCCACAAAGATTACCTGAGGCCATTACCTAGAGATTGGACTGAAATATTTTACATTCTTGATCTACTGGACTTCAGAAATTTTGTCATTTCGGGCTATCCTTGTGATTCCTCTCAGTAAGTTTTTCTGATGGTGCAGAATAGACTCTTTTACAGTGGTTCTCTTTCTTTTTGAATCTAGAGTAGGAAAGATCTTTCCCCATTGTTTTTTGCCTTTCACAATCTGTTTTCTCCCTCTACCTTTCTGCCTCCATCTCAGCCCTTAGAATTATGAGATCTGAAACAATAGGGTAACAGTGAGTGTTTCACTGGCACACTCTGGGCTGGCTGCAGAGCAAAGAACAAAATAGTGGACTTCCTTCAGCTCTTACTGCATCCCACTATGCTTTTTAGGAGATCAAACAGAGACATGACAAAATCCATTAATTCAATGGAGAATCCTCTTGTGGGGAGAGATAAAAAAAAAAAGTCAGGGAAAAACCTGCATGAGCATGAGTTACTTCCTATCAGAACTCTCATTAAATCAGAATGCCCAACTATTGGGCTATGTACTGAACATTTGTAAATGGTAGAATACTCACAGAAGTTGCTAAAAAGCTGCTTCTCCTGACAGCCTTGAGTGAGATGGAAATGTGATAGCTGTCTGAGTGAGCAATTAAAGTTCCTGTTGCTTGTGTCTTCCAGAATAACCTTAGCATCATTAAAGGGCAATAACAAAGCAGGTAAGTGTTATCCTTCAAAGAGACTTAAATTACAGGAATCAGTGAACCTCTGCTACAAGAAGAAGAAAACACTGAGTGGCAGAGTGACTGCTTAGGTTTCCTTTGCACAGATATGTGTTTATACTGAATAATTCATATTTGGTGCAGTCACAGACTTTTCATCTGTCAGAAGATTTGCCTGCAAACAATCCTGTTACATTAAAAATTCTTGACACCTTGAAACTGAAAGGTAATCAATGCACTTGGGTAACCCATTACATTACAAGGTGCAAGTCATATACTTTATAAGCTTATTATTGGTGCAAGACCCATTAAAACATTTAGTAAAGTTATCACGAGTACAGACTTTGCAGCTGACGCTATTTCAAGTAACAGGCTATTTTTTAGGCAGGGACTAATGTCTCTTGACAAATTTGTGCTGTCTAGTAGTGAAGGATTTAGGGGAATATGCTTCATCATGAAGTTACTTGTGTACACAAAGTAACACAGTCAGTTTCTCCTGTTTGTTAGGGCTTTTAATGGCTCTCCAACTGTGACAGAATGCAATTCAGAAATTCTTCTCATGGGACACATTCTTCTACCAAATCCTTGAGTTTGATTCATGGACCTCTCAAAAAGAACTTACCTTCCTATCCCAAGCTTTTACTATGCTCCCACTTTTATTAGTTCCAAAAATGCTCTCCTTTTGTTCCCTTTTTCTTAAGTTTACTAAGTAAACTATTCAAAGCCTAACTGAAATTATGAGGTTTTGAAATCAAATACTTGTTATTCCTAATTTTGATCAAGATAGACCTGCTGCACCGTATTTTTGACAAGTTTTCATTGACTGCAGTGTTCATCATCACGGCCATGGGAATCAATCCTAGGGGAAGTGCTGAGCAACCACAACTGCTTTCCAGTATGAGGACCGGAACAAAGTTAGGCATGAAAAGAGAAAGAGGAGTGGAGCTAGAGTGCAAGTTCATCTGTGGATGGAGAAAGTTATGGGATTCTCAGTGCTCACCTCCTGAGAAAATGACAAAATTCCTAAATGCTGCATATATCATAACCTGCTCCTTTCAGAAGTGGCATAAACATGCACACAGCACAGACAGCTTGAGGGCCTCAGTGACAAGTTATTGTCCCTTGAGTCTACATTTGCTGAACTGTAAGAGTTCAGGGAGATGGGAAGGTACAGTGACAAGATTTCAAAGATATCATAGAATTTAAACTTCAGGCTAGCAGCTGCAGGCTCCTAAGAAGGCTGAAAATCTCTTGGCAGAAAGCTATCAGGCCAGAAATGGGGCAAAACTGACAGAAATGCCGGGTAAGGCTGTCCTCCTGCATCAACAATACCCTTCCAAAGCTGAGATCTCTGCTAATGGTCTGCAGAAGGCTGTGTCACCTGGACAACTCTTTCATGATGCCAGTGACAAATCTATGGTACTTCCCCTGCCAAATTCTACACAACAGTTTCTGGGTAGATATATAATACAGGGAAGGTCACAGCAAGTTCTAGACTCAAAATTCAAGCTGTTCGGCAGGACTCTAAGGACCAAGAAACATTTACGCTATGACATGCAGGATCAGGCAGGAGAATTGAAGTTGAGGTCTCACTGTTTATCTGAGCAACAGTTATTTGTCAGAGCTTTTGGAATACATGAAGTTGGCAGATAATAGAAGCAAGTGAATGCCATTTAAAAGGTTGTGGGGATTTTTTTTTTTTTTCAGTTGAAGATGTGGGGGGACAGATGTGTGCAAAAAGAGAACACAGTTCAGAAGAACGTATCTTCTAACCATAAAGCCATAAAACCTCCTTACCCACCAACAATGGTGTTTAAAGAACTGATTACTCTTTGTTAATTATGCTTGTTTTCACCCTGTCAGCAAAATGTTTGTTCAATTTTCTGGACTTCTGTATCTTGCCTAAGAGGTCAGTAAGGATTATTTTTCACAAAATCACAGTATAACTGAGGTTGGAAGAGACCTCTGGGGATTGTCTAGTCCAGTGCCCCTGCTCAAACAGGGTGAGCCACAGCAGGTTGCCCAAGACTGCATCCAGCTGAGTTTTGAATATCTCCAAGGTTGGAAACTGCACGGCCTCTCTGAGCAACCTGTTTCAGTATTCAACCACAGCAAAAAAGTGTTTTCTTCTCCTGTCTTACAGTTTACACTCGTTGTTTCTTGTCACAAGGCACCACTAAGAAAGTCTGGGTCCATCCTTTTTAGACCATTCCATCACATATCTATACATTTTGATAATACGTTCCTTGATCCTTCTCTTCTCCAGGCTAAACAATCCCAGCTCCATTCCTCATGTGAGAGGTGTTCCAGTCCCTTTATAATTCATATGGCCCTGGATGGACGGCCAAAGGATGGCCATTTTCTGGCTGCCTGGATAATTCAGCTCCTTGAAATGGTCTTTTTGACGTTTTCCTGAAACATTGACAATTCTAAAGTGATATTCCTACTAGTAGTAATCACTCAAAAGTTTGGTGTTTAGCTTACAAACTTGAGGTTAAACTCCCCCTCAAACTGAGGTTTAGGAAGACATTCTCCCACAGGTCAGAGTGACCAGAAGCCATTTAGGGGGATTTTCATTTACATCAAGTATTTATATTAAAATACCTCATAGAAAGACTGATCTCAGAGGATCGTTCTCTTTCCTTTTGAGCAGAAACTCAGGTTACACAGGAACCGTGAATTTAAATACTTGTTACTCTGTAGAAACCTCACTGTGAAATTCTGGCATTTCCATGAAAGCAGGAAGTATTACTGTATTCCTTTAACCTACTTTTCTTCTGTCTCTAATGATATTTTTTTCATCTGAGATTCTCCATTGTTGCTAAAACTTAACCTCAAAGAAGAGAGCATTACTGTAAGCAGTGCTGCAGGCAGTAACTAACATTTAAAGCAAAGTAGCTGAAAGTAGGGCTGTGACCCCCTATGTAAAATATCAGCAACTGTCAGCACTCTGTTTATTCTACCACTTTTACTTCTGATGGTTCTGACTGAGCTACTATACTAGCTTTCTTATACTTAAAATTATTAAAATGACAATTAGTGAATAATTGCTCAAGTATGAGCCAAAAGCTATTGCAAGCCCAGATTCCCTTCAGGAATTATTCCAGAATATCTGTGTGCTAAGCTGAAGCTTGGAGACAAGCTTCTAGTATGGTTAGGAAATTTTAGCAAATAACTCTTGATGGAGACATGGTCTCTCTAGCATTCTCATTTATTGTATATTCTTTTCACTGAGGAAGATTTTGTTAAGAAAGATGAACACTGCCAATTTACTTCTGAAGAAAGCAAATAACCTGAAATAACTAAGAACCATTAATTATGTATTGACTGTATATTTTATATGTATCACTGTGACACAGAACTACAATAGAATACAAAGGTGTGCCTAGTTTTCGGCATAGAACTCATTCCTGCACTGCTGTGGAAGAGAAATTGACTGAAATAAAATGTGGCTGAAGATTAAACACACAGTTAGAATCTCAGAAGCTTAACAAACAAGATGTCCCAGAAAGTGGAAATTAGGAGGGAGAAAGAGGTCTCAGTGGCAGCATGGCTCTGAACCCAGTATTTAGAGGCTGGACTGTAAGACACTGATTGTTTTATGATCGGTTTTGGGTTTTGGTTACATCTTCACCTTTCCAGTTAAACCCTGTGAAGGCAAAAAACCACCCAAACCTAAGAAAAGCTCAGGTTTAGAAATATCCATCTTTAATCGCATAACTACTTGTCTTATCCTGTCAATTTTCATATGAAATCAGATTCAATTTCTTGGCACCAACAACTCACCATCTGATAAAATGCATCAATTATTTAAGTAATTGAGATGCTGATAGGAACCGGAGAATAGTATAAACCTGGACAGCAATTCCTCAAATTCTATGTACTGTTTCTTGGAAAGATTTGAAAGACCAAAGAAAGAAAAATTTACTGCAGAAAGGATAAAAAGACTAAAAGACAGAATTAGGATAACAATATGAAGGGCTTTTCTAGTGCATCTGGACAGTGAAAAGGCATAGTAAAATCTTTGTCATCTGGTAAGGAAGAAGACACCAAAGAACTGTAGAAAAGCAGAGGAACAGCTTAGTTTTCATTGAGACAGACGGTCAGGCAGATAAAAACAAGTAACAGATGCAAAGCATGGAAGACAGAAACAGGAACGTGTAGATACTGTCAAAGAACAAAGAACTCGGTCATCTTGGCAATGTTAAAAAGTCAGATTTAAAGAAAACAGGTAAAAAAGCAGGGAAGAAACAAGAAGGCAAGAAACTGGCATTTCTGAACATCTTACATTCTTTTATTAATTACAGACATTTTCATTGTATGCATGATAATTTTGGTGGGAAGAACAGCTATTGTAATCAGTACTGCACACTGGGAACAGTAAAACTCATCTGGGGCCTCGACTTTGTGATTAGTCTCTGGTAGTGTTTGGGCATTCCATACAAGGGAAAATGGACTAATCAGTTTCTGGGACACTTCACTTCTGACACAGTCACTATTTTGAACCCAAATCTGAATTGAGCTGTGATACATTTTCATATTTAATTTCAGCACTCTTTCCATTTCATTAGGTATAATTGAGCCTGAGGTACCAGAAACTGAAAGGAATATTTGTAGTTTAACACATTCTAATATGACATAAACAAGCCATAACAAACCTAGAAAGGTTATCAGAAAAAAAGATTTTCTGTTGCACCTGCATGAAACAGTATTAGGAGCCAGTTTGTGAGGGCCATATCACATCCTTGACTAAGATTAATTATTAAAATTCAGTATTAAGCTAAATCTGCTAAGTCTTTATAATTCAGCCATACTGGGAAGCTTTCCTAGACCACCTAAAATTCTGAACATTTTGTCCAGACTTCCACCATATACACCGTAAAACCTGGAATTAATTCTTCAAGAGCCTGCCTATTGCAATTGCTCTGATGCCTTGTTTAACAAAGGAGAAAGAAACGTGCACGTTCCCAATGATAGCTAAATCCATGGAAATGAAAGAAAGGGATGAGATGTTTTAGAGAGGGATGGAAGTATGTAATTAGCTGTTCTCTGAATTATCCTGAGTGGTATGATCAGAACCACAAGACCATTATACAGCACTTCACAGTTAACCCAAGTAGGTGCACACCTGTGTTGTGCTATGTTGCACTTATAGCTTGACCTTCAGGACAGTGTCATGCTGTGCACATTCCTGGGCTACGGGAAAAACACAGCCCACTGATGGTAACAGAGGGGCTGTGGGCAGCTCCTACTCACTGACAGGGACTACACCACCTGCATGTCCTTGCCTTTATCTAAAACTGCAGCAACAAATCCTCATGTGAACTTTTTAACAGTGGAAATGATGAATAGAGTAGATTTCTTCTAAGAAAATCCTGTAAGAGCTCAAAAGACCATAATGCTGGATAACCTTTCCGTGGGTGGGATCTGTACAGGGTGCTGGTCCTCAATTGGAGGCTTGTCAATGCTGTGCAACTCAGGGTTCCCAGCATCTGAAGGGATGTAAAATTTCCTATACTGTTCTCTCTTTCTTTATAGCATTAGCTCAAATAAATGATGTTTTAAGAGATGCTTCACGGAGTCTGAGTGCATTTCTTACTGGATTCATAATGAAAACCAGCACCTCCTGGGTCAAAAATATAAGAATGTGTCACTGAGAATGTGATAGGTCAGCAGGGATACAGAGACATTTGTTTAAGGTTTCAACATAGAGACTGTTACAACACAATATTTTAATTAAAATTATCATCTGCCTTCAGGATAGTCAAACGTATTTCAGATAAGTGACAAGATGCCAGCATTTCTCAGTTCCACACAGAAATATGCTTTCTTTCACCAAACCTACATTTCAAGTCTTGCTCTGTTCAAGAAAACCTTTATGTGAAGCTGTTTACTAAAATCTTATTCCCTAAAATATTTATATTAATCCTGTTGATAAAGCCACAATACTACTGTCAGTCTCCAGAAGTGTTTGAATTAGACCTGTCCCCTTCCATTGCTCTCATTTCCTTCAACTGATCAGTGGAGAACGAAGGAGGTGGGCAACCTGTGTCTCTGCTGCTTATGAATGATCAGGCATAGCCCAATGCACTAGACTCCACTGGGGATGGCATTTTAGGAAGAAAGAAAATACCATGTTTTACATCCAGTTGCTTACAGGACCTTGTTCCCCACTTCCTTCTCAGTGACTCTGTAACTTCATGCCTATGCCTTTCCTGCACGAGGCCATATTATCCGTTTTTCCTTTTTTGCAAAGTGCTGATGGAAGAAGCAATCTTTTAATATTTAGAAACCTTCCGTACATGTGCCATGTATATTCATGTTTACTGCTGTAGACAAGGCAGAACTGCATCAGTCCCCCAGTTACAAAATAGCTTCTTCCTGAGGAACCCCCAGAACCCGCTAATTTCTGTGTCAGGCTTGGCATTCCAAGACCTGCAGAAGTTTTCTTTTAAGTAACTTCCAGTTAACCTGTTATTAACTGTCACTTTGGTATGTAGAAGACTTTTTCACTTTATTTCTGCTCAGTCATTCCTTTTATGTAAATTGTTTCTCAGTCTGTCCACTTTTTCTTATATGCCAACATTTTTTTTTCTTCAGGAAGTGTGGAATAATATGTGATCTCCATTAAGTATTTAAGTATTCTAGCACTGCTAATGCAAGTCAAGGAAGATGTAGATAATACAGGTGCTCACTGCTGAACCAAAGCAGCAGGTCAATTATGTGCTTCAGACAAACCTTGCTCTCTTCGACTTGACTGGTAACAGCTTTCAAAAATATAACTTTGGGTCTACATCAGATTTCTAAATGTGAACATTACTAAATTAGGGCAGCATCTGGATACAGGTTCTTCTTTGGATCCAGCTGCTTCTATCTTAGTAGTTAACTCATCAAAACTCTGGAAACAGAAACTCATAAGCTTTTAGAAGATATAAGTGTATGTCAGGTCAACGGTCCAGTAATTTCTTTACAATTCTGTATTTAGTGAGAAGCCATATGATCTTTCAGAAAGTTTAGCTGTCCCCTGGACACATCATTCCATTTAACAATATTGACATTACAGGTTCTGTAGTATTCCATATGGCCCCTATCAGGGTAACCTATGTCTCTCGGCATGGAAATGTATACTGAAAACAACTTCCTCAATGAAATTGCTTTCTTATTGCTAAGACAGGCTATCCCTGGCTGTGAAATCAGTTCCTGGACTACCTCACCAAACAAAAAATAATTTTCCACATGGTTCCCGAACAATGAATTCTAAGAACTTAGAGTAATTTAAAAGAAGCCCCAAACCACCAAGCTAATGATAGTGTTGTTTCCTTGTCCACAAATAATTTTCAAAATATCTGTTGCTGTGCACATTGATTTGCTCTTCTGAGTTTTTGCACCTCTGAGCCAGACACCACTGAAATCTGGGAGCAGGTAAAAATCTACACACTGATATGCTTCTATTCTTTATTTCTTGATCTCAACTTTGAGGACAATGCCTTTTGAGGCTGCTCCCAGTTATTCTGCAAAATACCCAATGAGGATAAAGTCTCTCTATATTTATGTGTATTTATATATTTTAGTTATAAATACATGCTTTAAATATATATTTATGTATCTATAAGCACCATCTGTACAAACACACCTGGCTGCAAAATTTGATTGCTCAGGTTTTTCAAAGGCCATCTCAGATCATTCTTTGCTTAATTACTCTTGCCCACACTGACAGGTGGTTAGATTAGTATCTTCAGATCTTGCATTGCTACTGGGTATACTTGCAAGGTTTTTCATTTCCTCAGAATTAAGTGAAACACTTTGTTCAGAGACAGCGGAAGCTGATTGTGTTTCCTCTTGAATGACTGCTGCTGTTGCCTTGATGCATCACAAATTTTTTGTTATGCTTTGTACTAGTCTACTCAACTCCACAGTGTAGAACTACTCAATCTAACCAGATTTCTTGTTTGCTATTTCCATCCCTGTCAGTTGAAAAGGGTTTTTACCTTTAAACTGTGACAAGTTTTCAGCTCTGGCAGCTGTTTGATTTCTTGATCACAGCCTGTTTTGGTTTTGCAGGGGTCTCAAATTCTGTGGTACATCTAATTTTGTACTAATAATAGACTGATTAGTGGGAGAGTATTCAGGTTTGCCCACACATTAGCTGTTGCTCAGAGGTGTTAGTGATGTCTTCTGTTGGGTCATACTACTAGGCCTCTGTAGATTTCCAAGCACAGCTACCATTATTCTTGCTTTTGTTCATTTCTTTCTGGCTGTTCAGACTTTAACTTTCCAACAAAGTGGCTATGACATAGTGCAGTGTTATATTCTCTCTCACCGTCATGTACAGAAAAACTGGAAATATTTTTTTAAGTGTCTGAATCCCAGTATTTTAGGAAGCTGAGCTTCCTTTTCATTAATATTCTTATTACTCAGTAGTTGAGTCACATAATGGCAGATTTCTTTCAACAGCTTCTCCTTTCCCCTTTATCCTGTCCTCTTATGCTGCTTATGCAGTAAAAAGAAAGCAGAAATGCCCAAGACAATTGTGGCAGCAATCTATCACTATGGGAGAAGGGATTTGGTATAGGGGAAGCAGACCTATGGTAGGAATGAATCCATGTGCTTCAGTGATGATAGCTGAAGTTCTATTCAGAGTTGTTTCTCACATTACTTTGCTATTTTGCCATCAGGGTGCAGCCAGCCAGAGACACAGCATCCTCTTTGGGTTGTTATGAAAACAGCAAATGCCACCATTGGTTTTCCACTGGGAGTGAATGAAGTGTTCAGTAAACAGAACGGTCCTACCTAAGGCAAGTTCTTTATTATATTGAGAGGTAACTGCCATTCCCTTGTTGTCTTTCATCAGTTCACAGTATATGAAAGAGTGAATCTGGTAACAATTTACATAACACCTTTTGTCTTGAAGCATCCTAATTGTTTTGCAGGGATTGTTCCCTACTGTTAAAACACAGTAATCTTCAGCATCCAGTAGCACTATACAAAATTACAGGACAGGAAGTGGAACACTAATAAAAATCCCAAGCACAGGACTAAGTTTGAAGGTATTTAGCTATATATTGAGCAGATTTTAGTAGAGGACAAAAGTGTACTATCTTGGAGATATAATCTGAAAACCCAACAAAGCTTTCCTATCCATATGCTTCAAAATTGCTCTTGAGACTTCTACACCTTAGAATCAAAAACATGTTAAAGCTTCATAAACTATGCTTATTTAAGCTGCCAGTAAACTATTTCATACTGCATCTGTTTGATGTACCCAGCTAGGCAACTGTGTCAAAACAGACAGCCATTTGCTAACAGTCAGTCATTCAATCAAGCATTATATGCAGAGACTTTGTATATAAACAAGGCACTACCATTGTCTTGAATAAATTCAATATAGGCACAGAGATAAAGCAATGCTAGAGAAAACAGTTGCTTCTTCCTTGAAGATAGAAGGGGAACAGCCAACATATTCAACTGCAGCACAAACATAATAGGTAATAACTCTTTCTTAATTGTAGAGGGTCTACCACAAAATAAAGACATTATAAAGATACATTTACCTGCATAAGGTTCCATTTGATCATTATTCTTCTGGGTTGTTTCTATCTTAGTAAAACTGAATGTTAGTTACTGCAAACAGATGATGAAGATGTAAAGATGGGTAATAGAAATTAGAAGATGGACTAGCACTAATGAGAAAAGGAGAAAAATGAGATAAAGCACTAGAGCAAGGAAGAAAGAACCTATGCAGCATGACAGGCCCAAGAAATCAGCTTAGGTCAACAAAGCTAGTAAAAAGAGGGAAACAATATTTCATATTCACCCAGATTAGCAGGGATATCTTTTCAGATATTTGGACCCATCTGTTTATTCTGTTTATTCCATTTCTGATGCGGTGTCTTTAGAACTACTGAAGGATTATTTTTTTTTTAACCATCACTTAAATTTTGCTTCAGATGAACCAGTTATTATAGAAGTATTAGTGTGCTGCACTACTCCAAGTCAGCTAGGTCAAATTCTTTCTGAAAACCTGAAGGATGCAAAATATTTTGGAAAAAATGCCCTGCCTGCAATATTTGAAGCAGAGGGATAGGAGATGTCTCCATTGGGAACTTGGAGTGATTCCACAAGGCTCAAACACATCCTTCTGCTACTTGACAAGTATTAAAGCTTTCCTCTTAAAACTGAAATAAAACAAAGCATCAGTAACACTCCGACTAGTAGCAAAACATGTCACTGTAATAGTTTATGGAAATCAGTGTCTTCAGTAGGGCATTCTGGCTCAGATTATACCAAGCACTGTGCTGTAGTGTTGAAGTTTAAAGCACTGCTGCCATCTGCAGGGGTTTATCGTTGATGTAATTTCAAACTCTGTTAGCTTGTGGGTACCTAAATAAATACTCTCTGGAAACTTCCCATGCAGCATCATACTGTGGTCAGTATGGTAAAGTCCATCATTATTGCTCTTTTGTTTATACCATCCTCACTTGGACCCAAAAAGGCCAAATGCATCCAAGGTTAAACTTCAAACAAAGGTAAATTGGGTCTATACTTGGCAATTTCATTACAGTTGCCCTTTTTCAGACTATGCCCTTCCTGTGGGCTTATTTCTAGCACTGCAAAATATACTATTAACCTATTATGAAACGTTGCAAACATGTTCAAAACCCAAATTTACTTGAACTTCTGCTGTACAAAGAGAGGTGTGATTGTCTTTTAGCATGGAACAGTCCTACCCTCAGAGTGATGTTAGTCTTAAACATGCTCATGTACTTATATCCTACCTGTACAGTTTAAAGAAAGCACATTTTATAATAATTAATAAAGGAAGAATCCGGGTTATAGAAGAAAAACGTTTCCTGGGATAGACAACTTAGGTTTTGGTGCAGACAGAGGCTAAAGGAGCCAACCTCAGTCCAACTCTTACTGGTGGTGTACGGGACTATCTGCACCAAAAGAAATGGGGAATGCTGGCTAGAAAGATTTAGGCATGTGATCATGTGAAGACAGCAGGACAGAAACGGATACAGATAAAATGACATACAGAACTGAGTGGTAGGGCAGTAAATGGGAGGAAACAGGAATATTTAGTGCTGGTGTTACATGTAAATTAATCATGAAGTTACATGTAAACCCTGAGACTACTAGAACAATAGTTGTTCTGCTGGCACACATACAGACCACTAGGCCTGATCAGTTGGTAAACTCAGGAATATAAACTATAGTACTGCAAGCTAGATGCTGGATGAAGAGTCATGAAGTCCTTCAGGACCTGGGATTACAGTGATCTGTACAGTTTGTCAGGTGTTTAGAATAGAATATATTTCAGTTGGAAAGAAATACAATGATCATCTAGTTCAACTGCCTCACCACTTTAGGGTTGAGCAAAAGCTAAAGCATGGTATTAAGGGCACTGTCCAAATGCCTCTTAAACACTGACAGGCTTGGGGCATTTACCACCTTTCTAGAAAGCCTGTTCCAGCACTTGGTGTTTGACCACCCTCTCTATAAAGAAATGCTTCCTAATGTCCAGTCTAAACCTCCCCTGGTGCAGCTTCGAACCATTCCATGCATCCTACCACTGGGTCCCAGGAAGAAGAGATCAGCACCTCCCTCTCTGCTTCCCTTCCTCAGGAAGCTGTGAAGAGTAATGAGGTCGCCCATCAGCCTCCTTTTCTCCAAACCAGACAAGCCCCAAGTCCTTAGCTGCTCATCGCAGGACATTCCTTCCAGCCCTTTCACCAGCTTTGTTGCACTTCTCTGGATGTATTTAATGACCTTCACATCTTTCTTAAGTTGTGGGACCCAGAAGTGCACACAGTGCTCAAGGTGAGGCTGCAGCCATGCTGGATACAGTGGATTAATCACCTCTTCTGACCGGCTGGTTATACTGTGTTTGATGCACCCCAGGGTGCACGTCACCCTCTTGGTTGACAGCAAGCCTAATACAAGTCAGCAGCGTGCCCTGGCAGCCAGTGCCCCCAGATCCCTTTCTGCAGGGCTGCTCTTCAGCCGCTCCTCTCCCAGTTTGTACTTGTGCCTGCCATTACTCCATCCTCGGTGCAGAATCCGGCATTTTGACTTGTTAAATTTCAACTTATTAATGCTCCAATCTAGATCCCTCTGCAAGGCAACTTGTTCCTCAAGAGAATCAACAGCACCTCCCAGTTTGGTATTGTCAGCAAACTTGCTAATGGTACATTCAACTCCTGCATCCAGATCATTGATATTGAACAGAACTGGCCCTAGCATTGAACCCCACGGAACACCACCGGTGACCGGTCCCCGGCCAGATGTAGCCTAATTCCCTGCTGTGCTTTGAGCCCTGCCCTTCAGCCAGTTCTTCACCCAGAACACCATTCACCCACTCACCCCACAGCCGGACAACTTGTCCAGAAGGATGCTGTGAGGGACAGCATCAAAAGCCTTACTAAAATACAGAAAATCTACATCCAATGCTTCCCCTTTATCCACTAGTCAGGTGAACTTACCATAGAAGGATATCAAATTAGTTAAAAAGGACTTTCCCTTTATGAACACATGTTGGCTGCACTATTCTTTAAATGCTTTTCAATAGTACCCAGTATATTCTTCTCCATAATTTTCCCAGGAACTGGTGTTAAACCAACAGGTTTGTATTTCCCTGGGTCTTCCCTCACACCCTTTTTGTAAATGGGGATAACGCTGGCTAGCTTCCACTTTGCAGGGACCTCCTCAGACTCCCAAGACCTTTGGCAGATGATCAAGAGAGGCCCTACCATTAACATCTGTTAGCTCTTTCAGTACTCTGGGATGAATCCCATCAGGTCCCACGGACTTGTGAAATTTCAGCTAATACAGCTGGTTCCTTAGAATCTAAGTGTCCATCAACTGGAATTCACTGTTCCCACAGTTGTCCTCTGACTCAGGGGCCTGGGCAGCCCAAGGTCCATCTGTATGACTAAAGACAGAGGCAAAAAAAAGCACCGAGTGTCTCCACTTCTTCATCCCTGTTAATCAGATGACCCTCTTCAAGTATCAGTCCACTGTTTTTTTCAGGCTTCCTTTTGCTATTAGTGTGCTTAAAAAGACCTTTATAATCTGACACAACACTGGCCAGTTTCAATTCTAATTCAACTCCCTGCATATACAAACCACAGTGCTTAACCACATGTTCTAGGGATTTATCACTGGAAAGAAAAAGAATGAGTTAAAATACAAGGATGAATATGAGTTTCTGATGCGATCCTTCTGCACCTTAGTTCTAAGAGCACAGTACGTGAGATAGAAAGAACACACTCCTGCTTTTGCAGAGACTAAGAAAATGTCTAGCTTTTTTTTTTTTTTTTATGAAAGTACTGGCTGTTGAGATGCTATTTTTCCTAGCCTGAACAGCAGCACTGAAGACAAACAGATTTACTTCTGATTCCACCAAAGTTCTGATTTATCCTTGGCATCTAACAGGTCAATTTCTTTCTCACTTGGACAGTTCAGTTTCAGGTCAGTTTCTGACTCTTGTTTATTTGACAGGATTTTCTATCCTACATTCAGCACAAGACCACTTTCACTGATGTTTTCCCACAGAGGCCACCCCTGCAGCCTCCCTCTGCCCTACTACCAAAACCTTGCCACCTATACCCAACATAAAGTGACATTAAAAATGACATGAAATTAACTTCTGCTCATATACTTTATGTTCTCAGGCCCTTCTTTCTTAAGCAGCAGCATGGTTATGCAGTGAAGGGATGACTGTATGTGGGACACTGTGCAACAGATTAGAGAAAATGGCAGGGAGATAGTGTTAGAAGAAATAGCTGGGGAAAAAAAAAGTCTTATGATTTGTGCAGTTAAACTGTACTCTGAAGAAAGAGATTTAATCCCAATCTTTGCCATAAAGTTACTAAGCAGTACTTCACAGTTATTTAAAACAAGGATCACCAAGTTCTCTAAGCTTGGGAGATATTTTTCCACCAAGATAGTGACTCATGACTAGCAAAATAACTAATGGGTATACAGTGAGATCTTCATTAGCCACAGCAGCAGATACTTAGAAGCTAGGTATTCTAGGTATGACAGGACATACTAAGGAGCATGGCATAAACCCAAGAAGTTTTACACAGAGAGAACCCAGACCAATTGCTGACTGAGCTCTATAGCTTTTTAGCTCAGCCTAAAAGTGGCTGCACTGCTGAGCTGGCCAGTCCACACCCCGCTGCACCAAAGCTAACGAACTCTGTAGACCTGAGCTGGCTCCTCATGGAGTCTGAAGTAGTGTCTCTGGATCCACAGCATGATTAATCTGCAACCCAAATGAATCATGCATATGTTGCAATTGAGTTACGGCAGTCAGGAAATAACACAACACAAATAAAATAGTAAGCAACAAAAAGCTTTACCAGTGGTCAAACTCTACTGTCCATACTGTTTCACCATCCTCTAGAGGCCCGACCACACTCTTCTTTGTCTCTGCTTCATCCAGGTTTTTCTCCCACGCTTATCAGAGCTATTTAACCACTTTGCTGTAGGATCACAGCTGCACATTGTCAAAGCAAGGCCACAGCTGCATATTATCAATGTCAATCAACCCACTGTCTTGATTCCCCTACATCCATACATAATTAACAACTGCATTTTTAGTCCAAGGATCTATATAGAAGCATAGAATCATAGAATGGCTCCAGTTGTAAGGGACCTCATGTTCACGTACCTTTTCCCAAAACCTTCATTTTTCTATGCTCTTTCACTGCACCACCCGACCCACCCCGCCTTGACTCCGTGTTTTCTCCTTCCATACATAAATTATCAACTAAGAACTACTTGTTCAACTTCTTGCACACCTTCTTTTAGACAGGACTTAGAATTTAAATTTAGGGTTAGGTAACTCACTTTTGCTTTAGAGAATTTGCTTAAGGCTTCCATTATGTTCTCTAAAAATTGTAATGCAATTAAAGCATTGTCCATTTTACAAGTCAGCGGTCAGGAGAACTTAAAAATGTTAAATGGTTTATTTAAATAAAAACACTTGTTCTGTGCTTGGCATTAAAGCTTTACACCAAAATCAATACGAACACAAACACAGGTCAGAGAATCTAAACTCCTGGAGAATCTTAGTTCTGCTTTTCAAAACCTTAGACCATTTAGTAGGCATTTTCTTCTAAAAAAGCAAATCTTATTTTTACTACCCATATAGACTGCACCAGCCATCCAAGGCAAAATAGATTGCTTTCCAACCTCTGGAACTGGAAAAAAAGCCTAGCTATTTTAAGCAGGAGTAGCCTGCTTGAGGATATTAGGCAGATTTCCCAAATTTTCAGTTACTGAAATAATACCACATATTAGCTCGTAAAGTATAGTGTTATTTACAACACTATTTTCCAATGCAAATGACAATGTCTCCAGCTGAAAAGCAGTTCCAGATCTGAAACCATTTACCACTTTCCAGTCAACTAAATCAAGCACGTTTGTCAGTAAATCCAACTGTTCGTGCAAGGCCTGGGCCTCAATTGATGAGTTTATGACAGTCTCCAGCACACAGATACTAACATTCAGTTACTCCTACCTGATACAAGCCATAACCAACATTTTTTAGCAAAATTCAAGGCGGTTCCATCAGCCATATTCACAGCAAAACCAAAATGAGCACATCATGGCTCTTTATTAGTCTGCAACTGCTGACTATTTTTTCCGTCAGGATGGGCCTCAGAGTTCCCGCCTAAGGCCCTGCCCCACTTCACCTCATGACTTCACTTGTCCTACATGTGAGATGTCCGTTATTTTTACTACTTCCAAGATTCCTGTACATGCACTGCAGTAAATTATTAATAGACTCAATCTGTATTACTTTTCGGGTTGCAAACATGGTACCTTAGCAACAGCCGTGCCTGCTTTTCCCTCTGCGTCTACTTTGCTGACTCACCTGTTTGCTGACACAGCAGTTCCATGAGGCTGATCAGCGCTGTGTGTGGCACCTGCGCACATCTATGCACTGCCTGCACTTTTTCCAAGGAGCACTGAAATATGTATTTATACACACACACACACACATATATATACAGCTTCCAGAGGGTGAAATAAGGGAAGTTTAGTTCTCTGCTGGATGTGTCCTCCTATGGGTCCAGGGGATCGACTTCAGGTACAGCAAGCGAATGGGTGCAACCTGCAAAGTCAATAACCTAAAAAGAACTTTTTGGTTTTGTTTCGTGGTCAGTGGCTGATGTTCTATGCTTTGCTCCCACAAACCTGCAAAATTCCCACTAATTCTCAAGAAATCATACCAAGCATCAACAACTGTATAAGCTGTCATTTTAAAAAGAGTTACCAGCAGTAAAATGCTGTAAAATAACCTGCATGTATTTTGGTAAAAAGTTGAGAGTATATGCTGTAAGTTGGGGGAACAAGAGCTGTCTTATACTTAGTAAAATACTGATTTTGGGGGAGTGGCTTTTTTGATATTACATCAGTCGCTGAAAGAAAAGGTATAACTCTGCCAGATGGACTGGCAATATACACGCAAAACCAAAAGAACAAGGAAAGTTACACAATATAGATGCAAAGAGGTCTTGTAATTTTAGTTTTCACTTGTCTTTTCTTTCAGGTTTCTCCTTCCACCTTTCACTGTTCATATTGCTTCTGCTACTTGCAGCTCTTTGTATCATTTCTTTTGATCTCAGTTATATTTTCCTTGACTTAATAATCTGTTCATTCAATGGAAACATTACCTAAACCAAAAAATAAATTAAAAAAAACCAAACCAAACAACAAAAACACTGCAGAGTTTTGTCCAGAATACACTGTATTGAAATAAGAAATGGTGGAGTTAAAGAGGTTAAATGTAACTAAATACCTCCTTTCATTCTAGTCTGTTTCTTTTGTAAATTTCACTTATTGGGTAGCTTGTCTTTATTCACCAGATGGCATTTACCAATTCCAACAATACAGCCTGACAAACAATACAGCTGCCAGCTTCTCTCTTTCTGACTTCAGTTTGTCTCTCATACAGGAAGTGATAGAAATGTCTGGACATCTTCTCATCCCCTAAAGAAATGTAGGAATTTCTCTCCCTGATAACAAATCCAAACTGCCCGCTGACATCAATATTTGGATGCGCTTGCCTCTGGACAAAATGACCTAGGAAACTGCTGGAGTTCTTATTTCTGACTTTACGGGGTTTGTACACAGGAAAACAAAAAGGCAGGAGAAGTCTGATATGGATAAAAATCAAATGAAATTACAAAAAGGAAATCACAGGTATGCAACAAAACCCCCTGAGTTATTGAGTTACCGAGTAAGCCCTGAGTTACTGAGTAGTCTTAAATTCTTTCTTCTGCCTTCCCTAGTGATTCTTTCACCACTGCCATAAGAACTGTAGACATTGCTAATATCAGATTCCTACACTCAAAGAGGTGAGTTTCTGAATTGCACAGAAACAGATTAAATAAGCAATGCTGGCCAGCAATGAGGAATTCAGTCACCTAGAAGGCCGCATCTTCAGTGGAAAACCTTCCCTGATATTCTGTATTTCCCATCTACAGCCACCAAGAGCAAAATGTGCTTTCAGACACTAGCAATGTGTAGATTTGACTGAAGCTTATTTAAAAACTGAAAAATTATTATTGTACACAATACAGCTTCTGTCCATGTTCAATATTTACAGAATCTGTTTTGAACTCACGTGGCTGCTTCTGTCTTGGTTATCTCAAAGTACTTTATGAACAAATACTTAAGCCTCACAACACCTTGTAGTGAAGGAAATATAGAATTTACAAGTAGGGGAAAAAAAGACACAGTAATGCTAGAGCTAAATGACTAAATATCACAACTTGAACTTACATTTTTTTTAGTCCGTGTTAAGTATGTATGTCATTAAGTATGTATACATACATTAAGTATGTATGTATTACTGTCACTAACTCTAAAGGAACCAGAAGACACTCTAGAGCTTTATAAAAGTATTTCTATTCAATTTTATAAATATATAGATAAATGCCTAATTTTACATAATACATTCCTAGGTTAAAGAGAGGTTGACTGTCATCTTCAGAAAGTATAGGGAAAAAAATCTTACATCTTGGGTTACCTTTCATCAAAGTATCCCAAAGGGCTTCACTGGATAAACAGATTTCACTGGAATGAAGATATCTGCAGTGTTCTGTGACAAATCCTTCCCAGCCCATAGAAACTTTTTGAAATAGTCTAGCAGATGAAATGAAAGGAGAAGGCTATACTCAACTGAAACTGCTGAAACTGCAGGCGAAATCTAGGTCAGCAAAATGCATTTACTGGAGCTGAGTAAGCAATGTGGGGAAAAAAATCCACTAATATACATTAGAATAAAAAAACAAGCCTTACTTTAACTTGCAAAAATAAATATAAATGTGAAAGCTTATGTTCAAATGTGATCATTCACACTTTATATTCTAAATGGGAAATGTGTGGGTAAGCTGCACAAGTCACAACTACAATGCAGAAACTATACTGCTTAGGCACTGAATTAATGCTATGATGCGAATCATGAATATCCACAACAAATTGTTCATAAAATATTCATACAAGAAAAATATTTTCCAAATAAATTTACAAAATAAGGCCATAAAGTTATTTGAGAATTTTCTGAGCATTTTGTGAACAGAAGAAAGAAAATAAGGTACTGAATAATTATTCATCAGAAATAGTTTCTTGTGATTACTGACTAGATTAGCAAAAGTAACAAAAATTTTCATGGAGCTGAGTATCAACATTTCATTATAAAATTGATTTAAATGAAAACATGTGCAGATTTTAAAATTGCTATAACTTGTATGTCTATCTCATTTTACACAGCTGACTAGGGCCCATTACTAACACACTGGGACAGCCCTGTCCCGAATACTATTCTGGGGAGAGAAGAATTGTATACCCTGCAAGGAAGGGGCTGACATTTCTGTTTTGAAAACCACTTGAACACTATTATCACTGTTGAAACTGATTTTCTCACAGGATAGTTGGGGTAAGATTCTTTATCTTGTGAAATCTAGGTGTAGGCCATCCTAGCAGAAACTTGCTGGTAGAAACACAATCAGATACAGACTTCAGACCTAAGCAAACTGAGAGCACATTAAGTTTTGCAAAGTTATTTGTTGGTAGCTACATTTTAATATGCAGAGTATAACAGAAAAGATTTTGGGGTAATACCTGTGAGTTTAAACTCACAGTTCCCAAGGATATCCAGTGTATCATGCACATATGCAACACACACATATGCTAGAAAAAAACATTACTAGCAGTTACAGTCTCAGGAACACTTTTAACCGGAGTGGAGTGTTGACCATCAGCTGAGATTTGTATATTGCTTACGTACAAAAAAATGTCCAGAATTGCACACATTTTGACTAATAATAATAATAATAGTAGTAGTAGTAGTAGTAATAATAATAATAATAATAATAATAATAATAATAATAATGGCTTCTTCTGGAATCAAGTCAAAGAGGAGCCTGAATCTTATTATATCAAACTGTTCCTGTCATGCCTTGCACCCAGACCAGCTGCATCTTGGCTGGCCCCACCTGTGTCTGTGTGCTCCCTTGGGGCATCAGGGGTTTGGACTAGACCATCTCCAGATGTCCCTTCCAACCCTGACCATTCTGTGATTAGCTCCCATCTGAACGGGTAGATTTGTCTGTGCTTCATGTGTAGGGCAGCCTGCACCTTTTTGCATGCATCTCCCCACTCTGTGGAGACCCCATGGTGAGCTCAGTGGGAGGGAGGGTTCGGGAGCAGACGAGGATTAGCGGTGGGGTGGGCAAAGAATTCCAGGATGGAAAGGAGTAGAGGGTGTAGGTAAGGGATTCAACACTCCCTGGGTCGTCACTGGCAGCGGGGTTCGTGTGGCAGGATGGTGCACAGCCCAGGCAGTTTGCATGTGCCTCAAGACTTTGAACACAAAGACCCCAGTGGGTGACCTGGGATTCAAGGTGACAGCATAATTGTCCCATGTCTGTGTAGTGCCTAGTGAAGAAGACTTCAGACCATGAGGGAGAAACACTTCTGAAATAAGCATGGAAATTGCAGCCTTGTGCCTCCCCGTAGAAGTGCCTCTCATGTTCAAACAACCTGTTTGTCATTACTGGAAGGATATGTCTGTTTTCCTACTGGGACAACAGGGAAAGGGAATGGCACATTTAGTAGCTGCAAACTCACTGGTCGGTGAGTGCAGGATCTTCCACTAACAAGTCATCTGTGCTGTTGCCTGAATGGAGTATAGACCCCGTGGTGATGCCATAAACAATACATTCCTCCATGATCCTCCTGGGTGCAGTGTCATGGGAATGATGTCCCTTGTTATCAATACAGGCTGTTCTTGTAACCCTTGTTGGGCTGCTTCTTCCAGTGCTTTCTCGCACGTGCGCATTTCCATCCCTACAGCATTCCTGCCAATCTTTGTATTTCTGTTAAGAATCTCTCCACAAGTACTGGCCTGGCTGGATTGCTATGGATGTAGTTTGGGGGAAGAGCCAGTGTCCTAAGAGAGGTGTCCTGCCACATCCCTGGCAAGCTTTGGATACGTGAAGTTTTCCATATGCCCAAAGTGGATTTGATCCAGAAGCAGAAGTCCCAGCTTTGCCCCTCTGGGGCAGCACCCCAGAAACAGAAACATGCAGGAGAGCCCCACGATATGCCTGGTGCACTGTCCTGCTGAAATAGCTTCCAGACTAGGACTGCTTGAGGGTGATGCCCACTACTGTCCCAGCGGAGACGGTGCACATGCCTGGATATGGGTCTGGGACCATCCCAGCTGTGATTTATGACCCTGCTCTCCCTGCTGAAATACTCCCTTGCCCAGAAAGCATTTTCTCTGGCAAGGTGGTGTCTCTGAAGATGATGTTGCATTATCTCTTGTTTCTTCTGGAGATAATCAAGTATGAGGATGCAGACATGGCTATGTGCATGTGTTTGTGTGTGTCTGGCAATAAGTGCTTGGAACCAGCACTGGACCCACTCAGCAGTAGCCTCGTGAAGCTGTTCCTAGACTGGGACACCCATCAGTAGTCCTGCTGCCCTGTCTGTAGCTTAGTATATGTCCCTAGAGCTGGAGAGAAATTCCCACCAACATGAGAGAAAGGTTACACTTGTGCTATAGGGCCACAGGTGAAATATGAGCCTGCTGAACAGGGTGGCTTCTACTCTCAGGTTGAAATCGGAGTGGGGGATATTTATGGTCACAGCAAGGGGATGTGAAACTCCTTAGGCTAGAATGCGTTTCCAACAAAGACACACAGGCTGGCTGTTACCGCTGTCCCTGTACACCCCAGCCGATGCCTGGGAACCCAGGCTTGGTGGGATGGATGACTGTCCTGGGCTGCTCACAATATCCTGAGTTGCTGGTATATTCAGAGAGTTGCCCTGAGGCTAGTGAGTGGTGACATGCTCTGGCTGAACCTGGGCTCAGTCTTTGTGACCAGCTTCACCCCTGCCCTGTGCAACAAGGATCAGACCAGCCCCAGGTGGGCCTGGAGTCTGCTGGCCACCTCTTGGCAGGGAAATGGCTTCCCTTGCACTGGAATTAGAGGGGGAAACTGCAGGGTCTTAACATCCATTGGGTTTGGGGTTATTTTTAACACAGATTAATTTTTCTTAACAATAAAACCTCTTAATTATTTTAGCAATACACAGATGATCACAGCTTTATTAAATACTCAGCCATTGCCACAAAGCTCTTCTCCTGAAATCACTATCCCTCCTTCAAGCATAAATACCTAAAACACCTGAAAATGCCTTTTCATCACCCTGTAGAACACCTTAATCCCACCTGAAATTCCTCTTCAAAAAAAAAACCCAAAGGGCTAGGATGTTAGTCCTCACTGACCAACCAGTAAATTCTGGCTTTGCAGTATTATTTCCTCCATTTCGTTTTGTAGGGACTCAGGAATCACAACTGTCCAATATTTTTCTCTAGAACTGCATTTTAACAATATTTCAGAAGGACTACTCCTTTTATGATGTGTTGATAGCAATGCTATCAACAATTGACAGCAACTGCTGAAAGGAACTAGAAAACGTATCAGAAATCAAACCCATCTTGCTGTGCCTGAAGAACTGAAGAAGTGGCTCTTCTAAAGCAGATTCAAAATTGCTGTGTTCAGAGGCATTTGCACAGCCACTGTGGTTAAAGAAGCAATCTTCAATGGAATTAAAGCTTCTGTACCATCAAAAAGTGACTGTTCTTCATCAAATAGTATAAATACAGACAGGGCTTTCAGCAAATTCTTAAGTTTTTTTGACACCTCCTTTAACAAAAGAAAAGAAATTAATAATTTGTCATTTGCTGTATAAAATTTGCTCTGAGATTCAAATTCATTTCCTACTGTTCTTTTCTAGAAATGTATTTCTGTGAGAAAAATTCCAAGGATCCTAGTGTTACAGAGTAAGAACAGGACAAGTATTTGCTTATTTTAGACCTAAACATACAGATATTAAATACCTCAGTTAGTCATATGTTTAACTATCTGTCTACGCTACATGAGTAAAATAGCAGCCTATTTTGTTTTCAGATCTGTTACAGGCTTGTCTTGGTCAGGAGGATGTAATTTTAAAAGTGTGTTGGCAGCAAAAGGCTATGAAATGAACTCTCCAGGAGTTCCACAACACTTACAGCTCTCTGTCCTCCTTACGAGATCAGAGGAGGGTTTAGCTTCTTGCCTGATGAAAATTTTTCTTCCCTGAAGAACTGAAGATGTCCATGAACTCTGGCACCATTATCCAGTCCACTTCTTGTCCTGTAATAGGCCTAACCATATCTGCGCACTAAGAATGGCTTGTGGATAAAAAAGCACTCTGTCCTCTGCTTAACAGAATCTGCAATAGAAAGTACCAGTGCTTTGCTGGCAATGATTTTTTCTTGTGCGTCTTCCTTGTGATTTAAGCATATAAAAGGATTGTGAAGGGAGACATTATTTTTGGAAGCTCGATTGTTAGTCTGGGGAAAGAGTGTATCTAAGACATTTTCATGCTCAAAACAGTGAAGATCATAAAATGAACTTGTAAAGTTTGGACCTGGTCTCTTCAGGCAACTAACTAAACCTATGATGATGTCAGTGGTGTACTTAAAAGATAGCCGTGGCTGAACGAAGGGGGCTAAGAAGTAAGACCACTTCAATAGTGTGTATGGCTGGAAGGGACTACTAGAAAACAGAAATGGAAACTTCTTCTTTTTTTTTTTTTTTATGAAGCTTTTTATTCAATTGTTAAATAGAAAGAGGTAATAACTTAACTGTGCAGACAAAAGGAGAAGCACGCCAGATGTATAGAATTCATACATCTACATGGCTTGGGGAATAAACTTTCTCAGGAAGATGAAAACTTCGATTCTTAATAGAATTAAATTTCATACTGATCCAAGCCAGAACAGCAGCAAAGTAGGAAACACGTAATTTCAATATTCACAGAATAGGTTCTTCTTCATTAAGTCAGTTGTAGAAGTTAGGTTTTCTTTGGGTCTTCACTGTAAGTGAAATGAAAGAATATTTAGCTTTCAGAGCTCTGACCAAACTGTAGTATTAATAAAGTATGTAAATGATAAATCACATTTTATCTGACAACTAGGATTGTTTTATGGCTGTTGACACATCAAAGTGGCATGGGCAGTTTTCTTATTCTTCTTCCCTTCCATAGCTACAATGGACAGAAATAGACACTACATAGACCCAATGCAAAATTGCTGGTTTGGTTTGAGTATACAGTTAAGTTACTGCATTTCAGTGGATTTATGCAAACTCTGTGTGCTTGTTCTCACCCCATGGCAAATACAAGGTCATATGATATGGCTGAGCTTTCTCACACACTATTGCACTTCTGTACAGTTGCTGTAGGCTCCAGATATGCACACATGCATGTCTTTATTCCAGCTGATACATGCTAACTTAGAAACCTGTTGTTAACTTTACTGTATAGCTGTGGCCTTGGGTCTTCATTAAATAGGACTGAAGAAAATGTGGTTTCGGTGAATACATTCCAGAGATCCTGACCATGGAAATACTGCCTCTCTTCTTGCCAGGGCTGGGTGAGCTAGTTCACTATAGATATGTCTTACTCTCTGAACTGTGTGATTGAAAACTGCATCTTTTTCAGAGGAGCAATATATTTAAATACTGCATTATGATTTATTCTCTTTCTACTGTACTAGTAACACTAGCAGTAACATTAAATTGATGTCACCCTTAATGGCACATGCTTTGGAGTGGCACATATCTGAGAGGCAAGGTGAACAGTGAATCACCTGACTAACACCATTTGTTCTGACCATGGCCCCATCTGCCTGAATGAATGAATGGTGTTGGTGTAGGACTGTTCCATTATATCAAAAGCAAGGTAGGTAGTGATGGCTCTTGTAGAGAGTAGTTCCTCAATGTTTTTCCTCTGTGAGAAGGAAGGTTGATTTGACACAGATTGTTTTTCTTTGCCATTCTCTTTGTTCTCAGACCTACCAGAAGTAAAGGTGGCTCGGAAACCAGAAGCTGTACCAGCACCATCTGTGACAAATTCTACAAGCATAAGATTACTAGAAGCAACTACATCATTGGGTATCTTTGATCCACAGGTCTTGTCCATTAGAACTGCAGAAGACTTGCTGGATCCATCATAAACTTTAACATAATCACCCTGACAGCCTCTGGTTGTCTGCAGCTCAAAGGCTTGAAAGTGCAGAGAAATCTGGAAGGGAAGAGAAAACCAGCCTTTAATATATGTATGTGACTTCTTTCACAGAGTGTCCTTTAAAACAGACAGAATCTAAGCTGTAGCCAAGCCCAAACTGGAACTGCTTAGCCAGCCTTGCCTCTCATCCTCTGAAGTTGCAGAGTTCGGATCTAATGGGCCTATGACTGAATGCTTCCGTGCTCAGATTGCTTTGCCTTGATTTTGTAAGCCTGAAGCCCAAAGTATGGAATTTTTTCAAAATCGCAGGTCTGCAGTTGGTTTTGCCCATACCTGGCTTAAGGTGTGAAGAAATAGAGACTAGGCTGAAATGTCTCTCATATTATCAGGCAAGTAGAATGCAGACAAAGCACAAAATGCTTAGCATAGAAAGATGTAAGTTCAGCCATATTCCAAGACCACTATTGACCTGTGATTACCTTTCTGGATCGGGTTCGGATGAGCCAGACACAGTTGGTATTGTCTGAGTAATTTCTGGGGTGGTTGGCAGAGCTCAGTGACCCAGACGCTTCATCAAGAATAGTGCTGCAGCGACCTGAGAAAGAAACAATGTTTGCAGGCTTGCAGAAGCTTCCACTCATTTACAATTACAATTACAATCTCTTCAGAATGGACTGTTCTCAATTTTCTGATCTGTCAGCATTCATTTCAGAGTACTGGTATGATTAAAATGAAGAATATTGTTGTCCTAATTTTCATGTAATGCATAAGTATCTGCATCAAAATGTAAAGTGGTGCTTGGAAAAAATGTTAGCTTTTATTGATTAGCTCCAGTTTAGCAAGGGATCTCTTTCTGCACCTCTACAAAGACTGACAGGTTTCAGCTCACTGCAATTGGTGACGTTGTTTTCCACTGAGATGGGGAAGTCAAGTGATGTCAGAAGAGTCAAGCGCATATATGATGCCTCTGCAATGCTCAAAATCTAAGCTTAGGAGGAGGATTTGGGCTTTCCTCTGTGCAAGGGGTAATACTTTATTAGTCATGTTTTTTTCCCTTTGACTGATTTCTCTGATTTTATGGAAGAATTTATTCTAGCAGACATTAAAATTAAAGAGTTAAAATACATACATATTTAGAATGACAGCTTAAATATGAAAACTGGACAAGGCATCATGACATGGTTCCTGTTCAGAGGAGCCTACAACTGTTTTGGTTTGGCTCAGGTCTTAAATACAAACTGCAAGGAGGAACAGAGATGTCTGGCTCTTTGTGGGGTTTATAGTTGTCTCCTGAGCTGTAAGAAACCAAATTATTTCAGTGAAGTATATAACATGGTATGCAGTTAGGCCAGTTGCACAGCAGCCACTTACGCCGATAGTGAATGTGTTAGATTTAATTTGGAAGCACAAAACATTTTCTCACTAATCACAATGTGCCTCCAAGTTCACCTTTGCATTCCCTCCCAGGTTAACCCTAATGGGTACCATGAATTTAGGAGAAGAGTCTCACAGTCTTTGATGAGAAACTGCTGTCTGCAGTGTGCCCAAGCATCTCTGTGAAGGATCTGGGTGGAAGATGAAAGGATGGCTTTGAGATACTTACTGCAATTGTAAAGTTTGTTGATTTTGGCCACGTCCAAGTTACTCAGTCCCTGCCTCTGTCCAATAGGTACTGATCCATCAGGAATTGGTACAATAGTTGCTTTCCCAGTGGTATTAGTGAATGTGTAGCTGCAAAAAACATGGAAAAATATGTTCTTTAAGTACAATTACTTCTTTCAGGAATTAATGGCATGCTTTGGAAAGAAAACAAGAATTGTACATGTGTCATTGTGATTAACAGTGCTGTTCAAATAGGTTTAATTAAGATGTCCAGCAGTAAGCTGAGTCAATCTCAAGATGCCCTCCTTTGTTCCCAAGCTCAGCTGTACATGGTTCCTTGTATAACAGAGCTGTAGAATTGTTTGGATTGAAAAAGACCTTTAAGATCATGCAGACCAACTGTTAACCTAGCATTGCCAAGTCCACCACTAAACAGTGTCCCTAAGTGCCACATCTATGCATTTTTTAAACACCTCCAGGAATGGTGATTCCACCACCTCCCTGGGCAGCCTGTTCCAACACTTGACCACCCTTTCAGTGAAGACATTTCTCCTAATATCCAATCTAAACCTCCCCTGGTGCAACATGAGGCCATTTTCTCTTAGGGAATGGCTTGTCTGAACTCACTGTTTTTCTCAGAAGGGGGAATGGGGAAACTTGTAGTCAAGAGAGAATTATTATAGAAACTAAATCTAATTTAAGATTTGCATTCCAACAAAAGCGATGCCATGCTGCTACTTACGGGCCATAGTGCATTACTGAGGAATAGTCATATGGAAGACCCAGGTTATTGGAGTTTTCAAATTTCTTGAAGTCTGGTCTGTCAGCTGTAATATATGATATTGTACTTAGAGTATGCTTTCTATCTATTCCCTTCAGGGAAGAAGGAAGAGTTGGGAACAGTTGGATGTATCTACATCACTTTCTACATTGAGGAGTTCAAAGGTACTTACCTGGACTGATGTACTCCCACATGATCTTTACATATTTATCCCTGTCACTTCGAGAATGTTCATGCAAAAAGCCCAGAGCATGGTCCAGTTCATGTTGAATTATTCCTTTCCACATGCAGCCTCCTTTCATCACAGAGACAGTCTGTCCACCTCCTACTTTCCCATAGTTGGACCAGCAGCTGAGAGAGGCATTGAACACCAACAGAAGACTTATGGGATTTTTATCATCAGGCAGGCAAAGGGACAGTACAGAGAACCTTGCTTCACACACATCTTGTGGGAGTGGAAGGATTCCTTCCTGTCCACTGTGATAGTCAGAGCCTACAGAAGAGCAAAACTGGCCACAGCATAGGAAACAACACACATGTTCATCATCACTAAAGCTTCCTGGAAGACCTTCATTAGCAGGGAGGCTCCTTCATCCTGATTTTCTGTACTCAGTGACTTTAACTCCCTAGAAATAACAAATTTTTTTTCCAAAATACTGAACAATGTGTCAGAGATGGACTAAGATCAACAACAATTTCAAGCTAATGGATATTAAACAATTCCCCTGTAGGCTCTGATTCTGAAATTGACAGCCAACTGTGATTCAGAGAACTGTTTATTTCATAAGATGAAATTAGTTTTGCTTGTGCAAAAAAGACCTACAGTAATCTGTTATATGTTGTGCCTAAGTGTGCATTATATCACACAGAAATCATGAGCTTAGAAATTCTTTCCACCTTAATGGTGTTGTCCCATGATCTCCATCACTTCTTTGGTGAGTTCCTGGTGTAACTGCTCAGCCCTTGCACTAGCAAGGTATCCAAGGAGGATGCCTTGGTGGCACTGTGATAAAACATAAAGTTTCTTCTCTAAATCTATTCCTTTTTCCTCTGTAAGGTCACACAGAATGAGTGTCATGATGAATTGAAAAACAATGTAGAAATAACTTGTTAATCTATCAATCAACTCACCCATCCGCAGATTTAATGCTGAGGTAGTCACGTTCTGTCTTGCGCTTCACAAAACTAATACAAGTCAGTGTTTCAAATTCTGCCATGGCATCATGAATCCCCTTTATGTGGCTCTCCTCTAGAGAAGAAAGGGTTAATTTAGGGGGTCACACAAGGGCAATGACAGGTGCCATTAAAAACTCACAAGTCCTCAGAAACAGGGTAAATGAGGGACAGCCTAGGCTCTTTCTTGCGTTTTGCTCAGTAATGTATTTCATTTAAGATAATAATAGTCTGGAACCAGATTCTCTATATCCAGATATTTGTCCAAATGGATTCAAGGGGGAGCCTTTTTTTCTCAACTACTTGTTTTAAATTATAGTGGTGATTGTTGATGTGTCTTCTGGTTGGACACTGGGAGACAGCTATGGGAAACTATTTTGCTAATGAAAAATAGGTGAGGGAAACCACACTGCAATGTGTGGCATGAACCTTATACAGGCAGGTATTCTGGCAAGTACCATTACCGGAGATGATCATTCTTGCCTCCAAGAGACCAGACCCAAAACATTATGGATGCAAACTTCTCAAGCAAATTTGATCTCTTTTCCTTTTTCCTGTTCAGCTGTTTGTAATTTACAATTCATCTGTGCTAAGCAAATCCTTAAAAATTATTTAATCAACTGTTTGTGTGGCCACTACAAGGAGGTTTCTACCTGAAGCTTACTGGATTAAAAAAAAAGATAACAATTAAAAAATAAAGAAGAATTATCAAATTTTACACCCACCGTAAGTAGGATCCAAGACATAGGGAACACGAACGATCCCATCTCTGGACTGGGGCCAATTGCAATGGCGACAGCTGATGGCACTGCGACTCCTTCGTGGAACTATGTCACCTTCTTGCAAGTACTGAGAGCTGCCTGTGGTGAGAGAAAAGGGATGGAAATGTCTGAGCCCTAGATTGCTGTATGCTTGCTAAGCACACTTGGAAAAGTGTTACTATCAACTTATCATCCTTTTCTGGTTTTCCCTAAGCTCCTGACTAACATGAGAAATGGACCACTGGGCTATAATTCAGGGGTCCTCAAACTTTTTAACCAGGGGGCCGGCGCTGGATGAAGTGGCAGGCAGCCATCTGCAGCTGCTTGGTTTCCCCCCCCCCAACCCCTGGCACGGCGGGGGGGAGGGGGGGGGGGAGGAGCGGGGCGGGGGTGGTCTGTAAATACCGGGGGCCGGATTGAGGACCCCTGGGCTAGATGGACATTATCTACTTGCCTACCTTTTCTGCTGTATTCTTAGCTAAGAGAAGAGGGCAAGCTCCAGCTCTGTTGGGTGGGGTTGAGGCAAGAGGGAATGACCGAAAGCAGTTGGAATAGTGAGAGGGATGCTGCACTTTGGTACTATTTCATTATCCATCATGTGACACTGAATGAATGGCATCAAATATCCACCCAGAAAAGGTGCTAGGCAAAGGCAGGAGGTGCCAATAAGGAAACTCAAGAAGGCAAGCAAACCAAAAAGAAGAGTATTGTCTAGAGAAAACTACTGCAATGTTTGGAGCCCAGTAGTAAAACTTCTTGAATGACTGCTAAAAGGGAAGATGTGAGGAAGACAAGCTGATAGAATGGGGGATGTTTGGAAAAAACAAGGAAGAGAAAGTCTGGAGCAGGGAGTGTGGAACTGACCATAACTTATCTAGGAGTCTGTACTACAAAGCCATGTGATAACTGAACACAAGTGATGCTCGCATTCAAGAAAAAGGCCATTAAACAATAAATCATTCAAATACCCAAGTTCTCTTTTTATGTCCAAAAAATGACAAAGATGCCAAGAGTTAAAGCTGTCTGAATAGTTCAGTTGCCTGCACACCTGGTATTACCTTCAGTATTGACACTACAGATTTCAGATGCCATGGGGATTCAGCAGGCCACACAGCAGTCCCAGTGGCCTGTCTCTGGGTGTCCCTAACATGATGGTGTTTAAAATGAGGGAAATATTTGCACAGATTGTGGTAAGACATTGTACCTCCCACATCACCCCTATAAAGCAACAAAGGGAAACCCATGATAAGCAGGGCTTTGGTGGCATTACCTTTGTTAACTTTCAGAATTCTGTTAAAAATAACTTCGTCCTCAGAGGCAGTCTCTGTAGGCAATGGAGATTCTGCACAGAAATACAAGAGTATCATTTTCTCATTCCCAGGGAAACTACAAATCCTGATTTTTAACCTGATGTGTTTCCAGGGGCTCACTTAGATTGATCAGTCCCTGACTACAATGATGCATGGAAAACTTGCAGAGCCTATTTAGGGACTGGCATGGTGTTCAGTCATGTAGATATTTGCTCAGTGACACAATCTTGTGAACCTCCCTGCTGTGGTTATTTTGTCATTAATCCAGTACCAGGAACCATTCCCTTTCAATCTTCCCCTCTCTCCCTTTTTTAAATTTGTTTTTCCCAAGCCATTGCATTTTAAGGCCTGGACCTTTGGCTCGTATAAGTCTGTATTGTCCTGCTCAAGCGGCCAGCTGGCTGCTCCGTGCGCTCAGACAGCAGTTTTCCTTTGGCGTGCACAGTTCACACTCAAACCCCCAACAGAAGACACCAGGAGCAAAAAAGGATGGAGGGCAGTCCTACTGCTTGCTGCTGGCCATGAAAAATCCTTGAAACCAATGAAACCAGAACTGCATTCCTATTCCATGGGTTGGACTGATGTCCCCATCTAAGCCCGGCATCAGGGACTCCTAGGCCTTACAAGTGGCACCAGCCAGCTCTGAGCATTGTGCAGTCAGTCCTGACATCAATAAAAAGCATGAGCACGTGGCCTTGGTGTTTCTGTAACCTTTGGAAGAGGCTTAAATCAGGTCATTATCTAAGAAGAGCTAATTTTAGCAAAAGTAACAGCTGAGGTTTTTAGCAAGACCAAGCAATAGGCCAAAACTCAGACTCTGCTTTGAAATGAAATATTACGGTAAGTGCATTTAATATTTCTTCCTTAAGATTAATTTGTGTTAAGAATGTGTTATTTTCTGGCATAACTGGGTAGCCAATAATCAGTACTTCTATCAAATACTTACATTTAGATGGAATAATACATACCGAATATATCCTCTTGCGTAGTAACCTGCGAGAATGATGCACTAGTATTATCTCACACTTTATACTGTAACATGAATATCAAATAATATAACATCCAAAGGATCAAAATGCTACCATTGAAAGTATCCTTTACCAGTGCAGTCTTGAGCTTTTATATACTGTGCCATGTGTGAAGAAGTACCATGGTGTGGTAGATATTCTTTTCTGATAACTTGGCAGATACGGAAATCATCAAGGGAATTAGTGCAGAAGAGTTGGGAAATGCAATTTGAAGTGTAGAGTAAGTTTCAGACCTTCCAGCTTTATTTATGTCCCTGCTAGTAGGAGTGCAAGGCTGTTGAAATTGCTGATTAAGTCCTCCCATTATCACCTCCTAACACAGCGGTGAAAGGCTGTGGTAAGTAGTGCTTCTAGGGAACTGTGGGGCTGGTACCCAGCTGTGGGGGTCATGTCTGTAGCAAAACAGATTGCCACACTTATCTTGCCTTTTATATATAAAAAGCAAGTTTATGTTTTCTCTATGACCCCGGAGAAGGCAAAAGCTTCCTGGGATGTGGCTATATCTGGACATTATGGAGCAATAAATGGAATAGGGATGGAAACTGCTCACTCTGTTACACTGTTGATCTGAGAAGACTTTCCAGCACAGATGGACATACAGGTGGAGTACATGAGTCTTGACCGCAATTTCCACAATGCTGAACCCCAAAGTGATCAAAAGAGCAGATAAAGCCGTCCTTACCTCAGTAGGTTCTGTTGCTGCAAAAAGCAAGGAAGAAAAAGGCAAGCAAAAGGGGTGAATTAGATTTTAAACACAACTTCACAGTGTTCAATAGCACAGGCATCCTCAACCACAGAAAATCCTTTGGCAGGTCCCTTTGCTTGGTGGGGAACAGAGTGCACTAACCAATGCATAGGCACAGAAACTAAATTGATGTTTTGACAAACACCTATGAAAAATCCTACTAGATCACGCTGAGGGACAGAATCCTGGTCATTTACCATCTAAGAATAAGCAAAGGATTTATCAGCTTCAGTGTGGAAAATGACAAAGGAAACTAGGGACAAGAATATGCTGTGTCCCTAGATTTCACTGCAACAGGTGCAGGCTAACCAGCTCAACAATCCTCTGGTTTCACAGTATCAAAGACTAAAATTATAGCATGGGATGAAGGCTATAATTTAGCATGGTGCAAATAATCTCAGCTTCAGTATGTACCTGACAGCAGCTTGGAACTATTCTGAGTCCTAAGGTGTCTTTCTAGTGTGATGTCTTTTGGTTTCTGCCGAATGTCAGTTTCTAGATACAAACACGGAAATGAAAATATTATCTGATATATAAAATTCTACGCAGACATTTCATTATAATATCATAGAAGTTTAGAAATTGCAAGGACCTCCAGAGGTCACCCAGTTTGTATGCTTTCCCTAGGGCAGAAACAGTTTTATCTGTGTTTTTCCTGACCACAGTCTGTTTGACCTGTTCTTAAGTATGATGGATATGCCACGAGCCTGTCTGGCAATCTCTTCCAGTTTGCCAATAATTGCACTCTTCTTTGTCAAAATATAAAGCCACTTTTTTTTTTCCTATCCAACGCTGACACAGGGAATACTTATGGAAATAGTTCTTGTTTCTAAACCTAACATTGTTCCTTATTTTTTTGACCATGTTTCTTCAACAGAAGATGTGCCAAGCTCTGTCACACCTTGCAGCACCTTTTCCTTTCCACAATGTTTATTGCCTAAATGTACTGAGGGGACTTCCTGCTATTCAGAAGCTATCTAGAACCTGCAACAGAATTGCTTTTATTGAACCAAAAGGGCTTCAGTCTGTCTTTCCAAAATGTTACTTCAGTTACATGGCAATTGAAGTCCACTGTAATGATGGCAGTTTATTACAGAAAAGTTCAGTCAGTTCCCACCAGCTGCATCAGAGAGATCCATGGCATCTAAAAATGTTCAGCAGGGAAACACGTTTTTGAGATGGGTTGACTGGATTCAGAATTCATGTACCCAGAAAGCACTAGATTAATTGACTAGTTAAAGTCAGTGGAAATCAGGCTCCAGATTCCTAGGCACATAAAGTCTGCAAACCCTTTTTAAAACCCAAATCAGGTATCATAGAAGGCATCTGCCACGTCCTTCAGAAAATGAACATCTGATGCGATACAGCTTTCAAAATGATACAATTCACATTTTCCCTGCACTGTAAATACTCAAAGATGTCTGCAAAGGCACAAAAAGCAGTAATGATGGTAAATTAAAGCTCACTGTATGTATTTATCCCAGTAATCCTGCAGCTTTGAGTCTCAGCTAACTAACTACTTTGAAATTGAGCAAGCACAGCTCCAAATATACTGAGTGGTAATTTTACAACATCCCTTTGCTTCCATGTCATAAATGACAGCTCAAAAGAAGAATTGGTTACTTTTCATTAGCCACTTACTTGCTGTGACTATGTTAAGCAAGTTTTTCCAAGGCCTCTTCCTCTCACAACACATCACAGCTGTGTTGTAAGCTAAGCTTGTACTATTTGTTTTCTACCCCAGCACAAAGCAAATCTTTCTCTGACACCTGAAATCTCTTTTTCTTACTCCTGTGCTGAGGTAGGCACAGAGGTAAATCAGCAGCAGTCTTTTTGTAACACTCAACTTAATGGAAAGGTATCAAAATGTCTTATGAATATTTTATTTTCAAGCCTGTGAAAGCACATCTAAATTAACCTAACAAAACATACTCCAAAAGTATGTGTAAAGCACAACTGTGTGAAAACACATCTGTAGTCAGCCAATAACAAATTAGGAAACATAGCTTTATTTAAAAGGCCTGAGAGTCAGTGCTTTCACATACTCTGAAGCCAAGTCATTCACACACCAAGGTGTGTGATACACAGTCAAGGATTAACAGTTCTCTTCAAAATACAGTATAAATTCTACTTACTTGTTGTGCTGTTTCCATAGCTGTCCTGCAAAACCAGTAAGTAAAAAACATTATTCTTCCACAGCTCATAAATGCAGCAACAATATCATCAAAATCAGGCCAAAGGGGGGAACTAAATTATTAGATTGGCTTTATATATTATTATATGACTAATATTTTTCCTGCAGGAACTTTATCAAAATGGGTTTTCACAGCTTCACTCCAGGAAGAACAGGTCAATCAGAAGATGGAGTACAGTTGCATAGATCTGCTCTCACCTGAATAGGGAAGCCCAGGGCAGCGTGAAGCAGAAATGCAGTGAAGACTAGGAACATCTTCAGATCCATTCTCCAGCCCTGACAGACCACCGGTGCGTGTCCTTGCCTCTGCCCGTTCAGGAACCCTGCCGCTAGATATACCAGCAGAGCCTGCTCTGCCAGGGCTGAAAAAAACTGCCCCAGCCAATGAGGACCCTAGCAGGAAGCAAACTTCTTTTGCAACCTCAACAGCCAGTTTAGCCTCTGGGCATCTCCCAGTGCTGTGCTATTGCTGTCACAGTGATCTATAGCATCCCTTGTCTTCATACTGTCATTCATGCTGTTCTCTAGAGCTGTATCAGCCTCATGCTTGTACTGCCATGCACTTCCCCTGTTTCCTGGAGGATCTTTCCTTAAGTGTTCACTTTGATACCACCTAGGAAGCCCTCCTGCCTGGGTGACTTTCCAGAGTAATGTATTGTTGGGATTTCAGAACATAAGTGATTTTTTTTATGTCACAGAAAGCACAGAAGACTATGGCAGTATTGTATTGCTTTGCAACACACAGCACATCACTACTCAAGTGAGGTCATGTCTGTGTCTTCCCTGGGAAGATATCCTTCGTCTTCTCAGCTTATAGTTCTACAAGTAGAATTTTTGTTTCCTCCTCTGTTTCCTGATGTTTCATGACATCAGGAACATTTCCTGTGTTCCATAATTTCTGGCAATCTGACAGTTGTAGGTGCCCTCATGAGCTTTGTGAAAAGCAGAGGGGAAAAAAAGACAGCAGCAGCATAAGCAGCACTTACTCATTTTGAGAACGATTAACAGATCTGCTGCTTGTGGAGTGCACTCGTCCAGAAGTGGGTGTAGGAAGCAGTGAGCAGACCTAGCAAGAAATGCTTGTAGGAGGTAAACCAGCAACCACTGAGCCTCTCATCACAGCAACCTCTTGCCACAACCACTTCTCACTGCAAACCTCTGCTTGGCAAATCATTTGCTGAAGTGTCTGGTCTCTGATACACATTTGTTTTCTGTCACAGTACACTCCCCATGCACAGAATAGGAAACAATTACAGAATGTACATATTCTGTCTCTAGATCATGCTAGGGCTCAGGTACCCTCAGAGTAAGTTTTAAAACACTCACACTGTTCTTCTTTCTGTATTGAATAAGATGTTCTAGAAGTTATCCATGCTGGTGAATGAATCAAGAAGCAGCAGAGGGCTTTGCACCTATTTGTCTCCAAATACCCAGTCAAGGCTAGCAGTTACATGGATCTGAACTGCATCGGTGGGGATTACTCTTCATTTTAGTGGAGGAAAGTTCACAGTCACACATTGCTACCTATTTTAGGAAAGTCTGGGCTGACAAAGTCCAGGGACAAACTTTCATTACCCCCACAGGGAGGCACTATAGGGGAGTACTACTGTTCCCTTTGAAGTAAGGTATGCCCTAGGCACCAGAGAGTAAAAAGCAGGGTAGCACATGGTCCTTTCGACCATGAAAGAACAACGATCAAGCAGGCATTGTCAGCATGCTAATCCTGCTGACACAGGCAGTTTGTGTGTCCTCTGTGTGCAGAAATGTTTGCACTTAAGCAATGCTAAATGCCTTTCTTCATATTTGGGTTTCATAGGGATGGAAATCTTCCTTGTGCTGAATCAAAGTTGTGCAGATCTGGTCTGCAGTCCTAGAATGGTTCTCCAAGTTTCTCACTCAAAACAAGGGCAAAACAAACGTCTGTGATGCCAGGTGCCTTGGTATGCCAAAACCGTACAAAAAAAGACACTGCAGAATGGGACTTGTGTAGAATCTGCTTCCATTAGAGTTTAGGGGGAAAAGGGAAGGGTCAGACTGCACTCAGAGAAAACCAGTCCAGGAGCAAAAAGAGGGATCAGCAAAAGTGAGGGAACAAGACAAACTTAAAAAGCAAGCTAAGAAGGTTGGTACCTTAGCATCTTTATAGCATGTCATTGGGAAAATATTACAGCCTCCTGAGTGAGTGATTAACCGCCTGTGCTCAGGAAAGAGCGAGGGAACTGGGCTGGCAAAAAGGGTGGTGCATATTTTATGCCGAATATGCTAATATGCTGACATATTAAGCAGTTGATCAGACAGCTGCATGCCACCTTTTCTGCATGCTGACACTAGCAATGACAGGGGAGATTGCTGTTATGATCAAGAATGTGGCTGAAAATGCTACAGCTGGCAAAGTACACACAACAGAGAGGGGGAGTGCTGACACTCATGCCTGCTGCTCATCCTGAAGATCTTATCAGCTTTGGTTTGTGCCTGATACTTAGATTCAATATTTGGTTATTTTCCTAAGTGAGGTGTTCATGGGGGAGGACTTGTCAGCGATCCTGTTTTCAGTAATCAAAAAATTACCTACCTTTTCTGAGATATTGCCAAGATAGGACATGGTTTTACCAGATGCGGTCAGGCTGGTACCTCCAGCAGAAAAAGTGCCACAGAAGTTGTCTTGGACCTTTAGGAACCAAACTAAGCCTTAACAAAGAGATGCTGTCTTTGCATGTATAGAAGAAAAGCATGAGTGAAATTTTGTCAGACTTGAGTTCTTCTGTGTGTATGTCTCAGTTTCTGATGGCCAGTAGGACCACACAGACTTTGCAGATGTGAATAATGATTACCAGGTGTCCAAAAACAACAACAAAACGTCAAGAATTACTTGGACAGTGTCATACTCTGCAAGATGTCTGTCAGCAAAAAGACCACTGATCCTGAAAGGCTACTGCAAAACTTGGAGTTATGCCTGAGGATGTATGCTGATTTGCAGAGACCTATATGCATAATCAAGAAAAGAATTTACAGACGTGCAAGTGAAAAAATGTATTTTCTCTTCTGTTGCATATGGGAGTTTGCTGTAAAGTGGACATAGCCAAAACCAAAACAGGAGATGTATAAAAGTTACAACACTTCTGTAGATGTCTTTCAGAATTTGCTCAGTTGTGTGTCATTTAGTCATATGTTTTATACCATTACTATTCTCTTTGGAGTGTTTCATTGTAAACAGATCTCAAAATATAATGTATTTTATCATCAAGACCTAGTTACAAAAAAGAAATAATGTGTCTATTACAGCTAACTACTAACCTCTATAACTACTAGCTACTAATTGCTGTGTAGTAAAATGCAGGAAAAAATAACTCAAGGAAATAAGAAAATTGACACATTTATGTTGAACAGCTTATGAAAGTTATGTGGTAGCTACCATGCCCAATTCATGGTAAATTACATTAACAAATCTTAGAGGTTTTAAATCATCTGGCTTTACCAAAACCAACCATTGAAGCAGTGGTATGGTCCACACGCCCTAACTGTAATTGCTGTGGATTGGCATCACATAAATAAACACCGCACAATTACATTTACAGTCTGGGGTTAATGACAAGCCTGAACCAAAAATATATTAATTTGGACAGAACTGCTCAATATAATTTCTCAGGAACGTCTGCTTTGTGGGGCATTTCGGTATTTTGGCTCACTTTCATTTGGAAGAGGAATTCTGGTTTCAGCTCAGCTCTGGGCTCATTCATTGTGAACCCCAGTCCTCTGGCCAGGAAGTCTGCTCCCATGCATTGCTTCCAGCTCAGTGCTTTTTAGTTTCCCTCTCACTAACTCCAAGTGTTGTAACACTCTACCACACAGAGTTCACTTCCTTTTCTGTGGTGTCTTTATTATCAGATAATTTTCAGATATAAATCAGTCCTCACACAAGCTTTTTCTATGCTGGCTTAAAGGACTTTCAACCCTTTAGGCTTTCACATAATTCAACCTTTCTTGGTTCTAAAATCACTTTTTAATTCCTTCCAAATTGTCCATATCTTTTTGGTAATGCAGTGATTAGGAGTGGATCTTTTCAGTTGAATTCGTGTCACCCAGTATTGCACTGTGCTGATTGAGACTATCATTGAAGCACTGGCAGCTTCTGAGGGTTCCATAGGTAACCAGCATAGGCTTCAAGTCCCTGTACAGAAGACTGAAGTGTCATAAAAGCCAACTCTAGATAAGGCAAAGTGCAGCTGGAAGCTGTTTTCCCACACCCAAGAACATACTTGTTGCATCAATAGATTTACTCATCCTTTATGTCCCTCTTCACATTTCTTTGGATCCTACCTCCCAGAGAAAGACATGGAGTTGCTCAGCGTGATTCCTATTCGACTTTCTGTTGTGCTTCCAATTTCTGAGGGGCTCCTGAGGGATTCCCATGTCCTTGCTAACACCATCTGTAGCAATGAATCTGCATAGTCTGCAGGTTCCTTAGCAGAGCACTTACACATCCTGCAGAGTATTAATGACTAGCTCCAGCCATGCTCCTAGCCCTGGCAGTGTTTCTGTGAAAGAACTCAAATATAAATTATGAACATTGGCTTGCTATTAATTAATCACTTTTCTAATCAAAAAGCCAAGCCTAGAACCTTTGATCTTTAGTCTGTCATCAGAAGAAGAGAGACAATGAAGAAATATATATATTTTTGATAGATTGCTCTTTACAAATGGAAAATATGCAGTTAGGGGGGAAAAAACCAAAAAAAACCAAAACCAAATAAAAAAACAAATTGGAAAATCAAAACATTGTAACTTCTTAAATAAATGTTGAAACAAAGTTGATTTTCATTTCAGAGTCAGATTCCAAGGCCAAATCTAGCAAAACACAATTTGGCAATTGAGCTAGCATTTGTAATGATGTATGATCCAACAATTTTTTGGGCTGAGGGAGGGGAATGGAGGTGACAAAACTGGAACTTTAATTTGGACAATTCACTCTAGTAATGAACTTCTGATTGTCTTGAAAAAAACCAACAAATTCCTTTCTTTTATCAGGAGAAGCCATCTGATTTGTCTACTGCCCTTAGGTAAAGAATGGACGGATCAAAGGTTTTCGATGATGTTTCCAGCCTGCAGAACAATGTTACGCTGATTGCAAAGGAATCCATGTGATGGGGTAAGGTGCGAGCAGTTTGAGCCGTGCCTGGGGTTATCTTTGGTCTCTCTGCCCTCTGAAGAGAGATGCCATCACATGGATGCTGGCCCAGCTGCACACGTACAGGGCTGGGGAGGTATCCTGTCTGCCTCCTTGAGACAGATTGTGCAATGCCAGCCAGCCACCCTGCTTGGTTTCATCTTCTGTGAGCAAGGGTCTCCTGTTACCAGAGGGAAGCTTTTGGTCACATTAACTGAGCCAGGACAGTTACCTTTGTGAACACCTGTTTGGTGATTTAACTGAGGGAATCAAAACATCGTCTCATGTCTGCTTCTCAGATGAGTGCATGGGAGCTGAGTGTGCTTTAAGTGAAAAGCACCACATCTTTGCCTTTATGCTACACAGATTTGCCTGATAGAGTCCATCGGCAACCCTAGTCATTGTCTCTCCCCCTGGAACAAATATGCTCCCATACACTGTCATCACCATCAGGTAGCCACACTTCAATGACTTTTTTCCCTTTGTACCTCATCAGAAAGGCTGTCTGTGCTGCCTATGTCAATACCTTTGCTTGTTATTCACTTACTGGCTTCCCAACTGTCCTCTAGGCAGGACTTTTGAATATTTCAGTGGGAGTCTGGAGAAGACAGTTTCAGTCTTACTGTGTTTTTCTAAATGCCTACTCCCCACACAATGTGAGCCTTGCTGTGAACTACACCCCTTTACAGGTTAGTATATGGCTTTGCCTCCTCTTCTGGAAGGATGATTTGTAGCTCCACTCGTGCCTCCCAGGCAGGTGAGTTTGGACACTTTCCCCTGCTACTTCTGACTTTATCTGGATCCACAGAAAATTATTTTAGGAAAAGTTAGAGTGTAGCCTTTGCAGCCCCTGTCTTTTAAGATAGCTGCTATCTGGGCAGATAGTAGTAACTAAATACTGACATTGGAAAGATTGCCTGATAATAAATTTTAAACCATTAAATAACAAAGAATCTGCTTGTTGCTTCTGGAGTCTTTTGCCAAAGTGACCGTTTGTCTCCAGAGAAGAAACCATTGATCCAATTTGACAGCTTTGACCACCATAACCAATGCAGTGCGGGTTCCTGGAAACTGTGGGACAGCTGGCAAGTTTGTTTTGCTTGTCTGTTGTGAGCACGTTAGCAAAACCCAGTGGGTGTCAGACAGCCAGAACAGGGGGCATGGTCTGGCCCAGGGACCTTGGGTCTGGGCTGGACCTGCCACCCTGTCCGGTAGAACAGAAGTGCTGCAGCAGAACTGAGGACAACAGGGTGAGTGACTGCACTAGCAGGTTTGCTCCAAGGGAGATTGGAGGAGTGTTGGCAGAGCTGCAGCGGGAAGGGGAAGAAGGGTGGGAAGCTGAAGGCTCCTCTGCCCTGTGCTGGCAGACAGCCCCTGGGGTGGTTTACACAGTGTGCTCTCAGCCTGGGCAACCACGCCTGTTGCCTCTCATTGCTGTGGTTTAGCTTTTACAAGGAAATAATTCCCATTTTAAAATCCACAACAACAACTCAAGATTTAACCATGTCATCTCTCACAGGAAACCCCCCTTCATCCTCTTTCAGTCTCTGAGGGCTGACTGTTCCTCAAGGAGCAGAAGGTTGCCTCTTTCTTTGTGCTGTGCTAGGGCTCCTGCTATCAGCATGTACAAATGCTCCAGAAATCATTTTGGATTTAGCCTTCCAGCACTCCCACCTGGAAAGGAAATAAGTTTTCCCCATTTTACAGCAGGAGAAGCTGAATGTCTACACATGTGCATGCACTCCTCTCCCTCTCCCACCACTGATTTGCTTGATGTCACCCAGAAATTGCAGGATTTCCCATCACAGGACCTGGAAGAATCCCAGAGGAGGTGGGTGCCAGTCCATGCCTTCACCATTCTCCTGGGGAAGAGGGGAACCTAGCAGGAGGATGGCTACCTGAACCATGGTGGATTTATCTGTGATGCTTCCCTGGGGAGCTGTGGCTACATTAACCTTGGCTTACAGCTGTGATTACATTAAAGAAAAGGCTTCCAAGGGGGCCTCTCTTTTCCACTCATCTGCAGTGACTCTGCCATTAGTTACTGAACACATTAAAGGGACATTGCCACATTACCTATGACTACTATTTTCCAAGCACTTACCATGTTTCCTCTGTTGCTTAAAGAACACACCAATCTCCTTAAAGAACCTGCAGTTGAAATAAATTAGAAAGACTGTCTTCAGACCTTCTGCTGGCAAGAGAAAAGCCTAGCTATGCTTTCATATTTCATTTGTTTTAGATTTATGTAATTAGCTGACAGAAGCATGCACAGCCAAACTTTAATCTGAGGGCTTTCAAGTCTAGCTTTTTGGCTTCAGATTTGTCTTTGCTGTAGTTTCAGTTCTGCTCAGTAGACTCAGCTTTCTCTCTCGGTTCACAGGCTTGTATGCAAGAAAACCATTTATTTGTACTGGAAGGTTTGAACTGCAGCTCTGGTTTCTTACAGAGATAGTTCTGTTGTGGATCTGGAAATGATACAGTGTGAGTTCAGCAACAAATCAAGGGCAAGGCACTCTGAGGAAGCTTCTACTTAGAGGTTTGCTCTCATCCTTTACATGCATATCTGCCTTCTATCTGATAAGGAATGTCATAAACAGGATCTGTGAGGATATTTTTATTCCTCCTTTAAATAAGTAAATTATTTTTGGAGGAAACTGAAGAAGTGGATGATGTGGAATATTCAGAGTAGTTGGTTTCTGAAAAGGAGAGAAGGGTGGAGTATTTATCACTTTCTTTATCTGTAACTATCTGTTACTCATTTTGGACAATCATGAAAAGGAGAAGAGAATGCAGAGTTCATCTCTCCAAGAATTTATGAGGGATGAGGGCCATAGAGGCAGTCTCTGTGGCCTACACTTAGATGAATTATGGCTCTACCCTTGGACCACTGTAATTCTGGTATCTTGATGTCTGGTGAAGTGACGAAATAACTAAAAAACCCTAAAATGCAAATAGAAAAAAAAATGTCAAATGATCAAGTCAATCTTTTTAGCCAATTAACCAGGAAAACTTTGTCATTTTTTGCCTAATCACAGGAGAAGGATCACATGCATCTCTGCTGATGGCTTGATTAAAGCACTAATGGGGATGTTTTTTGCTGTCAGTGAAGGCAATTGGCCCAAATTATGAACTGTTATGAGACAATGATATCTTTTCCACACCCCAGTGCATGGTTACTGTAACAGATGGCTCGACTGCTACCCCAGGGTGATTCAGAGTAGCCTTTCATTAAGCACTACTTTAACTTAAATTCCTCACGCTCTGCTGCTTACAATAGATCTTTGCTATTAGCCACCTGCTAGGGGTAACAAACCAAGCCTAGGAAAAGGGAAGCAGTGGTGTTCCTCCAGAGTGATAAACAGGTGCTGTCACACTTGGAGTGTGTTTCCCCTTGAATCACAGCAGAATGGTTCATTCTCCCCAGGCAACTCTCCTGTCCTGGTTCCTGCTGGTAGTCAAGGGTCTCAGTCACCTCTCTCCATGGTTTCCACTGCTCTGTGCCATTGAAGCTGCCAAGGAATTGCAGCTCTTCTTCCTGGCAACAGGAGTAGCAGCTGCAAAGGAGGGTCTGAGTACATTTGGAGCCCTGTACTCCAGGGGATGGACAAACAACCCCTGGAGTTGGTTGCATGTCTCTCTGTTAAGTAAAACTGTGTAGGAGGGGCGAACACCAGGCTGTTCCTTATACTGAATAACTGTCTGGGTTTGTAGCCCTCTGCTCATGTCTAAATGTACTCACCTGGCCAGGTCTGGAGGGCAGTGATAGAAAGCTGGGGAGAAAATGGGTCACCACCATCTCTTTACCTTCATCTTGGGAGTAGCTTCTTCTCATCTGCCTTCCTTGCTCCTCATCTTTCCTTATGTTGCAGGGCATGGGGAAGGAGGCCTACTCCTAGCTGAGGTCTGTGCTCAGCACCCTATCCCACTCATCAGCAGTACCACTGGACAGAGGCAGCAGCGAGAGGCTATCATGTGCTGGTAATACAGCATGAGAAAGGGCTGGCAATATTTGCTGGCTGGTAGCTGTAGCCTCGTTTACCCTTATGATCACTCTAGTAGCTAAATTTCTGATTTTGCCAGAGACAAAGATCATTGCCGTGTTTGGAAGTGATCTCATCCTATGACAACAGAGGCAAAAGTTTTTTCTTCTTTCTCAAGACATGCCAGGCATCTGGTTTAGAAGATCAAGCTACAGTTTCTACAGCTTTAGGTGAAGAGAGTCCATTTGAACTCCTTACCTAGAAGACTACTTGGGCATTGCTGCAGAGTACAGCATTTTAAAGGGTGGGTGGGTGGGTGTGGCACCACGCTGTAGAGACAAGTGTCTTTCTGCCTTGTCTTTTCTCTGCCTGCAACATGAGAAGAAGGGGGTTTGGGAGCTTCCTCCCAGAGTCCGTTAGTATGACCCAGGAGGCACTGTGTAGTCCACTGTGGCTGGAACAACCCTACAAAGTTTTTCAGGATGCTTAAACCACCTACATGGTTGTTTTAAATAAAGAATTAGCCCCTGAATCTAATCATGGTGTGGTTTCTTGCCTTTCTGGTCTATAAATACCCCATCATTTCTGTGTCCCAATCTGTGCAGAGCTAGCCAAACTGGGAAAAGAAGTTGTAGGCAGTCACCTCTCCTATATACTGTCCTGGTTTTGGCTGGGATAGAGTTCATTTTCCGACTAGTAGCTGGTACAATGCTGTGTTTTGGATTTAATAGGAGAATAATGTTGATAATATACTGATGTTTTAGTTGTTGCTAAGTAATGCTTACTGTAAATCAAAGACTTTTCAAGTTTCCCACGTTCTGCCAGTGAGCAGGTGCACAAGAAGTTGGGAGGGAACTGACCAAAGGAATATTCCATACCTTATGATGTCATGCTCAGCATCTAAAGCTGGTGGAAGAAGGAAGCAGGGAACATTTGGAGTTACAGTGTTTGTCTTCCCAAGTCACCATTACACATGATGGAGCTCTGCTTTCCTGGAGATGGCTGAACACCTGCCTGCCCAGCGGAAGTGGTGAATTAATTCCTTGTTTTGTTTTGCTTGTGTGCGTGGCTTTTGCTTTACCTATCAAACTGTCTATCTTTATCTATGAGTTTTGTCACTTTCACTCTTCCCATTCTCTCCGCCATCCTGCCAGGGGGGAATGAGTGAGCAGCTGTGTGGGGCTTAGTTGCTGGCCAGGGTTAAACCATAACAATACCTTGCCATGCAACTGTTGAGGATTACACAACTGATTCTATTCTAGAGACAGGAGGTGACCTTTCTCTCCTACTGTCTGGTACCAACCGTGTCTCAACTTTGAACAACAATTTTGACACAAGATTCATGTATTGAGCCACAATTTAGGTGAAATGCAAAATTTAAACCTTCTTGGAATAAAAAGCCTTTGTCTCCTAAATCATAGCTTTGGGGTGATTTAATCTTAATCACATATTTTTGTCTGATAATGCCATGAAACATCTTCAGTGGAATTGGTTCTTCAGAGGAATTAGTTGCCAGAAGGGCCTGGCACTGTCCAAGAAGACGCAAATAGCTGCTGTTATGATATGTATGTCACACTGGGGACATCCAAGATGTACAGGCTTGAGTGATGAGTTTTTTTGGTATGTTACTAGTGGTGTGAAAGAAGACATTGGATGGTAAGGGCAACTTGGATGGGAAAATCATGAGTCTAGCATGACTATCTTAGACAATCTCATATGAAGTTTCTTGGGAGAGGATATTGGTGTCAACCTGAGATTTCACATTGTAAGAAGACAGACCAGTCAGATAGATGTTGGTATGGGGTCTGTAAACTATTCATGAAATATGACAGTGGGAATGGATCAGGAAAAGATCAGGTGGAGATCTTCAGAGGTCTGTAGAGGAAGAATAATCATCTATTCTCCCAATAGATAATGGATTTTCATATGGTGAGGACAAGAGAAGATGTCCTATGAAATGAAGAGATAAAAAAAAGTAAGGGGAAAGAGAGGAGGCAAAGATTTATGGAAGTAGTGGGAGGATATAACTGAGGTTCAAAAGTCATGAATATGTCCAGGGAAAAAGGACAGAGTGAGCTGGCCAGTGTAATCACAGCAGTTGAGTGGAAACAGGAGTAGAAACAACTGAGTCAAGTAAGGGAATTTGGAATAATTTACTCCTCACCATAACTGTGGCAGATTTCCTCCTACTTTACCCAGCAGACACCCTCTGACCCACTTTGCAGTTTGGCAGTTGGAAGACAATTTACTCAGGAGTTTTGAGAGGGCCTAGGGAACAGCTGAGGACACAGGGGTTCAACACAGGGAGCCCACTGGATAGAGAACAGTCCTCTCTGAAGTATAATTTGGGCAATTGTGAAAATGAAGGAAACAGTCCCTTAGAGCTACTGGAACACACACGGGAGGTCTCTTTTCAAATTTGGATATAACTTTTTCAGTCTCATGTTAGAGGAAGGTTCTGCCATGGCTACTTTGGAGATTGAAAGTTGTGCACAAAGCAAGTACAGCCCTCTGGGGCAATGCCCCTGTGCTTTCCACTACAGAAGTGCCTAAATCCTGATGAGTGGCTTTTCTCAAGATCATTTAGACAGCAAAGCTGTCAATAACAGTGCTGTCTGGAGTGCGGAGTATGAAAGACCTATTGCTCTATTTCACACTGGACAACATTGATTCTGAGTAGCAATTACCTGTCAAATTTGACCAGGACAAGGTCAGATCTCACTGTAATCTCAATCTGAAAAGCAAAAACATAGCATATATTTCTGCAGACAGCAAAACCAATTTCCAGTCTCAACTATTTCAAAGGCAGGCATGGAGGTCAGGCAGGTCACAGCAGTGTAGCAGTAAGGATATCATAAGCATGGATCCATGCCACTCTTTGCACTTAACTCGTGTTCAGCAAACTTGGTGGAAGGCATCTGTCCTGATAGCTGGAGGCTGTTTTCTGAAAAGGTTGTTTTTGTAGAAGGTGTCTGTAAGGTCTCTTTGTCTCTTGATTGGAATGTCTAGGCACACAGTCCTATGCACCAACTCTTTTTATTGGAGTACTCACTGAAATTTGTATAATGACAGTTTTATAGACAATGTTCAGAACCCAGATGAAATCTTGTACTTGTAGGTCACAAGCAATTGCTAGAGACAGAAACATAATTTCTCAATTCTGTAACTAGAAACTGTAAGTGACTTTACCTGAAACGGTTTCCTCTGCTCTTTTCTCTGTCCCTATGTCAAGGAACAGGATCAAGCAATTTTGTCCTAGGAAAGCTGTTCCTGTGGTATTCTTGATACTAGTAACAATACAAAAATCTCTGCAAAAAGTTATTTACAATATGGCACCAAGAATTACCGCTGCTGAGGTACTTGCAGCTTCTGCTGATGGGAGTACCTAGCAAAAGACCCCAATAAACACAGTGCGCAGCTAGATGGAGCAGATCAGCTCAAAGTCTTTTCACTGTGATTTCCCACCTGTGCCTCTTTGACAGAGGGAGGGAATACATGAAAAGTCTGACTGAGACTCAAGGGAAATGTGGAAAGAATGAATAAGAGGCCAAGAGCTGCTACCAAACTGCTACTTTACCTGAGTCAGTGACTCAAAATAACATTTCCAAAAAACAAGTTAATTCTCAGGGTTTTACCTAAAAGACATGGGAAACAGAATTTGCACAGCATGTGATGTCTGCTAGAATCACCACCCAGGATTAGACAACAGGCTTCTCTGACCCTGTGTCCTCTCTCTGACAGGGGCAAAAAAACGCTGCCTAGAAAAGCACACAAAACCAGGGCAAACATATATGATACTTCCCCTTTGTCTGTTTGGAACCAGGATCCTGGTTGAATATTCCTTCTAGTTCTTATACTGGAACTGGGAGATTGATCCCTAGCCAGTTTCCTCAGTACACTCAGGATTCCAGAGACCTCTTTCTTCTCCCCATGCAGTATCTCTTTTCCAGGCTAAGGAGTTATAACTTGCTGGTTCATTCATTATGCAGAAGGTGTTCCACACCTTTGGTCAACCTTTCTGATTCATGAACTTTTTTCAGTCTGGTGACATCCTTTTATAGACCAGAAAGGCAAGAGCTGCACATAACATTTAAGGGAAAAGCAATCTGCTCCCAAAACAGCATTGACTTGTACAAAAATAGGTGCTGCTTCAGCCAATATGTTGGTAGCTTGCTTCTTGCACTGCACTGAAAAACATGACAGCCTTTGTTATGAATCTTCCCTTTCTTTCTCTGAAAGTTTCTTCTGCAGTGACAGTGGTATCTGTGGTCTGACAGGCAGTGGGATGAGGAATGCAGCAAGGCAGAAGACAGCTTCCAAGCCCTACTGCAAATCCAGAAGGACTGCTTGCCTCCTTGGGCTTTCTCCCCTAACGCAGCCTCCTAAAGACCTGTTGTAGGTTATTTTTTTCAGAATGCTTAATACCACACAGTACATGCTGCAGCATGGTTCCCATGCAATTTTGCTGCAGACGCAAGCACTCAGCTCTTGTGTAGATCAGACCACAAGGTACCAGGCTGGGTGTACTGATAATGAGAAAGAAACGTGTAATTATTGTATATATTTCCAGCTGCTTAAACCACATAATCAGCCAGCAATGTAGAGTCTTATTTTTCTTTATCTACTGCTTCATTGGAGGGACACACACATAAAAAACAGCTACTTTCAGTATGTAACCCTGATTCATTCCCAAAAAGAGTGCATCTTAAGAGTTCATTTGGAATGTCATCCTGTACTTAAAGATTTAAATTAAAACAAAACTGACATGTAAGTAGGTAGAACTACGGCTTTATATAATTCTTTAATTTCCTGGATTTTCAGCCTTAACATAGCTAGAGATATAACTGTAACTAAAAGTATGAGATCCCAATGCTTTTCTCTGCAAAATATCATTTACAGCATTGGCGTTTTGAGAAATTGGAACTCGGCTTAACGAATTCTTAAAAGGCACTGTAAGAAAAACATTGTCACCTCTAGGAGGCAGCATTTTATTGCAAATACACAATGTATAATCTAGTTTCTGACAATTCGGGTTTTAAAGTTTCTCAAATCTGTCATTATTTTAAAAAATCTAGTAGAAAAGAAATAAACATACACTCACAGCAGAACAACCTGTGCAAAAATAAGCTCTGGTTCTCCAGCCAGCAGGAGCCAATTCCCAGATGAAATGGAGATAGGCACAAAATGAGCCCTGTTTTCCTGAGTTTTCAATAGCAATTTAGCAGAGTTCAATGGAAAAACAGAGTATCTGGGTTGTTCATCTGCTCTCAGCAAGATACCCTCTACCATTTCGGAAAACATTTGCTCATTTGCTTAACTTCACCGGCTCATTGGGAACATGCTTAACCTTGCACTTGCTACTTTTTAACGACACTTCCAGTTGCAGTCCAGCGATATTTTTTCCTTTCTTTCACCCAGGTCTGTCCTGAGCTGAAGCTGAAAGTTTTGTTCTCAGTCTCCATTACTGAGGTGCTAAGACTTCACACTAAAGCCGTTCACCTGGTGAAGCACGGGTCCTGTTCTTCTGCTGGGCTTTGCTGTGTGATGTGACCTAAAGCACGGCTGCCTTTCTCTTTGCAGATAGCCCTTTGATGCTCTCAGAAGAATTGTGGTTTTTTGAAAAACTGCCTCACACATTAATACTCTTCTAACATCCCAAGCAGACCCTATGTAAACATGAAACAACAGAGGACACTACATTGGTGGTGTCATTGGTGGTTAAATATCAGTTTAACTTTTAACTGAGTGAAAATAGATCCCATAAAAACAAGCTGCCCAACACTAGTCTTGATTTCAAAAACTACCCATGATGTTCCACAATCTCTTGGAAATTGTTCCCACCAAAATTATGCCTATTGTTGGAAATCTGCAACATGTTTCTACTCTGAGTTTGTCTGGCATCAGCTTCTGGCCATTAGCTCCTGGTAACGCATTGTTTGCTCAACAGAAGAGGACCTCTATTATGAAAGATTTATTCCCCAGCTGGGTACTTAAGGATTTTGACCGAGTCACCCCTTAGCCTTTTCATCGATAAACAGATTGACCTTCTTGAGTCACACTCCAATCCACTGCCTTCCAGCCCTCTATTCATTCATGTGGCTCTTTCCTGAACTCCCTCTAATTTGCCCGAGTTGGCGCTCTGCCCGGCAGCGCGGTGCAGCATTGTTCTACAGTGGTCACACCAGTGCTAATTCACACAGTACAGACCATTCCTATTCCTACCCAGTGTTTTTCCTCTTACCCTCCTGTAGATCACACTACCCTCCCTGACCACTTTTTGGTTTTGGCTCCTCCCTGCTTCCTACTGTTGTCTCCCACGCTCTGCAAGTATTCGCCCAGCACTGCCGCAAGGGATACAGAAGCTGTACCACAGCCAGGTTTACAGTGGTTGCTGGTAAGAGGGGGTACACTGCAGCCTCCTGACATTGGTACGCAGCCATATTTTTTCCATAGAACTCCTGAATTCCACAGATCTTGGTATCAGGATGGTGTAGTATCCTAGTACAGAATCATTAACAATGACCTGCACACTGCACACGTGCAACTAGCTGCATCCTTTTGTGTGCTAAATCCTTATAATCATCCTGAGTGGCAAAAGGCTACATATGCAGCTGGCAGGTACTCCTGCAGGTCTGAATGTTTCAGGAGCTCTATATCCATTAACACCAGCTGAAGCACCACAGCTTGAAGCTCATTTTCTTGAGGTTGAGCATTGTATATCTTCCTTTTGAAAATGATGCTTTGTTCTTCTCTTAATTACTTAATTTACTTGATTTACATCTACACATCTGTTTCAGTGACAGTGACGGAGAGGTGAAGCCCACATTCCTCTCATAAATTTCATTTTTTTTTTTGGGGGGGGGCATATGACTATGTGGCGACAACTGCTTTCTCTTAATAGCACTGCAAAAGGTTATTTCAGTTGTCTGCACTACTTCACGATGTGGTGGAGGAATACTTCACCACTTGCAGGAAGAAAAAATCTCTTTCTTAAAGCATTTGCAACCTGAGGCAGCAGCATACAAAATCATAAGGAAGTAGATGTAGTCATTGTAAGCACAAGCCTTTTACCTTCATTTTTGTTTTCAGCATGGTTCCTTTACTTTTTAAGGAAATGCATGACAGCCCTATGTGGTCTTCTGTCATTAACTGGCTATTTCAGTACCCAAAGTTGGGTAGTGTAAACACCATGCTATGATCTACCAAGCTATTTTAGACCATCATCCTGTTCAAACTGTCTCATTTCTGTAGCACAGAATCTCACAATCTAATAACAAGTCAGTACAAATGAAAACATGAGCTTACACCTTCAGGCTAAATCTGACTGTTACAAGGATTTCCCTGCAAAAAACCCTCTCTTTCCCTTTTCTGTCTGTTAATTCACACTTCTGCTTGGTGAAATGTCTCAGTGAGAATCAGAGTATCTCTGACAAACACCAGCCCCTGACAGAGTGGGCTGAGTCAGGGAATGTAGTCTGCAACCATCATTCATTCAGATGTATGCTGGCTTTTCCTTGGGATAATGAGGGAGTCTAGAACTTTAATTTGTGTCTTCTAATGCCAGAATAAAAGTTGCAAATCCCTAATCTGCTTATTCAAGCTTTTGGCAGTTGCGTTAAAGGGCTTTTTTCCTGGTAGGGCATGAACTACAGCCAGGCAATAGAAAAGCTCTTGTAATTCTCCATGTGATCTGTACTACCAATTCTCCATTCAGAGAAAGCATCTTTAATACAGCCAATGGATAAAAAGGCCCAAAACATCAGTGGAAAATCTCACAGAAGGATCAAAGAATCTATAAGCACCAAAGGTTGTCCACTGCCTTCTATTTCATCATCACAGAAAGTTCATGTCTGAAGTATCAGGAGCTGAAAACCACGTATATGCTTTTGCCATTCCTATCCATGTGTTGTATCAGAATCTGGAGAAAATGGGTAGATAAAGTGACTGTAAAATATGTTGCCAGGCCTGAACCTGCCCATAAAGTTTAGCTTGCGAAAACAGGCTTTCATCTTTCTGTCTTGGCAAGTCTCTTTCCAATGGCAGATGTGACGCATAAAAAAGCTATGTGATTCTGGACAATATCAGTGCGAATGACCAGTGAGAAAGGTCGTTAGTCTGGCCCCATTTTAGCCTACTACTACTTTGAAGAAAAAGAAGCAATTTTATTATTGGGTGTTAAAACAAGCAAGTGTAAAGCTGACTTTGAAATACATTTATGGTCCAATTTTTTTTTTGGAACAGGATGTGTTAAAAATAAGCAACCACAACAGATAGATGCAGTGATGCTGTTAAGCTACAGTTAAATTATGTTAAATTTTTGGCCTGTCCCTTGTAGAAGCTCACATACTGCTAATATTCAATGTTTAGCAAGAGCTGTTTTATTTTCCTAGCAATAGCAGCAAAAGGCTGCTGCCTGGCTATGATTATCAAAATATGATATCTGATGATGATTCTGTACATCTTACATTTCACAGCATATACAATTTCTGGCAAGGAAAACTTAATCTTCATATATGAGCAGCTAGAAAACATCTTGGAGAGGTATCCTATTAAATTATTGTCTTGCAGAGATATTTTGATGTGGCCTTCCTTCCACAGCCTGTTGTAAGCAGTCTTTATATAATTTTCAGAACAGCTTGTAAAAAACACATGAAGGTTGCATCTTATGGATGAACTGAATGCCTTCCCCACTCCAAATCTCTGACAATGTGCTCTACCCTTAATAGCACCTTCTTCCTTTTTGTATCCGTATCGTTTACAGATCTCTGGGGCTCTGATCTAGCTGTGTTAGATTTCATTAGCACCTTGAGGAAGAACCCGTCCTGCGGAGGAAACCAAACACATCTAAACAGTGTGCCCATCCTTTCTGTCCTCTTTCAGACTCTCCTCTCTTCTGGTTCTCTTGACTGGTGGTGGAAGTCCATAATAATATGGTACATTCTTCAAATTCAAGGTAAGACCTCGTGGCCCTATGATTATAATGTTACCTGTTCAACTACAGACTGAATGAAGTAGCTATTAGTTAAGTCAGCAAATGGTTGCAACAGTCTACCTGTGGCAGAGAAAGTTCAGATCAGCAGAGGTAAGTACAGGGATGCTGCTCAAGGCTTTGGAAGCTCCTAAGCCATGAAGAGCAAGCAGCAAGGGAGTGCTTAGTCAGATTTCTCAATCCCTTCTATGTGATTGTTCTCCCTACCTCTGAGCACAGCAAGAGATGTGCCAGTGGTCCAGCCTGGTGCAGCTCACCTTTTTCCTTCTGTGTGCTGAGCCAAAAGTCCAGTTTCTATGGACTCAGCAGTATACTGGGAGATTGTCTCTGCTTAAGGAGTCTATCATGATTCTCCTCTTGATAGGGGATCAGGAGGGTTGGAAGTGGAGGGCAAGTCACATGTCTGACAAGCCTGGTAGGGTGAGGAGAAGGCAAGAAGACAGAATCTGCACTGCACCCATAAGGATGCTGCATTGTTAAAGAGGAATCTTTCACGATTAGAGTTGGATGTGTGAGGGAAGGTTTGTGCTAAGGAGGTGAACATATCATCTATAATGGAACAAAGGCTGAGTATGTCATCATTAGTAAGGTATGAAACATTTTTAAAAAGTCAAGAAAAATCCATGGCAAAACCTGAGCTGCAGGAAGATCAAAAAAACTTAATTTCTAAACATTTCTATGTACATAGTTCATTTTTTTCTTGATTCACAGACAACAACTGTACTCCAAAATAGAAAGACAAAGAAACTCCCAGTAGAACTGGGTACTTTTTCCAGAGCCTTATAAGGAATATTTTGTTTCTTGCTTACTAGTTTCACTCTGGTCCAGATATATAGTGACACAGAATTATAATTTTCCAGCCACTAGGTACTCCTTGTGAAGTATCCAGAAAATGGTTGTATGTCACAAGAAACGCATCAAAAGAAGACACTTATTCTCCTCTTCCCCAAGCTGGGCAGTCTAAGAAAGAAGGCAAAAATGAATGAGTCAGAGAAAGTTAGTCACTCCATCACCTCAAGAGAAAACTGATATGGACATGTAGCCCTTCAGGTCTATTCATGTCAGTTCTTCTACTGTGCTCACCAGCCCACTGCCGGACACCAGTGTAGTAAGCAGTATGACTAATACCTAGCATAAATTGTTTGCTCTCTCATCCTCTCCAGAGGAAGCAGCACATGCACCAGTGTGTCTTATTTGATAGATTTTCTGCTGTCTTTTTGAATTGAAGTGCTGCTCTGTAATGATGCTTCAGAAAGCAGATCCAAAAGGTTCAGATCCTGCACTTTGAGGGGAAGCTGGTGAGGTGTGGGACGGTGCCTAATTCTTGCACGTCTTTGCTTCCCAGCCTCTGAAGAATGGGAAAGTTTTGTCTGACTTAAACACAGGCTTTATTTACTCTGACTATAGTGCTATCATGCAATGTTATCATAACAGGGCTTCTCAGGCCAGCACTTTTTGGCAATTACTATCTTTGCCTTGAGACAGAAAAATTCAACACCTTGAGCAAATAAGCAAGCTAGTCCTCAGAAATATTGCTAGAGAGCTGATCAAACATTTGGATGCACTTTCTGTGACTTAGCTAGCAAGGCCCAGCCCCTTCTGCTGACGTCTTTCCTCTCTATCACACATCAGACTTTTCCCAGTGGAGCTGGAGAACAGGCTTCAATGAAAACTGCCTGTTTGCAGCTATATGGAGATTGCAGGCACCACAATCACTATTTCCTCTACCTGGCCTGGAGCAGAAACTCCATCATCAGGATAGAAAGGTAGCCTTGTTGCCTAGCAAAGGTGGGATGATTTATCTCTGTCTCTAGATTGGTCCTTTTTCTTTGCTGCACAAGTGAATTGTTTTCAGACTTCTAAGGGGAATGAAGCCAGGCTAGGAATAGGAGTGGCTGTGGGAGAGCTGCTCTCCCAGAGAGAAGGAGTCACAGCTCTTCTGCTTTTTGTTCCTGTGCAGCACAGGACAATGGTTTTATCTGCCCCAGTTATAGCCCTGGGGGCTACCTTAGGGACTGCAACTAGCATCCTCGCCCTCTGCGGTCTCACCTGCTTCTGCAAATGCAAGCAACCTGGGAAAGGACTCTCAGAAAAGGACCAAGAGGAGGACACGGAAAATACTAAGCCCAGTGTGCTTCAGCCAGTTCAGCAAGTAAGACAGTCTCTAATTTGCTCTGTGATTTTTCTTTAAATGCAGAGGGTGGGAATGCAACTTCTTTCTTAGGCTACGCAGCGTGTGATTTATGCTGCCTATTTATTTGCTCACTGTGTTCAGGATCTAACAACATGTTAATGGGAGGAGGTGTGAGGGAAAAACAGAGATGGGGTGGGTGACCCACAGAATTACCGAAGCAGGAGACAGTTGCTATGTTGTCAAAGAGAAAGCTGCTAACGGCAAAACTAGGGGAGAAGGACTGGAAATGCTGCTTAGCTGTCAAGCTGATCACAAGGGAAATGATTTCCTGAGGAGCAAAGACTGGACTTTATCAGGTGGCATGCAGCACTGTAAGGAGGAGGTAGCTACTGCTGAGATCTCCTATAGCAGCTATTTCTCTAACTCTTGTTAAAAGAATAAGATTAACGAGATCCTGTGGTTCCTGCAGGATAGTTCCCTGTCAACAGCTGGTTTCCTGTGAAAACTATCCCTCTTCCTCCCTCTGCCCCTCTAACTGAGTGGATTAATTATGTTTGAAGTTAAAAAAAGGCATTGAAATGATAACAAAATGCAAATGAAGATCCAGAGTGTGATAACTGGACAATCTCATCACACTGAATTGCTTTTTCACTTACTGTAAGAGTAATGTAGGGTATGGATAATGTTAGGCATCCCTGTGTGGTCTGTCTTTCTTGTTAGAATCCAAAATCCCTGATACAGTCCTGAGGTCAATGCAAAAGAGAGCAAGGGGAATTATAAGACCCTTCTAATATACTTATTAATGGGAAGCTCCCCTTCAAAGGGAAATGTTTGACTGATTTCCTTGGTTGACTATTGTCTTTAGCATGAGCTATAGCACTGGTCAGTCTCTGAAAGTATTACCTGTTGGTTGTTGCTTTTGGTGCTTGTATGTGCCTATGTCCTTTTCACTTTCATCTGACTATTCAACCAAATGTTATGCCATAGCAGCCAATTCCAAAGGCCAGTGATCCGTTGTGTAACAGTCTTTGTTTGCCTTTTAATTATCTGAGCTGCCTATTATTCTTGTATTCTTAAAGAGTGTAGCAGGATTCCTAACTGAACTTCTCTGTAATGTTTGTAATTACAAATTCAGTCTCTCTCTGGCTACTCTTAGGATCTCGGGAGAAAAGAGCCCTGGAATCCTCATGCTCCTGTTGCAGTTCATTCTGAGGAAACATGACCAAATCTACTACTTGTAAGATCTGGTGCAGATAAACAGAATTGCATTACCAGAGCTTCTGGTTGCTGGGGGGTGGGAGGATGGCTCCACTAACCATGGATGAACATCTGCACTGAGCTTAGGACTTCCCAAGAGATTGCTGCTAATTCTGAGCATTCATCCATAAGCACGGCGAATACCTTATAGTACCTGTTTGCATTTTCCTAGGATTAATTTTTCCTGCTATTCTTTTTGATAGTCTTGTCATGTCATTTCCAGGCTCCTTTCTTATCTTTTTTAACCCATACAGGGGATGTGCCAACTCCTGTATATAGGGATGTATAGTAACGCTGAGATTTTCCAAGTTTACTGTTAAAATGAATGAGAAATGTGTAACTTTGACAGTTGTATCACTTTGCATAGCATTTTTTCTACCTGTTGTCTGGAACAATGCTACTCACAGACAACTTTACCATTGTTCTCTTTCTACAACAGACTTTTTGTTGCTGTAATCTTCTAGCTCAGAAACCTCTTAAATCTTTAAGTCCATCCTTGGACCGGACATTTTTCTTTTCTACAGCCTTTTGGGAAAGTGTTAATCCATCCTGGTGCTTGTCCTCTAGGGTGTCATCCTGCTTGCATGACTGAAATCAGTTCTAAGTCACTGTGAGGTCCAATTAAGCCTCAAATACCCAGCAGATATTAGGTTATAGTCCTCACAATATTTCTATGTTCATCAAGTTTTGCCACAACTTAATCCAGTATTGGTCCCACAAATTTTCAATATGACACATCAAATTATTCAACCTGCCCTCAGTGTATCATTATAACCTGAGTGATTGTATTCTTTTAGCATTGAAGACTTTTTAATTAGAAGTATTATTTCTAATGTTACTGGTTTTGTGGTTTTTTTAAAAGAAATCTGGCCAGATTAAAGCAGCTGAATGAACATTCTGTCACAGAAAGTGCAAAATGTTCTTAGTTTGCATATTCCGTATGTTTAACAATCCTTTCCAATTAAAATAGTTTTCTTGCCAGGAACATGCATTCTCCTATGCTGTCACTGATTCAGAATCAGTCTGTATACCTTGAAGGAATTAATCTCAAATTGAGTTCTGAGCCTGTGAAGTTTTATCATCTGTGTCTATGTTTATAAATTGTCCTGTTGGGAGTTTTTTCCAACTACATTAGTAAGCTGTATGTCCTACTCAGTGCTTGACATACTTAATTATTGAAGCCTGTCAGGGCCACTGATTCTGATAAACAGAGATGACAGAAGAAAGATGAAGCAAGACCGCATTTTATTCACTTGGCATGTGTCCCATGACAGTGATACTTGTATTTGCTACAGTCAGAGGCTCCCCATGGACATGCCCTGCATACAGGAGGAGGAGGAGTTTGAACACAAAGATACATCTACAGAACAATTAAAAACTGCTGTAAATGTGCAAAGTCTCAGCAAAGAGTGCAGAATGAAGATTCCTAAACAAATCCAGCAATGGCAACAATCTGGTGCATTGAGTGACACTGGGCAGGGACCCAGAAGCGTCAGTTGCAGCCTCCTTGCCACTTTTGGTTTCTTTGCTTTCATGCATTTTATGCAGAACTATCTGAACTCCTGTCCTCATCTCTTTATTTTAAGATACTGCTGCTGATTTGCAAAGTGAACTTCCATAGGGCACTGCTATGTAACTGGATTAGCAGACAGCACTTGGGAACAGAGCTGGCAGCAAAAATAATAAACAGAGGCAGATGCAGTTGGAAGAGGGGGTGGGCTGGTCCCACTGTGCCTGCATATGTCTCTCATCTCTAATTCTGCAGAGCAGACAGACAAGAGGAATATTTAGACCCAGTGGAGCTCTTAGTTGCTGTGTGCTGATGGATTTCCTGACTAAATGTCTCGCTTTTAGCAAGTGGAAGAAAAGATTGTACTAACAATACCTCACATTTGCTTAGGTGTTTTTATCTCAAAGGATCCCAAAGTGCTTCGTATGCTAGCAGCACACAGCGACGCAGGCATACTGCTCTGGTGTGGTGGTCAGTGACTGGTAGGACAGCAGCCTTATACAGTGGCTTCAGGAGAGAAGGAACAGCAGAGACTGGCCACCATGGCAGAGACTGTATGCGTGTTAGAAGTAATGCCTTTGTAGAACGAAAGCAACCTGCTGTTTCAAGCTGTTGTCTAATGATTCCTAACATCTTTTGCTTGGTTGGTCTGCTTTAATTTTAGAAGAAAGGAAAACTGCATTTAAGGTTTGGATGAGTAACTCCAAATTTCCTATGTATTTTAGGACTGATGAGGCTCACATCTCTAAAAGAGGGATCTCACTTACAGACCCACACCATATGACTTACATAATACATATAAACTCAGCTGAATGCTAGGTGGGGACTGCACACAGTGACGTCTTTCCTTCTCAACCCACTTATCTTTCAGAGCCATTAAAATTAGAGAAGACAAAATTCTGTTACATAGCAGACTTCTTAAACACTGATGCACTGACTGCCTTGAGAAGATGGAGTCGCTGACCTAATTAGTACTTTACCAGTGCCAGGTGCATGTAACCGTAATGCTATGATCTCCTTAAGCAGAGTAAGACTGAAGAGCTGAAGTCCAAGACTGCTCCCTTTCTTCTGCTCCATTTCTTGAGGAATAGGTATGCTCCCTCAGGACATGTGATCTGGGACCACAAAGTCCCAACACAGACAAGTGCTTCAGGGCATCTTCTACATTCATTATTAACAGAAAAGAATGAGACTAATGAAAATCTTTAATTACAATTATGAACATTTTCTGGCTCACCCTCGACCCAAACTTAACACAGAATAGGTTGGCAGGCAGTGGAGTTGGAAAGAATCCCACTGCACAATAATCAACTGAAATGGCAGTTTTACCTCTGCTTTTTGTTTTTCTTGTTTTGGAAACATTAATAAAATCTTTTGGAAGGGTCAGGTAATTTGTTAGTCAGCTTTTGTTCTTTCCCATTGATGAATCAAAATATAAATGAATGAGGAATTATTTAAGTTGTGAGCAGACAGGATTCTTTCTTGGGACATAAGGAAAAGAGGACTGTTACATTCCACTAAAACATCCTTCATTGTTTTGGGATAACAGTAATGACTTTGTGACAACCTTTGCTTGTGCTGCCTGAGCATTACACCATCTTTCAGGTTCTTTGGCTTATTCCATGCTCATGATTCATCAGGGAACTGAAATGTTAAGGAGAAATTTGGACATAAATCCAAATTTCAATCCCAGTACAATAAAGGGGAAAAGTGTGTCTGAGGGTCAGGTGGAGCTCTGGTCCATGGTGCCAAGAGATATCCCAAGAGGCTGGGATGACCACTGAATCAACTACTCTTGGAATGCCATTGCAGGGCTCATTTGTTCAACTGGTTCTCCTTTGTCTTATTACACCATGGTCGTATGTGCTCCAAGTGACTGTATGATCCATGCCTTTGCCTTTCTAATGCTTACTACATACTCACGTAAAATGTTCCAAAATCTGTGGGTGGCTATAGTCTCCTGACCTTGGATTTGACTTCAAACATCAGAATAAAAACCACCATACCTCAATTATAGCAAAATGAACTTCATGGCTGATTTCTGTGCTAGGAGAAAACACAGGCTTGTGAAAGAAGGATTAACTGGTACAGGAACAGCTGGAATAATCAAACAATAAGAGCATATCTTGTTGCAACAAAACATCTGTGGAGGAGTAAAACTGAAAAGACATACACCAAGTAAAAGGGTATCAGCTTTGGCAAGAAAATCTCTAAACATATAGGCAGTGGTTTCTACAACCCAAGAAACAATAATGGTAAGAATGACCAGAGGCACCGTCTTTTCTCCCTTTGTCTCGGCTCATTTAACATTGACAGAATCAGAAGAATGAGTCTAATTAGTGCAAAGTAATAAACATGGTTTTAATTTTCAGTTCAACATTAAGAAAACTGCAGAGCCAGTCCAGCCCCGAGCACTCCTGAAGTTTCCCAACATTTATGGCCCCAAACCAGTAGTAACTTCACCTGAAATTGTTAACTACACGCAGTACTCCCTGAAGACAACAGAAGAACCAGCTGCTGGAAGACATATTGGTTTGGATGAGAACAGGATGAAGATACAAGTCAATGAAGAGCTGTTTGTTCTCCCTCAAAACGGTAGGAACATTGGGTCTTCAGACTAACAATTGCTTTTTTAGGTGTACATCTGTAATTCTTCTCAGCATAATGCAACTGTAGTTAGAGAAATAAATGTGAAAATGAAGACATGGGGTGCTTTTGGCTCTCATCATGAGCATTGTGACTTCTCTCCTTAATGCATGTGTTTGATAGAAAGTAGTCACGGAGCTCATCAGGACATTCAGGTAACAAAGCTGTACTGGTGTCTGATTGTAAATTTTTTAACCTAAACATCTTCTGTGTGGAAGAACCTGGCTCACTGGAGGCAGACATTTTGTAGAAAAAACATGTATTTAAGTGTAGTTTTACTGAGAGCAGTTGCCAGAGTATGGCTGAAATATCTGGCTAAAACTAGGCAGAGTACTTGCTCCAGCACAAATGCTAGCTGCACAGCAACTGTCCTTGCAAGGGACATTGGCAGCAGAGGTTCAAGCTTCTGCTTTATTTTCTGTGTTGCTTTTTTCCACCAGTTTGGTGAGATGGTCTCAGCTTGTTGTAATGTGCAGTGAAACCAAAAGCTGACACCTCAGGCATTTTTGCCAAACAGAATTCTTGTTTGCCAGCCAGCCCAAAGGGTAGAATGCCAAAACCTGGAGCATAGGATTCTTGGAGCCTGAGAGAAAACGCAATGTTATTATATACATCTGGCAGCATGTCTGGGTCCCATCCATACTGATTTTTACCTTCACAGCTGTATTTTAACAGGATAATTGACTCGTATGGTTAGCACATTAATAAAACCTTCCTGAAGATTTGCCAGAGACACAATGCCATCTGTCATGGTTTTTTTTTAAGAGAACTCTTTAGTTTTTTAAAATTGCTCAAGATTTTATTTTTGTCCTTCTGGGAGGACAATTGCTGCATTCACCCCTCCACCCTGAGACCTGTGAGTATAGAAAAGAAAGTGCCATGGGAAGCAGCTGCACTGGAGAAAGACTGTTTGAGACACATCCTTAGCTGTCAGGGAGGTTATAGGGTGGAGAGGCTGAAGGATGATGGCTGCATGTAGGCTAAAGCTTTATATAAGTGTGTTGGTGTAAGAGCCTTTCTGCACTGCTAATGGCACAAGCAAGTTTGCTTCCTGCTGTGCCTGATTTCATAGCTCAAGTATTCCTGAAATAAAGCAAGAATTGTTGCATTCTCCTTTTGGTGTCACATTGAACTGGTCTGGACTGTGGCTGAGACTTTTAGGAGGAAATGTCCCACTATTGTTTTTCTGTGTGAATCAGAATGGTCCTTGCAGATAACAGCTTTTGATGACAAAAAGCTGTGGCTTCCCTTCAGCCTTGCAACTTGCTTTATTTCAGTATGAAATGCATACTTCAAAATCACATGTGGAGAAACTGCCTCACAGCTTCCTGAGCTCATTATCTTCAATGTGGTCAAGCACTATGGAAGCAGATGTCTTCTGTATGACAAAGACTGTATTGTTAAAACCAAAAAATATTTAGAGATGTCTGAACTAATGCAGAGTTGCATGGCAGCTCAAAAGCAGAATCATGTTCTCATTCCAAAGACACAAGTTTTAATTCACCAAAGCGAGTTAAAACCAATATAAAACAATATAACAAGTAATGAGTGTAGTTTAGACACCTTGGCCTAGGCACAAGATAAAAAGGCAAGCGTGTGAACCATGTTGGAGCACAAGGTGGTGGAGAGCAGAAGGCTTGTCCAAGTGCTCTAGAAAGAGCTGAAAGTGAGAAAACAGCAAAAAGGAGATATGATGATGAAGGAGAAGGAACATAAATTATATTCCTGCATACAAGGTGCAGGAATAGTAAGACATTTAGAAAAGTGAAGGTCACAAGAGGGTGGATTTGTTCACCTTGGAAAGTGAATGCCTGCTTGCTAAAGGGGTTCTTTCATTTCCAGGTGTGGTAAAAGACATCTGTGTCACAGAGCATTTGAACCCCGAGAGGGCAGCCAGCTGCAACCAGGCCCCTGAACTGCGCTACTGCCTTGCATATGATCAACAAAAAGCTGAGCTGCGTGTGGCCCTTCTGGAAGGTAAGGGGCATAGACCTTCCACTGGTGATTCTCTCTCTGGAGGGTACAAGACACCTGTTGATTTTATAGAGTCCCCCTCCTACCTTAAAATCAATGTTTCCCTGGGACCACTGGATGTTTCACTGGTTCTGGGCTTGCAGAATAGAAACACCTGGCAATGCCACTGCTTGAAGTGAGCATGCAGGGCATGGCTTGGGGACGACTGTTTGCACAGCTCAAAAGCAGAAGTCAGGAAGCAAAATAGGCTCCTCCAGCTCCAAATGTGGTACAATGGTACAAAGTAACTTCTTTTTACTTTTGCCTTTGGGGTCAGGGGGTTGCTATCTCCTTCCTCTCTATAACTTTCTTTCTTCAACTTGAGCCACTTCCTACTGCTTCTTGTCAAAGCAAGTCAAAGGTTGAGCTGGAGATACCAGACTTATCTTGTAGGCCACTGAGGAAGGTCCTGCTGGCTGTGCCTGACCAGGCAGCCAGGCTCTGTGTCACTCTCTGAAGCGGGAACTGACAACTGTAACAGTTTCTCAGCTCAAGGATGGAGCATCATCAGTTCCTCTGGGAAAGTAAAATAAGCTGACTGAATAATTCATGCACAGTGCAGATCTCTGTGGAAACCTAATCAAATCACACCCTCTGAAGTAAGAAATGAAAGGGTGCTAAACAGCAGCCGCTGATGTGGGCCACCTGCCAGCAGAAAGCCTACAGCTCCCTTCCAGGGTGGATACCCATGCCTGCTGGCTGTCATCCTGGCTCTCTTACATGTGTGCTCCTCCCTGGGTGCCCCATGGCCACCCAGGCAGGATCTGGCTCTGCTCCCCAGCTCTGCTCCCTCAAGAAACCAGGAGACCCCTGTGAACCATGGGACCTGGCAGCTCAGGAGCAGCTGTCCTTGGACTGGCTGCAGCAAGGACAAAAATTTTGAGCACACAGACATGCTATTTTATGACCCCTCGGAGGAAGACATGTTTTTCTTGCTGCAGAGAAAGCAGCACAATTTTGTTGATGCAACTGAAGAGGAGTGTGAAATGCCATTCTCACTCTAGGCTTTTTGGCATAAAAGTGATATAAAATTAGGGATGAATATCTCTTGACACAGATCTTTTGGGCTGTGGGATGGTTTCTGTAGGATTCATTTAGCAGAGGTTAGACAAGCAGAATGTAATAACCCATAGACATACCCCACACTGGCCTGCTGAAATGGATGTGGGCCAAGAGGGAGGTCTCTTCCACCTCTGATGTCTGTGACTGACCATCCTGCTTTGTAAACCTTTGTAAGAAGTTTTCTTTCTGCGCCAAGGTAAAAGTAAATAAGAGTTGCCAATCCTTGTGCCATGCTGTGTCTCATCTTTTTGCTGCTCTACATCTTTCAAAAGAGCGTGTTTCCCTGAACTCAGCTTTTGCTCTCCTAAACACTAATAATGTCCTTCTACTGTGGCAGAAGGACAAGGACATTGTGCAGCATGAGGAAAGCACTACAGCATGGGCTCACAGCTTAGTCTGCCCCATACAAGCAGGAACATGGGTCAATGTCTATGCAGCTGTTTTATTTTATGGTTCTTGTTAAATAAGCAATTTTGCCACAGATATTTCAGGGCTGTCTTTTGTAGGAGTTCCTTACAATCAATCTTTCTTTTCCAGCTATGCATGGCAGAATGAGTGGGGACCAAGATGCTGGCTGCCATTGCTACATACTGGGCACACTGGTGAGCAAGTCTGGTATTGCTGAGGCCCAGACAGAGCTCAAGAAGAAGGTGCTTCACACCCTCTGGGAGGAGGTGCTGCGATTCCCGCTAACGCAGGAGGAGATGTCAGAGGGGACACTGACTCTCACCCTGAGAAACTGTGACAAGTTCTCCAGGCACAGCATTGTGGGTGAACTCAAACTGACCCTTGCTAACATGGAGGAGTCCTTTGGAATAACCCAGTGTGAAAGGCTAAAGACCCCAGAGAAGGTATGGCCTCAGTCTGTGTCAGCAGTCCGGAAACTCTAATGATTAATTGTCCAGACAAAAGAAGCCCTCTTCCAAGATGGCTGCATGTCAGTGTGTGGCTTTGTTTGTTTGAAGCCAGGTTTAGAGGGGTGATGTGTGACTGCAGAGGTCACTCAGCACTGCTGTGTGTTGGCCTGTAGCTAGCTGTTTCAGAAAGCAAAGGCCTATCAACACAGCCCTTCCATCTACAGCTGCCAGTAGTTAAGGTGTGTCAAAACTCCCTCTCCTCCCTTAGTTACATGACAATCTGACAGTGATATATGTAATTTAAAGCCTATGACTAGAAAAAGTTATGTGAGTTTTTGTGAATTAGCGATGCAGGACAGTGGTGGTAAGAGCTGAAATACCAGAGTGCCTATAGAGCAGAACGAAGGGACTCCGCAGAGCTGGGTGAGGGTAGGGCATATGGTGGCACCCCTGGGGAGCCTTAAGCTGGGAGTGAAATACATGGTTGGGACTGAACTGTTGAACTGAAGGCCACTTATCCTTACTGGGATCAATCCAGTGTTATTCGTTCTGGGAGATGTCAAAATATTCCTCATTGCATTGTATTGGTTTTCTCAAACATCAAAACCTCCCTTTCTTTCCTTATCCATACCTTCCCAGCTGCACAGACAGGGAAAATGGAGGGAAGGATTCCAACAGTACTTGAAGTAATGTTTCATGTGCGCTAACTTCTTGCACATTTCCTCAGGACTCTTTTCCTTGCCATGAACCAGATTTCTAGCAGCAATACACTTAATAACATGACAGCAGGGCTCTACTATTGTTGTTACTAGTACATCACTACAAATAGGTACCTGTTGTACTCAGTATGGTATAGGGTGACCAATGCTTAGCGTTGTCACTAAGAATGCTGAAATAAATTATTGCCTGTCACCGTTAGGGGTGAGGGCTCTCCACTGAGTTGGCCACATACACACAGTACAGAGTTAGCACTTCTGATTTCCAATACTGCTAATTTATCTGATTGCCACTTGAATGCTAATAGGGCTGGCTGCTCTAAAAAACCTCTGACAGAGAGAGAGGCAACAGAAACAAATGGGTGGTCTGAAATCAGCTTAATAAACTTCAAGCACAAGGCTAAATATTTGCTTAATAGCTATAAATTCAACTGAGATTCCAGTCCACCGCTGAAAAAAAAAGATGAGAAATTATTCCAATATAATAATTTATATTCCAAAACTGAGATAGATGGACCCCACTCCACACCCCAATCTACTGTAGTATCTGCTTTGTAAGCAACACCCGAGGAACAACCTGTTCACAGCAATGGTCAGTTGTCATTTAGGTACCCCTGATGGAGTCCTGACATTCTGGGTATTCTGCCTTGGTCCAGCTTCACAACTATGCATAGAAGCAGGGCAGCATTCATTTCTTCAGTGCCCCAGTTTGAGCTGAGGATGTGCAGTGAAAGCTGAATTTGCGTCATCTGGGACCTGAGAGAGCCAACCATTGCACAGATAGCTTATATACAGATCCTGAATCATTCATTGAGAACCAGAGCAGGAGGGAGTGAGGGAGAGCTGATCAGAAAAAAAGGAGCTATTTTTGACAGCATCCATCCAGGAACAAAGTTACTGGGGTTTGTTTAAAGTCTGACATTTCCTTCAAAAGCCATCAGGGGCAGAAATTTCGTTCCTACCTTCCTAGTAATTCTCACACACACAAGGGAAAGAGCTCGGAGGGGAGCTTACAGCTTACCTGGTAATGTAATTAGTATTCAGGAATTCATGGAGTCCTGTGAGCAATGCAAAGCATAGATATTGCAGACTGATATCCTTATCTTGTCTTCCTTCCCTCCCACTGCTTTGCTAATGACAGTGATGATAGTGGCTCCTTGCATAGCACCTTCCCTTTTGTTAACTCTTTGTTATGCACACGTAATTCATTGATGACCACCAGATGCTTCTTACCCTTATTGCACAGAAAGGAAGGCTGAAGCTCTGGTGGTTGTGTGAATTTGAAAGGTTGCAGCACAAAGTGCAGGTTATGGATTTAATAGGCAAAAGAAAAAGAAAAAAACAAAACCCAGAAGGAAGGGGAAGAAGGATCTCTGGCTTTGTCTCTTCACGCAGAGATCGACCACGGTAGGTTTTGGTTTCAGGTGGATACAGGCTAATCAAAAACTTGATCAGAATGTTAGGAGCTACAAAGCCATAAGCACAAGATGAGAGATGTGTGTACAATGTGTGTGTTTGTGTGAGCGTGCGTGTGTGCACGTTTACAGAGCCCTGCCACTTCTTACCCCGCCCCCTCCCGCAATATCCACTGTATCTGTCTGCGCCTGGAGCTACAGGAACCAAATTCTAACCAAGAGCTATAGAGTGGGACCTGGTGAGATAAAGAGGGAATAAATAAACAAAAGCAGCTTATGACTTGCCTAAACTGTCATTTTTTTATTGAGGAGGTATTTGTATTTGTCCCTCCATGTACAAACACCTATTCTTCCGTAGTGGACATATAGCCATTTGAATCGGTCTCTGTTTGGTTTTATGTGTGGGTGTTTTTTTTTTAAGATCCACTTAGATTTAGGACAGGATTTATGCAAGTGAAATGCATAGGAGTCTTTTGTTGCTACCTGAGCGCATGAAAAAAAGATTTACTTGGGCTGATTTGGGATTGAATTTCAGGCTTCCTTGCTAATGGCCTCCCACTTGATTTGTGCACGACAAATAAGTCATTCAAACCAGACAGCGATGACAGCTATGTTTTCTGGAGAGTCAATCAGCTCACGGGGAGCATACAGGGGCCTGTCCTTGCCTGTTGCAAGTAACCGGATGAAAACTTAATTTGAAATATTTATGGCTCACTTAGAAGCGCGAGTGCGGAGCACACAAATGGCCCAGAGAAGGGTTGTCTGTCCTAAGGCGTGTAGATCATGATAAAGAGTCCAAAGGGAGTCTGCTGAATCGCCATTGGCTTTCTGGGACTCTTCTGGGTCATTAACCTCACACTAAACCAGACTTCTGTCACAAGCTCCTACTCACCGAGAGAATAACTGCTCCCCTTCAGCCCCTCGCCAGTGGTGTGGGCCACCTCTCCTTCCCAGGGCTCCTGAGGAGGGAGCGGGGGGCTCTTCCAGTGGGAGCGAGGGCTGGCGGGGACCTCCCTCCGCTTGCCCGCCGCGGCCGCCTGCCCAGGGCAGGTGGGAAGGAAAGGCAGAAAGGTCGGGAGGCTAAGAGGCCAATCACTAATGGGAAGAAAGGAATAAAAGAAAAGAAAAAGAAAAAAAATAACCGTGGCCCCCTGAAGTGGGTGTCTGATGGTTCAGAGCATTTGCCCAGGAGGAAATTCTGCAGGGGCAGCAGGGAGAGCAGCTCACAGGCCTGAGGGGAGACAGGCCAGGAAGCAAGTGTGGAATACTGTGCCGATCCCACGGAGGATTTCAAGCTGGCTGGGTTCTCCCCCATGCCAAGTGAGGGTGTCAGAGAAGGTCCAACTCCAGCTCCAGGGTCTGGCTGTGTGGCACAGCCCCGGGTATCACCTGCTCTTCCCCAGGGAGCCCTACGCTCCTGCTAGGCACCGTGGGCCAGGGTCCACATCTGCTCAGCACCCCCTGACAAAAAGAGCAGCTGAAATGAAGCATTAATTACAAAATGCAGTAATGGAAGTAGGGGACATTAATGAAGGGCAGCTAGATTATCTCTCAAAAAAGGAGTATCTGACTGCATGCATGTAGTTCAGCCCCAGATCCTCTTCTTCTGACTAACTACTTCACTGAAAGTAGATACTAGGAAGCAGTTACCTTCCAGTGACAAAAAGAAAGCAATCACTCACATGATCAGGGCCTTATGCATGGAGGAACGAACTCAGACATCTTTGCCAGGTTTATTCTCATCCAGTGTAACTGGAAAGATCTCCTACACAAAGACATGGAGACAACTTGGTCGGTCCACGACCTTCCACCCATCATTATACTATTTAGCTGTCCTAATATTATGGCCAAGATTGTATAAAAGATTAACCCTTCCTGTGTCTCCATTTCCAGGAGCCATCTACGGGCCATGGGGAGGTTCTGCTCTCTATCAGCTACCTGCCAGCAGCTAATCGCCTGCTGGTGGTGATTATTAAGGCTAAAAATCTCCATTCCAAGCAGCTGAAAGATCTACTTGGCAATGGTGAGTAGAATAGCAAGAAAAGAGAGACTTTTGTTTCTGCTGTGATGTAAATCTGGAAAAGAAAGTGGGAAGGGTGGAGTTTGGCAGAAAAACCCCAGATGTTTGGCTTAGAAAGCCGAATATTTGAATAATTTCTAAAAAGTGAAAACCAAACTCCTCAAGATCAAGGTTTTTTATGTTCTCTCTCTCAGTCTGGTGTCACCAGTTAAAATTCTCTTGCATTCATTTTGTTGTATGCTCATTAATACAGTGCCCCTCTCCACTTCCTATACAGATGTTTCTGTCAAGGTGACACTGAGGCATCAGTCCTTGAAGCTGAAGAAGAAGCAGACCAAACATGCAAAACACAAGATCAACCCTGTGTGGAATGAGATGATCATGTTTGAGGTGCCTCATGATCTCCTGCATGCCTCCAGCGTGGAGCTGGAAATGCTGAGCCAGGATAGTATTGGGCAGAGCCACGTGCTTGGCAAGTGCAGCCTGGGCTTACACGTCACAGGCACGGAGAGAAACCACTGGGAAGAAATGCTGAGGAACCCTAGGAGACAGATAGCTATGTGGCACCAGCTCCACATGTAGGCTCATCATGATTATTGCCAGCCAGATTTCCAGCAGGCCTCTGAACTGTGGGAATAAGCTGCATTTCACCTTCCACCTTCCACAAAGTTGCTTGGCACAGCATTCTTCTCATACCACCTTCTCTGATTTTCCTGTCTCATCCTAGTCCAGGAAACTGGCTGGAAAATGTATTTAAAGAACAATCTCTCACCTAATCAAGTGGTTCTCTCAAACAAGGGGTTTGGCTGCCTGGATGATTTGAATTAATTTCATTAGCCTGCCCACTGACATTTCTGTAAAGTCCCTGTTTCTGCAGAGGAGCAGAGAGGAGCAATGGTATCATGGAAATATGAGCCACTCTGTGGCATCTGGCACTGTCACCCAAGTCCTTTGATGAATGCTGGCTCCACAATCATAAACATGTAGCAGATGTTTTACCAGTCACTGTTTTTCACAATACTTTACAAGGCGGTGAGAAATGAAGATCACAAACCTAACTTTCACTGCAGACACAAAGTATCAGTATGAAAGAAAGTGAAGGCAACATGCAGTAGATGGATACCTAGAAAAAGATACAGAACTGGGGGAGAAAACAGAGGAAGAAGAGAGTGTGAGGCAGTCAACGCTATCATCCTGTGTAGCCTTTGAAGCAAACACTGCCAAACAAGAAGTCAAATACCTTCCTTTACGTTTTTTTTCCTGGAGTGTTTGGTACATTTTATTTAGGATTCATGAAAACTGCTGAAAATATCCATATTTCAGGATCCTTTAGCAGAATACTTGTATCTTCTATCTTTCTACAGTGTCACCCAAGAAGACCCTAAACATTGTCAAAAAGTTATTGTTGATGTTACCTCCAGAAACTTGGACCAAATCTTTCTGCTTACTGCCACCTTTTCTGTTTGGTTTTTCTGAGCTAGGAAGTTTCAAATACTATAATTATATTCCAGGCAACATCTAAGATTAGGTAAAAGAAGTGGGATCATTTCATACCTTAGCAGTTGATTGATGCTTTTGGTTTGACAGTTAACTATCACATCCAAATCCTCATACCAGCATTACTTGAAGATAACCCTTAAGAACTGCCATGTATTTCATCACTTCCAGGCAGAAGGAATTCACTGACCAGACAGACTCTCCGGGGCTTGTTTTTCTGTGGGTGCTTTCAGGATTTGATGTGGCTTAAATGTGTTACTGTTTACTGTTCTTTTTTTTGTGTGTGTGTCTAGATGGACTGAAACTCTAGCATTGGCAGTGATGATGTTATAACCCCATAAGAACAGTTTGTCCTACCACTTTATTTCAAGTAGTAGGCACAGCTTTAAGGGACTTCCACGGGAACAAGGCATCCAAAAATCTGAAAATAGAACCATATAGTTTGTAGCACTGAAAAACTCAGAGAACTTCATATTGCAGGGTCAGCTTGACCCTCTGTTTAATTCAAAATATTAAGCTAGGCTTTATTTAGTATCCATCCTATTTTGGTGGCTTGGTCAGAAAAGCCTAGCAGACCGTCATGTGAAGGCTGCCATCCCATTGGCAAAGGGCAACTGCCAGAGCCAGTGTCTGAAAACTGGCTGAAGCACCAGGCACAGAAGGTTATGAAAAGGGGAATGAAGTTCAGCTGGAAGCCTGTCACTAGCAGTGGCTGGGGCTGGTAGTGGTACTGACACTGTTTAACATCTTCATAAATGACCTGGACAATGGGGCAGACTGAGCCCTCAGCATGTTTGCAGATGATACAAAACTGGGAGTGGGGATTGATACACTAGACAGTTGTGCTGCCATTCAGAGGGATGTGGAGAGGCTGAAGAAATGGGCTGACAGGAACCTCCTGAAGTTCAAAAAGGAGAAGTGCCAAGTCCTGCACCGGGGGAAGAACAACCCCATGCACCAGTGCAGGGCAGAGGGCTGACCATCTGGAAAGCAGCTTTCCAGAAAGGATCTGGGTGTCCTGGTGGACACCAAGCTGAACATGAGCCAGAAACAGGCTCTTGCAGCAAAGGCAGCCAACAGTGTCTTGGGCTGCATTAGGAAAAGCATTGCCAGTAGGTTGACAGGGATGATCCTCTCTACTCAGCACTGGTGAGGTGAGGGCACATCTCAAGTGTTGTGTCTAATTCTGGGCAAGAATGCAAGAAAGATATGGACTTACTTGAGAGAGTACAGCAGCTGGCCACGAAGGTGACTAAGGGGCTGGAGCATCATCTGCAGGAGGAGAGGCTGAAAGAGCTGGGACTGTTCGGACTGGTCAAGAGAAGGGTCAGGGTGGGAATTTATCAATATGTATAAACACCTGATCTGGGAGAGGAGAAAAGAAGATGGAGCCAGACTCTTCTCAGTGGTGTCCAGTGACAGGACAAGAGGCAAGGGCACAAACTGCAATACAGGAAATACTGTTTGAACACATGAAAAAAACAAAGGACACCCTCCCCCCCCAACTTCTTTACTGTGAGGATGGTCAAACACCAGAGCAAATTGCCAAGAGAGGTTGTTGGGAGTCCCCATCCTTGGAGACACTCAAAATCTGATGGGATACAGCACTGAACAACCTGCTCTAGTTTACTCTGCTTTGAGCAGGGGTGGATTTGGACAAGATGATCTCCAGAGGTCCTTTCCATCCTTAATGATGTTGTGATTCTGCTAAGAAACTGACAAGGTTGATGCACACTGAAAACTCTGTTATCTTTATGCTGCTATTTTCTTCATAGATGCTATAGCCAGGAGTTACAGGACCGTTTTGGCCAAACAAACAAACAAGCAAGCAAGCAAACAGAAAAGCTAAGTATGCCCAGTGTTTTAATTTCTGATATTGCTCCACTGGCTAGAGGGTATTTAAACAAAAAGAAAACTGACTTTTTGTTCTGCTCTATGGATTTTTGTTTACTAACAAAAAGCTCTAGGAAACTGTGAATAAACTAGGCACAGGGTTTTAGTTGACAGTGAATTATAATAGTTCTGTGTTCATGATTTGCCTGTAGATATACCTGTAGATTTGGAATAATTATTTCCCTTTAAGTGCAAAATTCACTGTAATGTTGGCCTACTCTACATATATGTTCCGTGATTCTTCCTTCTTTTTAGGGTAAGGATAAGAAGGATAACTTCATGGTATGTGGCGCGATGCTATTTGGCTGGCACAGGAAAGCCTGAAGGGCCAAATATTTGCCTTGCTGCCAAGAGGTTTCTCTAGTTCTGCCTTCTGCTTATTTTAATGAGCCTTTTATAACATCTTGGTGACTGATTGTAAACAGCATTATCTGCCTCTGCCCCTGGTGATTTTGGCACACCCTGTAATTAGATGGCAATCCTATAGCATCTAAAGGCATAGCCACTTGCAATCTGATTTTGCTGTGACAAAATAATGTCTTCTTTTACAGCAGAAAAATATGTGTATACACACTACTTAACAACAAATCTGTCTTACAAGCAAAGTGGTGCCATCAGCATTAAAAAACTGTTGCTCCTTGCTTTGCTGCAACGGAATTTAAATGGGGAAGAGAGGAAGAGTGAAAACACATGCATCTTTCCCGGCTGGATCATTTTTGTTGTCTGGCATTTTAGCCTAGAAAGAATGTTTCTTGCATTTCAGCTCAGCCTGAACAAAGGCTGCCAGGTGTTTATTTAAGGAGGCAGCCATTTGCTATGCTGGGGTCAGAAGCAAGCACAGTTAAGGGTGCTGGCTGTCCCAAGCAGGAGGAATGCTGCCTACGTGTGGTACTGGAGGGGCAGGGATGCTCAGCCAGGGCCCTTTTGAACTCTGTTAATAGGAGTTGTTTGTCATTGCATTCCAGCACCTGCCCAGGGCCTCGCCCTTATCCCTCTGAACACCTATATCACCTGTTTAGCAATGCTTGTATGCCCCTGAGCCTCGGCATCCAAAGGGCTGGAGGTGCTGAACTGGCCCAAGCAGACAAACTGGGGGGAATTGTTGTGGTAGGTAGACGACAACATTATTGACATAAATGCAAAGTATTTGCAAATGCATAGTCCCATCATATCCAGCAGCTTCAGAAACAGAAGCTGTTAAAGTATCACTGAAGTGCAGTAAGTCCAGAGAAATAAAGCCATGGTTTTCAGCTCCTGAAGCTGTAAATACAGGAGCATCAGCGAACACCACTAGCATGTTTTAAGTTAAAAGGTGCTGCTTATAAACTGCATCAGAAGAGAAGAAGCAAAAAAAACCCCAGTTATGGCACTTAATGTTCTTTAGCTACGTGTGTGACCAAAAACAACCATTAGGGTCTCCAATGGCTATTTGGTGGTTGCGCTGATTATTCTGCCTACTATAACGTGTTCAAATGAAGAAGCTGGAAGTCAAGAGACTTTGGGGAGAAAGGAATAAAAACCCCAGAGGGTGGGGGCAGTCCACCTGGTGGAATGAACAATCCTTTTCACAAAGGGCCAGAGAGTTGTGAATTTAAGGACAGGGATGTGCAGTCCCCCGTCCTGTGACAAAACCCGAACAACATATCTACTGTAAATGAGAAACCGCTTCGACATCGCATCCAGCATTGCATGGGAGAGATGCTCTCCTGCTGTGGCCTCTGTTCAGAGGCCAGAGAAAGTAACTTGTGACTACATTAAGGAGTTATTTGGTTAAAATATAGGTTATAACCATGCTGTTTTGCCTCAACCTGCACTCAGATCTAGATCTTCCCAGAGAAATTTTTATTTTAGGCAATTTGTGCTACAGTAGACAAGATTAAAAAGCACAGATCACTGATAGTCACTAAAACATCTCTGGGATGTTTTAGACTCATCACCACCCTCAATCCTCTGCCCCAGTTGTAAGGGGGAGTAGTTGCAGCTGGTCTTCTGTAAGGGTAACACTTTTTCACTGCACAGTTTTCCCCTCACTTCTTGTCCCAGATATCCCTGCATGGTGATAGGAACCATGTTCACTTTGCTATGAGGTAATAGATCAGAAATTAATGGAAAATTCCCTTCAAAAGGGCTGGGAAAATTTTCAAGCTCAAGTATTCTCCCCAGCATTACTGTGCTTTCAACACCTTGAACAAAAGTACTTTGCATTTTGCTAGCATCTGTCATCAGTATTATCTGGCAGTAGTGTCCAAAGACACCCATTTTTTTCCCAGAGGTTTTAATTTGGGCTCTAGAAATACAGCTCAAGGTTTTGCCCAAATTTTCCTGATGCCTGAGATGAGTTGCGCACAATGACATTTAGTAAGGGCTGGGAGACAAGAAGGCTTGGACCACGCTTCTTGCACTGTTTTGAAGGTCACTTTGAAGTTTAATTGAATTGAAGGGCAGAGCTTTGGCAGCATTTTTTTATGTGTTTCAGAATTTAACTATGTCCAAAAATGTATTTCATTCATTTGCTGAAAGATAAGCATGATGTGTAAATATACTTCACACTTTTATTGTTTCTTCTGTTGGTAATAATCAAATTGCACTAGAGTAGTAGCAAAGTGAAATAGTGCTTTGTAGCCTTCCAGCATGAGAAGGTTACTTGGTCCTTTAGTGTCCCAGTGTGTTTATTGTACAGAGCCAGATATTGTTTGTCAAGTCTATACTGTTTGCACAGTCCAAAGCACAAAAACAGAGCATGAGGCTCAGCCATTGCGTCTAATGTTAACAGCACAACATGTACATCACCACAAGTAAATAATTCCAACCTGTATCAACAGTGTGTCTGCGTTGTTTACTCTAGGATAAGACCCCTCTGCTTGCAGCTCATGTCAGGGGTGCAAAGCACGGGGATGAGCCAACATCAGAAGGTCCTTGGAAGGGTGTCATCAAGGGATGAGTGTACAATGAGAAGGTGAGCACTCAGCAACGGAGTCCCATCCTGGCCAAGCATAGAAAACCTATTGGCTTTTTCAGCAAGGTGGCAGCTAAACAAAGCTGTAGAGGCTTTCCTGCAGCTGCAGGGAGGTGACGGAATAGGATCCGGGAATCAGATTCCTCACAAATACTGGCTCCATCTCCAAAACAAAACAAAGAAGTGAGTTTGGATTCAGTCTTTTTGCTGATCTCTGTACTTTCAAGGTGGTGCTGATGATACTCTGTAAACTGTGCATCTCTAAGGAGGAATACCTACTTAGCTGACCTGATACCATCACTGGAATTAGCTCGTTCTGAACAAGACACAGAGATCAAAACCTGCACATAAAAGTAAGAGAAAACAGATTTTTGGGGCAGGAATGGGAAGTATTTACTTCATTGACAGTTTGGGGGCACTCCCTCACCCATCACAGTCAGTGTTAAAGCACGAGGAGAAACAACAAAGTGAGTTTGCGGGAGCCCCAGGCTGCTGCTGGCTTCACAAAGAGCGTTGCCACCAACCTGTCAGCTGCACAGTGAGGCTGATTCTACTGAAGTATTTGCCATGGACATGGAGGGAAAGTAGCTGTGGTTTTGCCACACTGGGAGCTGAACATGAGTGGTGCATTTGCCAGGGACAATCCTTCCTGCCTAGGGGATTAGTGCAGGGTCAATCAGTAATTTCCAGCATGGCATATTGAAAAGCAGCAATAACCGCCACAGAACCATTCTCCTATTAACCCTGCTGATCATTGTCACTTCAGATTTATTAGAAGCCTTTCCCCTGCCACTGTATTTAAAATTTAAAATGGGACTGGCCCATAATCCTCTGTCTGCCAGGAGGGTGACACCTAACCCAGCAGTTGTGTCGCACCCTTCACCAGTGCTAGCCCTGGAGGTTTGCAGCCAGTTCCTCCACTTCCCTGAACTCTTAAGTGACTGCTGAATGTGGAATAAACCCAGCAAGGAAGGGGCTCCAAGAAGCCCCTGAGAAGGCAGCTTAGGCCTGCAACCTACCCTCTACCCAGTTTTCGAGGTAGTCACCTGGAAAGTCACTTTCCCAAGTGTCATCTCCATGCTGTTCTCCCACCCCTGCATGCCTCTAGAGGGAACACCAATCTCCTCAGAAATGGAGCAGCTGACAGCAGTGCAGACAGGATGCTTGTTTTTCCCCTTGAATCAAAACAACTTCAAATAGGGGACTTCAGAGAGCTGAGAAGTCTAGTTAGCACATATGCTGTTCTGCAGGAGCCTTTGATTATCCTTCAGATTTTTTAGAGCTCCTTGTAAATGAGCTGTGGCTCCATTTGTGTGGCAACAGCTCTGCGAGAAGCAGCCTCTGATCCCCTGTGCCCACTGCTCTGTGCCACCATGGAGCTGGACCTGGCACTGCCTCAATGCCTGCCCTGGGCCCTCTGATTTAAACAGCTTGGGGGGCACCCGCCTAAAGCCACTGATGTGCTTGGCTGCCCAATTTCCCTCCTGCCGCAGGAGAGGCAGATAGGGAAGACAGACCCTAAGAAGCACTGCAACCCCCCTCTGGTTATGCCTGCAAGCCCTGAGCACTGCAAGCACCAGAGTCCTCCTCTTTCCAGGAAGAAATAACACATTGGCTTTTTTAGCTAAAACAAGTTTTAAGTGCCAGCTGCTAACAGCCATCTCTGTGAAGGATGTCCTGGACACCAGCAGAGTTGAGGAGGAGGAGTGCACCAGGTTTAATGCTATGACAACCATCACAGAGGAATTTTTCAATTTCCTTTTCACTCATATTGACATGAGAATCAGAGGTCCTAAAAATGAAGGGTGCCTTTAGTCCTAGATCAGATAAATTTGTGCAGGCTTCCCTTCCTGACACTGGCTCAGATCATGCACTTTGCTTGAAGGGTTCTTGCTTTTAAGTCCTTGGTTTGAAGTTATCTGCAAGGAGGCTGATCACTGCCAACCATGGCAGTGTCCACAGCACAAAGCCACTTCTAGGAAATTAATTACAGTCAGCAATGCATTTTACAAGCTGCTCTGGTTCTTTACACACAGTTGAGCTGCTGAAAGTGAAGCATTGTCCTGCTTTATGTGCTGCTAATTGACTAGCAAGGGCAAAACCCCAGAGATGATGTTTCCACCACTGGCTGCCAGGTGCCTTGCAAACCTGGAGCCTGTTAAATTGCAGCTAAGCCCGGACAACCACCAGAATTTTGCTGGGCTTGTTTACTGATCAATTAAATCACTGGCAGTGAAAGGTGCCAGAGAATGGCAAATTGTTTGTAATACTCCGACTGCTTGATGTCTTCCAGGAAGTCACTAAAAGCAACCTTTTCTATTTGATCACTAATTTTGGGATATTTTCACTTCTGAGTCTGGAAATCGCTTCTTGCTTCCAGCCCCTGTGGCTACTGTCCCTGGTTAAAACTGGGCGGCATTCACTCTGAAACAACAAAAGCTTCTGCACAGCCCATCATCTGTGGGGACCAACACATCTGCACGCATGCTTCCCCTGGGCCTAGAGCCCTCTAAGCCCAAACCTCCCTCAAGGCCAGAATTTCCACCCACATTTCCTTCCCTTCAGGATGACCAGCAAGCTGTGTTGCACTGGCACCTTGCAACCAGAACAGCCACCAGTGGGACACAGCTCAGGCATCAGGTTGACATCCAAGACTATGAGCATCCATATGACAGTGGAGCCTCAAAGGGGAAGCGAAAAACTTTTTATGCCATATGCATCCATCACATTAAACATTTGCTAGAGGGCTGAACTGCTTCCCACTTCATGTAACACTGGCTTATCCACTGGTATCCATTCCCAGGTATCCATACCCAAGATCAGTTGGAAAACTGAGATCCCTCCAGACCCAGTTAATTAAAAAGCCAGTCCTCTTTATGAGAGCTTTCACCTCTACATACTGAAGCTCAGCAATACTATCAGTATCAACACTTGCAGCATGCGGTGCAATATACAGGATCCATACAGTCAGCTGCAGAGCTTCCTCCTGTTTTCCGATTCCTCCCACCGACACACAGACACATTTTCAGCTGAGCGAGTAACTGTTTGAGCTGTAAGGGGCTTTTTTCTGCCTGTGTTTCTCTTTAGCTGTGGTTGCCACCCTGTAGCAGGGTTGGCCTGAACCTTTGCAATGCCCTCACTGCTTGCACTGCTCTGCAGACATGCACTGCTCTGCAAACATGCGCTGTAGCGGGGGAAGGACAGCCCATAAGTCCATGCTGTGCCTTCACGGTGGGGCGTATCTCCCGCAGCAGCCAGGCAGAGCCTGAGGAGGCAATGTTTTCAGCTTTGACAGCTGTTTGGTCCAAAAGCACAACTCACAGCCCAGTGCTAGACCATGGACACTTGTACTTGTTTCAGGGGTTGGCTCTCTCACCCACGCCGATTTAGCAGATGTAAGAACTCCTGCATACAAAATTACTCTTATTTCATTGAACTGTTTTAAAAGTTGCACCTTTAGTTAATCCACTGTGGACCCAACCTCAATCAAAATTTTCATGTCGAAGAAGAACCAAATTTAAACCAGCCCATTCTTTTAAGGGTAGAAAAAGTCCAACTTCCTCTGGCTTTGCAGTACACAGAGTTCATGAAAAGACTCTCCATCCTTCAAACCAAACCAGACATACAGGCAAGGTTTTGTCAACGTGCATTACAAGCACAGCCCACCACAGCAAAGCCAACGATACCACCACTGTACCTGACTGGAAAGGGAGACCAGAGGCTGCAAGGGCACCCACTCCACACCCTCCCCAACTGCGGCACATGCCGACATACCTGCGCTGGTGCCAATGCCTGGCAGCCACGAGCTGCTGGGAGGTGGCAGCTCCTGCTCTGCACCCCTGCAGCCCTGGCACAGCACTGCTATAACCCAGCCCATGGTGAAATGACACAGCTCTATCACAAGACATGCTGGACCTGCTCACCAAGGTGAGGGCGTTGAGGGGCTGCAGTTAGGCCCAGCATGGGAGGAAGCAAGTCACCCAGGAGAGCGCTTCAGGGGGCTGCAATTAACCCTTCTGGATAAAATAGCACCGGACCCGCTCCTTACAGTTGTGGGCTGGGGAAAAGGAAATGCATCAGCTTACACGCCCTTGCTCTGGCGAAATGACATTAACCTCCAAGACCAATGTAAAGAATTAGTAACCCAACTTGATAAATTTAAATGTTTTTTTATTAACAATCATTTTACATTACAAGGATAATATGACAAAAGGAAGGTTCTCGTGTACATACTATGATATATCAACATAGCTCTATTCGTATCCAGTGTCCTAGGTCCTTTCACACAGGTACTATAAAGCATAGTCTGTAAAGTAATAACATTTTAATGTTCTCCAAAAGAGTGATATTAACATATTAATACATATGTAGTAATAGACGTCTAGATATTTTTCTCTCATTTTGTGTGTGTGGGTGTGGGTGGTGGTGGGGTGGGTGAGAGATTGCTTGAAACAGTTCAGCAGGGCTGTGCTTGGATGTGGATGTGGAGAGGTCTGAGACAAAACCTCTTGTCTTCTGGAAGTAGAAATACATTTTTGCCAACAGTCAGGTGAGTCTATGAGGATGCCATAACTGGCAGAAAACTCCGTAGCCCTCCTATAGCATTCAGGACATTACAGCATATGAGACATGGTTCCCCCACGTAGCCCAGTGAGCTTATTTGACATGAGGTGCAGTGCATGGGAGCCCCTCGCCGGGCAGCAGCACTGTCGGCATGGGCGGGTGGGCAGTGAGGCAGCGGGCTGAGCCTACGTGAGTGTCAGTGGCATCCGAAGGAGGGGGCTGGGAGTGAGGAAACCGTCTCTGAGGTTTGTGAGGAACACGTGCCAGGGAGCTCCCCACCGGCGCTGCGCGACTGAGGGGCTGCAGTGGAGTGGGGAGCCGCTGGCAAGTGGGTTGCGGCTGAGGTGGATTACCAGTTGTGTGGAGGAGAGAGGCCTGGGAGAGGGTGCTGAGGTGTGTGACAGGGCTTGGGGGGAGCTTGCACAGCGTCTGCTCATGCAATACCAGTGTAACGAGTTATTTGGTCGTCGGAATTACAACTCACCCTCCTCCCAACCGAAGCCAACAACTAAAACAGCGAGGAGTGCAGTGGTTGCCAGGCCTGGTGTGGAGCTGCAAAGCCAAACCTCCATGCCTCCCCTTCGACTCTTGTGGGGAAGCAGTGCAGTGACCCACCACCTGCTGCCAGCCCAGCCAGAGGTGCCTCTCAGGTCTCCCCAGGTGCCCACCAAGGGCTTCACCCTGCAGTGGGGTCACTGTCCTACAAGCGGCTGTGTGAAGGGAGGGATGAGGTGGCTGTCCATCCTGCAGGCATTGGCAGACACCCAGGGAAGGCTGATCCACCCCCAGTCAAAGCACAGAAACACCTGTCAGGTGAAAACAGGTGTCTCTTTGCATGGGCAGGGCAAGAGGGATGCACCCTTTGGTGCTTCTAGTCTGGCAAGGTCAGCATGCCGTGTGTTAGGGCCTAAAGGCACACATGTGCCACCGACCATGCCTTCTGCGTGACCACATCATTCCCTTTCCTCCAGAAAAGACACCCGGGCCCTCAGCCAGGCAGGCTGCTCACCAGCCGAGACGCAGCTGCGAGACCTGAGGGAGCGGAGCAGCTCCTGCAGCAGAGCAGCAGCCAGCCTGACCCAGCAACAGAGCTGCACGTGCCTCACCAGCGGGGCTTGCACACTGTCATCCTTACCACTCCGAATTCACGGCCTCTTCTCATTTGTGCTGCTCCAGCTCTATACACCATCCCTGCCACCAACAACCGTGCAGCAGCGACCCTCCCTCCACGCAGTAACGCCTTTGCTTTCCTGCTGCCTTTACCCCAGCACCACAGCCGTGTCACTGACTGATGCCCGTGAGCAAACCTACGCTCTCACTTGGTGCGGTGTGAGCGCCTGCTGGCACACGGTCTCCCTGGCAGCGTGCCGGCGACTGCCGAGGAATGCCGGGCAGAACAGCAGAAAGCCACGTTTTCACAGCACCAGTACCCGCAGTTGCCAACCGCATCCATGCAAAGAGAAAAGTGCATATGAGGGTGGGATATGTATCTGTCCAAGCCTGTCCACAGGACCTCAGCCAGAGGCTTACTCGGGAGAAGACAAGGACACTCAATCATTTTCCCCCCACCAAGACATTCCCCTATTACACAAATCTTATTTAGCACTTGGTTAACATGCCAGCAAGGAAACCCCTTGCCCTAACCACAGCAAAGCCCCTCTCCATAGAGTGCTATACACGTAAATGTAGGCCTCAGTGTATGGCTAAAACTATCCCAAAGTCCAAAGTCTTCAGTGTTACATGCCTTGTGCCTGAACACAGGGCCAGCCTTACACAAGGGTGGTTGAGTCTATCTCTATATTATATCTTTATATCTATCGAAAACATAGAAATATATAAATATATAGGATTTTATTTATAGATATATAAGCATGTGATTTTAATCTTTTGTACTGTGTGTATATGTACTGGGATGTGCGTATATACAATATATAGACCATATGCGTATGTACTGTATACATACACTAGCTTACATGCACACACATCATACGTGTCTCCAAGGGAGACAGGAATTGCATAGGCATTACTGCATTGAATACAATGGCTGGGGGAGCAACGTACCATTTCTCTGCTTTTAAGACCTCTTTCGACAGGGCTGAGGGGAATACGCAAAAGCAGATGCTGTTGCTGCTCATTTGCAAGCCGGCTGTCTAGGTTGTCTTACCCACTGGTCAAACAAACACCAGTCTTCATGAGACAAGAAAGAAAGGGGACCCTGAAGACCCCACGGGACACCTGGTTGAGTTTGTGCTGTGAGAAAGAGATGGACCGAGCCTGAATCATGTCTAAGGAGTCATGTCAGCAAAAGTGCGACCAGAACAGGGGACCATCGCTGTGGTCAGCTCGAGACCCAAGGCAGATGACACACTGGGACCCTGCCCACTGCATCCCCTCACAACCTCCTGTGGCATCTGCATACTTTTGCTGGTATGGGAAGAGCTTTGGTCTCTTGTGAGGATTATCCCTGCTGAGTTCAGTCTTGTGGCCGGAGGGTCTGGACCTCTGCAGCCACTGGTGAGCCCTGCAGAAGGACATGTCTGAATGTGCTTCATGGATTTCTGCTTCACAGCAGGGTAAAAGAGGCAAGGAGCCTGAGCAAAAAGTGAGGAGAGAAAATGGCAACCAAAAGGCCCATGGGCTAGAAATACAAACCCAATGGTCTAGAGAAGTGTGCATTATTCACAGTCAGATGCCATAGCAAAGGCGCAGGGGGAAAGAGAGAATAAAGAGCTCATTTGAGAAAAACTAAACCCTTCTCTCTTTGCAGCTGAAGCACTTCAAGATGCTGTGAACGTGTTCAAAACAACCTCCTCTTGCTCACTCAGGGCAGCAGGAAAGGCATGGATTAAACCTGATGCGTGGCTATCTCTGAACAAAGGTGGCCTCCCTCTCTGCCATGCTGAGTGAGCCCTCCCCATGCCTGCCGCTGCCTCCTGAGGTTTGCAAATAGGGCACAGAAAAGCACTTGCTCCCGGGAAAGGCTCAGCAGGCAGGCCACTGGGAAGCCAGGGGCACTTTGCATTGGTATTCCTCCCTCCTCCCTATCTTGCTCATGCCGGCAGTCACAGCAGTCACGTTTATCCATGGCAGTAATAGCTACAGATCTGAGATAGGTGGGTAAACCTACAGGGAAAGCTTTCAAAGCACCTGCGTTTGTCTAGGACAAAAGCTGGGCTTATTTTCTGACTTGGGGGCAATCAGGAATTGTTTGTGTTGTGGGAGCTGGGCTGGGCCAAGCCGGCTGCTCCGCCAAGCACTCATTTCCCCCCTATCACCAATGCAAGGGGTCTCTGAGCCTTCCCATCATGGGTATCTGCAATATCCCATGGCAGGGAATCACACTTCCTACTGACATCACTCACAGGTGCAGGCAGTTATTTGCAAAAGAAACCAGCACTTTCCCCTTGCCACCTGACTGCACAGATAAAAAAGCCACTCGCTGTGCATTTCGCTTTGCCATCAGGAATAAGAGCAGCCAGTGAAAGCTGTCACTGATGAGAGTGGGATCTGCAAACGCACCAAAGGGAAGGAGTGACAAATTAGAGGAATCATTTCTGAACAAGGCTCTGGCAGCTCTAACCTCGCTGACAAGGCAAGGCACCATTTTCTCCCCAGTGGCAAAAGTAAAGAGGCTCAGAGCAGGAGTTGTAAACAGGCCTCTCAGGTGCTCAGGACAAGCACTGGGGGAGCACTCCTGTCTGCAAAGGTGTCTGGAGACTGTCTGCAAGTGTCCCTTCCCTCCATGTAGGCCAGGCACTTTGACGGGCCTCTGTGACAGAGCCATGTGCAAAGGAGCTTCCACTGCAGCAAACAGAAAGGCAGGTGTTTTTTAGTTCCCCCCACAAAGAGCTATGGAGTTCGGCAAAGGAAAGTGAAAAAAAGGGGAGGACGGAAACTGTCTTTACAGCCTCTCCAACAACCACGGCAGCCTGCATCAAGTATCTTTGTTACTTTTGCTTCTACTGCCTGCTGTGTGCATGCTCGACAAGGAAGACTGTCCCCCACCTGCCCATTCCCTGCTGGTGCATCAATTCACTTCTTGTCTCCAACATCTACGTTCACCTTGCTCATTTCCAGGTCAGAGACTGAGCAGCAATTCTTCTACCTTTTCTACCTGGTTTTTTTTTTTTTGGTGGGGTTTTGTTTTTTTTTTTTATCTCCAAAAATTCTAACTAAGGAGGGAGCCTGCCATCTCCCCAGCAGGGAGCAGCTTTGCGACCTTTGTGGCAGCACCCTGAGCAGAGCTGAGTTGCCGGGCCTGAAGGGCTATACAAGCACCTCTTGTGGAGAGATCCCTATTTTATGGTCAGGCAAACAACCACCCAAGTCTGCACAGCTGGCGGGGGATTTCTAGTTTAATTTTCACTCCTCTAAATGAATGGGGGTAAATCTGATCACATCATTTATTGGGAAAGACAGGAAAAAATGCAAATCTGATCACATCATTTATTGGAAAAGACAGGAAAAAATGCAAACAAAGCCTTTTTTTTTTTTTTTTTTGCTTGCTAGGTGTTGCATATTGACACCCCAGCGCTGCAACGGCGCAATGACCTGACCTAGCTTGTGGCGTTCCCATGAGGACCGCAGGGAGAAGTGCCCAGCGCCTGCACTGCTGCCGGTGGTTCAGCAGCAGGCCCTGGTGCAGGTGCCCCCCACTGCCCGAGCCAGCCGGCAGGCTGCACATGCCATCTGAGGTAAGGCAGAGGGGACAGGGAGTAAGTGCTACGGAGGGTATGCCGCCTGCCCAGCCCTTGCTGCTACATTCGTGGGGTCTGCTCTGCTCCCTTTGGCCTCTCTGGCCAAAGAGCCCCGTTTTACAGCAAAGAGTGCAGAGTCAGGACGCAAGGATGGACCAACACTAGTGCTTCAGGTGGGCTCAGTCCCTTCTCAGTCCCACAGGGACAGAAGGGGAACACTCCCAAAACGCTGACCAACACCAGTCTAGCTGTTCCTGTGGGGTCTGAAAGCTGAGCCAGTCCACAGCGGCTTGGCTGTACATCTCTGCCTGGTGCTGGCTGTGTGGTTCTGCTGAGGGCAAAGTGGTTAGCGGGAGGTGAGCAAGACCTAGGCAGAAGTGCGTGTTTTCCCGGGGAAGACAGTGTGTGAACCCTGGCAGTGAAAGTGACTCCAAAAGAGATCGGTTCCAAACATGCTACATCTCCATTGAAAACAAACAAAAAAGTTTAAAAAATAAAATAATATTTTTTATATATATATATATTTATATAAATGAAAAGCTATCAACTAGCAGCAACGGTTCTAGAGATATCTTAGCACCAAGACCAAGGGCAGGGGGGTAACAGGAGAAAGGAAAGGTTCAGTGTTGCTGATACCACCATCATGTTTCCAAACAACACAGCTTGGCACAAAGCTCATCCCTCTGGGAAGTGAGATCATGTTGGCTCGGACACCTTCTGGACAACAGGTTCTCACTCCCATGATGGTCTGGTCAGGTTGGTGCTGTCCATGCCACATCAGCAGGGCAAGGCACTAGCATCTGTGGAGTTTTTGCACCTTTTTTGTGTTTTTTTTTTTTTTTGTTTGTTTGTTTTTTATTTTTTTGCTTTTCTAACCTGAAGTGATATTGTGTGAATGCCTGGAGCTCATTTACTTTAAAAGAATAAAACAACGAAGAACCCCAAGCCCACAGAACAATCTCTTTGTGATGGAAGGTGCAAGTCCCCCATTCACATTTCAGCTGGACTCTGCATCTCTTCAAGAAAGGAAGAAACATTTCGCAGGAAGAAGCAGAGCATCCCTTCTTCCTGCTGTCATCAGGCTGCTGTGCTGTGGAACATGTTACCTTGGTCACAAGAGAATACGTGAACCTTTGTAGGACATCATCACATGAATATAATCCAAGATAATCTTGCATTGATAGCTCCTGCCACCAAACTGTGGCAGGTTTTTCTTTCAGTCATTCCAAACAAAACGAAACAAAACAAAACAAAACAAAAACCCCACAACAATCTAGGATTATAAAGACGTAGTATAAATAATGTAAATTAGAATATAATTTTTAAGCCTTTGAATCTCTGCCCAGAGATGGCTCTTGACTCATTGGCTGTCTAGCTTCCACAGCAGCCCTGGTTTTGAATGAATAGTTGTATATATATATATATATTTATCTCCTACAATATAAAAATATAAATGCAAAAATTTCCCCCTGCCTTCTCTATTTTGCTATTTTATAGTCTGCACATGACACCATGTAATAATATATGTATGATAGACTGGTACTATGGTTATCATAAAAGGAGCTGAAAGCCAAGTATTACTCTACAGCCCAAAAGTAGGGAGAATTGAGAAAGGGGCATCACAGTTTAGTGGAGGCATTTGTTTCTAAATCAGAAGAAAAAACCAAAATAACACCCCCAGCCTTTCCCTCCTGCCAGTAATCTCTGTAAGGAAAGCTCCCACTTGAGTCAAGAGAACTGGGTGGAGCTGGAGAGCCAGGGGCAACATAAACGCACAGGATGCTCTGTCGGAAATCAGAAATCTGACGGTTGTCAACAAAAGGCTCAAGTGGCTCAATAACTGGACTGAACAACGGAAAGAGAGGCAGAGATCAAAACCAAGGGGAAAAAGAAACAAACAAACAAACCCCGAAACAAAACAACACAAAAAAACAACTCAACAAACCGACAACACACATACAAAGGAAACCGCCGGGAGGCTGAGGCTGACAAAGACCCGTCATCTAGCTTATAGATAGTTAGGTTTGAACATGTAGAGTATGGCCCCAGCACATGCTTCTAAAGAATGAAATGTTGCCACCTACACTGCAGCTGCCATGGTTGGAGACACCAGTAAATGTCTAAACATTGTCTCAATCTTTAAAATTCTGCTTAGCTTCTATCAGACGCACATCGTCTAAACTTTTAAATTTTCAGTGTGGGTTTTTCCTTAATATAGATTATATATATTTTTTTTTTATAATATATCAAAGTTTAGAGTATAGATTAAAAAAATTATTCAACAGCTTTCTGATCTGAGGCATTCCTTCCTAAATATCGGGGTAAAACTCAGAGCCATGGTCCATGCTCTGCAACATTGGCTTCTGATCAAGAGATGACATCCGGCTCAGCATTTCGGCTGACAACGCGTAACTATTGCCCGACTTCTCCTCGAACCAGCTATCTAGCGCCCTTTTGCAATCAAAGTTGGCAATAGGTGGCCCATTAACAGCAATCGTCAAAAGATCACTGAGCTGCTCCAGCGTGAGCCGAGAGCGGTTGTTTTTGCGCACCCTCTGCAGGGCGGTGCGCCCCTTCTCACAGCAGGCCGATGAGGTGGGAAGGACTTTGAGGATCTGAACTATTTTATTTAGGAGGGGGAATCTCTGTTTGTACTTACAAATGTGACTGAGCAAGTCTTTAAAACCATTTTTGGTATAATAATCCACTTTGAGTTCTCGCCACTCCATCAGCAGACTCCCTCGGGTGTCCATCCCCTCTCTGCAAACCTCTCTGGAAAATGATGGGACCGTCTCCAGGTGTTCGAATATTTGTACCATATCCTCTTTCCCATAGCTCATGAGCTCATCAGTGCTTCTGGGCCAAGCTGCGAGGTCAAATACCTGACAAGCCTTCACAAATGTCCGGCTACGGGAATCGAACCTTTGGGCTAGGATCACCTGGGTCTTCTGGCAGATCTTTTCTCTGATCGACTGGAATTTGGCTTCAGCCACCCGTAGGTTTTTCACAGCAATGCCATTAAAGCTTTCACGGAAGTTTTCCTCAAACTCCTGCAAGTACTCCCCAGGCGAGTCTGCTAGCCGGCTGATCTCCTGGATGGCCTCCTCTATTTTATCATCCACCTGTGACACAAGAAGGTACTCCCCTTGGAAGACGTAGGCGAGGCGTGAAAGCACAGCAATCACATCCAGCAGGAAGTAGATGAGTTTAATTGACTGGTAGTCCATCAGGAACTGCAGGAGGGCCAAGGCAATGGCAGATGCATCTGCCCTTTGGGTCTGGCCGCTGACATCTTTGAGATGGGCCACAACCTCCAGGTAATCTTTGATTAGAGCGTTGAGCACATTTTGCTCCCCAATGATCCACTTCACTGCTCGAATGTCCCCTAAGAACTCGGTCTCCTCGCACAGAGTGGCAGCAGTCACCCTCAACTCACACATGAGTCGGGGAGAGTAACGATAGAAACTGAGCAGTTGCTTCAGGTTGTTTTCTAGCTCCTCCAGGCATGGAAGTTCTTTGCCACTGATTGCATCCAAAATTTCCAAGTGTGGCCTGTGCACCATAAAGGGCAGGCAGAGAAGCCAGGGCAAGGTCTTTCTGATTGTCATGAACAAGTTGGCTCTCAGGCTGGCAGTAATGTTAGCACCATCAACTCCCAAACCAATTGTTGGCTTCTCATCCTGCAATCGTATTCCAAGGCTGGAAAAAGCCCTGTCTAATGCCTGGAGGTAACTGTCTGTTGTAGAAAAGCCCAGTTCCTGAAGAGACAGGAATTCAGTTGCCGGAGGCCCATCGCTGCTCGTGTACTGCACATAAACCGCGACCGTGTCTGCAAGCAAGTCATCGCTCTGCCCATCTAGAATGATGCTGAGGAAGGGAGACTGTCGGATGCGTTCAACCAGGTCCTCTCGAAGAGCCCGGGCGATATGGTGGATTAAGATTTGGCAGTCTCCCTCATTCATGTATTGATCCACCACCTTGAGTTCACACTTTCTCAGTAGTTCTGCCAGAGGCCGAAAGTCATAGTAGGGCCTGCCCTCCAGGGCCAAGTGGTAGGCTGTATTGAAGAGTAGGGTCATATTTCGGCACATCTCTTCTGTCTTCTCTGGGTGCATCCTGAGCTTGTAAAGCTGCAGGCACTTCTTGTGGAGGTTGCTCTGGCTGTGAAGCTTTATTGTGTGTATCTTGAACTGCTTTGAACCAATGATGAAGGCTGAAGTCCGAGAGGATTGCACTGTGTACTGCCTACAGACGTGGCACCACATTTCATTCAATGTTGGGGAGTACCGCAGAAACCAAAACTTTTTAAGCCACTCCTGCTTGAACCGCCGTATCCTCCGGCCTGTCGCAGAAGACATCTTGGAAGGCTCGTCTGTAGCAGCAATCATGTCATTGGAAACCGATTCATCAGCTGAGTCCACTTCTTGGTCATCGTCCTCCATAATCGTGGGAACAGAGATGATACTTTCTGAAGCTGTAAAAAAAAAAAAAAAGAAAAAAAAAGGAAAAAAATACGGTATTTACAAAGTTGCTAAGCTACTGGTGACCGTAGAACATTGCCTGATGAGCCGGCCACAACCTGCCCTCTCCTGCCCACAATGCACTATGGGTAGAATTTGAATCATGGCTTTTTGAAGGGAAAATAAATCAGTGTTTCTACATATGAACTTTGTCTCCAACATGCCACAACAGACAGCAAGAAAGGACACTACATGATATGACCCAAATATTCCCTTTGGTGAAGGTTCTTGGCTGCTTGACAGCACGTTCCTGGAGGAAATGAAATGTATCTTCAGAAAGGGACACATGGTTGTGTTAAGGCAGTGGAGGAAACAGAGAGGGCCTTTCCAACAAGGGACACAGCAGGACATCATTTCATACACAAAGAGCACACATTTCAGTGTTACCACAGAGTCATTCAGACTTTCTTGGTAGCATGTGAGGCACTGCGGAGGGGCTTCCGCTGAAAGAGAGTGCATCAAAAATACAGCAAACAAACTGTCTGCAATGGAATGTCTTTTTTATTGGCAGTGCATTATTGATTACAATGGCAACAAATAGAGCAAGTTGTCATACAGAGTCTTTCCCAGACAGTGGTTTCCACTGTGCCCACAGCATCAGCTCCTGGCCCACCCAGTCACAAAACCACATGAATGAACCTTCCATGGAACCACGTGTTCACCTGAATACTCAGAGTAAAACACTTTAGATGGGTACACAGCACACAGGCATCTCACTACTCTCCTTAGGCAGGGTTTGGAGAATGCTGTTACTCGGCAAGGCTTACCTGTGGGGTCTGAGAACTCTTGGAGCTCAGGTACCTGGGGCGGTAACACAGGTGGCTCAGGTAACTTCCCAGATCTCAGCATGTCTAACTCTGCCTGCAGCTCCCGGATCTTCTTCTTCAGCCGGATGCAGTTGGGGCAGAAGGAGGTGGTGGGGATTTCGTGGGAGTTGCCTTGTGCAGAGGCCAGTGACAGCTCGGTTGGGCTGTCTGCTTTGAGTAACAGGGGCTCTTCTTCCTCGTCTTCAAGGATGCCCACCTCTTTGGCTGAGCTGAAAGAGGAACTGTGGGGGACCTTCCACTCCCCCTCACTCCGGTTTCTGCTGAGGCTCAGGGAGCCATGCTGCATGGCACTGCTACACCGCTCAAAGATGTCTTCAGCCTGGTTCTCTTTGAATTTGGCAGACTCCAAAGAAGCCTCCAGGACATCTTTGAAGATGAGGTCAATCTTTTTTTTCTTTGTTTGGGGGTGGAATTCCCCCTCGTCACAGCTGCGCTTATAGGGGCTCTTCCCTTGCTTTAAGGTGGCGAGCTGGAGCGGCCCCCTTGCGTCCTCTTGATTTTCCACATTCTTTTCTGACTTTTCCCTCTGTGACTTTTTGTCTCCTAGAAAGGAAAACGAGGGGTGGGGATTATCACTGGGAACCGAGCAACATCCCTCAATCTAAAACTCAAACGAAAAAAGAACAAAAAGGCAGGCTGAATCCCTGCAGGTCTGCATGTTGCATTACGAACCAGGGAACTGACACAACTCAGTGGAAACCGAGGCTTGTGAGAGGAGGAGCCCTGCTAATGGGCACGTCTGCAAAAACAGAGACAGTCCTGGGTAGCCACAGCAGAGTAGAACCCACACGCTTTAAAGAGAAGAGAAACTACAGGCAGCTTGTTTAACCTGAAGGTATAACCAACCTGTGCTGGAAGAGGACTACGAGGTGAATGACTGATCACAGTGGAACCTAACGCCCAGAGCCCAAGCGCCATTTTGGCTGGCTGGAAGACCTGTGTCTGTTTTGACTTGGTAAAAGGTATCAAGTGTACAGCAGTGCAGCGAGAGATTCGGACCGTTTCATGACAACCCCAGCGTCTGTGCACGCTACAGCACAAAGTTTGCAAGCCTCTTTACTGTCATCAGTTTGGAGGCTGCTCCAGAAATGCAAAGGTAAAGGAGTAAAAATAACTTGCACTCTTAAACCCCAAGGTACTCATTGTTAACTGAGCTACAATAGGTGAATGCCCTCCAAGAATGGAACACATAGCTTGTCCCAATGGAGTCTAAGAGCGTGGCCATTCAGTGATTTAAGAAAAAAAAAAAAGGCAAAAAAAAAGCAACCTCAGACAAATTATTAATTGCTTAAAATAAAGGGAATAGCCAGATTTCCTTACCTGGAAATTCAAAAGACGATAGGTTTGGCTCAATTTCCATCATTCTTCTATCTTGTAAATAACTTCAAGCATTGATGGCTTCCCAAACAAGACGCTGCTTTATGCTGATTTTTTGGGGTTGTTTGCTTTTAAAGTGTATTCATGCTTTCATAAGAGTTACGGAGCAAAAGCTACCATTCCCTCTCTAAGGAGAGCAATGCTAAGAATGCAGAAAAGATGCAAGACTCGACACAGTTAGAGTAAGGCACCGTAAAAAGGGCTGGCCTGAATGGCAGGGATTTTGCACTGGGTTTGGATGCTGGCTGGCAAATCTAGCCACTTCTTGAGTGAATCCATAACAACAGATCTCATTTTCAACACACTGATGAGAATTCCTATGGGCAAAGCTTTGAATCTCTGCCTTAGTATTTCCCCTGTTATGGACTGTAACAGCTACTGGCAGAAGTAGCAATTTAGAGAATGGATTCCTCTTCTTTCTCAGTGATTTTTTCCCCCAACCAACTGAGTGGTTCAGCCCTATGGAAAAGCCAGAAATCACAAGACAATCCCTCATATTATTGGTCTCAACTCCCTTGAGGAGGCGGGTCAGAAACTACCGACAGCAACAAAACCCAGGAACCATGTTATTTTTCCATGAGTTAATGAAGTGTGCCACGTCACGCGACAGAATCATCTGCAGGGGATTTCAAATCTTTTAAATTGAAAGTGACTCAACAGATTTTGGTGCCCCTCGCTGACCACCTCCCAGTGCCCTCCCAGCTGAGGCTGCAATGTCTCTCACAAGTCTACAACAGCCCAAGTGATGCTCCATTTTGACAACGTCTCTGCACTCCTTTTGCAAACACAGGCTGAGGCCAGCTTGCCGCAGGATGAGCCCATCAGGATGTCAGGGGGTTTCTAGGATGGTCTCCGCAGCCGCATGGGATTCAACCCGACTGTGTGGTAGGCTACGGCAGGTCCCGAGAAGCCCAGAGGCAGATGTTCACCACACATGTAGTGCAGAGCAGGCTGTGAGTCACCATTCCAGCTCACACAAACCATGACACCATGACAAACCATGACTAAAGGCATGTCTGTATAGCAGGGCAATAGCTCATAGCCTTGGTGCCCCTCCAGAGCAGCTGCTCCAAGAGCACAGTCTTTCTCTTGCCGTACTTTCAGAAAGTACTAAGCCATCCAGACAACTAATGTGTGCATGTTACACAGCAAAATCACTGCAGCCTGTACCTATCACTCAGTGCTGTTCATTAACATAAAAAAGCACATTCATACCGATGTCAATTCAGAAGTGGGAATTGCCCAAGTACAGCCATCAAGACGTAACACTGGAAGTGCATAATAACTCTAAGGTGGTAGAGGATAACCAGATTTTTCAGGACATCTTGTCCACCCCATGATTAAAGAGGAGACACCTTTTACCAAGTCAAGGCAGCAATAGCAGCTGTGTAATAATATACACGGGAATCTTAATTAGAAAGTTATATTTAGTGTGGCTGCCCCTCTGAGGCCCTGCCATTCTGTGGCTAGGCCTGGAAAGAAATGCCCTTAATTAAATTCAGGTATCAGGATTGTATAGATGAATAGATGCATTAAGAATTTTTGCCCTCCTCTGAAGTTTCCTATATTGCTGACATGACATTGACCTAAAGAACTGCTGGTTTTGTTCCAGCATGGCTACTCTTAAGGTAAGGTAATAATTTTTATCCAGGGAAGAATCAGCCTAACAAAGCCTCCTGTATGTTGTACATGCACTCTAAGGTTGTGAGACTAAGGAGTCTCTAGCTGATGTCGCGCTGATCCCAAATTATCTTTCTGAAGAAAGAGGAAATAAATTAAGCGAGGAAAATGGACATACAAACACACCAAGGAAATCTCTCTTTCATATGCACACAAACCCAGCCGGAGCTCCCTCAAACAGGCTGCTCACAGAAGCCAGAAAAAGCAGCACGTTCAGAGGAAAAACCTAATGCTGTCTGTGGGATCACCAGCTTGGCAATCTTCAGGCCAGAAAGTCTAGTGATGGGGGAGCTCGGTGATCCCTGGGCTTTGCGTCAGGCCCTTGCAGCGCACACACGACACGGCACAACACAACACATGACATGACACGACACAGCACAAATGTTTCTTTCGTGATCTCTTTGACAGTGGTTATCATTGTTATATATTGTACACTCATCCATCCACACCACACAGAGCTGGGGGCTCTCATCCAGAGGTGCTCTTCTTCTAGAAACGCAGCCCTCCTCACACAGCCTGTGCGCCACCTACTACACCCACTGCACTTGGTCAGACAAGTGTGGCAGCCCAGGGGCATCGAGGGAAAGGGTGGAAAGGGAGGGGACTCACTCACCGCTTGTGAGATTTCTGTTGATGGTCTCCTGGGACATACTGTGCAACCGCTTCATGTAATCCTCACTGTACCAGACCCGCAGCTTCTCCCCAGGGCAGATGTCGCGGCAGGCACGGAAGTAAATCCTCTCGCTGTGCTGGAAGGCCATCAGGTTCTGCTCCCTCTCCTCCCGGGAGATGATCACATACCTGAGGGTGAGGTGACAAGGCAGGTGTCAAGCACAAACTTCTCTCCTGTGCCCCCTCTTGTACCAGAATGACAACCACAATGAAGCCAGAATGACCTTCAGAGAGAGCCATCAACACAGCCAGGCTGGAAAGCATGGAGTTATAAGTAATGGTGTGCAAATTGCCAGAGGTACAGGACAACAAGCATGGACACCCAGGGAACACCAAGCCAGTGGGTCCATTTCTGCTGGGGAAGGGACAACAACAACGTACATCCAATCTGAAGGAGTATCTGCCAGTAGGGGTGACACAGACTCTCATGGGCAGAAACCTTTGCCTAGTGATGGAAAGAAGGACACCTGGGCTCCCCACCACCAATTCACATCCCAAGGCCTCCTCCCTTGTTCTCAGGAACATCCAGAATACGGCAGGGTCCCTCTGCCTGTCTCTTTCCCCAAAACATCATCTTCCTTTTTAGTAGATACCGGATTTCCTTGCTTCTCTCCTCTCAGGCAAGCAGAATTGAGCTACCCAGGACAGAAACAGAGACACCTAATGTGCATGAGGGTATTCGCTGGTTATCCAAAAGGAGACCAAGGACATGCCAGTACTGGCAGTTTTGGTGCTGGGGCATTCAGTGGGATGGGACACAAAAATACAAGCAGCCCTGCAAGTGGAAACCCCAGCACCACTTTGTGGGTGTCTCCTGGCAGTGCTGACAGAAAGATCATTTTCTGGGCATGGGATTTATTTTCCTGATTTAAACCAGCTAAATTTCCACTCAGCAGAAATGTATTAATTTCCCACTCCAAGCAACTGGCCCTCTGTGCAACTTGCTAAGACAGTGATCTATAGATAGGATCATATTATCTGCTCTCACACTCCTCGTGTTCTTGCTAGAGGACATGAAAAAGGCTTGGTAATACTGGTTCCAGCTGCCACCAACATGAGCTCGTAACACTTGCCTAGGACCAGGAGGAGACTCCGTCACTGCACGTACAGACCCAAAAGCAGATATGAACAGTTCATAGCTAAAAGCTTTTTCTTCTTCTATGCCATTTGCCTCTATTATTCAGCACTTCCTGCTGTAGTGACATCAATGAAGGACAGTGGCATATGGCTCCTCTGACATCTGCTGCTACTAGTCTTTGCTCAAACATCCCCTTATAGCTCACAGGTATTTCTCTGGCTTAAGAAACCCATCAATTTTCCCTTGAACACTCTCCCCTTCTCCAGCCATATGCATGTACAGATAAAGACACAAGCCCACCTCACCTGCACGTGATCACACTAACCCAACACAGATACGGTCACAAATTGGTGAAACTTCCCGCGAAGCACAGAAAACAAGCCTGCAGTGTCTCAGACTGCCCGATGCTCCAGCAATTCTGACTTTCATGTTAAGCAACTGTGCCTGTGCCTGCAATCAGCTGTTTTTCCTAATGTATGCCACCCAGGATGCTCTGCAGTCTTCAGTAATTATTTAAACAGCAAGCTCTGGCACTGCCAAAATTAGCCAAACATTGGCTTTTATTAACCCTTTTTTTTTACTTTTGATCACAAAACAAAAGTACTTTTAAACAACCGGTTTGAGTATTTCAGAAGGAACGACCTGGGCCAGTGTGGTAGGATGGAGGTCCTGAAAATGACACACAGCTAGTGCTGCCAGGCTGTCACTTCTGGGTGTTAGCAATCACTCCACAAAAGGTGTTATCAGGCATTCAGGCAGCCATGAGATACTCAACCCCAGAGATACAGCAATATGCTGCAGCCAGTCTGATGCCCTGCAGCACAGGAGGTCCTAGAGGATGTCCTCCCCAGTCCAAGCAAAATGCCGGGATGCTTCCTAGCACTTGCTAAGTATTCTTAGCAGTGCTACCATATTCCTGCAGCTGCTTTGTATCCCACTGCTAAACATCACCCAGAGCAATGACAAGATCAGGCTGCCCTGTGAAGCAGCCTGGTTACCTGCAAAGATTTATTACCCTGAAGTCGCTTGCAGCTCCTTAATACAACATACAGGGGACACAGCCCCACAGCTAGTGGCACTGAGGAATCCATGGGGCGGTGGCAGGACAATCCGGTGCACACCCAGCAAACTGCATTTGACAGCAAGATTTAGAGAATTCTCTAAACGGCAACTTTGCGTGGGAAGGGGAGACCCTGGCTAACTATTCCCACCAGGGCTCACTTTTATTATCAACTATTTCATTAAGCGTGAGAATGCTTTTCCTGTTCGCTGCTCCCCTCCTGCCTCTAAAGCCTCACAAGTTTGTGCCTAAGAGTATCCTTCAGCTCTGCTGCCCCACGTCCTGTGGCTCCAGCCATGTCCAGGAGCAGCAGGAAGGTGGGAGGAGAGCGCAGGCTGGAGGGTGCAGCTGCGGTACTGCTGCAGCCCTGCAACACGCCGCCATGCCACCCGCTCCCATCCTGCATCCTGCAGCGACCCGCACTGCTGATTTCACCAGGAGGTATGAAGAAAGCCCTTAACAGAGAGTTGGGGAATAATCCAGTCACAAACACATTTCTTCACAGCTGCTGGCAGCTAGTAACTGGTTTACGCTCCTAGAGAGGAAGCTTTACATCTGCGATACTTCCCTGAGGTAATGTAAATGGAGATGAGATCATCCATATAAATGAACTGCTTTTGAACCAGCTACCCAGCCCGGCTCCCGTGACCACAAAGACACAAATGACACGTTACAAAGGATTGCACAAAACCCAAATTCCATCTGTTGGTCTAAGACATCTCGTGTGGCTGCACACCACAGGCCAGAGGCAGGCGCCTTCCCTGAAGGATGGAGGAAGTCAGCCCACGAAACAGGAGCTGCTTGGCGAGGCGAGGGCACAAACTGCCTGCTGAGGAGAGACTCACAATCTGCCTGCACTGGCACATCTTCCCGAGGCCCAAGCGCTCACATCCTGAACAGCCCTTACAGCCCTCCCTGCGAAGGCTGGAAAGCAGCCAGTCCGCCTCCCGATGCCAAGCGCTCAAGCTAGACTGAAGCAGGAAGGGTACCTCGGTTTAGATGCCCAGACAGGCACGGCTAGGCTGACACAAGTGCTGCGCACACACGGGCACAGCCCTGACGGCAGCAGCGGGTTTCCCAAGGGACTGTGATCCCCGGAGGAGGAGCAGGGTCGGGACTACCACTGGGGCAGACCCAGCCACCCAGAGCTGTTCCTGTTCCTGCAGACGCATTGGCACTAGCTGCAAATGGGTCATTTCATGTCCTGCTTGGTCCCTGGGATTGGCCAGGCTCAACACCACCACAGATTCTGCCAAGGCTACTCGGAACCAGCCACTGCACTGATGGAGACCATTTATGACCCCTTTGCAGCTACTGGGGCTTGGACCAACCCCACAGCTGTTAGAGGTACAGGTCCCTGCTCCACAGGGCCACCTTTCCCATAGCCTTGCTAGCTAGCAGCAACCAACCATCCTCATTTCCCCTTTTTTTAAGCCACAACCCACTCCTGACACTAAATTGCCAAGTTTTAGGATGGTCCAGTGAGTATGCACAGAAAAATGTCACGGCATTTTTTGGCAGCAGGGACCAGTCCTCCCAGGAGGGGAATAATGCAGCCAGAAGAAACAGGAAGGAGGATGGAAGCCCCACAGATGGAGGGAGGCTCAGCCCCCTGCAGGATTTGCCCCATACCCCACGACTGCCCACTGGCCCCTCCATCGCTTACCCTCCGGCTGGCCCTGGAGGTGCTCCTCCAACACCCTGCCAGGGCAGAGCACCACAGGGAAAAAGGCCACTGGCCTTTCCCAAATCAGCATCAGGCACAGAGCCAGGGCAGGAGAGCCCATGCAAGTCAGCTGCCAGCAGCCCAGGCAGAACGGGGTGCTGTACCTGCAAACCCTGCCTCGGCTTTCCAACACCGAGTGCCTCCAGGAGGTCCTGCATCTGTGACAGGCTTGCTACCGACTCAGGCAAAAATTGTATGAGAGAAACAAATGACTCACCCACAGCTGTGTTAAAAGAGTTATATATTTATTGCATTCTTAACAAAAATACTTTTAAAGAGAGAATTTTTTCAGCATGTACAAGACATGGAGATACTGAGGTTAAGCACAGCAGTTTGCTTTGTCACAGGCACTTACTTCAACAGCCAGTTAATATGATGGGCGCAGGAAGAAGCATCAACCTTTGTGAGCCAGTACAGAAAAGCCACTCCACCGACGGGTCTACACAGGTAGGAGATACATGCCCAGATCTGAGCCAATCTGTAATAGTCCACAGAGGAAACTGGGGGAGACATCAGGTAGTTTATAGTACAAGGTCCTTTCTCCCAGCCAGAGCCCAGCTTTTGGAGGTTTGTATCCAAGGCTGCGCATGCTGCATCAGGCTTCTCTCTAAACACATCAGCGTGGGCCACCTGATGGCAGCGATGATGCCAACTCCCTCCAGTGCCCAGCACCTGTAGGAGTCTCCTCTGCAGATCTGAAGGTTCCCAGAAGGGATGCCCCTGGACAACATCAGAGGAGCTAATCCTATCAGTATATCCACGGAAGAACATCAGCAGGGACAAATTATAAAAATATAAAATACTACTTCTATATAGCAGCAGCACTATATTGACTCAGAAAGCCTTTAAAATATATCACTATTTTTTCAGTTCTCTGTAATTCATAAATTAGATCCACTTCTATCAGATTTCCCAATCTTCCCTTCATCTGAAGAGAGACTGTGACTTTTGCAGTACACAATGTTACAACAGAAGTAAAATGACATCTTCAGAGGAAGGTGAGCAAGTACTGTTCTGGTCTGGCACCAGCACTATGAGGAACACCCTCTGCATGAAACCGACATGGGTCGTTCCTCAGAGAGGACTCTTTCTCCTTGCCAGACCTCTGCTTTCTTGAGCAAGGGCCTTTCACTGCACCACTAAAATAAATTACTTGAATTAGAATTACAGAACAATTAAGAAGAAAAAAGGAAAAGCACATCAGGAATACCTGATATAGCAGACATACAGTGAACTTTCCAGAAGAGAAACTAGTGCACTGTTTTCAAAGGACAGGCCAGAGAGATTAAAGATCCTTCAAGATCACATAAAACAAGCCATCCTTCTGTTATACTGCACTGTCTATGTTCAATTCCTGCTGAAGTTTATGCAACTTTTTGGCCAAGTCCGTAGCCCAGACATGGCATGACAATGCACATTCATATTAACTTGAATAGCTTCCTGCAACCCACATCCACATCCAACAGGATAGCCTGGAGATCAGCGGTGTGCTAACTGTATGTGGGCAACACCCCGGCCCTTTTCCCTGCTGAAGCATATCATGCAATGGCCCAGATTTTTCCAGAGATGAGGGTAGCATGGTAGGTGCAGAAGTGCAAATCAGGACAGACATGTAAAAAAGCTGCCACGTAATGTTACAACCACCTGAGGTGACAGTATTAAAGCCTAGTTTCAGAATCAGGGTTGTGCAGGGGAACTTCATGCAGCACTAAAGCAATTCAAATGTAACACAGTTCTTTCTTACATCTGTACGGGGAAAGAAAGCAGTACAAAACCATCGTGTCTACTATTTTAACCTATATAGCTGTGAACTTAAATTGTAAACTCTTCAAGAAAGGAAGACACAGTACTGATCCCACCCTAAATAACACTAAATGAAAGTAATTGTACTGAAGTTGACAGAATTACAGTGATATAAAACCGAATTGTTCCCAAGTTCAGAAGCAGGCCCTGTATCTTTCCTTGTTCCTGTGTAGTCTCTCACATTTTGAAGAGGGTGAGGGGGTTCAAAACTGAAGATTATAGCATGCAAGAAAATAATTATATAGTTCTCTATAAATGTTCTTATATTATGAAATAATTGTATTTTAATTGCAACTGTGAAGGGTAGGTAGGGGTTTCAGACTGGAGTAGATGAAAATTAAACTCTTTGATTTAAGTGCATGTGGTACTGCAGAATCCAGGCACATGCCATAGCAGCCCTTCTCAGCAGTCTAAAACCACAGTGCTCAACCTGTCCTCCTGTCCTCGGCCTTCTTCCCTTCCCTTGCACAAACTCTGCTTTTACACCCCTCTCCCCAAACTGTGTGTAAATCACAACAAGCCCTGGAATGCTCATTATTGCTGAACACAAGATAAAAATAACAATCAGTAAGTCTTTAGAGCTGTAAAGATGTATGTCTGCACAGCACATATACTAATTTGCAGGAAGATGATGGGAAGGCAGTAGCAGGGTAAATCTGCAGGCTGATTGCAAAGGGAGCTCTGTAGGACACTGTCTTAGTGAATAACATGTCACAGGCATGAGAAGAGATCAAGATAATGATTCCTATTTGCATCTCTTAGCTTATAGAGTATTCAAAGCACGGGGAAGTCAGTGAAAACTCCTAATCTCTATGAACAAAAAGATGTCCCACATCCCAAGCTCTATAAGATATAAGATTCCTCTCTGCCGTTGCACAGGGCCAACCCTACTATTCAGCTGCCATAATTCATACTGCTTGTTTAGCTAGCAGGGGGATGGACGGGTTGGGGCAGATGTTGACCTTCCCCACAGAGTACTCTTACATATGGAGAGGCCACGTGAGCATACAGCAGCTCAGGAAGGTGCACCCTTCTTTACTTTTTATGACACAGACTAAAAATGGTGTTTTCTCTTTCTTGACCTGGTAGTCCGTGCAGGAGGAGTCTGTTTTGAGGGGTTTTGGTTAGACTCTGCACTGGGCTCAGGGGGCTGTTTTGAGCAAGCTGCTTGCAGAAGAGACCCCTGCGTGATGCTAGGATCCTGTATCCTATGGAAAGCCTGGACCCCATCACGGATTTCCGATAGGGTCTGGCACATCTGGCCAACCTGGCTGGTGAGGTCAGCCATCCTCTGACTGATGACATGCATGCTATCTGCCATGTCTCTGTGAATAGCCACCAGCTCCTGGCAGAACTGCCTGAACAGGTCTGTTTGCTGTGTGTGAGAATGGAGAAGCTGGTGATCGAAGCTGGAGAGGGGTGGGCTCCTTGCGCGGGGGTGCGAGGGTCTGCAGGACGTGGTGGTGCGTGGGGATGGACGGTGCAGTTCCTGCCTTTGGCTGGTAGCTTCCAAATGGTCTGATGAGGAAGAACTGCGGAGGAAGGAGGGCCCAGAGAGCTGGTTGACTCCTGCACTGGCCCTCTGCAGTGATGAGAAGCGGTGTTCCTGAGAAGTGCCTGGCATCTCTTCGTCCTCGTCAGCTTAAATAGAAGAGGAAGCATGAATTATTAACGTGAAATCTCTCACAACCCTGACTTCTGTTTCATGGTATCTCAACACACATGGAAAAAGGGGTTCCCCTTCCCCCAGTCTGCCAGTTGAGACAAGCCTGTAGCTCCTGATGCATAACTCAACATGCACATGCTGCAACGTTAGCATCTGGGTGACAAGCTTAGCCATAAGAGGCCCCAAAAGTGGGCAAACCCAGTCAGCCGAGGAGGAATCCAAGCTGCCATGGTATCCTGCATACAGCATTGTTCATGACTAGAATACAAATCCATTTCAGACAGTAGGATGGCTTCCCTTCCCCAAAACCATAAGTAGATAGAACACTCCAATATTTTGGAAGGACAAAGGCTCCTGGCTTTTGGTCCAGTCTTGGAACACCCTAACACATTTGGTTCCTCATACCAAAACCCTGCTCCCATGTCATTTCTCTACATCCTCTCTACTGAGAAAAGCATAGATGCAGTATCTGCTGCTCACAAAGTCTATAACGCAAAGCCACTGTGTGGCTTGGCATCAGTAAGGTAACCAGACTGAGGCATAGCAGCAACAGGACCCTATAGTAATCGGGCAAGCATACCTGATGCAAAGCCAAACCCAAAGCAAAACACCATGGGAAAGTTCTCATTAGTCTGATAAATATCTAGTGATGTGCCAGTTCACCGGTACAGGCACACCAAGAATAAGAAGAGATGATACTTGTTGCAACTGCCCACTATCTCCTTGCACAAGCTGCATTCATTCTACCTCCGAAATAGCACAACTGGCTTCCAAGACAGATGCAAAGAATGACCACGTCCCACTTTGTCAGTTCTTGAAGCCTTTTGTCCTTGCTCTCCCACTAACAGCATTACATCAGATTTGAGATAAGACCTAATGTGGTAGGACAGTGCCACCCATGAAGTTTTAGTTAGCTCACTTCTGAAGAAGTTATCCCCTCTTTCTCTCCTTTGTATCCCTAAAAGCTCACAGACCAAGAAGCTGCACCTCCACAGAGGAAAGCCATATGTATGCAACTGGGGAAAGAATCTGCAAAAAGCAGCTTGTGGTTCAGCACTGTAAGGTGCCCGAGAACTGTGGTTTCTAAGAAGATTAACTTAGAAAGCACGGCCAGTAGTTTCTTAAAAAACAGTGAAGAAGGAAGTCATTATCATCTACCTTTTTCATAGCACTTGTGTTGAGCCTTCAGACCACTAGTGAGAAACCAGTAGTGGCCTGGCCTCACAGCATAACACCTGTGATGACTGAGCCCCCGCAACAGCCCTCTTGGAAGATGGCTACCATGCAACGATCCCCTAGTGACTGGCAGATGATTCTCAGCATGACAGCATTGCTGCTTTACTGGAGCACATGCAAGATGAAGAACTCCTAATCCTTTACAAACACTTTTTGACAGGCATGAGGTAGTTGCACTTCAACTACAGATGTTCCCTCATTTGTAGGATTAGTTCAGACTTACGACCCGTTAGGAAAGTAGAATCTGAACAGTATCTACCCTTAGAACTAAGACAGTATAGAAATGGATTAGATAAACAGATAAAGAAGATGACGTTCACTTGGTAACAGCTTACAGCTTTCCCTCAATCCATCTGAACACCCCATGACCACCAGAGCAGGCTGTCTTGAAACCAAACACAGCAGTAGGACCTGACTTTACAGGCAACCCAGCATCTCACAAAAACACACGCCACTTTTCTGGTGTCAAACTGTGATATGCAAGCATAAGACAAAGAGGTGTTAAGGCAGTGATACTTACAGCTTGTTGACAGGCTGTCAACCACGTCCAGATCCGCTCTCCGGAAGCTGTGTATCTGGTGTGACGAATGCAGCGTTGACTCGATGGCTCTCTCGTGGGCGGTCAGGACAATGGCCGAGGGCCGCCCCGTGCTGCTGGGGCTGGAGAGGGACCTTTGCATGAATGCCAGTTTGTCCTTGGTCCTTCTCTTCATGTCGTCCCATCTGTGTTTAATGTCTTTTACAGATCTGGGGACCTGGCTGACTGATGTGATCTGCCTGGCTATGCCTTCCCAGATCTTGTCCCTGTCAGCATGGGATAGACGCACTGTCTCCCTCCCAAACAGCATGGCTTCGTTTCGGGTCACCTCAGTGACCAGAATGTCCAGTTCTTCCTTGGAAAACTTGGGCTTCCTCTTTCGTTCAGCCATGTTCCTTGGGTTGAAGATCCCACAAAGCACAATTGGGTAAAAGGAAATCAGCGCAAAGCATCCCCCTGCATCCAACCACTTGGCCAGTGCAGCACTTGGGGCAGAGGAGTTCGGTGGGATCCAGCTCCCCCCACCCGCAACAACCTCTCCGTTTTCCTCAATTGGACCAGGAAAAGGCAGCCACTTTGTTTTTAAGAGGCAATTTTCAAGCTTAAGAAAAAAAACACCAAGCGACACTAGTGTGAAGGAGCCTTCTCAGCTTTACAGTTAAAATGAAATTTTACACTTCGTCTGATGCCCTGACTTATGTCTGAGAATTTCAGTACAGCTTCACATCACTTGCCACAGCTTGTGCACAGATAAAAGCATGAGAATTCACAATCACTGTGATAAATTAGCTTCTAAGGTGACACTGCTCAAAAATGTGTTCTTGAGGAAATTTAGAAGTCTGAAACATACCTTATTGTTCTGCCTGGCACAACATGCAACGCAAACTTTTACATCACCCTTTCTGTTAAGACTTGCAGGATGTCATGCAAAGGCTATATCAAATTGGATCTTTTTCAGGGGAGAGAGATTTTGACTAGTCTCATGGGCAACTTCTGCAACTTTTTTTTCATAAGGAAATGTCTTTTCTTCAGCACCAGGGGTACTGCACATCCAGAATTCATCTGCTTCACAGTAAGCTCTTATTTCACACAGAAATAGTTGCTGTTTCCCATTGTTCTCAAAAGGAATGAGGCCACCCACTTGTTTTTCCTGGCTAGGCTTTGCTGTCACTGCTGCTGACAGGAGCCTGCACCCAGTTTCTGGTGCTTCAAATGATAACTTGTAGCCTCAGCCCACTGAGAAGAAGAGGCAGCCATCCTGAGAATGAGCGGTTTTGTCCAAAGGGGGATGTTGGTGGTAACTTTTCCAGCCACAGTTGAAGGAAACTTTAAAAATAAACAAAACATTAGTCCTAACTTTTGCATTTTACTGGGGGGGGGGGGGGGGGGGGGGGGGGGGGGCGGAGGGGAGGGGAAGGTGGCAGCAGATCTATTCAACAAGGAAAGAGGAAACAGACTGTGTGAACATGCAGTTTTGCACATAAGCAAAGTGCGATTGCGGACAAGGGAATAATCCGCAGCCTGGGCAATGATCACACATGTATAAACATGCAGACAAGCACAGAAGAGATCAGAGACCATGGAGAAGCAGAACTGCTGGGAAAACTTGCCTTGATGTGAATTACAGCAGAGTGAAATAAAATGCCAAAATGGTTATTCTAGTGCTACATATTACAAAAGATTACACATCTTTGAACAATTAGAAGCAGGGATGTCAGGAACTTTTTTTGAAAAAGGTCAGCCTTTTTGGTGCTCACGTCATATAGTTCTTAGTATCTTAAACAGAAGTTCTTGCATAGAAATCTACATCATCACGGAGTTATGGTGAACACAACCCTCATCTGAGGTAGAAGGCTTCAGCGTTAATATAAATTGTCCCAAAAAGCTGTCACTATAAGCCTAGAAAATAAATGCTTAAAAAGGATATTAAGATGTAACATACAAGAAATAAGACACCCTAATAGATACGATGCCTAATAACTGTAACTCTGAAGTGACACCATGGGAAGGGAATAGACCCTGGCTGGGATAGCTCAGACCCTCCTCTTTCAATATATTACATTTAATCCTACAATTTTGGCTGAATGCCCTATCTCTCACAGGCAGACTTTAGCCACCCCAAAACACCTTCTGAAAAGTTGGTATAAGCAAAGGCCTCAGCATTTTTCCTCACTTGCCCCATGTCTGTGATGGCCCTGCTGGCACCTCCTCAGAGATGGGTTCCTTCCAGCATTGCGGTGGCCCAGCAGAAGAGAGCTGGTTTGCAGTGCGCTTGTGTGAAAGGTGCTTGTGGGCTTCAGACTAAGAAAAACCTACAGAAAGGCAGTGACCCTTGTCAGATGTTGTAGTTTCTCCTTAAGTGCCGTTACACTGATGTTCTATGAATCTTACTGTCACTGCTGCCATCCATCAGGGTAAGTGGTAGAAGCCGTTAATCTTGGTTAAAGCTGGAAAACCAGCAGGAAACGGAGATCAAATCCAGGCCACATACAGGGACAGCTGGGAGCTAAGTGCACAGATGCATTTCACTGGGACAAAAAAACACATCCTTGAGACACTGTTTTGGTGGATCTTCATTTATGGAGGGACAGAAGAAGTGTTTAAGGAAGATGGTAATGAAATGACAGAAAGCAAGCAAAGCACTCGCTACACTGACCTCAAGAAAAAAAACAACCAACAAACCAAACTCAAAAGGCAAAAGGAGTACTCCCAGTTGAACACTGGAAGAAGGGAAAAGGCTATGTGTAACTGAGCAAGGGAACATTTATGGTCTGATTTTTATCACATTCAGCAGAACTGGGCTTCATGTGTATTCCCCACAGGTACCCAGGACGGCACAGTACCGTCAGTGTCTCCATGTGGTAGAAACAAACCTCCACTGACAAAGTGCTCTGGTGAAAACAAGTAACAGTGTTCTGCAAAGTGCCCCCGGGGAAGGGGTGAGCTTGCAGAACTCAAGTGTCTCCACAGCTGCTCAGAGCTGCTGGTGGGGTCAGGAAACCTCCATCCCCTCTTCTCTGCTGAACTCACGGCTGTTGTGCCTAGCAAAGCTGCACCAATGGGGACTTAGAGCCTTTTTTGCAATTCCCAGACAGGACATCCCATCAAATGCACTTAGGACAACCTGTAGTAGACCTGAATATTTAGATTTCAGAGTTTCCACTCATTTGCACCAGCATGACTTGGGACAAAATAATTTTAAGATAGCAAACTCACGACACAGAGTAATGAGTTCTGGTAGGTTTTAATCACAAATTCAATTAATGTTAGGTTCCCAGAAGACACGTTAACCTCCTCCTTATAAAAATGCAGACAGTATTACTGTCAGAAAGATCCGCTTCATGTGTTTCTTCTAGCATACAGTACATCCCTAGGAGTGGTCACTGATATTTGGAAGTACCTCTCTGGGGATGCTGTGTGGGTTTCACCAAGCTCCAGAGGAGCCCAGCTATGACACTGTGAATTCATACCTCAGCCCAGGTCAATCTGGAAGTGCAAGACGGTACAGAAGTTTCTTTAAAAACACGTGTGATGTTGTAAACAATGCGAACAGTGGGCACTTAAAGATCAAAGACATCAACCAACGCCACTTTTCCTGGCCTCTGAGAAATAAGTACAGAACCTTTCCCATAGCTCTGAATTATTTTTTTACAGGGATCACAGTTCTGCAGTGCTTCAGGATCCCTTTGCTCTGCATAAATTTCAGTCTGTAACGGATAAGAACATTTGCTCCACTTGCTGTGCTGCAGGATAATAGAGACCAGTTTACAAAGTTCAACAAAATGACTTGTGCATAGGCTGGTGGCTTTTACTCCCCCTGAACACATGGGCAGACATAGTAACTCTGACTTTTAAAGCTCCCTTCCAAGCTCAATTATTGTATGAAGATCAAGTTGCAGACATCTCCATTATCAGGAGATACAGGAAGACTTACGAACAGTCTTGCTCCCCATGACCTCTTTGTTACTATGTTTGGAGGGGAAAGGAAGCAAGGGGGATGGCAAAGGAGAACAAAGTGAGGGAGTCTTGCACCAGCCTTTTCACACGGGCTGCGGGAAATGATGAACTTGAACTGTGCCAAAAGCCTGAGAACTCAGGTACTCACATGTAAGAAGGGATACAGATTATAGATGCTCAGACTAGCCTGGAAACCCCACACGTGAGGCACCTCACTCTACAAATTCAGCTAGGTGCCACCAGTTTGCTGGTACTTCCTAGCCTGCATCTCAGTCTTGGCCAAGTGGTACATACACAGAGGGATGTTTCCTGGACTTCCTGAATTACTTTCATTTTAGGACAGATCTATTTTTATTTTTTTTAGAGGTTCCCAACAACTCAGAGGTAACCAGGAACAACGGCTGGTTCTGCACAATCCTTCAGAAGCCCCAAGAACTCCCATCAGCAGCAGTTTACAGTTTGTGTCCAAGAAAGCACCGATTTTGCTTGATGTTTGCTGCAATCCATGGTAATCAGTTACCCTGAGCCCCCAGAAAACTAAAAACAGAGGAAGAGGTTTACACAAATCCCTGCAAGTCAAAGCCATGGAGTTATAATAAAGTACTGGAAATAACAACGCTTTACTCTGGACAGAGATGAAGGGTGCATTATCCTTGTGCCAGCAGCCTGCTTAGGAGAACATGCTCCCAGTATCAGGAGTTTCTCTCGACTGACTGATTGATGAGGGAAAGGGGAAGAGGATGTTACCATTGCCATGCCATCTGCCACGCTTCATACTCCTTCCTCCCTGTCATCCACTGCGCTGCATGAACAGTCACTTGAAATTAAACCAGCAAGTGGTGCAGTGTACACATTGTCCTCAGTGGGAACATGAAAATGGACTCAGATGTGGTAGTCAAACAACAAAAACAATAGCCAGATCTACAAGGAGAGAGAGGATTCAGCCCAAGCTGCCGTCCCCATGCCATACCCACCTACCCAGAGGGTGAGTAGATCTGCTTTGCAAAGCACTCCATCTGTGAGTGATGGCAAAGAGCACCATCTGAAAAACAAAAAGAGCGCTGTCTACAGCGTCCTGGAAGTATAGTTTCTTTGGGTAATCTCCACGACAGGTAATGTCCTAGCACAGGATATTGAGCGTGCCTCAGTTTAAAAGTTGCTAACAAAAAAACCAAGGCTTTTTGAGGACCACTATCTCCCACCTGAACTGTCAGTCATACTCTACACAATACTGCTACTAGAAGCAATTTTCAAGAGTAAAACTGGAAAGATCAGCAAGACTGGTATAGCTTGCACAGGTCCTTTGATAACACCCTTCCCCAGAAGAGCTGCAAACATCCCCCTTTCACAAAACCGTAACCTCCTTGCCTTTCAAGGCTGTACAGAATGGCCTAGACCACACTTGTCTGAAGACTTAACCATGGCAAATACAAGTTTAGACCAGAACATCCTGGTTTTGCTGCTGGGACCATAAGTAGTGCCCATTTAAATCCAGACATCAAGCTTATGTTCATGGCAGCAGGAAGAAGAGTTAATCATAGGATTTTTGCCTTTCAGGACTGTGTTTTCCCCCCAGTTTCACTGTCATCCAGGCCACATAAAGATCCAGATCTAAGAAAAAAAAAAAAAAATCGCACCAATTTTTGACCTTTGCATTCTTTACTTCAAGATAGGTGTCCCCCTACCTATCTGTCTACTGTACCACTCTTCTTTTAGAAGCAAGAACTCCAGCCTCAGCCCAGGTCAAGTGTTTTCTCTCATCCAGTAGTGAACAACTGTAACAGCTGGATTTCTTACAGAAAAATGAGATACTTCGTTGAACTTTAAGAACTCCAGTGTCAGAACAGCTGCTATGCATGTGAAGACTCAAACAGAGCAAAAATGGTACAACCAGATTTGACCATCTAGGTCAGTTTTGCATCTAATCTACCTGTACTTCGTGCTCTCTCTTCCCTTAGGACTGACAACTGAAAATCCTAGACATCCAGGCCAACAAACTAGTTAATCCCCATGCTGCTTTACTCTTGTATGAAATGCCTTCTTGACAGCAACCACTTCCCAAATTCATTCCTGAAAGCAGGATTGGTCCATATATGGGACAGGCCTCGGTATGCAGCAATGCCCCGTTCTGGTGACTCCCCATACACACAGGGCACTTCAGCGCTTTGCCTCCGCCTCAGGAGGCCGCAAGACTGACCTACATTTTGCAGATATGTGCCAATACTTGAAGCACTGCATCATGGTTAAACATGTTCCCTTACTACCGCAGTTAACAGATCAGAGCCAGCCCCACTCCTGGTTTAGTACTGACTGGTATTTGGGTTCTGGTCTACTAAGTCCCAGTGCCGGCAGAGGGAGTGCAAGCACATGCATCTTTTCTGTGTTCACAGCTGCAGCAACTCCCTCCATGTTTCTCCTAACACAGTAAAGCTGATGCTACCAATGAGCCACCACAGACAATTGTTTCAAGTGAAGCCCAGAAAGAAAACAAAAAAAAATCACCTCTTTCACTGTCTGTCAAATGGGAAAGGAAAAAAAAAACCAAACCCAACCAGAATCAAATATTACCTTGAGGATTATGCAAAGCATTTTGCAAATATTTGAACATAAAGTAAATTAAAAAAAAATAAATGTAGCGAGACCTGTCAGTGTTTGTAAGAGTGGATAAATAGGATCATCTTTATCATTTGTCCTCATTCCAGAAAATAGCCATCCTCCATACACGCATCCTCGTTTTAGTCCCTTATATTGAATCTGATTCCAAAGATTCTCATCACAATAAATACTGAAAGAGCACGAATACACCCTTTACAGAAGGGGTTGTGGCGTTTTGGTTTGTTTTTCTGTCACACAAAACAAGGAGTGTTTGATGGCCTCTCTCTGGAAGACAGAGCTGCAAAAGGGAAGGCAGAAGAGAACTGGTCTCACCTCATCCAGTTTGCTTTGGTTTCATCTGTCCCATCGATGGATTTGTAGCGGTTGTTCTTATCAACGATCTGCAGAACAAGAAAACAGATAAAGCATGTCAGCTAGCTGGTCCAGACAGGAGAAGGTCTATGCCTCTCAAATCACTGCTTCAGTTCCAGCCTTAAGTCAGGACATGAAACTCTACGCCATGAATCTCAGCTTTCCTAGTACTACAGACTGCTACCCCGGACGTGTGTGTGGAAGTTACTCTGAAATGATTAAGAGGCATTTTCCTATGTACAAATGTCCATAACAAACAACTATGGATGCAGCTGATAGGACTGTTAGCAGTTTTGAGATATACAAGATGAACTTCCCTTTCAGGACAGGGCTGAGACACACATTTATTTTACAGACAGGAAAGCATGACCAGTATTTTGTATCAGCAGCTCTCGATTTTTTCCCACCTATAACTCAAGTCCCACATCTCATTTCTCAAAATTAATATCCATTGGTCTAGTGACATCTCTATCTCATAGGCTAACCAAGGCCTGTAGTACTAGGGGAAAAAAAATAAAGAGTTTGGTGCTAGAGTTTGCATGTAGATCAGTTCCTGATGGACTGGATCTCCTCTTTCCTGGCCTCCTGGGCCACCTGCTCTGCTCAAGCAGGCTGGGAAGGACTGCTGCAGGCCCACAACAGAGCTCTGCAATCTCTAGATACAATCCTTCCTCTGTCCTCAAAATGATGACCAGAGCAGAGAAAGGTACTGGAGGAGCCCTAAAGGTTGAGGGCGGATGGAAGACACAGCAAGGGGGAGAGGAGAAGCAAGCTCTGCTTCCTACAGCTGTGAACCAAACTCAGGTGCCATGGCACCTAGTCTGCTTTCATCTATCTATACCCTTATGCTGCTAATAATTATGGTAGGTCAATGTTCACCTATTGCCCCTGTGGGTCAGCGGAAGATCTTCAGAGAAGGGGGAAGACTGCTGAGGTTTGGCTCCACAGGCCCCCAAGTCCCCCAGCCCTGAGCTGCATGGCGGGGGTATCACTTTGCTGGGGAGACATGTCACTCACCAGCCACGAGAAGAATCCTGCGGACTTGTCCTGGCTAGAGATCTGCCCCTCATATGGCCCGAAGATGTGACCTTTGGGGATCACCTCATTCATACAGCGCACATCATTCTCCCCGTTGGGCTCTTTCACCACCTCCATTCCAGGCGGGATGGTCAGTGCTGCTCGGTCAGGGTTGCCAACGGGCACCGGGGTGTCAGACACGAACACTGGGGGACCATGGTTCGGGCACTCATCCACGAAGTACTCCTGACAGGACTCGCAGACTGCGGGTGTGAGGGAAGCAGGAGTTAGAGTGGTCAGATATGATGCCTGTACAGGCTCACAGAGCTCATAGGACGCACAACACAAAGGCCAGCATGCCCCAGCTCCCCAGTATCCCCCAGGCCTGGCTCAGCCCCCTCCCCAAAGCCCAACCTCCAGGCACACAGGCACTTCACCGACTGCTCAGTTGTTTTGCCACACATCTCTCAGCAAGGGCCTGCCCCAATCCATTCCTGCCTAATGCCTGTACTTGCATGAGCCCTGGTACCCTACACAGATTCACCACTGACAGCTACAAGGACAGGGAAAGGCTCCATCACTGTCTGCAGAGACAGAGGCTGGGGGCTCCTTGCACATCCCCAGTTTGTAGGAACATCCTCAAGCCAAAATGTTTGATTCCCCACAAAGCAGATGGGAACTAAAATAAAGCATCCCTGAAAACAAATACCCTCATCATACAGCCTTCATTCTGTGCTTGGGAGAGAGACAAGCATCTTCAGGCACTTGCCCTGTGTCCACACAGGCACTCGGGCCTACAATTTGGTATTTTGTAGGTATGCAAATGTAACCAGCACCAGTTTTCTTTCCCTGAACATGCGTGGAAAGAGCTGTGATCTGTGCAACGCTCCCTTCACAGTTTCTTAATTCAAGCCTTGGGGTTTTGCAAACCCTTGGGGTTTTCCCATGCACATTTTCACGTTTCCAGCACGCTTTCTACCTCCCTCCCTGCTGCTACATAGCCCCACAATGGACAAGCTGCTTTTGTACAACAGTTTCCATATCAATTGTGCTGGTCTTTTCAGGAGAGCACACAAATTTGTCCCTGGCTGTTTTCTTCCCAGCTTCCCACCCCAAACTGACAGGGTGCCGAGCAAAAGTCTATACAAGCAGTAGCGCTGCTTTTCCCTCACTCACAAAACACTTACACCAGAAATCCACTTGCTGAAAGCTCTTGGTCATGATCAAATCCCGTTTCCCTTTCAGTTTCTTGGGCTCCACCTCCATGGACTGTGGGTCAGGCCTTCCAAAGCTGGGGAGGGAACAACAGAAAAATGACAATAACCTACAAAGACACTGGGACCGCATGCAGAGAGGAGCGGAGGCAGCAGGGCCTGACCAACTCCTTTAGTCCCTACACCAGCAGCAAACAAATGATTCAACTCGCCATCCAACCTGCCACAAGCTGGTACCTGAGAAGTTTTCATGCCAAAGCCTACAGCAGGTAGTGGCTTCAGCTGGAACACCTCCACACCTGGCATGTCCCACACTGAGCACAAGAGTGGCAGAGGTGACTCCCAGCAGCAGACAGGCATGGCTTCCCTGCTACAGCCCAAGGAACGTGCTGCTCAAGGCGTCAATGCAAGGCATTGCCTACAAGGCAGGCCAGTACTGCGCACCTCACATGAACTAGCGCACACAGCAGCCATGACCACCCTTGTCACACGCCTCAAGGCAGATCTCACAGGGGAGCATTGTAGTAGCTTTGAGAATTGCACATATAATTCTCAAAACCAACTTTAAACTGGGGAGAAGGTGGAGAGAAGGGGGTTGGAGTACACTGGGCTGAAGATCAGTCACGTACCAAGGCTGTCCATACTCCTGGTCCCGGCACGGAGAGCAGGTCTCTGTTTTTATCGTCACCATTTCCCCTAAGGAAGCCTGGGTCTGGATCAAACAGTCCTTCAAGTTTTCACTCATGTTCTGAAAAAAAATGAAGGAAGGTAGGAGGAAAAAATGAGCAGCCAGGAAATCAGAACCTTCCTGTCCCAGGCCAGGCCAAGGCCAGCAGAGCAGGCTCCCTCCCGGCACCACGAGCCGCCGTCATGCACCAGGGCGCCTACACCGCACGCATGTGGAACCCCTTTCTTGTGCTGAGAAGGAAAGAACAGCTCAGTTGCAGGTCAGGTAAAGAGCATGAGACAACATGGAGCAACCAGAGGCACGGGGAATGTGAAGTACGCTCCACAGTGCCCCTTAGAAACCTTGCACGTGGAATTTAAGATGGATGGGTGGGACGTGTTAATGGAAACATGGAGCACCACTACTCAGAGTAGGTCTCTGGGGATAAAACGACAAGGAAGAGGAACGCAGGCTGTGGCATGAATCAGGATCTGTCTATGACTATAACATATGCCAGTCTCCATCTGGGAACACAGCGCAGTTTACTACAACCCTGCAGATGAAGCTTTCTGTGTGCCCCAGACACACCTGACAAACACCTGCAGGACTCCACCGCAACTGCACAAGTCATGCTCTCCATCTCTTGCGAAGACCAGAGCTGAACTACCACCACCCTTCTGGCACACAAGCCGCAGTAGTGAAAATGCTTCTCCCTCAGCTCAACACAAGAGCCAGGAACCACTTAATGATGTCCAAGGACAGCAAGCTCCAAAACAATAGTACTTCCCTCCTTCCCCCATCATAGGTTGGTGCTGAAGACCAAATATTGGTAAGGCAAATGATAATTCAGAATCGGTTTAATTAATACTAGGATTTTTGGAACGGCTGCTAAGCTTCAGAGCATCCCTGCTTGAAACAAGGAATAAAGCAGAGCATCACATATCTCTTTCTTGCATTCATCTTAAGACTTCCCCCAAGACACACAAACAGGCTGCTCTCAGGCACCATACCAGATCAGACAGGCCCACAACTGCTCCCGACGAAATCTCCTGCAAGCCCCCTTTCCATGTCCGCTGTCCACTGGCATGCTCTGTTACACTGCATACTCACAGTGCCCAGCACAGCGGCCTCAGCAGCTAATCAGACCCCTTCTGTCAGGTGATCTGGTGGAAGAGCCCATCCCCACCACAACTCAGTTCTGGACATCCCAAAATTCATGTTCTGAGGTCACAAAGCCCTGACAACAGGAATTTTCTTATTACACACATGCTTGTATGGGACTGAGCACCACGGAAGTCTGGTCTGCATTTGTGCCTGTTTACAGCAAGAAGGAATATTATTCCCAGCCTCTGTGGCTCCTCTTTGTGCCAGGGGACAAATGATTAATTTTTCCAGCCTGACTTCTCACATGCCAATGTGCAGGCTGAAAGACCTTTATCAAGCCTGTATCAAGAAAGCACTAGTTAATATTCATATAGTTCTCTGAAAGCCAAGCCTCAGCCTAAGTACAACTAGATACATGCAAACATACACACTTTTAAGCCATTTCAAGATGCCCAAAACAAGACACATTTTCTTTCAGAATTCCCACAGTCAGTCAGAAGGAAAGCAATATTAAGGGCAAGGAAGGGCTCATTATTTTGGCAGCCTGAGCCTCTGGTCTGCACTCTCTGGAGCCAGAGGGAAGCTCTCCAGGCCTGTCCCCGTGCACCAGCTAGTGCTACAGGCAGAGGCTACCTGCCTTTACCAGAGAAGAAGGAAAAGTCTTTCCTGAAAAGTCTGCAGTAGAGGAGCTCAGGAGGGAAAAAGCAGCAGCTGATATGATAGAGGGGGAAGATGTTAAGGAACAAGAAGAGATGGGTGCTGCCCCAGAGCTGGTTATCTGTGGGGCCTGAGCTGACACAGGATAGGCAGATGCTGGCTTCGGGGCAGACGTTCTCAGTCATAAAAGCCACCCATTTTGGAAAACTGAAGGACAGGGCACCTGCAGTTAAAACACCCACATCCCCAAAGCTTCAGTAGGAAGAGATGGAGACATCTGTCTCTGAGGAGACAGTGGCTTTTCCTTTCCCACTCCTTCCTCGTGGAGACTCCTCAATTACAGAGTGAGAGAGACCCTATGATGGTGCAGTCTAACTTCCTATGCAAGACAGGCCACGGGGGTTCCTTCAGTGAACTCCTGGTTAAGTTACAGTGTACCACCACCAAGACAAGGGTGAAAAAAAAAATTAAAAAAAAAAAAAAAAAAAAGAAATCCAGTGTTTATTTTACATATGCAACTCCTCACTTTACTGTATGGCTCATTTTGCAGCCCTCCCTTCATGGTTCTCCCTGAAGTGCCTCCAACTTATCAGCAACATCCCTGCACAGCACAGGCCACAGCACTCCAGCACTGACAGCAGCAGCACCTTGCACAGAGACAACAACCTCCCTGCCCCTCCTCAGGATTTCCATGTTTGCATCCAAGTACTGCATTTACCTCCTGGTCACTGTGCACAGCTGGGGTTTAGCGTTTGGTGAACTGCCGTGCTGCCATAAGAGCTCTAGCTCCTGCAACAGGCCACTGCACACCCCTTGCCAGCTCTCCTACCTGCTCAGCAGCCAGGTGCCCAGTTTTAAAACATTCACACAACTCTTTTGTTGTCTCAGCCAGTACGCACACGATCGCAACTCCACCACTAACTTGCCTCTTTTCATTACTTGCGATTTGCCCAGACTTTGCATTGCCCACAAACGTAATCCAAATTAACTTTGTGTCTTCCTCCAGGACACTGACAACCTTAGAATCATAGAATCATTTAGACTGGCAAGGACCTTTAAGATTGAGTCCAACCATAAACCTAACACTGCCAAGTCCAACACTAAACCATGTCCCTAAGCACCACATCCACATGTCCCTTAAACACCTCCAGGGATGGTGACTCAACCACTTTCCTGGACAGCCTGTTCCAATGCTTGACAACCCTTTTGATGAAGGAATTTTTCCTAATATCCAATCTAAACCTCTCCTGGCACAACATGAGACCATTTCCTCTCATTCTGTCGCTTGCTACTTGGGAGAAAAGAGCAACACCCACATCTTGACTAGCATCAAGTAAAAAAAAAACAATTCCCAGCTGACACTACTAGAAATACACTATCAGCAATGGCTCTCCCTTTTGGTGTCACACTGTGACCTTTCATTTAGTCAGGCTTTCACTTACTCCTAGAATCGTGGAATAGTTTGGGTTGGGAGGGACCTTTAAAGGTCACCTAGTCCAACCCCACAATGAGCAGGGACATCTTCCACTACATCAGGTTGCTCAGAGCCCCATCCAGCTTGACCTTGAATGTGTCCAGGGATGGGGTATCTACCACCTCTCTGGACAACCTGTTTCACCACCCACACTGTAAAAAAAATAATTCTTCCCAACATCTAGTCTAAATCTACCCTGTTTTAGTTTAAAACCATTACCCCTTGTCCTATTGCAACAGGCCCTACTAAAACGTCTGCCCCCATGTTATTTACAAGCCCTCTTCTAAGTACTGAAAGGCTGCAGTAAGGTCTCCCTGGAGCCTTCTATTCTCCAGGCTGAACAACCCCAACTCTCTCAGCCTCTCTTCACTGCAGAGGTGCTCCAGCCCTCAGATCATTTTTGCAGCCCTCCTCCAGACCCGCTCCAACAGTGTGTGACACATTGAATCATTCTAGCTGCTTATCCTGGTAACGTAGCACACCTTCAAGTGCATTAAACAAACAAGATACACCAACACTTTTACCTTTATCAAGCAAAATTATAGCAACATCAGAAAACCACACCATGTTAGAAAAAGACCTATTAAAAAAAAAAATCTGTACAGACTGCTATTACAATTAACACCCCCTTAAATCATGACCAATCCAATCCCTATCAGCTATTACACTATTTTACTGGACACCAACATCAGACTGAAAGTAGCCTAGTATTCTAGTTTGTCCAGATTAGACTTCATATTAGCTTATTTGTTTATGATTAACACACAGCATTCTTTTCAGTCTAACTCATTACATATACTCTTTTAAAATTAGCATTTATGGCTCAGAGAGCACTGCTCAGCCAGTTCTTTTAAAATCCCTGGATGCAAGTTAGCAAGAACAGCAAACTTAAAAATGTACTGCTGTAGTAGCTGCTGTTTGGTAATTTCCCATGCTACTACTACAACAGAGAGCATTATGCTGCTGCTGTAACTGGTACCATCCACCAGCTACAGGAAAAAAAGTATTTGACATTTTTCCAGTTCCAGACATCAGTAGATGACTCTGCTTTTAGGATTATTTTAGCTTCTGATGTGTTTAAAGCTGCTTTTAGTTTTTCCTAATTTCACCACCCATTAGTTTCTCGCCCTTGCCCCTTCTCCTCTTGCTTCAGTTTTCCACAATTACAAGAGTCTAGTTCACGTTCTGCACTTTTCACTCCCTCCACTTTATTGTTTTGGGGGCATTGGGCAATTTTTATAGTTCTGTTTGTTCTAACACCTAAATATGATGATCCTCTGAAGATTTCAGATGATGTGGAGAAGCACCATGTAAGCATAAGCAGAGCAGACTCCATAGTTACTGCTGAGGGTATTCTAAGGGGGTACTCGACCTCCTATGTGCATGTCCCTGTGCCCATCAGGACACTCAGTCCTCCCAATGTCAGTGCAAACAGAGCCTACTGCAAAGTCCTGGCAGGGTGTCAGAAAGGACAATCCCTAAGTGAGAGGGATGCTGTGAAGATCCCGGCGCTGTCTGCACACGACATCAAGTCCTTTGGACAGCAAAAGCAGTCATGGTATGAGGCACAAAGGTCTTCAGCAGGCCCAAGACACCAATGTGACCACTACAAATCCCAAGAGGCATCCCTGGGTTCACAAGTGGTGCCATATAACCTCTCCTTTTTCTTTACAAAGTACGCAAGGACCTGCCATGTTTCTGCATGACATGCTAAATACTCCAGTGGCTTTACCATACTGCTCACAGAGAAGTAGAAAACACAAGAATATCTGAGCTGTCAGTCTCTAAAGTGGGGAAAAAACATCCAAATGGGGTTAAGCACAAATGAACCTGTGAATTCCCATCCTCAAGTATGCCACCTTTATCACTGCCCCTCTTGTAGTTATTAGTTAACAGCCACAGACTCTTATCTGTGTGGATCAGCCTCCAAAACAGAGCTTTAATTTTACATTTTACTGGCACATTTCCCAGATTGGGACATTCTTGCATGTGAAGCAGCTGTATAGGAATCCATCTCCTCCTCAGCACACAGCTCCTTCACTCAGTTTCTCACTGCCAGCCTTCTGGAGGTCATCCCCTCTTCTTTTAAGATCGATCTTGCATAGCTTGTACCACATTTTGAAGTACAGGCCCATGGTGAAAGACGGACTTGAATTCATACGCTTTTTCTATAGCTGCATATTATTAACAGAACTAGTAATCCAGAACAGTCAGCTACTGACGAGCTGAGAAGGGGGAATAAAGCAGCACATTCAAGGCTCTGAGCTCCCCTCCAAATAGCCACGAAAGACCCAAGCTGACTGTTTTTCCCGACATGAATTCCCTTACCAAGGTCCTCGGCCATGCCAACCATTTCAAGTCACTTTATGAAGTACCAGTTGGCTATGCAGCTCACGCTGGCAGCCAATGCAAACACTGAAACATCCCACAAAATAAGAGAGAGAACCAGTTTGCTCAGAGGACCACTGTCCACAGACATACTAACCCCATGCTCGACTGGGAAAACTGCTTTTGCCGCGACAGTTGCCACAACACTGGCTTAATTTCCCCCACTCCAAAGCATGACACTCCCATGGGTGAAGCTGTCCTCCATCTGCAGCAGAGCAGCATCCTGGCATGGTGAAGGCTGGTGGCAGGGCAAGACCTGACGACCTGCCTCCCTTGATGCAAGGCCAGGGCTCTTCTCTGACAACCACAGAGCAGTGCTGAATGCAGCCTGCACAGCTGGAGACAAGCTGGAGCAGTCACAAATTCAAACTTAGTAAAAATTACAGGGCATGGATGATGCAGGATTTGAGCAGCATGGGCTGCAACTAGGACTTGTTTAAATCATTGTCAATTACACCACTACAGTCGATAGCCATGAATTCACCAGAAGAGAAGTATGAAGCATTTTCTCTGAGTTTTGAATTCTGAAGACACTGAGGAAGGCCAGGACTACAAGAAAGACACCTGAAAGCACCACCGGTTTTGCTGCAGCTTTCTGAAGAAACTTGGAGCACAAGCTTCAAAATCACGAGACTTAAACCCATTTTACAGCAGGGCGGGCTGAGAGTTCCCAGTGGTTTCAAAGATTTGCTCAAGACCAGCAACTGACATGACAAACAGCACTGGGATGCCACAACACAAACTTCCTGGTGTCATTCTGCTTGCAGACAGGCTGGAGACTGGGAAATTCCTGTTTGCCAACCTGAAACTCCTCCTGTCACTTCAAATGGATGTGAGATGCGCTCACACTGTCACTCTTACATGGTTCATTGGCAAAACACGTCATCAAAACCTGCCATGATCTACTTCGTGACAGACACATTTCAGAGGGAGAAGAGGAAAAGGACATCTGAAATAATCCCTTAAAATTGTCTTGGTGGCCTCTAGTGAAGGTGGAAAATGCTGCTGACTTTACAGGATTTGACACAAAATTCCACATTATGATCAGTCAGGAGCGTTTGCCCTTTGTTGATCTTGGAGTAGGAAGCTAGTATGGATCAGCACAAGCCTCTGCAAACTGGGCATTATTTGGCACAACTTCTCTACGTTAAGTGTTGAGTAAGGACTCAACCCAGCAGGATGCTGACAACATAAAGCTCCCATAGAGCCTAAAAGCCTCTGAAACAGTACAGCATGCCACAGAGCCAAGGCAGCCACTTACTGCAGCTAAAAGAGTATGTGACTTGCATTTTTTAAATATATTAAAAATAATTCCCTTAAACTGGGAAGTTCTAATTTTTGCTGCATTTGGCTCCCTGCATTCATCTCAGATTCACAGTTTAAGGGTAGAAAGGAGAATTAGGTCAACCTGGCTGATCCCCTATATGTCACATGCCCTTACCTTTACCCTACAAACAGGAAAAAATCTCCATCTGAGCCTAGCAAGGGGAAGAGAAGCCAACACTTCAGAGTACATTTCAATTGTTAAATCCCCGTCACGGACAAAGAGTATGTGAACCTCTCGGTCTGGGCAGCAGTTCTTTCAAAGAGCCCTGCAATCCGGTGAGAAAGGCTGAAATACCCAGCATGTTGGGACACTGCTTTGAGCAAATGGAAAGAATTGCTTCCCAGGTTAATGGCTGTAACAAACCTCACCATCTTTGGTCAGGACTGCCAGCTGCACTTTTTGCCTTTGGCTTCTTCAACATAAATATATACCTACATTTGTAAAGTTAAAACAAACAGATAAAAAACCCTCATACTAAACCAACATGCTATTCCACCAACATTTTTCTCCCCAAGGATAGAATAAGAGTACAACCAACTGGCAGATGTAAGCCTTGTTCCTTTAAGACACTACTGAAAGGTCTTCCGAAAGCAATAGTGATAAGCACTGAATAAAAACACAGAGATAGCAAAGCCCTGGATATGCACCCATGCATTATTTTCCCACCTTTCCAACAATTTTCAACATCCTTCTATGTAACTCTTCTAGTCTTCGCTACATTACTTGAAGATGCTGGCACCAGAAAGCCATGCTGATGTAAGACTGAGTCTGAAGTAAATGTAAAGAGTTACAGGCACAAAGCTACCTCCTCACCCCTATTATTCATGACTTCTCCAGTTACGTGTCCAAATCATAGTTATCTTTCCCAGCTAGGCCCTGACACAGAAACTCCCCAGAGCTGCCTGCCCATTCTGATCCCCACATTCTCTCACACAGGACTGGTTGGGACACAACCCCCCTTTGCAGATCATGTTCGGGGCATGCCTTTCCAGGTTTATAACTCTCCATTTGTCTGCATGAAAATTATTTTGTTTCAATGGTTCCATTTACCAAACAAACTGTGTTACTTCGTTCCACCCTATGAATAGCTACAATTCACCAAACTTGTTTCATCTACACATTTGGCCAATGGTGAGTCATGCTTTCTTCTGCATCACTGAGTAAGCGTCAGGCAGAATTGGCTTCTCTCTTCCCCTCATTTGAAGGGAAGGGTCATCGAGTCTACTTCTTTGAAAACACAGTCTCCACATATCATGTTGCGGAGAGTCTTCTGTAAAATGATCGAGCTCTAGCTTAAAATAGCTGAATTATTTGCTCCCCGTGTCTAAGGCAGCAGTGCCAGAGCCTTGATCTTCTGACACTGAAAAAAACATTTTCTACGTTCATCTTGAAGTTAATCTACAAACAGTTGATTTATTAGCATGCTAATACTGTCCTTTAGCTTAGAGTATCCTTCATCCTCCTTACTGTTTATACTGACACTTCAGTTTATTTATTGGATGCTGACTCTATCAATCACTACCTTCACTTCCTAAGCCACTTGTATTTTATTGATATTCTTTGGCATTAGATATTAATTGGATTCTCATGCACTGAGTCAACTGCCTTATATACCTAAGTATATCATGTCTATGAATCTTTCTTTAAACCAACTGTAAGCATGTCAAAGAACAAAATCAGACCTGTTTGAGGAGTACAAGACACTCTGCATGACATCAAGTTTCAAACATGAATTACTTTTTATTTACCCAGGATTGGTGTCATGCTACCCAACCTATCATTTCCTGAGCCATCCACTTAGCAATTTTCAGAACCATCTCAAAACAATCACTCTTCCAGTCTCTTGGATTAGCTGTGATCCACCCAGATTGATTAAAAATGAACATCAGCAAGCTAGAGACCTCCTCCCGTTTACCCAGTACCCACTCTGCTTCAAGAGAACATGCTTTTTCCTAAGCAGAGCTGCCAGCAAGACTTCGCTTACCCACAGGACTCATGCTACGCAACTCCCACGTGGGTCCCTGGATACCTACTTATAGGGCTCAACTTTTGGATTATCAATTTTGCCTTTCCTTTCTGCTGGCCCAGATGGCAACCTCCATGGCAAACAAGCACACACAGCTCCACAAAGGTAAGTTATGTTTGGGTCTCAAAAAGTTAGGTTTTTCATCACACAGATAGTTCTATAGAAAGCAGAGATGTGAATTTACTTACTAAATGACCTGCTCTTACCCATGGGGAAACAAAAAGCTGCAGTGAGGAAGCACTTGGTAGGCACGCAGCAGGCAGGGTCACCACAGCACTCCTGCTCTTCTGCCGTGCTGAGAAAAAACACTGGAGTGCCTTTAATGTTTTATAAGGCACATGCAGGAAATCCAAGACTCCCCAGTTGAGTCCTGCCAGCCTCACCGTGTGCCCGGTGCCCTGCCACATAGCACTCAGCACCCACCTGTGCCCACCACCGCCGCCGCCCAGCTGCCCACCATGAGCTCATGTGCATCCAGAGGACCCCTGCACTTGTGTAGGCTGGCCAGCCTAAAAATTTCTGTGGGTGAGCAACACCAGTGATTCACGTACTTGAACGCTGACAGAGGTAAAAAGGGAAAGGGAAAGGAAGGTGTGGGGGTGGGTAGGAAGCAAACCCCAGACACTACTTTCTAAATAGCAGATGTGGCTATTCTGGCCAGCAAACCTCCACTTTAATTTCTAACCCACAGAAATGGGAAATGATTCATGAAAAATCAACAGGATAAAATTAGCTGGAAGGCAGAGAGATAATTCATACAACCAACCGTCATGGGCTGAAGTGCCAGCACTACCAGCGCTGCCTGGCATTTCAGCCTCCGGTGCCCTTCAGTGACTGGCACCCAGCCAGCAATCAGCTCCACAGATATTTCCTTAGTGTCTAAATTAGCCCCTCTAGAGAGCACATCCATCTTTTAACAAGACGGCCTTTCACTCAATGCTCTTCTAGAAGTTACAGCCTTTCCTTTTTTTAAAAAAAAAACCCAAAGATTACCTGCAGTACTCTTGTCTCCTTCCACTGGTGAATGTTAGTGGTGTCAGAGGACACAACAGGATGGACTGACAGGATGGACAGGCTTGCACACACATCTGTAATCCATGGCCAAGCTACACACAAAATTGAAACTGCCCCACCAAGTCAGAAAGCTCAGTGCATTTCACCAGAGCAACCTTCCCCTGCACAAAGCCAACAAAGCACTCAACAGAGACAACCAAGTGCTGGTCTGCCTTTATAAACATGGTGTTTTTTTCTAAGACTGACCTTAAATTTTATAACATAAAAAGCACAAACAACAAAACACAATTTTGCCCTTGATACAGCCACATGACAGAAAGTTTCTTACGCATACTTCCAAATCACAACCCAAAGCCCTTTATCCCAAAGGCAGATGAGAAATCCCCACCTCTTCAAAAGACCTCTGGACTCTGATTATTGAGCAGTGCCCCTTCCCACCACCCAACTCAAAGGCTTCAGGAATATAATGTCAAATTGTAAAGCCTCAGCAGCACCAATACCTCTAGGCAGGCAGTCTCAGCTGCATGCGGATCTCCATTCAATTGGGACTTGTGGGTACAGATCCAAAATGAAGATAAAATCCTGCTTCAGTACCATTTGTCCAGTTGGCATCTGTTCATTGCTGTTGAAGGATGGTACATAATGGTTCCTCGTAATTTTTCATTTTTGTAAATTTTTTTGGGGTATTTTTTGTTACAGTGGTTTCACTGTACTTGGGCTTCAGGACACTCAAGCAGCTTCTTTCTTCTTACTTGTTCAGTAAAAAGGGAAAGAATACTTGGGAGGGATATGAGATGGTAGGAGCAAATTGTATTTTCATTTGTTCCTAAAATTCTAATAAACTAGCTCAGTCCTTTAAAAGCACAAACACACACACCAGGCCGAACTAGAACAAATCAACTGTTCCACAAAATGCAGAGGAAGCAAAAAGAACAGCCATATTTATTTCTCCTCATTTGTACCCTCTTGCAGTCCATTATGGAGATAAGATCTCACAGTACAACAGGACATTATTCAGGGCTGGGAAATCTGTCTGCGGGTTAGGGGCTCATGTTACACACTTGGATGAGTGCTGGCTGAGCATGGGTCATACCGACCCCCTTTTCCTTGGGGCAGGCAGCAGTCCAGATACTCCTAATGTCAGATCTGCCAAGAAATCAGATATCCGTGTGCTGAATTCACCACCACCACCATTTGATCTGCACATTCCCTTCCATAAAGGGAGAGGGGTGTTCAGACCCTGTATATCCTAACACAGTGAACTACGAAAAAAATTTCCAGAAGAGGCCAAGCACTTCTGGCCCATTCCTTCAATCCCCACTCCTCAAGTGTGTCTTCTGCACAAAGGTATTGGGTTGCACAGAAATACCTGGTTCTCCTACCCTACGCACATTTTAAAAACACTTACTAGCAGAAGCATGGAAAGCCCAAGAACTCATGCGATTCTAGTCCAAAACCAAGGAGCACGTCACAGTGACTTCACGTATCCAGGTCACTGAGAGCCTACAGAAGTTCACCAGCTACCCTAAGAGAATTCAAAAGCAGCATTTCAACACCTGACTACAGAACGAGACCTAGCTAAAAAAAAACCCACCACCAAACCACCAACCAACAACCAGTTAAGTCTGTCAGACCTAAAGAGGATATGTTAGCATCTGATTTAGTTGGTGCTAGCTCTCAACACGTCTAGGACATACAGTAAGGGGATCCATCTTTCTGGAGGTACTGCCTTTGCAACAGCAATGCAGCGTTAGCTAGTAGGATTCTGCACTGAGGGTCACGTACCAGTGCACCTTCACTACATGATTTGGGAAAAATTTCTTAAGGAGCAAAGCAACGTACACATATACCATACATAAATTCTCTTCCCAATCACAAAGCGAAAAGAAATTCAGTAATTAAAAAGCTTCTGTTCTTCAAAAGCCAATTGATCTCACTTGAGCTCAAAAAAGATAGTCTGCATGCATAGGTGTGCACACATGACAACTCTAGAACATATTTTATTGTTCACAAAAGTATGTTCATGTGTCACCAGTATTGATTTTTTCTTCAGCAGTTTCCAAATGTTTTAATTTCCTCTGAAGGGATAAAAGGACTAGTCTCCACAAACTGGCATATTTAACATTCACATTAGCCTTTCCAAGTAAAAGGTCTCAAATTTAAAAAAAGCAGCAGACCACATGAAATATTCCAGCAGCCTCAGAGCAAAAGAAAAAAAAAACCCAAACAAACAAAAAGCACCAAACAACGAAAAAGGCTAAATTCCCTGATATACACAATGAGGAATTTAAGGTTTATCCAAATGAAGGGTGTGAAGAAGAACATGCTAGGGGTGGAAAGGTAACCTCAGTCAAACTTATGACATCTTTCAAGGAAGATGCTATGTACACTTATACTGCTCAGCTGTTCTGAGTCTGAAGTTGAAGGACCACATTTAACTCCACTCAGCATATTATGACACAGTTTGTATGATACAACTTCAAAATAAAACTTAATTGTACTGAAAAGGAATGTACTGGACAACATTTCATGTTTGTTATTAGCGTGGAAACAGCTGATGTCCCTGACCAACATTAGCTCCAATTACCGGCCCTCAACACTCTGAAACACCCTGAAGGGGTGTCTGCAGGGGACCAGATGAGCTGCGTGCCCACGGTGGCCTGATCCACACTCAGGAGCCTGGAACCAGTGTGCTGCAGTATGCAAGGATGACCTGGCTCAGGGACCAGCAAAGGATGCTCAGTGCATTGGCTCCCCACTGCACAAGGCACGAGCACCACCGGTTCTCAGGGCTAGCTAATTAAAGCAATTCTAGAGCTGCCACATGAGATAATCCCTCACATCACCTCCCATACACTTTCACCACTCTATCCTCATATGTCACCCCCAGTACTCATGGTCAAGCTTCCACTGGCAAAAGCCATCCACCAGCTGACGGCAGCACAGGCAGCCCTGCTGAGCCACCGGCAGTGCCAGCAGCAGCAGGGCTCGACACCCACATTGACTTTGGAACAGCAGCCCCTCCTCCAAGAGGAGTCACTACAGTTGAAGGAAAACTGGCCTTGGAAGAAAGCCTAAGTTTAAGGAGGAGAAAAGAAAGGGAGCAGAGAAACGAATCCATTTATCAGAGTGTGCTCAAATTGGACAACTTTGCTTATGATACCCTTCTGATGGGCCCCTTATTGATGGCTGTCCGTGACCAAGGGACTGCACTGAAGCGGTCTTCTGCAGTATGCATTACTGATCTCTCTCAGGAGGCTGCCAGTTTCTGCAGCTTAAACCTTAAATTATACATATAATGTTTTTACCTTCTGACTGCAGAGAAACAGTTCAGTCTGAAACGCCAGAGTACTACCTCCCTGCGCTGCAGAGAGAGGCCTTTGAACAGCTCCCAAGGATACAAGCCATCCACACAAACGGACCACTAAGCACAACAGCAAACCTTGAAGTGTCAATATTTTTAATTGCTTGACAGTCTCTCAGCAGAAACACAGGTTCTTGCATTTATGTGCAAAGTCTGGGATGGAAGGAGGAAAAACGCCATAGCACCACCCTCACTGAGTCTAGCCGAAGTCCAAAGCCTATACGGTGAGGACAGTGACTAGACCTTGGAAAACCCACATTGTAAACGTGATTCTAGATGCCAAGTCAAAATTTACCACATTCATTTCTGCTTTTTTTCCCTACTTGCTCTCAATCCTCCCGTCTTTTCTATTAGTGCCTATCACATAGCAGTTATTAAAAAAAAAAATTCTCTAGCATGGGATGCTTGTGTTGCCCTCTTCACCAGGTTTCTTCTCCACTGACCTTGGCTGCTCCCACCTTACAATGAAGCCACAGGACTGCCTTGCATTTTCCATCACTCTTTGTTTGACCTTTCACCTGCAAACTTCCGCCCTTTCTGAAGCAGTTTTCCCTCACCTTGTTTCTAAAGATGCCATGCAAGGTGACACAAACCTGCCTTTCAACTTGTCCTCTCTGCTTTTTCTTTAGGAGGTTAGACTTGCTACTGGAATCCACTTGCACAGGCAAGTTTAACTAGCAAGGATTCCTGAAAAGCAAGATTTCACTACGCAGCTTTAGAAGGACCACTGCTCTAGAGGCTTTATTTAAAAACACCTTCAGCAGCAGAGAAGAGGTCACAGAGAGAACAGAAAAGCCTGTGAAATTAAAGCCTTCTTTACTTCACTGTTGCAGAGGTCAGTGCAAGAGGATGCACCAGAACAGTCTGCAGCTGCACAGCTCTGGTCCAAGAAACTTCACCCTCTACCACAGGGCTTCAGGTAGAAGCGCTGTACAGAAGCGCTTGCGATGAAATACACCACAAGCATGACAGGGGGCAAGATGCCGAGTAGCAAAGCTAGCATCCCACGGCAGGGCTGCCCAGCGGCAGGCTGGGAGGACTGCTGCCCTTTGGCCAACCCTCCTCCACCAGCGATGCCTGTGTCTCAAGCAGCTCTCAACCCTGGAGCCCAAAGGACCTGTGCTCAGGTGAGAGCCCAAATCAGAGAACTCAATGCTGATGCAAGAAGATGCATCAAGAGTACCCAGATACATGTCCAAGTGACTCCAGATTTCTTAAAAGGCCACAAAACTGCAATCCAATCTGCGGAATAAAACCGATGTTTGCTTGCTTTGGCTTTCTTAGGAAAACCGGTTGTTCATGGTTTGAGGCCACACCTCAAATACTGCGTTCAGTTTAGGGGCCCTCACTTCAAGACACTGAGGTGCTGGAGTGTGTCCAGAGAAGGGCAAGGAAGCTGGTGACGGGTCTAGAGCACAAGCCTGATGAGGATTGGCTAAGGGAACTGGGATTGTTTTGCCTGGAGAAAAGGCAGCACAGGGGAGACCTTTTGGCACAGGGGAGACCATATCGCTCTCTACAGCTCCCTGACAGGAGGCTGTAGGCAGATGGGGGCAGGTCTCTTCTCCCAGATAAGAAGTGACAGGACAAGAGGAAACGGCCTCAAGTCGCACCACAGGAGGATGAGACTGGTTATTAGGAAAACATTTTTCACTGAAAGGGTGGTCAAGCATTGGAACAGGCTGCCCAGGGCGGTAGTAGAATCACCCTCTCTGGAAGTGTTAAAAAACCACATAGATGTGGTACTTAGGGACATGGTTTAGTGGCGGACTTGGCAGTCCTAGGTTAATGGTTGGACTTGATGATCTGAAAGGTCTTTTCCAACCTAAACTATTCTATGATTCACAGGTCTCAGAAACACATTCACAGTGCAAAGTAGGCATCAAAAGTTCCCACCTGTACTCATGCCACTGGGAACAAGACTTATTGCTTCTTACATCTACCTGGCCTCGTATCTTCAGATCAAGTTTTAGCAGGTTATTTCTTCCTTCTGAGGGTCCCCCAGTCAATCTACGGTATTACTATTTGATTGTCAAACACACAAAAAAAAAACCCCCAACAACGTATTTTGTCTTTGGGACTATGCTTAGTTTTTCCATGTAAATTTTCATACACAAGCCAACAACACTGGATTGGCAATAACAATTTTAAATATGCTACTCCAAAATGTCATGAACATTAGGCAGTATTTTAAGAGCTCTGGAAATGGTTAGTAGCATATATAGCCAAACCAGCAAGAGAGAGGCCCTGCTAACAGCAACATTAAGAACAGAAATGTAAAAGCACATACTTCTCTTGCATAAAAGGACACAGGGAAAGGGGAGGACATGACTCAAAAACCCACGACTTTGCTTGGGAATTAACCCACATGAGACAGAAGTTACAAAAGGAAAAAAGAATATTAAAAAAAGATATCAGAAGGATAAAGCATACATGGTACTCCTTATTAAAAAACCAAAGACCTCTCTTGCCTGGACTTGTCGTTTTTCTCCTCAATATACATACTTTACTCTGATTCCTGACTCAGGGCAGCACCTTCCACTCACTGCAATACTTGTGGCCCCCCGATTGCAAAGATCCTGCATCAGAGCAGCCCTCCCGCTTCAGGGTCCTCTTGCAGTGTTCATGGACACACAACCTTACCCACGTCCTACACACTTCGAGCAGGTCCATTGCTTTCCAGCAAGAAATATGAGCGAACAACCTGCCCCCACACCATCCCAGTAAGACTGACTGACCTTGCCTCAATACATCAAAAGTAAGGTTTCAGACAAATCTTTGCTTTTGTCCTCATTATTTAATATCAGGTATTACCCTCACAATAATCCTCCCCCTTAAATTGTCAAAAAAGCGGAAGTAACTGCTACCAGCAATCAGTAAGGCTCACAGTGACAGAGTCCCCCATAAACTGCCACAGAAAGCACGGTGCTGCATGCATGGTCCACAAAGATGCTAGAGGAGCAACAGGCTGCTCTGCTGAAACCAGCAAGTTCCGCACTAAAGCCAGCACTGAGCTGGGAGCTGCAGGTCCTCCCTCACGTCCCACGGACAGCCAGAAGGAGCAGCAGCTTTTGACACAACTCCCAGGCAGGAGGGAACAGCAGCTTCCCCTGGTCCTGCTGCTCCGCAGTGCAATGGGATCAGTCAACTCAGCATGTAGCCAAGAGCCAGGACAACCTTCAGCATCTCCTGCAGTGACCTTGAACCCTCCTGGGTGAGTGGTTCAGCTAACCAGCCTTTCCTCTGCTAGCACAGTCCTTCCGCCGCTACGCCAACAGCCCCCACACTTGAACCCTTTGCAGACTGCACGTGATTCAAGAGCCCTGCGTCGCTCAGCCCCGTGCTAAACTATTATTTCTAGAGCAGAAGCACCTTTGGTCGAAGCACCCCTTGCAAGAAGCAAGCGCACATCACCTGAATACTTTCTGATTGCAACTTGCACTTGAAAACAAAAAACACACTGTCCCCATCAGGGATGCACAGCTATCTGTTGTGGGGTTTATACACAATACATTAGAAAGTTAAAAGAGTCATTTCCCTTTCCACCTCCATTGCTTATAACCTCGGTGATTGCACAAACAGAAACTTGGGGAACAAGAAGCCCAACCCAGGCATCGTGCTCAAGCTTTGCCAGTCTCATGGGGAACACACCTTGCTGGCAGCACCGGATCCAGGGGGCTGCTGGATATTTGGGGCGAGGGCTCCTTCGCTGCTCAACAAAATGCCACACACACCTGCAGCGCTGGAAAACAGCCCTTTCTTACGGTCAGGTCAGTATTTTTTTTTAAGCTGGTTCTGCCAGTTCTCCTCCCATTAAGGAGAAGCATTAATCACTGGAAAAAGAGGAAGCAACAGGGAGCCAACAGTTTTGCCCACAGGCCAACTTTTTTTTTTTCAGTGATCTGAAACGGGACGCTAGAGGCATCTTCCTTTTCCCTTTGGAATACACCAAGGGATACAGGAACGAGGTTTTAAAAATATAATCTATATCTATAAAACTCACGCTGTTCTGGAGCGTTTGCAAAGAATCCAGAAAGATTCAAGAACTTAAAAAAAAACAACACCAAAACATTCGGAATGAAGGCAAAAGAAATGTGCATTTGGTGAAGTTTTTCCACGCGAGTCAACAAAGTACGCTGGCCCCGCGGCGCACGGGCAACTCATCCGCTGCACTCTGCGGCGGACCCGGGAGGCGCCACAGGCACGGTGCCTGCAAGCCGGGTGCAGCTGCCGCGGGGCTCCCGCCGCCCCCCGCTCCGCTCCGCCGGGGAGCCCCGCGGCGATGTGCCCGTGCCCGTGTCCCGGCCCCGCCGCAGAAGCGCCGCGACCCGCCGGTACCGCATCCCGCGGGCTCCCGCCGCCGCCGCCCCCGGGGAGCGCCCCGCGCCGCCCCGCCCCCGCGTTCCAATGTGGCGCGCGCCCGCCCGCCCCCGCCGCCGATTGGCCGCCGGCCGCGTCACTCGCCGGCCACGCTAACGGCCGCGGCGGGGGGGGCACGACGAGGGGAAGGGCGGCCACAGCCGCGGCGCGGGCGGGAGCGGCGCGGCGGGGAGCGGCGGGGCCGGGCCGAGCCGAGCCGAGCCGAGCCCGGCGCCGCCCGCCCCGTAGGGGAAAGCGGGGAGGGGGGGGGCCGCTACCTGTGCCCGCGGGTCGTCGCCGCCGCCGCCCCGCCCGCTGCCGGCACCCCTCAGCCGGACCTCCCCCCGCGCCGCGTCCGCCTGGCTGGGCCGTGTCCCCCCCTCCCTGCGCTCCGCAGCCATTTTCGTGGCCACCTTGGCTACCAGCGGGGCTGACTCACCTCGGCGCTGCGGGCGCGGGGGGCCCGCCTCGGCGTCGGGGGCCCCACTCCGCCCGGGGAGCGGGGAGGGGAGAGCCCGGCTGGCTGCGCCCTCCCTCCCCGCCGGCCCCGCTGGCTAGTCCCAGGCGAGGACGGGTCCCGGGGCCGGGCCGGGCTCGGCGGAGGCGGCGGCGGCTCCCTCCCTCCCGGCCGTGACCACCATCTTATTAGCACAGGAAATGACATGGAGAACGGAAGAGAGGGGCGTTCGGGGGCCGAGCCCGGGGACCCCCCGAACCGGGGGGAGGCGCCGCCGGCCCGCCCGGCCCGGCCCGGCCCGCCAGGGCTCTCCCGGGGCCGCGGCACTCCTGCCTGCCCTGCAAATACCCGAGGTAGAAAGAGAGGAGGCGGGGGAAAAATAATAAAAAGCAAAGCCAAAAAGCCGCACAAAGCAGGGGGGGGCAGAAAAAAGCCAGAAGGAGCCGAGCGAACCCAAACCGCCCCCGGTTCCCACCTCCTGCTCCGGAGTCTGCGAGTTCCGCGCGGAGCCGGCGGCGATCTGCGGCCGGGCAGGGGCTCGCGGGGGGGGGGGGCGGCTCTTAAGGACAAAAACCGCCCGGGATGCCCTCGGCCATAGCGCGGGGGGAGCCGGCGGCCGGAGGGGCTCGGCCCCGCGGAGCCGCTGGGCTCCCCACGGGCGCTGGCGCGGCCACCACCTGCCGCCGCCCGACAGCCGCCGCGGCGCCCCGCGGAGAGGGACCCGGCCGCACCCTCGGGGCCGCCCGCCTGTGGGGGACGGCGGAGAGCCGTGCCCCCCGGCCGGGGACGTGCCCCGGGGCTCCTTCACCGGCCGAGGCCACCGCCTGAGTGGCCCCGGGGCGGGCCCCTCTCCCGGCGGCGGGACCGCCGGTGCGCGCCTCCCGCCGCCCGTGTGCAGCCCCATGCCCTTCTGCGAGCAGAAAGTGAATGTGGAGGCGCGGTGTTTCCCTGGCTCTCCGGGCTCGATCGTATTTCAGATTACCCCCTAAAAAAGCAACCCACCCAGCAGCGACCAGAACAACAACAACAAACCCTACCCTCGAGCGCTGTGCAGAAATTACGGGAGACATGACGGATGGCAAAAAGTAGGCATAATTTAATAAACGGGGGAAGCATGTCTCACCAATAAAACAAATTCTAAATAAAACCATCTGCAAGCATTAAATTTGAAACAATGCAAACTGTTCAGCTGCTTTGCCAAAAGAGGCACAGCAGGGGGTAAAGAGAGGGATGGATAAATGGCCATAATTTTCCAGTTCCTTTAGTTGACAATGGGCTTGTATGCAAACAGGGCTGCAGTGACAATGTGCATGCTTGGACACTTGGAACACTTCCCTTCTTCTGTGGCCCTAGAAATACCCTTTTCTGCAGCCCAAAGAAATACAATTCTTTCCTAATACCCTCCACCCTGAGGTGCCTGCTATAAAAGAAAAATTGGCGAGGACACCAGTGAAAAAGGATGCAGCCCAAGCAAAACTGAGGCCCGCTTCTCCCATCCTTGAGCTGCTTCTGCCATCCTTGAGCTGCTTCTGCTGCCGTCACTGAGAGCTGGGGGGGGGGGGGGGGCAGTACTTCAGGATCAGGTCTCGATGCATCACTTAAGTCAGCAAAAGATAATTTGTCTGGCAAAACAACGAGGAAGCTAATCAACTCGAGTTCAAAACAAGCTTGCTTTGCAAAGGCAGCCAGTGTGGCACCAATGATTATTCGGAAGTTCAAATGAGTACCATTCCCCAGATCCCAGCTGTTTTGTGCTTTTTGTTCCCCATTTCTAATCTCTGGGGAGAGGATTCCTACTCAGAGTGTAAGCATGCTGTGTAATTTTACCCCTTCCAGTAACTGCAGAGATAGATGGACTTTGAGGCACTTGCACTTGCCTGGGAAAGACATACCATAAGCTGTCAGCACCTTCAGACTCCTCAGAAATATTAGAGATCCTAATAGAGCTGCCCTACTTTGCAGTTTCTGTCTGTGTGCTGAAATGTGTGAGAACACTGAACTGGCAGCAAGTACAACAATGGGCTTGTAAGTATGATTGATGAATGAACCAAGAGAAAAAATAGTAATTAAAAAAACAATAAAAATCATGGAAGTAACACAAATGCACAGTGATTGCCGTGCTAATTTGGAGTAATAGTTTTGTTGTAGCTGTTGTAGTCTAAGGTTGTAAGAGCAGGCTCAAAGGGAGGCATAAAGCTTTTATTTATAAAAAAATTAAATATGTAAGTGCAATATAAATAACAGCTATTATGTCTTCTTGCAGTCACAGGCATGCTAATTTATCGTGAGGGAGTTGCCTTGTCTTAATGTGTGCCTGCTATCTCTATACATTTAATAGTCAGGTGTATGTTTGTGTGGCAAGATTTTGGTACCGGGGGGCGGGGGGGGGGGGGGGCAGGCTTCAACGGGGGCTTCTGTGAGAAGTTGCTGGAAGCTTCCCCCATGTCCAATAGATCAAATACCAGCTGGCCCCAAGACAGACCCGCCACTGGCCGAGGCCGAGCTCATCGGTGACAGTGGCAGCACCTCTGGGAAAATGTATTTAAGGAGGGGGAAAAAACCCTGCACAACGGCAATTGCAGCAGGAGAGAGGAGTGAGAATATGTGAGAGCAACAGGTCTACAGAGACCCGGGTCAATGCAGGAGGAGGGCAGGAGGCGCTCCAGGCACCAGAGCAGATTCCCCTGCAGCCCACGGCGAAGCCCACGGTGAGACAGGCTGTGCCCTCAGCAGCCCACGGAGGGTAATGGTGGAGCAGGTCTCCCCCTGCAGCCCCTGGAGGACCCCACACCAGAGCAGGTGGGTGCCCAAAGGAGGCTGTGACCCCTTGGGAAGCCCATGCTGGAGCAGGCTCCTGGCAGGACCTGTGGCCCCATGGAGAGGAGCCCAGGCTGGGGCAGGTTTGCTGGCCGGGCTTGTGACCCCATGGGGGACCCAGGCTGGGGCAGCCTGTGCCTGAGGGGCTGTGCCCCATGGGAGGGACCCACACTTGAGCAGTTCGTGAAGAACTGAAGCCTGTGGGGAGAACTCATGTTGGAGAAGTTCATGGAGAACTGTCCCTGTGGGAGGGACCCTGTGCTGGAGCAGGGGAAGAGTGTGAGGAGTCCTCTCCCTGAGGGGGAAGGAGCAGCAGAGACCCCAACCCCCATTCCCCATCCCCCTGTGCCACTGTCGGGGAGAAGGTAGAGAATTCATGAGTGAAGTTGAGCCTAGGAAGAAGGGAGGGGTGGGGTAAGGTGTTTTAAGATTTGCTTTTTATTTCTCATTATCCTACTCTGATTTGATTGGTAACAATTTCCCCAAGTCAAATCTGCTTTCCCCACTTCGGTAATTGCCGAGTGATCTCTGCCTGTCCTTATCTCGACCCACCAGCCTTTCATTATGTTTTCTCTCCCCTGTCCAGCTGAGGAGGGGAGCGATAGAGCGGCTGTGGTGGTGCCTGGCATCCAGCCAGGGTCACGCCACCACATCAGGCAATGAAATCCCCGTGAAGAAGATTTTGTCTTTTCTGTCTAGAAGCCATTTACAGAAGGAACACAGTGCAAATTTGCACTCTCCCTTTGCAAAATCTTACCTTTGGGGCTTGGAAAGGCTCCCCCTTCCTCAGCAAATCTCCTCTTCACTTATTAAGAAGACTTAGGTTGTATTTTTTTATAATGAGTGCTTCAGCTCCATCACCACAGCAATTCCCCTCTGTCTCCTGGGCTCTTGGGAAAAACTTTACAAACGGCAGCATCAGTTAGGAATGAGGTAATTAGGTGCCAGCTTTCTGGTGTTAGACTGTTAAATCTGTTCCTGCATGAAATGCTTGATATTCTCCTGGAGATGCAAAAGGGTTCTTCTACTGATGCTGAGTTTTTAGTCAATGGTATAAAAAATAATGCGCACAAAAGTGTGTAAACCAGAATCCAGCTTGTCAACAACTACCCTTAAAAGGTCTTCAGAGCTCAAGATGCTGGGAGTCAGGCGGTACCTCCATCAGCTGCAAAGCCTGGATGTATTTTGCACGAGCAAGTCTTTCCCTAAAAATGCTGGGTGGCTCAGACAGAACACTGCAAATAGGGGGTGAAGTCAGGAAGTGTGGGGGGGGTGGGCTGCGTGCCCTGAGGATGCCTGGTTGTTTTCAACAAGGTGCCCAAGGAAAGGTAGAAAAGCATTCGGGTTCTTCTGCAAGTCACTGTGCATGGCAGCTGTCATGTTACTGAATATTCTCTCGTTTAAGATTTCAACATCCTACATAACTACATCAGTACCAAGAGGCTGGTGTCTGCTTCCCAGGCTTTGAGGAATGAGTTGCGTGGGGCAGACTGCCTTTTCCTCCAGGAAAGGTTGCTCAGTTGCAAGCAGAAAGGAAAGTCCTACTGCCATTACCCAAACAACACCTTTCCTGCACAGGGAAAAGATTCAAATCTGCAGGTTCACTGTGCTGATGCTCTCAATCAGTGTGTACTTAGCTGGCTTTAACAGGCTGTTAACCAGTTTTTAGTGTTAAAAACACTGGTAAGAAGCCACACCAAAATCAGGGACACTTCTCTTCCACGCTGATATGTTGTTGGATGGTGAATTGGAATACAGATTTTTCCCTGTGAGAATCTGAAAATGTCCCACAAAAGAAAAAGGAAATTACATGACTGAGAAGGAAACTCAGCCAGAAACCTATAGTCACAAATGGCTGTGGCAGGGTGGGACAGGCCCTGAAAGAGGCATGGGGGAAGAACTCTTTGAAGAGAATGTAACTGTGCAGAGCTGCAGCTTGTGTTTGTTTTTGCTGTACAATAGAAGTGGCGATGACCTTGACCCAACAGTGCTGTGTCTTTTTCCTCATCATGCTATCTGAGTCTTTCACCGTTACCAGTAGAACAATATGAATGCTTTAGCAATGCAGTGCTCTCCATGAATTTTATGGATGTCACTGGATTAAGCCTGATGGACCGCCCTCTAAGGAGGCAGATAAACATTGCTGAGTTCAGCTGGAAAGCAAGAAACTTCTGGGTGCAACTTTCTCCCCCTTCCTCTCTCCTCTGCACCCTGGCAGTTGTGCCACTGTCTGCTGAGCCCACCTTGAGAGCTAACCTGAGCCTGCTCATCCCCTGGCCAAGGCAGCTCTGATGCTAACAAGAGTGGAGGGAGAGGCACTGTTAGGGACAGTGGGGAGGGTGAGATGGTCCTGCCTGAGGTTTAGATCAGTGTACAGAGCCAGGGAGCCCTCCCTGGGAATGCTGTAGAAGTATATGGGAATTTGAGGGTATAGTTTGATGATAAAAGATGCTGAGATGCAGCAGGTAGGTAGAGCCACTTTAGCAGGCACAGTCCCTTAGGCTAGTACTGCTGCCCTCTCTGAGCTGGCTGGCTAACCCAGCAAAGAATTAGCCAGGCAATAGCCAGTACCAGCAAAAGGCGGTGGTGGGACCGTGCTGTTGGGGGGCACAGAGGAAAGCCTAACCACTCCCATGGCAACAACGAGCCACTGGGTCAGCCTCTGCATCTTGCGCCTCCAAGATAGTGCTGGCTTTAGGGTTTCCTGCTCTGCGGTGGATGCTGCCATGGCTGCCCAGCCCCAGCCACGGTGACAAGGCTGCGTGCAGGCCATGAACTGGAGCAGAGAGCTGAACTGAGTTAAAAATAATCCACCAAAAAAAGAAGAAAGCTGCTTAGTTATCATAGTATTAGTGCATGCATGTGGATTGCCTTTTACCCAGATCGGCGCCCGTGTCTCGGGCTGTGGGGATGGCAGCAGGAATGAGCACTCAAGCCATGAGCCAGAAACTCAGAGATTAGATCACCTGCCCAAGACCAGTCCTGAAATCTTTTGGACTAGAGGAAGCACATACAAATAGTGCCTTTTTCAAACACTGGGGTTTGAGAATTTGCACTGGTATGTTTTTGATGAATAATCAGAACTCCTTTTGCATATGAAATGGCCTCTCTGTAGCTGGCCCAAGGACTGGAAAGCGAGGAATGTCTCTGCTCACAAGCACTTCAAAATTCAGTGGTTTTTTTCTAGGCATCCGTCACATGTTTTGGCAGTCCATAGGAATGTGCACTTCTGTATATCACAAGCAGCTACCCTGCCTTGAGCCAAATAACTTGTGTTTAACTATAAAGCTGGCTTTAAGAAAGACACTGAGTTCTGATCTGATGAAATAGAGAGATAAAGAATTTATCTTTCCCTTTGTCCTCACCCTCCTCATTATGAACATGGGCTTGGATTCTCTGTATTGAGGGGATACAATTCTCTGGATTTGGCTGCATTCACCTTCTAGCCACTAGTTCTTTTTATGCTTTTCTTTATACTTTGATACATTCTTGATACTTTGATACATTTTTGATATTTTCTTCTTGGGTGCTATGCTGTAGTCTAGTCAACTCAAAATATTTCTTTCTGGATAAGGTAACAAATTGATCTCTTTAAACCTCTCAAGACATTTTTGTCAGTCCTGGCATTTTTTTCCTGGTTTTCCTGTGAACCCTTGCTCAGTTTTTCAACATCCCTTTTAAAATATGGTTGCCTGAACTGCCCCTGGCAATCTAGGGTCCACCTAACCAAAAATACACACAGATATGTACAGATGTCTCCTTTACAGCTATGCTTTCAGGATCACCTTAGTATTTCTTCGTGTCATGACACTGCAAGTTCCCCATGAACTGTTACCCTTTCCAGAGCTGCTGTTACCCGGGAGATGTTTTGTCACTCCGTGGGAATGGCCTGTGCCTGCACCGCCGTGCATGGCACTGCCCGCAAAACCCCTGTCTGGGAATGGGCCCGTGCCTGTGACATCAAGCACTCTCAGATCAGATAGTGCAACACCTCCTCTTCCCTAGTTTGCTAATCTTGATGTCACCTGTGATTTTTATCAGCAGTAATTTTATATTTAACTTTCTGGTCACTGATTAAAATACAGAAAGTCTTGCCACATCACTGTCTTTGTTTGCTGGGGATTCTCCATGGACAATTTAGATTTGAGATCTGAAAGGACCCAGTTCTTAATCTAGTTAAAGGGTGTGTTATTAAAATGAACGATGCTATTCTGGATTGATTAAAATGTCATTAGTACTAAGTTACCAGGTTTCTGTAATGCTGATAATAGGCAGTTTATTTCTACTCCAGGGGTACAAACTCCTGGCATTGGCTTCTAGGCTGGAGAGAAAATAATTCTTCTTTTACACGCAGCAACGTGGGTTTCATCTATTCAGGATACACCAAATCTGAGTGTGCACCCCAGCTCTCTGAAGGCAGTTCCTTCCATGCAGCTGGCATAGCGGAGCCCTGCCTGACCTACCCGGCTGCCAACTGCCTGGGCTTAGCCCCAGCGCATGACAGCAGGTCCAGCTTGGTGCTGGGTGCCATCTGACAGCCCACTGAGCCAATGTTTGCTTCCCTCCAACTGCATCCCAATTGGTAGGACCCCAGTACCCTCTGCTGCTCTGTACCATAGGACCAGCACATCACTGAGAGCAGGGAGTACTTTCAGCTCCCTCCTGAGATCCACAGCATCGACTGTGGCATGGGGGGAGCTCCAGATGCTGCTGCATCTTTTCCTCGGGCTGTATATCCTCTCCTGGGGATATTTATCCATTCATTACTAGTTAGTTTTTTATCTATTGCAGTACCTTTTGAGGCTGAGCTTCTGAGCAGGGGACATAATTTGAGAGAGGTTGTCATTGCTCCAGCCCAACTCTTGCAGTACCTGATGTAGTTTTGTTCCACATTGACCTTTGCTGAATGCTCTACCCACTCTTCTTACAGGGAGTCGCAGCTGCTTTTGGGAAGGCTGGGGGATGCCCTTTGCTGCTTGCTTCATCATGAAAGGATGGCCCTCATCAGGCAGCTCTTACAGTTTGACTTTAAGACAGCCAGATGGAATGCCTCTTGCACACAAAATTTATTAATATTTCATTATATTTCATTTTACTGGGGGGAAGGGGGAGGGGGGGGCAGGAGCGTTGCACTTCCACAAATGCTAACACGGTATGTTACAGACAGTCTGCGCTACAGTTATCTGCTAGCCAAAGGTATCCTTAAAAGACCATTTTATTAAAATAAGTTAATTCAACTTCATGACCTGAGCAGAGAGCTCCAAAGCAAATAGTTCCAGCAGATTTTTACAGGCGGGGCCTCTGCCATTCACTGCTGCACTGGTGTATTATGTTACGAGCACTACATCATGAGAACATGATCTATAAATCTCAGGATTCTCTCTTCCAAATTAAAGACGTGTTGATCACATTTAGCTCTGATTTAAAGTTTTATTTAAAGTAACCAAATTAATCTACATAAAATAAATACTTCTGTGTGGTTTTGAAGTCCTAGAGAACAAGATTTTTGTATCAAGTAATTTGTCACCTGGGTTTTTTTGCAATTCAAACCACTGCACGTTATTCTAATGTAGCAGAGTCTGAAAATGGTTGTAACTGGAAGCTAATAATAAACAAAAATCAAAATGACTATCTAGACCTTATTGTAAGTAATGAGAAGAAAATGGGATAAACCTTTGATTTTGTCATGAATCTCAGCTGTTGATAATTGCATAATTGAAGGTAATCAAATTGCTTTGTAAAAAAAGCATTCACTTAAAGAGCAACACATTGCACTTAACTATGGTATTGAAGAACGTAAGGGGAAATAATCTTTAATTTTGCATTAAAAACAGGATCTGAAGAAAAATAGTGGTAGGGAACTACAGACTTACCAAGTCTCATGACACTTGGTATTTTCCTTAAAGCTTCTGATTACATGGGTTTCTCAACTTTCATTTTAAAAATAGTGCTTTCTTGTCCTCTGGCTAAGAGGTTGTAGAAAGCCTGAGCTTATGTACAAAGTATTTAAAAATTCCTAAGCTAGAAGTAAATAAAAGGCAACCACCTTTTTATTATTACTTTAAATGTCGTGATTTTAAAGCTAAATCTGCCTGCTCAGTGGCTCGCTCCCCCCCAAACTATGCAGGCTGCCTGCACTCCTGCCTAATGACTGTGTTTAAGTCAAGAACCACCTTTTTTTGTATTCTGTGTTTGAGTAGCACCTGGGCCATCTTACAGTTGCTATATCTTCCGTTAATACAACTAATAATAATGACTAATACAAGTAATAATGATGACTATGGTACAGGGTACTTTTAGAGCAAATCAAAATACTTTATCAAAAGCACAAACACTAACAGTGTTCAAGAAGAAGAACTTCATCAAAAAAGCCCCCCTGAGCTGAAAACAGTGTTTCCACAGGTAAGACCTGTGTGGATAAGATATTTCAAAAAACACCTTTTTTTGAAAATGAGAAAAGATTTTTTTCTGATTTCTTTACCTTATCTTTTTTAACACAAGTTTTGTCTTTCAGCGGAGCTAAAATACCATGTTTTTGCCCACTGGAAGATTTAGTTTCCCCCAAAGGCTGAATGCTATTTTCCTTTAGCTAGTAACATTGTTAATGACTGGCTTATCAAAGAAAAGGCTGTTTAGATAACAGAAAATATCAGAAGTGGGTTTAATAACTATTTCAATTTAAAAAAAAGATAAAAACAGAAGATGGAATCAGTAAAAGCTTTGCAATTCTTTTTTTTTACTGTTTCAAAATCAAAACAACTTCAACACTTCAAAAAATTTCACCGAAATGGATTTTCATGTTTTGATCCGTTTGAAGAACGTGCAGGGGAAGAAATGCTTTAAAAGTATGAGGTAGATTCAGTGGATTTTCCTACTAAGAATGTTTTTATTTTATTTTAAATTTCCACAATCAGTTTCATCCAGGGTTGTCGGAAAATCGTTTGTTTCATGTTTTTATAACTAGCCCTTCCAGCAGGAGGAAAAAGTAAGCAGAAAGGGTTTTTTTCTCCCCAATGAACTTGGTGGATATGATAGTACGTATATACATATGTACAATGTATGAACGTACATTGTGTACATTCCCTTTCCTTGTTTCCCCAGTACGGGCACCAAGGCGGTTTCCCCTGTTCCTGTGGGTCTTTCGTATTTTAGAGAAGCACTGAGCAGAGACGGCGGCAGGACGAAGCCCCTGCCCTCAGGCTCGCCAGGGGCCCGGGGCGCCCTCCCGGCGGGCCTGCGCGCCGTGCCCCGCTGCTGCCCCGGGCCGGGCACTCTGCCGCCGGGGGCCGGGGGGCGCGGGCGGAGCCCGAGGGACCCGCTGGCTTCATTCACCGCCACTTTCTGACGCGGGGCGCTGCCAGCGGGCCGCCCGCCAGAGTGCTCCATCCCAGCCCCCTTCCTCTCTCCCGCCCCGCCGGCCGGGGACGCGGGCTGGCTCCTTCCCAGCAAAACCCACGCTGCCGCCGCGGCCGCTCGGCCTCTCCCCGGCCGGCCCGGCCGGCGCTTCCCTCCCAGGCGCTCGCTGGGGCACGGGCTCCAGCGCTGCCGCACCCAGCCCCGACTTTTCCAAGTCTTTATCCCCAGGGCTCTGTTGCTACCCCCCATATGTTCTGTTCCCGACGTCCCTCGCCGCGGGACCTTCCTGCCGCGCTGGCGGCTGCCGCGCCGCGGGCCGGTGCCGCGCTCCCCCCGCCGGCGGGCGAGGCCGGGGCAGCGCCCCCGCGTGTTGGCGGCGCCGGGCCCTGCTGCGCGGCCAGAGCCCGCCCTCTGCTGGGACCTGGGGCGCCGGCGGCGTGAGGACGAGGCGGCGTTGGCCTCTGTCGTGGTTTTAACTCTGTCCCAGCCGAAGCTGTGCCCAGTTCTGGGCTCCCCAGTTCCAGAGAAACAGGGAGCTACTGGGGAGGGCCCAGCGGAGGGCTACGAAGATGGCTTGGGCCTGGAGCATGTCTCTTGTGAGGAAAGGCTGGGAGAGCTGGGCCTGTTTGGCCTGGAGAAGAGAAGAATGAGAGGGGATCTCACCAGTGCATACAAGTATCTTGAGGGGGAGTCTCTAGAGGGTGGAACAGGCTCTTTTCAGTAGCACACAACAGGACAAGGGGCAACGGGCACAAACTGAGACACAAGAAATTCCTTATAATATGAGGAAAAACTTCTTCCCCCTGAGGGTGCCAGAGCACTGGGACAGGCTGCCCAGAGAGGCTGTGGAGTCTCCTTCTCTGGAGGCGTTCAAAACTCTGTGCAGCCTGCTCTAGGAGAACCTGCTTTAACAGGGGCTTGGCCTAGACGATCTCCAGAGGTCCCTTCCAACCCCAACAACTCTGTGATTCTGTGTGAAACCATGTCAACCTGGCAGGCACCTGCTGCCCAAAACCCAGCAGCACGCGGAGGTGCCCTGCAGCTACCCTGCACCCCCAGCGTGCTGCCTTGTGCCAGGGAAGGACGAGTATCAGGGGGCTCAGCTGCCTCAGCAGTGCTGATGTGAGCAACAAAAAATAGCCAAGTTTTGAGTTTGTTTTACAAAATACAGGTGTAATCATCTTGTAACTTCCATTGCTCTGTGCCCATTGGTCTGGAAACCTTAATGAGGCCTTTCAATACTTAAACAGGACTTGGAAAGATGGAGGGAGACATTTTGCCAGGGCCTGCAGTGATAGGGCAAGGGGTAACTGTTTTAAACTAAGAGGGTAGATTTAGATTAAATATAGGGAAAAATTCTTTACTATGAGGATGATGAGACACTGGAATGGGTTGCCCAAAGGAATTGTGGATACCCCATGCCTGGGAGTATACCTCTTTCATGATCGGCGTATACTGATTTAAAACAATTTATGCAGGAGACATCTCTGGCAGTTTCTAAGCATTTTCTTTTTGGTTATTTCCTTTGCATCTAGCTGGTCTTCAATGCCATTTAAAAACATGTTTTCTCCTTTCTAGTTTCTTAGTTTATACACTTACTCCAGAGAAAAGTTTTTATTATTTGTTTATTTATTTTTATTATTATTTGATAGAACTAGAAAATCTGATAATTTCTTACAGAATACAGAAATTTCTTTGGAGAGTAAAAATCTTTTTTCACCCTTGCAGTTGTCAGAAATGTGTGGCTGCGGCTGCTTACAACTTTGGAAAATTAAGAATTAAACACAAGGATGTCAGAAAATTAGTCATTCGTTTATGCAGGACCTAGGTTACAAACAATTTGGTTTGGGTTGCTACAGAAATTTAATCACCAATTCCCTCTGGGCCATTCAGTTGCCGTCACTACCAGCAAGGAAAGCATAAAGGAGGAAATGAAATGTTAAAAGATGAGTCCACTTCATGCTCAGTTAGGAACACATTAAATGTTTGCTAAATGCTTGGGAAAAAAAAAAAAGAAAGATATTTTAAACAAAACTGGACTTCAGGTTTCCTGAAGACTATGCAGACAGAACAGCAGCTTTAGAGCTGGGTCTTGCAAGGCTTTCTCTGGAGATTCTTCTTCACCTGAAACACAGCAAGTAAAGTGTAGTATTCCTTCTGCAAAGGGTGGTGTTGTTTCTCTTACATTTGGTGAACCAGCAGGTACAAACTGATCTGTGAACGCAGTTTTGTCCCTAAATATGGGATCTTCCATATTTTTCCTACCCAAGTTTGCTTCCAATGAAGGTGTTTCCATGCCTGAGCATGGAAACCAAATCAGAGTAAGAGGGAATTGTCAGGAAGGTGTTTTGGCACTGTACCAGTGAGAAAACAGTGCAGGACGAAGGAGAGGGGGAAACACAGCACAGACAGGAGAGCGTAGGGTGTGGAAATAAAACTATCACATCACATTGCATGGTAATGCTGAACCCTGTGAAGCTCCTTTCTACACGGCACTGCTGATCCTTCAACTAATGGCAAAGCCTTCCAGATGGCAGTTACAGAGCTGAAACTGCCCACATGGACAGCTGTCTCATGTTAATGTAGTATTATTTTTTTCTACAAAACTGCAGCAAGTCAAAGTCATTTCTCTTTTTAAAGGTCATAGAATCATAGAATACCAGTTTGGAAAGGACCACAAGAATCATCAGATCCAACCTTTCTTGGCAAAAGCATGGTCTAGACAAAATGGCCCAGCACCCTGTCTAGCCAAATCTTAAAAGTGTCCAATACTGGGGAATCCACCACTTCCCTGGAGTTATTATTGCATTCTCATTGTGAAAAATTTTCCTCTGGTGTCCAGTCAGAATCTCCACAGGAGTGACTTATACCCATTACCCCTCATCTTTTCCACGTGACTCTTTGTAAAAAAAGGAGTCTTTGCCTTCTTTGTAGCCACCCTTTAAATACTGGAACATGGTGATAAGGTCTCCCCTAAACCTTCTTTTCTGAAGGCTGAACAAATGCAGTTCTCACAGCTTTTCCTCATACGGCAGGCTTCCCAGTCAGTTGATCATCTTTGTGGCTCTTCCCTGGATTGTCTCCAGCCTGTCCAGGTGTGGCCTGACAAGTGCTGAGTAGAGTGGGATAGTGACTTCTTTATCTCTGCTGGTGATGCCCTTGATGCAACCCAGCATCCTGTTGGCTTGCTTTGCTGCAGCAGCACACCGTTCACTCATGTTGAGCTGCTTGTCCACCCAGGTCCCTTTCCACAGATCTGCTCCCCAGCCAGGTAGATCCCAGCCTGTGCTGCACTCCTAGATTATGTTTTCCTAGGTGCAAAACCTTTTATTTGTCTTTGTTGAATAAATTTGTTCTCTATGGTTCTCCTGCCACTAGCTGGCTCTGTGCAAGAGCCTTTTGGAAGGTTTGGGTATCTCCATGCTGTAGTCACAGTACTACACACCGTGCCAAATGAAGGATCCTGAGTTGGCCTGGAGCTTGCTAACTCACAATGGAAACAGCCTGTGACAATGCAGAGCCCAGTGTGGGCTAACAGGATGCCGACCACTAAATGGCTATCAGATCACTAGCTAGTTATTTTGAAGATAATTTCAGTACCTTTATGCTACAGCACAGTCATTCTGTGCCATCTTCCTCTATGTCATATGAACATTTAATATGATTTCCCATGTACCATAATCTCTGAAGTGGTGTTCTGGTTGTAAAAACAGGAGAATATGCACTGTATTTTCATCAGACATATAATGCCAAAACATGACAGGCCCCTGATGTTTTACATTTTAAGTTGTATGGGTTTATTTGTTAATTTTTACTACTGGAAATGAGTTTTGGACAACCTTTTTATCCATGGGGAAATAGATTAATGATGTACTTGGCTTTTCTTCTGCACTTTAGTTTTGCCCAGAGCTCTGTTATTGCACTGTTTGTCCAGCAAGGGGCACGGGAGATCTTCCGCTGAAGCCTGAAGCTACTGCACCGTGGCTTGCTGGGTTCTTGGCAAAGCTATTTGTTTAAGTCCGGTGTGTGCATGTTTCTGCGCATCCCTGAGCCACCTAGAAGCACTGAATCAAATGAATGCTGAAGATACGTCTACAGGCTGCTCTCTGATGCTACCCCCATGCTATCATTTACACCAGTTTGGATCAAAGACCGCTGAATTTGGAGCAAGTGTGAAAAGAACATATTCCTCTTTCATTACCGTTTATGCATTTACAGGCTTCCTGCGTACTTGTGGTGGCATAACACATCCCATTTGTATCTTAAGCACAATTTCATAGACACTGGTAGTGAAGGATGATATCTTTCCTCTCACTTTCTGAGCAGCAAGCTGCCCTCCATAGCCTCTGAGCAGCAACCGTCCCTCTCAAAGTGATACCAGTGAATACTGTGAAAGCTCTGGATGTTCCCACTCTGAGCAACATTTTGTGGGAGGTTTGTTTCAGTTTTAACTTGATTTGTGTCCTTCCAGCTCCCTGGTGACCCGTTTGCACTGGAAAGCATCAGCATCAAATCCAAGGACACAGGCATGTGTTGCCTACCCTTCTCTCTCCCATCGGTGAGATAGCTTGGACCAAATGGCTACTTTTCCAGAGCCCCAGAAAGGGCAACTTCCTGAGCAACTGCTGAGAGAGGAGAGACCGTGCAAACAATACTTAGGGCAAGAGAATAAGGAGTGTTGTTGCTGACTGAGCTTCACTCCCCGGGAATCAGACCAATTGCCACAGTTAAGTAGGATACATTTCTCACTCAACTGGTGCCTCCGAAATTGAGTGATTTGTGTTGTTTATGGAGATTCATGTGCTGGGGACCAGTGCTGCCTTAGGTTCAGTAATGGCTTGCGTTTAATCTTTCCATCAAAAGCTGACAAAGTTTTTTCCCTAGGCCTGTGTTTATCTCTCCATCTGGGGAAGCTGGTGTAACAGGTAGGTAAGTCAGTTCTCATACCATACCCAGAAGGGAGCAGGGAAACTGCATTCAGAAGGAAAAAACTATTTGGAGCTTGGGAAGAGCAAGTATCAGAAGAAATAGAAAGTGTACACATACATGACAGCAATGCATCTTCTCTGGCAGTGCCGTGCACACATGCACGTGCACACACACACTCATGCGCACACGCGCACATGCATGCGCACACACACACGATTTCTTTGCACCCCTCCCAGTGCTTAGGAAACTTGATGTTTTCTCTTTTCTGTGCAAGTGCATTAGTATACCTCTACGTGTAGCTTTTTCAAGTGTCTAGCTCTTCCTCCATTAGCAAAAACTACTTCTGGCATCACAGAAAAATGAGGAGAGGACCATCTTTTTTCTCATGTCTGAGTGCACAGTCTCTGCCTCTTCTGTGGCAGAATCCATGCTAGCCATATGCTATCTGAGAACCTTTGAGTAAGGAGAGGGGATGGTCACTAGGGATTCAAACAGTGGGACAGAGACAGGCAAGGGTTAATCTCACCTGTTTGGAGTTGCAGGCTAGGCAGTGAAATCAAAAGTAATATATTTACCTGTATTTATCTTTGGTTTAACCGCTGGGCCCAGGTCCAGATAGTCCATTTTATGAGGGAGCATGGAAGGTCAGATACCTATGAGAAAGGTGGCTGCAAGAAGAGAAGGACCATGTGAAAGGGTAAAGACCCCTGAACGGCTTGAGAAGTAGACAGTCTCAATAACCAGAGGAAGTCTTAATACTGAAGGAAGTTGCAGCACTAACTTTATGGCAGTTCCAAGAGGTGCTTGTGCACGGGTTGCTCTCCAGCCAGCAGACTGTGCACATCAACACAGGCTGCTTAAGCTTTGCTTGGTAATAGAGGACCAAATTCCCAACTTGTCAGCATTCCCGTGTCCTTCCCAAGACACAGATTGTTTCTTCTGCTGGCTCAGATCATTCAATGCTTAAAAAAAAAATCTGTCGTCTTCAAATTCACCTCAGGAACATCTTAAGGCAAGGAGAGCTTTTCTTAAGAGCCGGTCTAGGAGAAAGATTACCATCTTTTCAGATGCCCACATTTCCCAGCAATTGCAGGCCTGGCCAGCATCTTGCACAGACACATGCAGGATTACCAGCAAGGGCATCTGCTCGGCAGGATCATGCCTGTGTATCAAAGACTGTGCTTTCCCTCTGGTCATAGCAGTGCTCTGGCAGCCCACTGTTGTTACACTGTGTGTGTTCATGCTCCCACTATGCTGTTCAGGAATATTATTCTCCAGACCACAGTCTTTTCTGTGCCAGTGTAACCAAAATTTACCTGTGTAAATATGCAGTCATCTTCATTGTTTACAAGCCTACCAGACAGGGGAAGCTGAGAAGTTTGCAGGCACAGAATTTAGGTTTCCTTCTGGATTGTTGCTGCAGTATGGGAGAGCAGTAGGTCAGGCATGCAGCTCTGTGAAACCTCTTGAGATAGTGGACATCATGTTGACCATTCCTGGTTTATGAAAATGCTTTGAGGTCTATCAGTTAGTCAGTTTGCAAAGCAAGAAATGTCAGCACCAGTGATGGGGTGTAATTTAACCAGTTTAGTAATGGGCACTGCTCCATGACAAAAGCACGTTTGCGATTCCCCCTTCTACAAATGGCTTCAGACAAAGACAACTTCATGGTATCTGCAATCTCTCTTCTGTAAACTGCCCTGTGCAATAATAACCCAGCTGCATGTGCCTCTGTCTCCATTTCACATCCCTTTCCCCAGCAGTGGGCTAGTGGCCTAGGGGATGGGCTGGAGACAACCTCCATCTCCCCTCTTATCTCTCTCTCTGTCTTCCCTTGCTGTCCTATTTATACTTTAAAAGTGCTAATGGAATGATGCGTCCCTTATAGTTTGCAGGCAATTTTCAGTTTTCCCAAATTGTATTAAGAAATTTATATTAACTATCTACAGGGGTCTTCATAGAGTGTTATTTAGGTGTCCTGATTTAGAAATACTTCTCTCATTCAACAACTTTTGTTGTTAACATAGCAGAGTAGAATCATAGAATTGTTTAGGTTGGAAAAGACCTTTAAGATCATCAAGTCCAACCATTAACCCAGGACTACCAAGTCTACCACTAAACCATGTCCCTAGGCACCACATCCACCTGTTTTTTTAACACTTCCAGGGATGATGATTCCACCACCTCCCTGGGCAGCCTGTTCCAATGCTTGACCACCCTTCAGTGAAAAATGTTTTCCTAATAACCAACCTAAACCTACGCTGGGGCAACTTGAAGCCATTTCCTCTTGTCCTGTCACTTGTTATCTGGGAGAAGAGACCTGCCCGCACCCGCCTACAGCCTCCTTTCATTTAGTTGTAAAGACGTAAGGTCACCACCCCGAATCTCCTCCTCTCCAGGCTGAACAGCCCCAGCTCCCTCAGCCGCTCCTCATAAGACTTGTTCTCCAGACCTTTCACCAGCTTCTTTGCGTTTCTCTGGACACATTCCATCACTCTACATCCCTCTTGAAGTGATGGGACCAAAACTGACACAAGTATTCCAAGTGCGGCCTCAGCAGTGCTGAATAATGCTTTAATGTCATAGGATACTAATATGCCATCCATTTTCTTTCAGAATACAGAAGATAAATATTTGTTGGATAATGCTGGGGTTTTTTTTGGCAGGAATATTAAATCATTAACTTCATCTGATAAAAGATCTATAACAATTTTATGATTTCTTTTGTTCTCAGAACATTTTTATCCACATTATTTGTTTCGATAGTGTTGAGTCATAGATTTTTCACCACTTCTTCCAGCTCCCTTTAGAGCCTTTTCATGTCTTTTTTATGTATTTGCAGAGGTACTCGCAGACTCCCTATATATGTATTACTGAAATTGTCTGTCTGTAGAGCTCCCCTCTGTCAGGATATTCTTAAAGGAACAAATATTGTTTAGTTACTGTAAAGCTATTAGCTTTTGTAATATCAAGGGAAGGTGTGCTTTTGTCTTAAATTACCACTTATCCCTTGTTCATCATTTGTTCCTCATAATTGCTTTCTTTTGAAGGCATCACCTGTTTTGAAATTATCAGGTAAAGACTGTAGTCTGTATGCCTGTTACAAATTTAACCTGGTTCTGATCACAGATAATTTGACCGCCCCTAAACTGTCATCTCCTCAGCTACATTAACCCGTACTTCTCAGAACAAGGCTTCCCATTTCAGGGATATAGAGAGGTATACCACAGGGCACCGGGCTGGAGCCCACCGTGTTCACTTCCAGCCATGCAGGTTTAAAGCCCGATGCAGGAGTGAGGGCAGCCACTGCAGAACCTGACTAGCCTGATCCACATGGTGCGGGCTGCAGGCAGGGCTCAGCAAGGAGGGCAGCAATGCTGTTTGGAGGTTTTGGGACAAGTTACACAGGATGAAGAATAACTCTTTAACACTTCCTGTCACCATGATCATCAAGTCCTTGACACTCATTGCATATGCTGCTTCTTGTAACTGCCAGCTGCAGGCAGGCAGTCCTTTCACTGCTCTCTTTGCAGGTGGAGGAATGAGTCACAGACAGACAAATTGATGTGGCCAAAATCACAGAGGAAATCTGCAGCAAGATTTTTTCCCATTTCAGCTGAGTCCCCAGTCTTGGGCTACATAAACATCCTCCCTGATGTGTGAGCAGATATCCGTACATGTGGGTACCCACCCCTGCCCATCCTCCAAGGGAGGCAGAAATGCACAAATACATTACAAGCCTCATGTTCCAGCAATCAAATAAAATTCTCTTTTCACTCCAACAGCAAGAGGATCTGTGCTTTCTCCTCCTGTCAGTACAAAGCCTAGTGAATATGATGAATCTCTGTGTGGCTGGTTTTGTGGCAGCCCTAAAATGTGGGATGATTATTATTTTGGGAAGAGAGGAGGAGACCTAAAGAAGGTGTCTGAATTATTCAGCTTGCCATAATGGAAAGAAAACCATTCTTTTCTGCTTCACAGTCTCCTACTGGAATTATGATGGGATTAAAATGGAAATAAATTTTAGCCTTTACAGTGCCCTGTTATTTGAGAAACAGGCTTGGATATGCTATGTGAAGAAGCTTGCTAATGTTATGATCCAAGTTACCATTTGTTGCATTCAAGGATAGTTTACCTTTTTGCCTGTAGTCTGCAAGCAGGTGGCAGTTCATAGTTCTCTGGGACCCTTGAAAGGAAGCAAAGGAAAATTAAGCCAAGGCAGTGCCTATATTCTCTGTGCAGCTCTTTGCCCTGGCAACTGAAGATATTTAGGGACCACAGATCAGGTCTGGTAGAAAAAACATGAAACACTGTGTGGAAAGCACTGAAAAGTGATCCTTTCTTTGAGGATTTCAAGAACTGCAAGGAGGAGCCAGTCTGCAGGGTGATAGTATTTCCTTCTCAGGAATGGAGGGGAAGGTTATCTTTGATGTAATCCACTTCCATGAACAGCAAAGGGATTTAGAAGCAGTTTTGCGTTGCTCCTGCTGAGTGAAACTCTTGCGGAAGGTGGAAGGAAAGGGAGGCATTTATTGCTGTCAGTGTCCTGGAGACTATAATAGGAGGGGATGGGGCTCTAGCGGAAGCAACTCATAAAAATACCTGCAGCAGTAACAGCAATGCATTTTACCCCCTCCTGAGCAGTTTTTAGCCTGAAGAAGCTTAGAGTCATTTGCTGAGCTGGGCTGAGCTGCAAGAGCATTGCTGCCGCAGTTGGGTAGTCCAACTGACTTCAGTGGAACTGCTCACCGGTGGGAAGAAGGCTGCCAGAACAAAGCCTCAGCATCCCGAAGGGAAAGTAAGAGATACCTCAGCACTATTTCATCCTCTGCAGCTGGAGCACATCACAGCAGCTGGCTAACAATACCCAGCAGAGGTTCAGAGCAGAGCATGTGTTAGATCTCACATGTGGCTGACATGACAAGTGGAAGCAAAATGTAGTTTCTTGATCTGGAATTCTCAGTGGACAATTAATTCTTGTAGGAAATATAACAAGCCCTTCGATGATTCACTGTTCCAGATCTTTCTTCTGATATTCAAAGTGGTCCAGGGGATTTAACCGCACAGCTACCATTAAAACTGCTGCATGAGACACAGCCGTATTCCCAGGTTGCTTTGAAACTTTCAGGCCTTGATTCATCTAAAAAAATTAAGCTCCTTGATCAGGCAGCCTGCAGTGAGGGAGTGCTGCTCGAGGAGCACTGCTGGCGGTGGTCCTTGTCCCTGCCCCACCTCACTATGCTTAGGGGAAACTTATCAAAGCTCCAATTCTACCTCCCTCTGCTGCGCTGGTGAGAGGTGACCGGCTCTGTGCCTGGTAGCATCTAACAGTGAAGTGCAGTGTCGGTGGCAGCAGTGGGGAGGTGTGACTGGCTGTCAGCACCTCCTGCCTTGTTCCTGCAGGGTTGACAGGAGGGAAGATGCTTTGCCCTCAGATGGGTGATGACTCTGTCTGCAGGGTGTGTGTGTGCCCACAGCCAGTGGCCTCTCCTCTACACCACAGCTGCCTCCAGGAGCTCTGTTTCTCTATTTTCTTCTCTCCCTTCCAGGCAGGAATGTGTCATTTCTCCTTGCTGCTATCTTAATATTTCCCTGACCACGTCTGCATCACAGCATCCTTAGGAGCCTCTTGCCTCTACAAGTGGCAGGGTTCATTTAAATTGTTTTAACAGAAGTAATTAAGAGGCAATGCTCCATGAGGAGCAACACACCCTCCACAAGCTTCAGGGAGGCTCTGGGCTCCTTCTGCCCAAAGCAGCAACTGCATGTCTATGTTGTGAGTGTTAGATGGTGGCAAACAAGCTGTATATCTGCAGGATCTCACAGTATAGAACAGATCACACACAGGCAAACAGAGCAGCCTCCGGTCCATAAAGGATTTCTTTCCAGCTAACACCCTTTGCTCATAATGTCTTCAGTCTTTGGGTTTATCGGTTATGTGTCACATCAGTCTGGCAGCCAACAGCATTCCCATTGCCTTGCCCCCAGCATGGGAAGGGCTAATGCACGTCTGTTCAGATCCTCCTCCTTAGACTTAGCCAGATTAAAGCCTCTGGGCACTGTTTTGAGGGAAGGGAGAATGAGGGCTGCTGCCTCAATACCAAGACATGTGGCATCAGGATTCTGGCAACCTGGACTGAGCTTACAGAGCAGCTGCAAAAGCATTTCAGGGATGGACATATGAAGTGACATGAAAAGGGGCGAAGTTCCAACGCTTGTGTAAGCTATGGCTGAGTGCCAGTGCAGCATCCATCAGCCTATGGTACAGCGGGGAGGAGGGAGAGCACCTAGCTGAAATGAAGGGGAACCTCTGTCTGGAAATGACAGAGCTAAAGCAGGGAAGTAAAAGGAAGTTTAGGAAGGAACATATGGATGCTGGATGTGTGGTTGTGAGACAGTATCACAGGGATAAGGTGGGAAGCCAGATTTCAAGTAAGACTGAAAAAGCATCCGAAAAAATGGGCTGGAAGAGATAACCTCCCCGCGGGCTTTTCTCAGGGAAGTGGCCCAGAAGGGACCTAGTAGGGCTGTCTCAGTTTCAGTCCCTGACAAAGGGAGGTTGCATGCTGATGCAGTAGGTTTCCTCTGTGATTGTTTTTCCATTCCTACCCAACGCATAAAATATAATGGATGTTAGTCCTGTAACCCTCGGGGTCCCAGGCAGCACCTGACTGCCCTGCCCTCAGGGTCTGGATGCAGAGGAGGCCCCTGGACAGGCCAGGACTTTGGAAAGATCATATCCTTCAATCCACACTTGCAATCTCATCAGCCTTGGGTGCACTTGAGGATTGCTCACCCTTACATCCCTCGCCTCCCACTGCAGCTCAGGGGGAGGGAGTTTGCAAGACGTGGTCTCTGCCTGCCTTGAGTTTCTTTTTAGAGGTCAATCAGTTTTCCCATAAGATCAGGGGTGAGGGCAGTGGCATTTTACCATGTGGTGATTTCAGACACAGATGTATATATTTTTAGCATCAGGCAGATAACCAAAATAAATCGAGCCCTGACAAGCTTGTGATTATATGTTCATCTAGTAGCACTTAATAGCCACTGCAAGATGCTTGTTTGCATCTAATAACCCTCTGCTCAGGGCTCCCTCTCCTCCATGTGCTCTTGCATCCACTCCAGCACCTTCAATGTCTGCACAATGTCTCCCTGGGGAAAAGGAAGAGGGCACGTGTGTATGGGTGACAGACTGGACTAGGGAAAGAATCCTTCTTCAGGGATGCCAGTTGTCCTCCCTCTGCAAGTGCCAGCACCTCCAGGCAGAGGCACAATAAAGTTTGCCTTTGCAACTGCTGGGCAAGGTAACAGCTTCTTCAGGGCCAGGACTATTCCAAAGCAATATCTCAGCAAAAGGTAGTAGGGCTATAAATACAGCCGACAGCACTTCGTAATCTTGTCTGGATAACATATTTTTTTTCTGTAGAGTTTTAGGCTTAGTAAACAAATAGAAGACAATTACTAATAAGTCGGTCTTTATTAAAAATGCAAAGTACATATACAAGGAGAAGGGAAGAACAAAAAGAGGTTTATATTTTGCTCTCTTTCAGCCCAGGCAGTTGCAATTACTCTCCTAATTTTCCCCATGGTACCATCCAGATCTAACGTGCTATTCTGGCCCTTACCCAGCAGCCTGCTTCTGCTGCCTTCGAGAACAGCTGCAGGAAACAGACTAGGGGGGACAGGGCATTTGCCCCATGGGCATCAGTAGCCTGGTGTCTTCTTTCCTGGTCCCTGAGGGCCACCCAGCAGTAACTCAACAAAGCCAGCCAGTGTTGGCATCACCAAAAATAAGGGTGAGAAAATCCCTGAGTGCAGGTGCTTGGCTGGAAGGGTAGTGCTGGACACGTCAGCACTGAGCTCAGCCCTTGTTTCCCTTTGAAAGAGGAGTGAGCATACGCCGTGGAAGAAATAGGGGATGAACAAGAGGTGGAGGGGGTGGAGCAAGTGTGAAGGGAAGTGTCTCACCTCAGTGCTTTGAGGCTTGCACCCTGCCCTGGGGGAAGGTGCACAGTTCCTCCACATCCTCCTCAGGCACCCAGCACTAGAGGAAGTGTCTGCAGCAATGCTCATGCTGCAGGATTGCTCCTCATCACCTGCTGGGGCTGCAGAAGGGCACTGCAAGAAGCTCTCCTTCCTCAGAGGAGCCAGGCTCATTCCCCTCCACAGCGACACTGACACACTGCTGTCGCTGTCGTGTAAAGGGATGAGATGGGAACCAGGACAAGAGACAGAGCTGGGCCATGGGTTGTTGTGAGAGCAGAAGTTACAGGTGAGGTGGGTGAAGCGTGAAGACTCTTCCTGTAGCTTGACCTTCTTTTGGTGTCTTCAGGGGCAGCTGATGCTCTTTTTGCCTGTTACTAAAAATGTTGCTATGGGAAACTCTGTGGCCTCTCCTTAGACACAAGGCCGCTGAAGCAGAGCTGGGAGCTAATGCCATACAGGAGGAAGCCCATTCTTCTCCAGGAACTCCCTGCCCCCTGGCAAAGCGCAGCTCCCCATGGGTTGCTGGTGTTCCCCAGAGGCAGACAGACCCTCTCCCTGGCTCCCCCTCCCTGTAGCCCACACTGAGTCCTGCAAACACCTGCCTGCTGAAAAATTGCATTTGAGGTGTAGCAAACTCAGCTTCCCTGTCCCCATCACATTTGCTTTCCTACATGGTTATACTGCACATGGACCACTGCATGTAACATGGGCCACGGCTCCTATGGCCCACTGGCCTCTTCCCTGCATGTTTATACACACACGCATGTGCATGCATAGAGAACAGCTCATAAATTTACCTTAAAAATCCTGTGAAAGAAATTTACTTTCATCTGGAATTTTTCTAGATTTAGTTTGTAGAAGGTGCAATCAGACCTGTGTAGTAGTGGTGGTGAGAAAAACTCCAAACCTCTGCTTTCCACCTGAAAACTACTGAGTGAAACATGGATGCCTCAGAACAAAAAAAACCCCTAAAAAACCCCACCAAAACTCCCAAAGCCCAAGCAATTCTATCTTTGAGCATAATGTGGTGAAAAAACTTAGACATTCTTGGAGATCCACTATATCTAGCATGAGTTATTACTTGCCTGGAAGTTGATACCAGAGGCACGAGATTCAATATTTACATTCTGCTAGTCATTATTCTCCAGTTTAAACATTTGAAGCATATAATCAGCGAGAGGAAAAAACACCTACTGACCAGTTAGACATCCGCAGTCACAAATACCAATGTATGGAAGCAAGACAATCTGAAGAGAAGTGATGGGCTGGAAATTCTTCAGCCAAATGCTTATGCAGAGTGCTGTTATTCTCAGAAACAAGAATAGGTCTGAACTGGAACTGCCATTCACATGTTTTAATCATCTGCCTTTGGTTTAAAGCAGAGAAGCACAGGCCTGCATCAGACATTAGGGGCTTGTCTGCTCTGATGGATGATACCTCTTGTATTTCTCTGTTTGCAGTTTATTACAGCTGCATACTCAGTGGCTGGGTGAGTTGCCTGCTCCCTCATACTGCTAATTGCATTCTGGATCTGATGGGGATTTCTGGGTAGAGGGAGAAATTGCACTGATCAAGAGAGAAACTGAGTTTGCACACGTGAGAGAAGGTATGGGCACGCAGGGGTGGGGAAGAGGTGGGTGGGAGGGAAAGATGGCTGGTAGCTGCCCTTTCCACAGTCCCCTGCTGTATCTCAGCAAGCTCTCAGCAAGCAGAGACATTCAACCACGGCAGCCTTGCTTGCTCAGCCAGCAGCTGAGGAAGGGAACAAGCTCTGTGCCTAGACACTAAACAAGCCAGGATCTGCTTCTGAGACTTCTCTGGATCTCCCCAAACTGGCTCAAATGGATACATCTCTGCAAAACAATGGAAACCCCGCAAGAAAAGAAGATTTCTGATGTTTCATTTTTCCCATCACGGAGAAGGCCTGCCACCACTACACACAGTGCTTCTGGTCCTGCCCGGGTGGGTAGCATGCAGGCTGCCAGCCAGCCCTCTAAAACATGCTTCTCCTGGAGGCATTTTGCCGCAATTACTCCCAGACCTGCTCCCACCACATCACTTGCCTCACCTACCTCCAAAAAAGGCAAATGTTTGGAGCTGTGATGTAGCCCCAAAAGATTATTAGCCTGCTTTGCTTTCAGAGAATAGAGTTCCTGTCTATTGCCCTGTCCACACCTCTTTACACTGCCACTACCTGCAATTCTGGCTTTATCCACACTCTCGCTGGGTGGTGGATGTAATCCCTTAACCTAAGCAGGGAACCTCTGTGCACAGCTAAAACACTGAAACAAGCAGCCTGCTAAAGGGATGTGTCTCCACCTTTTTTTCCTAACAACATGGTGACACATTGAGCCACAGGCAGCAAACAGCTTGTTCATGGAGCAGTTGGTGGGATTTGGGGTCAAAGAACATTGCAGGACGTGGCAGGGAGAGGAAAGACAGAAGTTCAGGCTGCCAGGCAGCACAGTGAGGAGAGGACAACTTTCTTAACTCCTCTCTTATGAGCTGCCAGAACACCCCCCACCCCCCCAAAAGAAAAAAAAAAAAAAGCAAATGGCTGTGGCTAGAAACCTCATGTTTATTTCTTCAGTGTGGGAACACCTGTGAGGAAGAAAATAACTTTATCCCAGGAGCTGCTAGGGAGAGCCCTTGGGACAGATTTATGCAGCATCAATATCTAGACCTTCACAGGAAGGGAAATATAGTGCACTCAAATAAAAGTCTATGCCCTCAATTGTTCACTGCTGAACACAAAATAAAGGAGCATATGTGATGCTGGGCTGAAATGCTGGATGATGTTTCATGAGCCATTTGGAGAAGAAAGATGAGGATTCTGACTGATGCCTGCAACGTCACAAGTGTCAGAAGGCCAGCAGCCTGCAGCTAGGTTGCCTGCCTCAAAAACAAATCAAGTTACACTCAGTCAGACACAGAAATGTTTCTTTACTCTTCCTGGATTTGTAGGTGACACTAAGCAGTACGAGAATATAACACTTGTGTCCCAGGAATGTCTGTGGATGTCAAGGGTCTAAGTTAGCAAATGTCAATATGTTCCATCTGAATACTCACACCTGGGTGCCTGGCAGGTCTGACTACAGCTCTGTCAAGGTGTGTGGTTTTGCACCTTTTACCTGAAAGTGCCCAGACGTTTTTGTTTCTATGGCGGGGTCCTCAAACTATGGCCCGCGGGCTGGATACGGCCCCCCAGGGTCCTCAATCCGGACCCCGGTATTTACAGACACACACACACACGGGGGGGTGGGGGTGTGGGGGGGAACCAAGCAGCCGCAGATGGCTGCCTGCCACTTCATCCGCGCCGGCCCCCTGCTTAAAAAGTTTGAGGACCCCTGTTCTATGTGGTCTTTTTATTTTATTTTGTGATGTATATTCATAGTAGTCCCTGAATCCTTGGCTCAGAAGCAGCTGTTTATTCTCTTCAGTGTGCAAGTTGCACAGCGGGGGCTCTTTCAGTGGGAGCACTGGGCTCACAGAGATGTCCAGCCAGTGTTTGCTCCCAGTCCCACCTGGGCTGAAGAGGCTCTTTCTCTATGGCTGTTTTCTGCAGCTCAGAAGAGGGTTGTTTTCCCCCACTACCTCCTTGGCTTGGCTGTAGGACATACCAACCTGCTGCAGATGTGAAGAAAAGCACAAAAGGGAAGGTTATGGACTCCTGCTCTTTTGGGTTATCAAGAAACTGAAAACACAATGGGTGCAGAATACGCTGGGAAGGCATGAGTGCCACTGGTTGGCACAGATACATCATCCAAACCTTGAACAACCCAACAGGCTTATAGGTGAACAGTCTTGATGGAAAAGGATCGATTTTCTATAGCATCTTCTAAATTAATAAATCACTACAGTGAAAGAGTTTTTGATTGGCAGAGTCTCTGTAGCTTTGGCGTTTGTTGTTCTAAACTCAGTTTCTTCCATCCTTGGCTTTTTAAAAAAATCAGATCTTCAGGAAATGAAGCTAATATTTCATTCTATCTGCCAGCTTGTTGTTCTACAAAGCAGTGTGTGAGAAGAGTAAGTGTGACTGTGCCCTGACCTGCCTGGCAAAAGATCTGACCCTCTCCTTCCACAAATATACTTTTTGTATGTATAAAACAAAAATAGTTTTAGATTTGTTTCTTTGGGGAAGAACATGTGCAAAGCCAGATGAAACCAGGCAAGAGAATGAATTCATGAGGAAGGAAAACAGCTAATATTCCCATTTCACCGGGGCTTTTGAATAAATAAATAGAGCAATTAATTATTAATAGACCTAAACTTGAAGTCCTCACTCTAGGCAAAATTCTTCTTCAATGAGCTCTTTACTCAAGCACAATGTAGGTCAGAAATTCAGATCTGGCATGAAGTGTTGTTAATAAATAATAATGGTGGGCTGATTTTCTCCCCTCCCAAAAGAAACATTAACTGGAAGGGCCATGTGGGAAGTAGAAGTCTGTACTGTTCTGCTGGATCTTGTTCAATGCTGGGGAGAGGAGGAGGCTAATGCATGGTCTGCATCTTTCTTACATGTCTTTGGTTCAATAGACAGCAATAAAGGCATGTGGGGAAGGACATCACAGGGCCTCCTGAGCCCGATGGTCTGTAGGAGAGCTTCCCAAATGGAAGAAACCATAATATAGCTGGATTTACCACTAATCCCATCTGCAAAAATATTCTACAAACTATCCAGAGGAATTTCTTTGCTTACTGCCTAAAATAATGTTTACAGTTATAGATTAAAGGCCACGCAACAATTTGGCAGATCTGGAGCATTCTCGTGACTGAAAACAAAGCTTCGGCACATGAGTGGTGTAGTTCAGTAGATTTTTGAGGGTGCTTTGCTCACTGCCACCTCCTCCTTATGTGCATGTCTTCCATTTTTACTTTGGAGAGGTGTCACTATGATTTAGGAGAAAAATTACACAAAACCGAGTCAGGAAGGGAACTTGAACCATCATTAGTTGGATTTCTGTTTTTTTCCATTGTTATTTTTTTCTGGTTCTGGATTTTCCTCTGCTTGCCAGCTAAATTGCCATCCAAGCAACCCATGTCTCTTCTGGCTGCATTTCCTTCTCAGGCTTTACTAATGCCTGCATGATGCTTCTCCCCAGACTCTCCAGACACACTTAGTTTCCTCTTCTGTCCTGTGCCTGCTGCCTGTTCCCTGCCACAGCCCCGTTTTCTGCCATTGCAAATTCCTAATCCTGACCCCTACCTCCAGGGCTTCTGATGCTTCTGTTTATCCCACTCATCAGCAACCATAACTTATCAGGCTGGCTGTCCTCTTTGCTGGTGATGCTGGCTTAAACACTTTGCTTGTCTGCTTCTTGCAAATGTACAATGTTTCCAGCTGTCTTGAGATACATATACAATTGCTTTCCTGAGCTAAGCCAGGAGCCTTCATCTCCTTCAGATGGCCCCCACAAATCACATTTCTTGCTGTTTGGAAAGATGGTAAGGGAACAGAAAGACAAAACAAAGTGCTGATGACAAACTGTCTCTCTAGTTGGGGAAGATGAAAGGAGACTCAAAACAACTTCATGTAGAAACTGATGGGTAAATGGCAACAAAAGAAATTCAGTGGTTTTGTTGTGGTTTTTTTTTTTCTTTAAATGCTCATGCAGGAAGGCACTTCAACTATTTGTACACTGTAAAAGTTTCCACATTAGCTCTGTCAGATAGGGAAGATACCAAGGTGTCATTGCAGACAGTTCAAAAAAGCCTTTTTGACCTCGGTCAGCAAAGCTAACTGTGGCAGGCTGTAACAGTAATGGGATGGAAGAATGTGCTGAAAGGCATGTAAAGCTGATGTATGTAAGTTAAAAAAATTACTCAGAATTTGCCCCAGGGATGTCCCAGTTGGATTTCTTAAAGAAAGATGTAAAAATGCTTTCAATTCATAAAGTATGGAGCACAAAACAGATCTCTGAACTTCATAAATTCTATCAGAGAAGTCAAGTGGACTATGAATTTTATAGCAGACACCTTCCCCACTTATTGCTTGGCCAGGAGTGAGCCTGCAGCATTGTTTTCTCACCAGCCACAGCTGGGGCAGCGGTGATGGCCAGGAGGGGTGGGGAGAGGGGACTGAGCCCTCTGAACATGCAACCTCCTGATTTGGAGGTTTGGAGGACTGGTCAGCTCCATCACAGGAATGACAGACAAATACACTCAGTCCGAAATACCAGCCAGCAAATGGCAGCACGAGGGGAGAATATGCAATGATGATATCTTTTTCTCCAGCAGAATGACTCATTCAGCCATGGCTGCCAGCCGGGGCTCATTAATTGCTTTAGATATTGAGGAAGCAGAGTGATATGTGATTTGCTGAGAAAATATTAATTGCATAAAAATATAATCACTGAAAGGCAATTCACTTCATGAAATGACTGTTTTGAGAAGGTGGCAGCTCTAGTGCTGGGGCAAGTGGATAATGTAGCAAGCGATGGGTGTTACAGTACATTGAGCAATTAAACGCGCGCTCCTGGCTGAGCTGTATTCATAAGCTGAGCAGCCTTGCGAATTGCTTGCCCCAAGCACGCTTGAGATTTCATCTCCGTGACATATTCACTGCCACATAAACACAGCTTCCAACGCTGGAGTGCATCAGGCATGGTTTGGTTTCCAAGCAGAGCTGGGGCTCTCCAGAGCTGCTCTGGGAACCTGCCAGGGTGAGGTGGGCTTGGCCCCAGGCTGGGCAATTCCCCCCTGCCCTCAGCTGCAGGGGCAGAGCTGGCACCTGGCAGTGCAGTGGCTGCTGGGGCGTGGGTGATGTCCTCTAGACATGTGTCCCCTCTGCTGTACATGCAGTCTCTTGCCATGGCCAGTTGTGGGCAAGTCCTACCTGTGCAGCTGGGTGTGCTGCTGGGATGGGTGCTGCTGAGCACCCAGCTGGGACACGGTGGCTGGCCGGAGGGATGTGATGGACTCTTGGTGGAAGCTTGGCTTGACCTCTGCAGATGAGCTCCCACCCTGGCAGCTGGATCTGGGCCCCAGAGCTGGTGTGAGGCTCTGGGGCTGATGAGGAGAGCGTAACTAACATTTACTGCTGTGCATCCAGGGCTTCTGTCTGTTTTGGCATTTGAACCTTATCCATAATCTTCAGAGAAAAAGCCCAGAGCAGTTATATACACTGAGGCCTTACTGGTCTGGTCTGGTCTGGTCTGGTCTGGTCTGGCCTGGTCTGGTCTGAGAGGGGAGGAGAGGAGAGGAAGAGAAGAGGAAAGGGTGAAAACAGTCCCTATTGTGAAAACAGGCATCTGTGTCCCCTCTAACCAGAGCTGGGAAGTGCTTTTCTCTTTGCAGCTCCACACAGTAGCAGAACACAACCAGGGTCTTTGCCTTCAGGCAGTGGTTGAGAAGAATCCATGGGAGCATGCAAGAAGCCCTCTGCTAATAACCTGTGTGTAGCTGGGTGGGTGTCCAGACCCCCTCTTCCCTGCATGGAGCCGTGAGGCTTTTCTTGAGAAAAGCTGAGGATGACAGCTGAGGATGCAGCTAGTTAAATCAGAAGAAGGTTGTAGGCAAGGAAGATACTAATACAAAATACAAACACGAATATCTCTGTGATCTTGTCTTGAATTATCTCCCAAATTAGTCCTGGTTAGATCCTCTTTCTCATATCCTATCCCTCCACTTCAAAGTGGCCACCTCTCTTGCACACTTTTGGGGATCCCAGCTAGCTCAGCAGCATCCCTCTCAGCAGGCAGAATTGGCGAGGGGTCATGCAAAATGTTCTTTCCTGGAGGGTGAGAAGCAAAGCACCCCCCAATTCAAATCTTTCAGGGCTGCCTGCTGCTTACCAGCCCTGATGTGAACTTCTGCTTTTGGATGACACAGCTGGGGAGCACAGTCAAGAGACCTCTGAAATTGTTATTTTTTTTGTATTAAAGTAATGCTTCCAGGTGCAGTGAGGCTGGTCATGGTAGCAGAAACCCTAATCCAGAGGGCTTTGTGCCAGGGACTCGAGTGTCAAAGGGGCAGAATTACAGTGAAGTGAAGCAACTTCAGGGTGACACAGCAGGTGAAACCATTGTTGGCCAACAACAGAATCTAGATTTCCCAAATCCTATCCTAGTGCCTTAGCCCTTGTGTCACATGTAATCCACTTGGGTTTCATTAGTAAAAAATATTCTTGCACACAGAAGACAGAAGCTGTGAAGCTGAATAGGAGCTGATTTCAGATGAGAACGTCCCAGCAGAACAATTGGTGCTATTTATAAAAAATGCACTCGTTGCAGTGTATAATTAGAAGCTTTGCCTTCCACACACAAATTGGAGATAATCACTTCGAAAGAAAGTGAAGGGAATCCAAACAGAACAATTTCTGTCCTGAAACTCACTTGCTAAAAACTCCTTCAGCTTTTCACCAAAGTCTTATCTGGAGGGCGTGCAGTCTCTCTGCCCCAGCTGAATGGCTAGTGGGCCAGGGATGTGGAAGCATCACAACATGCATAAAGGTTTTGTAGCCAAGAGGGTAGATCAGATAGGTAGAAGTAAAACCTGTGGGAATTTGGATGCCTGATTTGTGCTTGTCACACCCTCACAATCACAGATCACTTTTGAAAGCCCCACCTGTCGAAGACAAAGGGTTAAATGCAGAGCTACCTAACAGAGGAAGCTTTTATAGCTGGAGATCTGGACTGGAGCAAAACATATTTTCAAAATTTGTTGTAGAAAGGCAAAACCCAGCTGTCCCATTTTCTAACCACAGAAATATCTTTAATTAAAAAAAAATAATCAAAATACTTTGTTTCTATAATGTAAACACATATCATAGTATAGGTAAAAATGTAATGTCATTCTTAATATACTTTCATATGTGTTGTTTCATGTGTATGCAATCAAAATAAACTAATAGCCAAAACATTTTGAAGACAGCAAAGTAGTTCACAAAAATCAAACCAAAACGAAATCATAAAGTTGCTTATGAAACCCTTTTGGTCAACATTTTTCTTAAAACTGACACAAGTATTCCCCCAAGATACCTCAGTTTTTGTGAGGCAGTGTTTTCTGATGCTGTGCTGTCAACACTATTTGTCCATCCACAGCTCAGAGGGAAGCCTGACTAGTGCTGCCAGCCTTGCTGCAGGTGAGGAACCTCTTCAGCAGCTGTCAGGCATTTTGGGAGACATCTTGGCCCTGGACCAAGGGAGAAAGGGAAGCCAAAACCCTAGCCCCAGCACGGCCCTGTGCAGCCAGCTCTCCTACCAGCACTGTGGCCAGGACTGGTGCTGGCAGGGTGGGGACAGCCACCCTGATGGGTAGAAGCAGATTTTAATTAAATCCTGTCAGATGGCAAAACTCTTGAAATGCAAACGTCAACTACTTCTCCATCTAGGCAGAGAGCAGCCAGTCAAAGGGTGTGAGATCCTGAGTGCGGGTATAGGGCTTTCTGACTGCATTTACTTGCCATGTGAGATCTCTAGTTACAAAGTGTAAATTAATAATAGTAACATTATTTTCATATACACATCATTGTTCAAAACAGATCAAGAACTGCTTTAAAAGCAGTGATGGAATATTCTCAGTCCCCCTATAAGCAGCTCTTTTTTACTCCTATTTTGCAGAGATAAACCGAAGTGCTGTTGATCAGGGTAAGTATCTGGTTTGGAAATCAGACAAACGGCTAGACACAGAGCTAGAAATAGAAATTGGGAAACTTATTTTTCACTCTGTGTGCCACAGTGCCCTCCATTCTCCTCATATGTGAAATGGAAATAATAAAATTACCATAGGAGCATCGTGAGGTTTTGGTGGTGAAATGTTTTGGAAGGCTGGAAGGAAAACATTTCCTTCCTCACCCTCAGCTCTTGTGTTGGCTCCTCTTCTCTGCTGACCACAGTGAAGAGTAATGCTCCCTCAAGTCTCTTGTCCTAAGGAAATGTGTCATTAGCATTTCTGACTTTTACTGGCCACCATGAACTCCTGCCAGCCACAAGGCTATTAAGCCACAAATGCTTCATGAGCCTTTCCAGTATCCTTGTGTGGCAGATGGGAGAATCCGTTTTGCTTGCTAGATGCACAACAGCAGGCTGAGCTCTTCTGCCAACTTGGAGATCTTCTGCCAACTTGATCCCTTTCCTCCCTAGCTCTGGTTGCTCACCAACTGGAGACAGTGTATTTGGCAGGGCAGTAGCACTCCCTCTCCCAGTAGCTTTCTCTGAAATCAAAGTATACTCCACTGCTTGGGATGCGTTTGCTTCTGATCCCTCAGCTACAGCATCACAGCAAATACAGTTACCACAAGATTATTAAAAAATATCCTAATCCTTACAATTTTTTATTTTTTTATTTTTTTTAAAAAGCCTTCCCTAGTTGGTTGGCATACAGTTCAGATTGTAGCATCTTCTGTCCTCAAGGTTCATTCCTTCCACCTTTGCTTGCTGGGACCACAAGAACTTGGTTAGGACTGAGTGATAAACACTTTAAAAGTGCTTTCAACAGCATGGGCTGAAATTTAGCCAGCTAAAGCCTGTCCAGAAGAAATACAGGCTTAAATGGCAGGACTGGGAGCATGGATCAGTCCGACCCAAGCAGGAGGCACCAACACTGCAGGCTTCTCCTGCCTAGGACATAGTAAGCAACCTGCTAGTAAGTCAATGATGACAGTGTAGCCTCTGTGTCTGTAGATGGAATCTACGTCCAGCCTGGGACCTTTTTTCACCATGCTTATTTGACCAGAGGGAAGAAGCCATGGATAGGGATGGGGAGTCACTCATAACCTTCATCATGACTATAGTCGTTTGGCTTAGCATGGATAATTCCTTAGGCAGCTGGGGATCAATGGGACCTGCTTGCAGCTGGGCCCCCTAATGCAGTTCACTTTTCAAAGAAATGCAATAATGGAGCAGAACAGGCAGTAATGAAACTCTGAAGGACCCCAAAGTAGAGCTTCTTTTTCTCTCCCTTTAATTGCAATGCTAATGTTCCACATAAATATCTAGCAGCTGGTTGTTTGTGTATGTCATTTTCAAAGCCTGGCTAAAAAACAAGAGAGAGTACAGCTGAGAGTCAAAAAAGCTTTCAGAGGAGATAAGGCACTTTGCCACCAGCACTTCATGGGAGGGGCATTCTGACAACATGGTTTTAAAAGATGCACAGAGTATAAAGTCCTTCCAGAATTTAAATATTTATTAAACATATGTACCAGAGGCAGCCACGAAGCACAAGGTTTAAAAGAGAGCTCCTGAACGAGAAGCTAAATACTGGTAGTAGATGATGCTCTAGTTCCACACCAGGAGAAATTAGCCAGGCACTGCTAAATGAAAAAAAGTGTAAACCTCTGAAATGAGCTGGGCAGCAATTGCCTAAGGCCAAAAGGACAGAGAACAGACTTCTTTCCTCCATTGTCTTTATTCATAATTAACTTTTTTTGCTTGAATCTGCAGCCATAACTGCTCTGGGTACAGAGTCACCTTCTGGGAAGTGACTGGAGACCGACATTTTAAAGGGAGAAGGGATCCAAGCTAGCCCCTAAAATCCAGGGTCTCTGTAGACAGTTTCTCTGATTCCTCATGCAAATGTATGGATCAATATCCAATTATCTGTATTTGACAGAATGTCTGTATGAATAGAAACATGCAGCTGTGTGCTTATCTCAGTCTCTGGTGTTTTAAGACCCGTCTCCTGCCTCTAGGAGGTTGGCATTCCAGAGGAGAGATGTGTTAACCCCCAGATGTTAGCTGGAAAGCTACAAAAGTTCATGTAAGCCACCTCAAAGAGAACTGGCTTTCATGGAAACAGGTGAGTAGAAGATTAGCTAGTGGTCCGGCCACACAGCAAGCTGAGGAGCAAAGGACAACACACCATAGATGTGATACAGCGAATTCACGTGCCTGTCTGTTGGGAATAGATGCAAATGCAGACTATGTGGCTGTATAATGAAAATAAGAAAGAAATGTAGAAATAATCACAAGCAAGGTTTAATTCAAAGACATAAAAGGGATTCCTTGTTAAGGAAGAAAGGCTTACCTCAGTTACACTCAGAGATGAGGTTTTAGGAAGGGATCAGCTGCTGCAGATGAGAGCCTCTGCAGGGACATGGGTCAGAGGAACTCAGTCTCAATATAAGACCCCTTTTTTATGATCTTAATAACACAAAATATTGCACTCCAGATGAGCTAATTAAATATGTTCCTGCTATCTTATCTTAGTCTAAGTAAGATGAATAGTATGTCTGTTGGTCCTTGCCAGCAAGCTGGATCTTTTGACATTTTTCTCATGGAAAGTCCTGACTCATCTCTGTCTTCTCACCTCCAGTATTTGTACATCACTTAAATTCCACTTAGCTTAACTAGAGCAAAGATGATGTAAGATGCCTCTTATAGTTCCTCATTCATGGTAAACCACTACTCATATTCATATAATGTTCTATTTCTAGTAATTATAAACACTTTCCTCTGTAATACAGTGCTACGTTTGACTGTTTTTAGGCCCACTAAAAGAGTTAAAATTAAACACAGGGCCAGCATGTGAGACATGGGACATGATCAATTGCCAGCACCAGTGCCAGGGCAAAGAAAAATCTGTGAGAAATCTTGAAGAGTTGAGAGTGGGTGGGAGGGAGTTTCCCCACCAGCCATTTCCAAGCAAGGGTTTTGCAATCCAGGTGCAAACCCCTGCATGGCTGCTCCGTGGCACTGTGGGGCTTCCCTTCACGCTCACCAGTGAGGTGGGTTTGCGGCTTGCTCTGACAGTGATGCAGTGCAAATGCTGCTGCCCTTGTTTGTTGTGGGTGGCCAAAGCTGGGTGCGCAAAGAGGGGTCACGCTGCTGGAGGGACCCACAATGTGAGGACTCCTAGCAAACACAGCTTCATGGGGCTTCACTTTCAGGGTGACTGTATTCAGCCCTTTCTGTCAAATCTGTCTCTTCTAAGTTCTTTCCAAAATTGTGAAATTTTTGTGAAATAGGCACTTCCTAACCTCCTAGCATAATAAACTCAGAAAGCTGAACGGGCTTAGAGCAGCCTAAGGTAATTTCTAAGATCCATTTATTGGCAGGATTTAGTTTCCTTTTGGATTTGTGAAACACCAAAAAATGAAATGCTTTTTCCCCCTGTTTTGAAATGCTTGCTAAATGGGTCCTGCAAACACATCAGTGGGGACAACCTCAAATGGACGGTCTCTAACCGTGCCAATTAATGATTTTCAAATACTTGCACTGTGGGAATGTGGGAGTGCCATTGGTTTTCTTCCCAGGCAAGCATGATGCCCACATCACTCCCCTCCCCCCCATCCCAAGGTTTTTAGAACAGCTGTGAGAATGTGCCCTGCACAAATAGATGCATGACATTTTTCCGTGGACAAACTTTTCTTTATGTGCTTCAAATATCTGTGGGAAAAAGATGAAGGTATCAGGAACGCCATGGTAGGGAATTAACTCTTTTCAGAGGAAAACACCATCACAGCGATACTGCAGCTCTTTCACTGAGCCTCTCCGCGCCAGCCTGCTCTGCTCACCTGTGCCGTTGGGCACACACCAGGGCTGAAAGTAGCACTGCTGGGCACGAGCAATGAACTCTTTCATATCCAAGTTGCCATTTCCAGTCTAGATGAGGTGTGTCAAAGTGGCTCTGATCAGATAATTATTTGCTGTCTGTGCAGCAAGGGAGAAGGCATCACTGCAGTAGGAGATGAGTGTTTGAATCACTAAAATCGTGACAGCATGGACACTACAGGTGGGATAAGAAAGCTGGCTGCTTCAGCATCCCTCTATAACCAGTGAATAAAAGCTCCTTGGAAAAGGATATTAGCTGCTTTAGGCTTCATGACTAACACCCCCACTGGACATTTGCCAGCTAAAGCATAAATCTTTCACATCCATGGAGCCTATGTCCAGCTCTTCTAGACACGATATCATAGAGATGAACTTCAGTGCTCCCTACAACAACTCAACCCGGGATGGGGATAGAAAACTTCCAGTCAAGAGAGTTTCAAGGAGAAAATCTGGTCTAACGTGACAATAATCCAGTTCCTATTCTTGAATACACAATGACAGGAGCTGCACTAGTGTCCTTCTGTGAACCTGCTCCTAGTATCTTTGGTAGGATTTTCTCAGTCTCTAATGCAATCCTTCATGGCTTTTTATTTTCTCTCCTGCTAGGAAAATCTTTGAATGATGCCATTCATCAAGAGCCATTCATGCTTACAAAAGAAAGAAACTTTCCCTGTGGAAAGCAAGGCACTGTCTTTCTGTTGGGCAGGAAGGGGCTTGCCGTTTAGTTGCTAAAAGCAATCTCACAGGTAATCTCAGTATGTCAGGCAGTTTCGTTTGGGCTAGCAGGGTGTGTGGTGGAAGTTTCCAGCTGTGCTGAGCTGTCTGAGGTAGGTGGATTAAGATCAACAAGCCCTTTTCAAATGGGAGCAGGAAGGAACAAGCTGAGAAGCTAGTGAATTAAGATGGCAAGCTGCTGTGCCAGACTTGACTCAGGTCAAGATTGTGCAGATCTGAAGAGGTCACTCTGCATTCTCCAGTTCAGGTGTTTCAGAGCTCCCACAGTTTCAAAGTGTTCACTCCCAGAAGCTGGGATTGCTCACACCTATGAAAGTATAAGGGTGCTAGTCTTGTCCAGCTCTAGCTTTTACACGCGTGATCAAATTCTGAATTTATGCCTGGGGGACATTATGCATCTCTGCAGTTCTTTTTCCAGAGATGAAGTGGTTGAACCAGGGTGTCCCTAGCAGTCCCAAGTTAGCAGCTGATGCCTGGGTTTTAAATGGACTCAGGCAAGGCTGCATCATTCAGGTATTTTTTTCAATGGAAAATGAGATGGAGACCACTTGCACATCTAACAGAAAAGCTGCTTTCCTTCAGTCTTGGATTTTCCCATGTCCATGGGTGCTCTGCCAAGCGTTGTCATTTTGCTTTCTCACCAGACCAAATGTAGGCCAGTCTGACAGTCATCACCAGGGCTAACAACCCTGGGACCTCTCTCCTTTTCAAGTTCTTTCCTATGAAGGGAACATTAAAGGTGGAAGTCTCCACAAGTTCACCATGAAGGAATGGGCATGGCATTGTCCCACTCCCATTTCCGATGGGAGGGAAGGACATGCAGGTTACTTGAGCAGAGGTCTTCTATGCCTGGTGAGAAGCTCAAGGAAGTATGGATTTATTTGTCCAACATTTAAAGGTAAAAGCTGAAAATCCTGAGATCTAGAACTCATTTTGCCTGGTGAGCATGGATGTACCCAAGAAGTAGTAATACCTGCGCGTCTCCCATGCTGTTGCCCATTCTGGTGTGACTTTCACTTTCCCTGAAAAGGAGGTGAGGGATAGGCCTGCCTAAAGGCTTTTTAATCTCTGATCTTTCCTTTGAGTGACCTTCTGGGCTAGTTTTGACTTGAGGGATGTTAGGAACTGGGGACTTTTCCTCCTGATCCTCTTTGTGGAGGTCATTAAAGAACTGTTTGTGCTAAGCAGTCCCAAACTGACTGCACCGAACAACCCAGAAATCCTCTGCAAAACCAGCAAGCTGTGGATGAAAACTATCAAAATGTGATGTTTTATTTTCTGTCATAGTTGGCTTTCCAAATCTCAGTGCCATTCAGTTTGCCAGCAGTAGCACCTCTGCACTAGGAACTAAAATGAGATACTGACTTATACAGTAAACGTTCAGAGTGGAAAACAAGATCTCTTGAAACAGCGTCATGGTTTTATCCAACCTCAGGAACAGCCAGGAAGGTTTCACAATCAGAGTTCATCTGACACATTTACCTGGTGCATACGAAGTCTAACTTGAAGTCAGATTTTGCTTTCAAAGCTAGACAAAAAATTGGTTGTATTCAACAATGTGACTGTTTGAGTAACCTCTGTAGACAGGATGCGAGAAGCTCACAGGTAAATGTTATAGAAAGCCCAAAGCAATATTTGTACAGCTATTCTTAGCAGTGACTTTATTGACCCAACATAATCTGTGTTGCTTAAGATGCCAGTTCTGGTAAAAAGTACTAGACTGACAACTGTGGGGACTTGAGGTTTTTTTATTCACTGAACTGAGAGAAAAGGCAGCAGTAGGGAATGCTTCCTCTGCAGCACTCCCTGCCAACTTCATTCTTATTACCTACTTTTGTACAGAAGCCGTGTTCAGGTGCTCCAACCAGTTTACACTCCCTCTGCTGAGCACTGTAAAAATAGATAACGTCTTCCATTCTAGCAGGCAGGACCAGGAGAGTAAAGCAATTTTCACTCCCCTGAGGCTCCCAGTCTAACTGCAGCTACATACAGTGGATTTTTCCTGTCCAGACCAAGACCTAGAAACTCATTTCATGCAGGGAACAGTGTGAACATCTGGTATCAGCTAATCACTCACCGCCTACTCAGGCTGCTGTCAAAATCCTGTTTTAGTAGGACCCTGACCTAAAGCTGTGACACGTTTCTGGGTAGTACATATGCTTAAGCCAAGAGAAAAGGAACGGAAGAAGAAGGAAAACTAAGAGAAGGGGCTAGTTAGCAGTGACAGTGCGTTACTGAGACATTTGTTTGCCACAGTGGCAGCAGAACAAGACAAACTTGTGAAAATTACCTTTGATGGTCAGGGCTGAAGCTGAAGAACCTGACAAGATCTTGATTCTGGGGGAATTCCAGTGAAAGGAGTTGGCATCCCCATTTGGAGTCCATCCAGTTCAGCACTCAGTGACAAGTGCAGCCCTTCAGCATAGATCACTCTAATTGCATCCTATTTACTGCTTAATTGCCCTATAAACAGACACACACATACAGCATAAGAAGAGAATTAGGATCTGTAATTATATGCAATTAGCAACATTCATGGCTCCCTGTTCTACTTATCCCTAATGAATGGCCTGTGCAAACAGCAGGCTTGGTACTGGGACAAATTTATGTATGATATGGGCAAAGGTAGCACCAAAGATTAGCACCATTTGTCACAGAGTGAGGAAACGGAGGAGTATCATGGTCTAGCATGAGGGACGAGCAGGTCCCCAAGGCCTGGGGAAGGGTCAGAGGGACAGAGCGTGCCTGGAGGATTCAAAGAACTGGACTTGACAGTGTGGGTTCAGGAAAACTATTCTGGTATCTTTATGCATCAACTTCACCACCTTCAAGACAGAGCTGGCACCCTCATCTTTGAAATGGAGGCAGGACATACAGAAAAATGTTATGAAAGAGTTACGGTATACCGTTACTTCAACAATCCACAAGTGGCTTACATGTAATTGTAGTCCAGTAAACACTTTGAAATCTTAGGGGGTGCAAAAGAATTAGAGAGGTACAATATAAAGGTGTCAGCACTGCACCTGGTGAGAGCAGCACTGGCTGAAGGGGCACAAATGTGTGGCTGAGGAACTTCTCCAAAGTTGGAAATTTTAGGGCTAGGCAAAGCCAGATGCATCTGAGGTGTTGACAACAGACCACAGGGGAGTAGGGACATCCTCATCACTTACAAAACTTAGCAATTACAAAACAAAGCAATTAAATGTTGGAAGACTCTATTCTTGGGTGCAAAAGAAGTCCTTCTGTGCCCAACAGATGGAGAAAATGGAGTTTTCTGTCCCTAGCAGCTATGGTTCTGGGAAACAGAGCTGGGCCTTGAATGAATCAAAACTGTCTGCGAGGCACTCCAGCAGATCTGTCATTTGCTAAACAGTGATGGTAGTGGTGAAAAAATATCCATGTGCTAAAGAAATCTGCTTGAAAAGGGAAACCACCCAGCTGGGCTTCCGCTCTCCGTGTGAATTCAGGCTGTGCTATTATCTGGGAGGCTGCCTTCCTGCTGGCAAACGTTAGCCAGTACCTTCTGGAAGAGAAAAAACCAAAACATATTTTATGGCCCAGCTCTCCTGGGGAGGCGTATCCTCCCCAGGAGGAATTCAGCAGCTTAGCTTAGAATTGCTCTTTTGGTCTCTGCCATTTTTTTCTTGCATTCCCAGCAATGCAGGTGGTTCCCTTCGGCCTCCTTAGGCCCATCCTTGCAGCGTTTGCTCTCTTTTCCTCGTGAGGACCATGTATCCCTCTGGACTTCACCATGCCAGCCAGTGCAGCCGAGCTGCCTGGGGTGGCCGTGCTGCTGCCGCCTGGGAGAGACTCCAGCAGCCTTGCTGCAGGCAGCACCCAGAGGGGTGCTTTGCACCGCAGGCAGAAAAGACTTGTATGTGCAATTTGTTTTGAGAGGGAAAATCTCTAGGAATTACAAATTTCTGTTCTCTTTTGTTTGGTTAAGGTCAGAAAAACTCATCTTGGTGGGGCTGGCGTCCCTTTCCACACTCAGCCCGTGGCAGCTAAGGCTTCTTCTCATTGTACTCATCTGGTTAGTCCCCTTCCCGCTGGCTGCCCTGATCCAAGAGGGATTGTTTACTGAAACATCCTGAGCAGAACCCCCTGACACAGGCTCTCTCTTACATGGCCCCAGACGTAAGAATAAGTGAAGGAATTTTTTCACCCACCCAGAGCAGAGTGTAAGCCACGGGTGGGTGGGTAGCAGGTTGGCTCTGTCAGCTTTGGAAGATAGTAAAGCATCTCTCTGGAGAAAGGCAACTCCAGCTCACCCTGGGGACTCATCCTTCCACTTCCTTTGAGAAAACACTTCTGGTTCATCCCTTCCTGGCACATGCTTGGCTTCTTGGACCTTTATTTCCATGAAATTGTCTGAGTTTTTCTGTGCTGTGTGGAGCAGGTTTCATTCAGTTATCAGCTCATCTTCTCATCACACAGGTCTTGCTCACAAATTTGGGTCCCCGTAACTCAGAAGAGCCCCACATCTCCTCACTGCTGCCCCATACCACCCCTCAGGCTGCCTGGCCCTGCAGAGCACAGCATCACAGCAGGGCAGGCGCCTGGCTTGGTGCAATCCTGGCAACACAGCAGGGACTGCCGTCGGTTTTCCCTGTGCTAAGGATTCTGGCACAAAGTGACACTGGCCAGGCATAAGCCTATCGATCTGGAGGAGCTCAGTGCTGGCCCTGCTTCAGCTGGAGAGCTCAGCAGGACTTCAGCATTGAATAATCACAGCAACCGAGGCACAGACTCCGTGCTCAGCAAATGCTATATTTAATGTGATTAAAATAATTACAGGCATTGCAGAAAGAAAAAAGACTGCCTGCACCTTTGGTGTGTGTTGACACTAAGGGTCACTGTTTTCTTTAAATTCTTTTACCTGCCCTGGAGCATGACAGCCTTTGAGATCTAGCAATGGCAGGAGAGGGGAAGAGCTTGAAACAAATTCTGCACTGAGCCCCAGCAGCACCCTGGGGCCAGACTCTTCTCCTTACCTCACTGGCAGCCAGGCCTCTGCTCGAGGCTGGTGGGAACTTAAAGCAGGGGTGCATCTTATGGCTGCCTAAAGGGCCTCTCTGCCAGCAGGAACCTTCTGACAGCGTGAGGAAGTCCATTTTTATCTTTGGCATGGGAACAGCAGAAAGACCCTACCATTGGACTCAGAGAGAGAGACCTAAGATGACATTTCTAAGCCCTCCATCAGACCAGCAGCTGCAGCAAACAAGATTCTTCTTTAATTTGCCAGTAGACACTGAACTGCCTCACGATGAACAGGTTTTTGCGGCTTGTATATATGGGGGATGGATTCACCCGAACACATCTGTGGGTTGCAGATGGGGTGAGTGTTTTGCCAAACTTCAGGAGACCTTAGGAGCTTGGCTGCATGCACAGAAGTAGCAACAATTTCAGGGGCTTTTGCAAAGCAGCACCCACAATCACAAGCCATTTCCTTTGTTCTTTCCAGAGCTCACAGCTCTCCCAGCATACTAACAGTGCTGCTCTGTAAATCCTAACAACATCCAGCAGGATGGTTGATTCAATAGATCATGGAATAAGTGCATGTGGGGGGAAAGGAGAGGCATGAAGAGATACTCTAAATAATTTTTAAACCTGGGCAGATCAGATATGCTGAAGCAGCTCCTTACACCCTGGAGGATGCAGCAGCTGAGCAGGTGATTGATGAGGCCCCATCTTGGCTGTGCTGAATGCTCTACCACGGCATGGGCAGGGACACATCTGGGGGAGCTGGGGTGGAGCTGCGAGGAGGCAACCTTAAAATTTGGCACCATTTGGCAGCTGGCTGTTTGTTTAGCTTTGGGAATTCCTCCCTGTTTGTGTTGCTGCGAGGGGATTGACATAACTATTTCTGGAAGTGTCTTACATCAAAGAATTTTTATGATTAAAATTATTTCTTGATTTTAAAAATAATAAATTTCACAGTAGCTCATAATGGCCCTGTCAGCAAACCAGTTATTTCTCATGCTCCTTGGAGAAGAGCAGTGACAAAAATCAGTGACCTGGGTAAGTGGAAAGAAAGATGAAAGAAGTTTGCATAATAAAATTCCATGAGGATAGTGGAAGGAGAAATGTGCCATGGCAAGCTATAGGGATAAGGAATGAGGAGGGAGAGCAGGCTGGCTGAAGCAGTACAATGGGCAGTGGGAGAACCATAGCAACAGAAGCAGATTTAGGTGAAAAAGCAAAAAATACCTCCCAGGGTGAGGTGTCTCAGGGCAGGGAGATGACTGAACAGGACTGAACCAAGTGCAGGCAAAGAAAATCTGTCTGCAGTCAGCTGGCACTTGCTTCAGAAAATGGGCTGGTGGAAGTCAAAGCAGACTCTTACCTCGGTTCATACAAACCCTGACATGCCTGGTTTTCTCAGAGCCGGAGCTGTTCTTAGGCTCAGCAAAAGTTATGGCAGCATTAATAACCATGATGGTTGACTCTAGCCCTAATGTCCAGTTGAATGCTTTCTGGAATGAGTCCATACTGTTCTGCACGACGTTGGGTCCTGCTTCCCTGTGCCATTTTATTGCCTAGTTTCTTATGCAAGTAATCTGATTAGACTGCGGCAGATAAGACAGCAAAGTATTGCTCTGCTACAAGGATAATTAATTTTAACCTATGATTTTGAAATAATTCTTACACTGTTTGTTCTCTATATTTATAGACTCCAAGCTTTTAAACCCAGAAGGCAAAGGCCAATTCAGCCTGACAACCTGTTTGAGCAGCCTAGCCAGACGGTCTTACCAACAATTTTAGTTTCAGAACAGCAATATCTTTTTGAGATCCGCTACCTCTAATTTTTTTCTGGTCACTTTTTTCTGGTCCTCAGAGTCCATTGCAAGAACTGTTCCAACTTTCAGGTGCAGGTTAGGGCATATTCAAGCGGTCAGCAGACTGTGAGCCCTTGCAGGTTTAACAATATTGCAGTTTCCTTGATTGGTGACTCTGCTGGTTCCCACCAGTTCTGCTTCCCACCATCACCCCAACCAAGGACTTGTCATAAATATGTTCAGGATTGCAGTAACAAAGTGCTCAGCAAACAATATGGTTTATGCAAGGTGTTTTTCTGTTAAGAATGCTTCAACGTGTTCATAACAATGCTATCCTTGTGATCCAAGTTTTCCCCTTTGGCACAAGAAAGATACACAACCTTTAGTTTCAGCCAGTGGTAAATCTGGGTCTCCCGCAAGAAAAATGGCTTGATCAATGTACTCATTGTCGGTGTTGAGGACCAGATCATATGCTGTTGTGGATCATAAAAGATAAGGTGAGGTAGGCTTTAATTGTATTTGTCACTCTGTCACTAGCAGCCTTTCACCACGTTGTGTGAAATGAGATATTACTAATGCTATTTGTCTGCAGTAGCAGCAATCTTTCCCCAGCTGTGCAGGCTGGCACTGTAATTACAAGGACTGCTTTTTTGCACTGTGTGCTGACTGCTCACAATCCCCAACCACTGGCACTTGCTTTTCTTCAGTTCCTTTCTTTAATGAGGAATTAGCCTATACAATGGGGGACCCATAGTGAATATAATTTTCAGGTGGATACCTATGCCATAGCTTTCAATTATTATAAAAGCCGCATTAACTGAGCTAAATTATTAAGAAATATTTCCTGGTGTATGAAGTGGCAGCTGTTCTGGGAAGAGGGTAATTCTCCAGGCTCACAAAATCATATGAAAACGGAGCGTAACTCCTTGCTGGAGAAATATCACTGGCTGTCTCTACTCAGTCTCAGCTCTTAGGTTTGAAAAGTAATCTTAAGCCTACGTGTGCCCGCATGCAAAAAAGCTGCAAAACTTGGATGCAGGGCTTGAACCCTGACCTTTGGAAAATGCTGTTACAGTAATGCCCCTA